>NC_064427.1:8800000-10000000 GCF_023375975.1 Astyanax mexicanus | reverse complement strand
CCAAGCCCCATAATTCTAATTCATAATAAACAGTATAAAAGAGTTTGTCCTCCAAAATCCCCTGATCTAAACCTGATCATGTGTGATTTGAGTAAGAACACATGCCTTCGCATGTCAAAGAGCATCCATAAAGGCTGTAAATCAGCGTGAATAATTAATTAAAATTAGTGAGCCCTAGTGAAAAGTTTTGGACAATTGTTCAAACCAGTTATGGAGTGTTGTTTAAGCTTAAAAAGGGATATGTGAGTGGAACTGAAACCTGAGTTGATAAAAAAGGCAGAATTACAGAAGAATCTGAATACAACTCCAGGACAGCAGACGCGCCGGCACTCTGCCCTATTTCCCTAATGGAGAGCGATTCCTCTGCCTCATGGTGGAGTGACATTAATATGAAATCCGACTTAAACTCGATGGACAGATGATGGTGTTCACAGGGAGCTAATATGATGTAGCCGTAGCAGCTGTTGTATGGCAGCTCTGTCGAATCGGGCCCTTCATTTACTGCCGGAGGCGGATACGAAGTCATGACGCTCATCACGCTTTTCTCCTGACACCCAGATATGAAATGGCATTTACATTTTTTATTTTTATCCCCCCCCCCCCCCCCCCAAAAAAAAAACAGCATTGTCTCCTGACTCTGGAATGCCAACGCGGCAGACTTTCATTGTTTCCTCTTAAATTAGAATTCATAATGAGGCGATTAGAGGCCACATCAGAAGTGAGGAGCTCTCTGCTGAAATATAAATACCTCAAAGCAAACAAGCTTGAGAGGAGCGTGCTCCACGCCGAATCGTAATTTGAGGATTTTTGAGCTCACTGGTAGCATCGGGGAGAAAAACACAAACCAGCGGAAAAGTCTCGCATGGAATTAGGAACCTAATTAGGGTAATCTGGTTCTGCAAATAGGCCGGATTTGATGAAGGGACGGAGATGCGGAGCGAGAGCAGGAGAGAGAGAGGGAGAGATATGGGTGGAGTAAGATGAAGAAACAAAGTGAAGGAGGAATAAGAAGAACTGAGTAGAACTGAGGTCTCTGGTGGTTAATAGAAAGGTATGGACGATAGAAAAAAGAAGATGGAGAAATGGTTAAATATGTAGAAAGACTGATGTCATCATTGTAATAGGACTTATATGGAATGATGGAGTGAGTAATGGACAGAGATTAACGGTGAGAAAGATGTTTAGAGGTGTTTGAAGAAGAATTACAGTGAAGAATATGGTATTTCTTTGGGAATTTGTTGAGGAATGATGATGATGATGATGATGATGATGGATAATAATGGTGTTTTTTGCAGAGTGTTTTGATTTGTGAATGATCATGTGTGGTTGGAATGGTGATTGTGGAAATTGGTATTTTGTGGAATTTTGTGGAAAATGGTGTTTTGTTGAGAATGTTGTTATTGGAGAATGATATTGTTTGGAGGACAGAGATGGAGAATGATGTTGAAGAGTGAATGATGATTAGAATTAGGATTTTGAAGTATGATGATGTTTAGTGGAGAAAGATGATGCTGAAATATTATAGTGTTGGGGAATAATGATGTTTGGTCGGGAATAATAGAAAGAAAGACAGTGTTTGGTCTTGGTGGTTTTCTGTTGAAAACGATGGTTCTCAGTAAAGAAAGGTGGTGTTTAGCGGAAAACAATGGAGATAGAAAATGTTGGCGTTTAGTGGAGAATGTTGGCATTTGGTGGAGAATGAAGACATTGGAAAAGGTTGATGATGTTGGAGATTTTTGGTGTTTGGTGAGGAATAATAGCGAGAAATACAGTTAACATTAACTGTATTATAACATTAAAGTCATCAAAACAGTTAAGGGACACATATTATGGCATTAATTACATAATAAACAGCATAAAAGGGTTTGTCCTTCAAAATCCCATGATCTAAACCTGATCATCTGTGATTTGAGATGGAGCTTGGAGCTGGAACTCCTCCAACTATTGTTCAGCACCTCCAGGAACTCCTTTATGATTCTGAGAAAACTATTCCAGGAATTGTTTCAGAATTGTAGTGATTGGTGAAATGGGGCTGGAGAAGAATAGTGCTTAGGTCAAATTTATGGCAATTAGTGGTGAACAACAGTATGAGAGTTGAAGTATTATGTTAGCAAGGCTGTGATTGGAGGTGAATGAAAATAATGGAGAGAAAGATGGTGTTTGGTGAAAATAATGATGCTGAAGTATTATGATGTTTGGTGGAGAATGATGAGTGCAGGTAAATGGTGGTATCTGATGGAGAATGATGGTTGAAGAGCAGTGTGTGTGTGAATATACAGACAGATGTACATCATGTCCCTTAAGGTGAAGGTAGTATCTGGTGATAGAAAGAGAGAGAGAGAGGTGATGAGTTCGAAGGGCGGAAAAGCCGTAGTTTAGTGAGAGAGGGAGAGAGAGAGAGAGAGAGAGAGCTGTTCTCGTTCACACGGCCGAAGCGCAGAGGCATCTTCCCTAGAGTTCATTAATTAGTTAATTAGTTAATTAGTCTGAACAGATGGCTGTGCCACACAAATCAGCAGCTCTTTGGAGCTCTGGGCTGCTAGGTGGAGAGAGAGTAAGAGAGAGAGAGAGAGAAATGATCAGGAGAAGGTGTAAACGTATGAAAGAGACAGGAAGAGAGAACGAGAGAATGAGGGAGAAAGAGATAGAGCGAGAGCTAGATTGAGAGACAAGGAAAGAGAGAGTGAGAGAAAGAGAGAGAGAGAGAGAGAGCTTTGCACAGATATGCAGCAGAAGAACGAGCTGTGAACACTGACACAGACAGACTGCAGTGCTCTCTCTAGACATCCCGTGTGTGTGTGTGTGTGTGTGTGTGTGTGTGTGTGTATTGCATGCATCTGTATCTCTGGTTTGCTCATAAAGACTGAGAAAATGACAGAAGGTCAGCCTGGCATCCTGCATGGGTCAGGTGCCACAAACAATGTGTGTGTGTGTGTGTGTGTGTGTGTAAAAACATATTTTTTGGTATTCAGAATTGTGTGTGTGTGTGTGTGTGTGTGTTTGCGTAGCCTGAATATCCAAGGTTGCATATGTGAATGCTTGTATATGTACAAATACGTGTGTGTGTATGTGTGTGCGCGTGTGTGTGTGCGTGTGCGCCTGTGTGTGTGTTTGGGGCCATTCTGCATGATCATTTGTTTGAATGAATTCTCTGCTTCACTGCAGATTCAAAAAAGCTCGTCTGATGGTTTATTTTTAGCCTGTTCCTCCTCCCCCCCTCTCTTTCTCACTCTCTCTTTTTCCCACTCTCTCTTTCACTCCCTCTCTCTCTCTGTCTACCGCTCTCACTGTCTCTCTCTGTCTCTCACTCTCTCCTTCTCTCTGTCTCTCTCTCTGTCTACTGTTCTCACTCTCTCTCTCTCTCTCTCTCTCTCTCTCTGCCTATCTCTCTCCCTCTCTCTCTGTCTACCCCTCTTACTGTCTCTCTCTTTGCCCATCACTCTCTCTCTCCCTCTCTCTCTGTCTACCGCTCTCACTGTCTCTCTCTATGTCTCTCACTCTCTCCTTCTCTCTGTCTCTCTCTCTGTCTACTGTTTTCACTCTCTCTCTCTGCCTATCTCTCTCCCTCTCTCTCTGTCTACCCCTCTTACTGTCTCTCTCTTTGCCCATCACTCTCTCTCTCCCTCTCTCTCTGTCTACCGCTTTCTCTGTCTCTCTATATGTCTTTCACTCTCTCCTTCTCTCTGTCTCTCTCTCTGTCTACTGTTCTCACTCTCTCTCTCTGTCTCTCTCTCTGCCTATCTCTCCCCCTCTCTCTGTCTACTGTGTACGGTCTCTCTCTTTGCATATTCCTCTCTCTCTCTCTCTCTCTCTCTCTCTCTCTCTCTCTCTCTCTCTTTCTCTCTCTCACACTTTTGCTGACACAGATGTGCAAATGCACAGCTTTTCTAGGGGTATTGAGGTATAAAGCCCTCCCCCTCCCTCATAGCACCAAGGTGTAGATCAGTGGTGCTGTAATTCCTCAATTGTTGGTGGTGCCCCATCCAGAGTGAGGGAATGGTGCACACACACAGACACAGACACACAAACACACACACACATAATCCTCTTCATTGCTGTACAAAAAGCTCTTTACCCTGTAGAGAGAGAGTGAGACCTACAGAGAAGAGCAATAGATAGAGAAGAGAGAGTGTGAAAAAAGAGACAGAGAAGAGCAAGAGAGAAAAAAAAGTATGAAAGAGAGAGAACCAGGGAGAAAAAGGGAGAGAAACAAATAAGAGCAAAAGAAAAAAAGTGAGAGCCACATAGAAGACCAAGAGAAACTGTGAGAGTGAGAAAGAGAGAGACAGATAAGAGCAAGAGATACAAAAAAGTGATTTTATTAAAAAGATAAAAAAATATATAAATATAAATGAAAGTGTGAGAGAGAGAAAAGGAAAGCAACACAGAGACGATCAAGAGAGAGCGAAGGAGTGAGAGTATAAAGAGAGAGAAAAAGAAAAAAGTGAGAGACAGAGAAAAGCAAGAGAGAAGAATGAGAAAGAGAGAGAAAAAGAGAGAAACAGAGAAGAGCAGGAGAGAAAGAGTGAGAGTTTGCAAAAGAGAGAAAAAAGACAGAGAAGTGCAGGAGAGAAAGTAAGAGAGAGAGTTTGAAAGAGAGAGAAAAATAAGAGAAAAGCAAGAGATAGAGAAACAGTGAGAGTGTGAAAGAGAGAGAGAGAGAAAAGAGAGACACAGAAGAGCAACACATTGAGACAAGTGAGAGTGTAAATGAGAGAGAGAGAAAAAGACAGAGACACATAGAAGAGCAAGAGATAGAGACAAGTGAGAGTATGAAAAAGACAGAGGAAAAAGTGAGAGGCCAAGAAGAACAAGAGTTAGAGAAAGAGTGGGAGTGTGAAAAAGAGAGAAACAGAGAAGAGCAAGAGATAGAAAAAGAGTGAGAGTATAAAAAGAGAGAGGAAAAGTGAGAGACAAAAAAGAGTGCAAGTGTGATGGAGAGAGAGAGAAAAGCGAAAGACAGAGGAGAGCAAGAGATAGTGAAAGAGTGTGAAAGAGAGTGAGAAACAGAGAGACATATAAGAGCAAGAGAGAATAAAAGTAAGACTTTGAAAGAGAGAGAAAAAGAGACAGAAAAGAGCGAGAGAGAGAAAAGAGTAAGAATGTGAAAGAGAAAGAGAAAAGCAGGAGAGACAGAAGAGCAAGAGAGAGAAAAAGTGAGAGTTTAAAAGAGATAAGGGGAAAAGACTGACAGAGAAAAGAGATAGAGAACAAATGAGAGTATAAAAAAGAGAGAGAGAAAAAAGAGAGAGACAGAGAAGAGCAAGAGAGAGTGAAAGAGAGAGAGAGAAAAAAAGAGACAGAAGTGCAAGAGAGAATAAAAGTCAGTGTGAAAGAGAGAAAAAAAGTAAGAAACAGAGAAGAGAAAGAGAGGGAGAGAGAGAGAGAGAGAGAGAGTTACACAGAAATAAAAAGTGGAAATAGAAAGGAGTGATAAAACTAGAGAGAGAAAGGAAGAGAGAGTGGTTTACTCAATACCAAAAACATTGAACCGTGTTAAAAGAATTGAGGGCACCGCATCATCCCCCCTTCACAGCTCAGCACCACCTGCTCTGTGTGTGTGTGTGTGTGTGTGTGTGCGTGTGTGTGTGTGCGTGTGTGTGTGAGAGAGAGAGAGAGAGAGTGAGAGATGGAGAGAGAGAGAGAGAGGCCAGTGTTTGGTGCAGGAGCCAGAGGAAGCAGTGTGTGATAATTCCACACAGCCGATGGTTCACACACTCCAGCTCACACTCTATTCACCATGCAGATTCACACTGACCTAATCACTCACACACACACACACACACACACCTCCCACAGTTTAATACACTCTCACCGTTACGGCAGTTAAACACAGCAATCTATCTGCTTTAAAACCCCTACAGTATGTTATTTAATTTGCTTGTTTATTAGTGCTGCAGCTTTGTTTATTAATATACTGTACTTCATTAAACCATACAGAATTCTGCTTCACACCACAGTTCAGTTAGTTCTGTTCAGTTTGAGCTGTGACTGTATATTGCGTGGATTTGCATAGTAGAGACCACAGGCGGAGCCAGACTTGCACACTACTTTGGTAGACCCCTTCCTTACCCACAGATTAAGTGTCTCAGACTGCCTTTATTGAGTTCAGAGTGGAGCCTAAGGGCGTTTTCACACCTGTAGTTCGTTTCTCTGGTCCGAATCAGTTGATGAGTTTGTTTACTTGGAGCGTTTTCTCCCTCTGTTTAGTCTGGTTTCACACAGGCATAAATGTAAACGCACCAAAATGCGCACCAATAAACACGCAAGCAGGCTGTGTCCTGTGATTGGTCAGAGCGTGGTCTGGCGTGGAAGTAAATATACATATACAAAAAAAAAGTAAATATAGCGAGAAGATTCTGTGTTCCAGCGCATATATGTGTTTTTACACTGAATGCTGAAGCGTTGCGCTTTTAAACATAGCGTTTCTATGTGCAGCGCAGATGTAAACATAGTAAACAGAGTCACGCAGCTGTGAGCTGTGAATGCAGCACAGACCGCGCGCATGGACACAGTGTTTGTTCTTAGCTGTGGTAATTAGCGTTATCTGGCTAATATATCAGTTTAGACTGCGTCTTATCAGCCGTTTAGCTCAAATAAATGGACTATATTTAATAGCTGGGTCGGATCGAGACCGGATCACGTTCTCACCAAAGCGAACCGCTCCAGAGTTCGTTTGGTACTGGACTGAGACCTCCTCCTCTAGCTGGTCTCGGTCCGGTTCTTTTGATCCGCACCCGAGTGCGATTACTGTTTTCACACCTGCTCAATCGAACCGCACTAAAGTTACAAACGGACCAGAGTTCGTTTTAACCAGACCAAATAGTGCTGGTGTGAAAACGCCCTAAAATGCTAATAGAAAATCTGATATTTTCCAGCGGATTCCCAGTTTGTTCAGTAAGTGTAACAGTAAAAGTGCAGTTGATGTATTGTATTTTACAAGATTTTACTAGATCTGTTGTAAATGATGTAATTAAACAGTTGCTGTGGTATTCCAGCTGGTGACGAAATCGTCTGGGATTTTGTTTGACTGCCTCAAACCTAGGTACAGTACAGTGCAATGTGATTAGAATTGCCACGCCGTTCCATTCCACTCCATTCCGGGTTTCTCTGTATCGCAAATTAGTCACGCCCTTTTCCTCAAATCTATCTACTATGCATGTGTAAAAATCACAGACATGTTCGCTGCTGTAGCCTCTGCGTCCTCCGTAGGTGAAGACAGAAGCAGCAGACCGGGAGAGCAGGATTGTGACGGAGAAACCGAGGGACAGACTGAGCAGGAATGTGTAGCACATAAACAGGTAGTAAATTTAGGATAACACAGGGACTTTGAGGTGATGGAGAACACGATAGTAATGTTAGGATAACACAGGGACTTTGAGGTGATGGAGGTAATGTTAGTAAAGTTAGGATAACACAGGGACTTTGAGGTGATGGAGGTAACGTTATCTCTATTACATGAGAATGTTGAGCAACGGCTGATAAAATAGCAAACGGTGAAGACTGAGAAGTGTTGGATGAGCAGCAAGTGTGTATTTTAGGCTACATCATTTTATTTTAGATATTTAGGTTAAAGGTGTGTTGAAAGGCTGCATAGTTTGAGTTTTGTAGCCTCTATGCTGTGGTTCAACATTTTTTAAAAAGCACTAAAACAAGTGAAATAACAGATTTTAACTGAAACTGATAAATGATCATTTAACTTAAAAAGTAAGTGTAAAAAATATAAAAGTAATATATATAAAAAAAAGGTGTCCTCCTTTTTAGAAACCCAAATCTGGCCACCCTAATTTGGGTAGTGGGTTGCTATGTAAGTGGACACTCTCTTCTTTCAAAGTAGTTGGTAAGTTGTCTCACATGGTTGATAGGATGGGGTGGTTTGGCAGTTGCTTATACATTGAAAAATATGTGTCTGTGTCTGTTATGCTGTTGCTAAACATCTGCTATTGTATCCAAGGTGGTTGCTGTGGTTTGATTAATTGGTTGCTATGCTGTTCCAGGTGGTTGATTTCTTGTTTGTAAGTAGCTGGTATGATATCTCAGGTAGCAGCTAAGGGGTGGCTAGGCAGTTGCACTTCTATTTCCAAGTGACTGCTATTTTGTTGCTAAGCAGTTAGCATGGTTTCCTAGTTGTTGCCATGGAATACCTTGTTGGTTGCTCTGCTACATGGTATCCTAGATGGTTGCTATGGGGTAGCAAGTCGCTTGCTATGCTATTCCAAGTGGCTTTTAGACGGTATGGAGTCCTAGGTGGTTTTTAGACAGTTGCTACCTACAGTTGCAAAAAAAAAGTATGTGAACCCTTTGGGATTACTTGGATTTCTGCATAAATTGGTCATTAAATGTGTTCTGATTTTCATCTAAATCACAACAACAGATAAACACAGTCTGCTTAAACTAATACCACACAAAAAAATAAATTTACAGTGCACAGTCCATGAACTCCATTCTTGTTTAATGTTTTCCTTATTGTAGATTTGTCAACAAAAATGTTAGCATGTGCCAGAGATTTCTGTAAGTCTTCAGCTGACACTCTAAGTTTCTTCCTCACCTCATTGATCATTCTGCGCTGTGCTCTTGCAGTCATCTTTACAGGACCACCACGCCTAGAAAGAGTAGCAACAGTGCTGAACTTTCTGCATTTGTAGACCATCTGTCTTACTGTGGACACATTAATATCAAGGCTTTTAGAGATGCTTTTGTAAGCCTTTCCAGCTTCATGCAAGTCAACAATTCTTGAACGTAGGTCTTCTGAGAGCTCTTTTCTGCGAGGCATGATTCACATCAAGCAATGCTTCTTAAGAGCAGCAAACTCAAAACTGGTGTGTGTTTTGTACAGGGCAGGGCAGCTTCAACCAACACATCCAATCTCATCACATTGATTGGACCTCAGGTTGGCTGACTCCTGGCTCCAATTAGCTCTTAGAAAAGTCAATAGACTAGGGGTTCACATATTTTTTAACCCTGCACTGTGAATGTTAACATGTTGTGTTTAATAAATCCTTGCAAACATATGATTTTTTTGTGTGGTATTATTTTAAGCAGACTGTGTTTGTCTATTGTTGTGACTTAGATGAAGATCAAAACACATTTAATTACCAATTTATGCAGAAATCCAAGTAATCCCAAAGGGTTCACTTACTTATTTTTTCTAGTAACTGTATGTTGCTAAGAAGTTGATGTGGTGTCTGAAGTGGTTTCTATGTAATTGCTATTTGGTTACAATGCAATTACAAGTGGTTACTATGATGTTTACAGTTGATATGGTATCCTATGGGGTTGCTTTGCTGTTGCCACACAGCTGCTAGATGGTAGCTATGCTACTGTTAATCAGTTGCTAAGCAGTTGCTATGGTATCTTCTGGGTTTCTACACCATATCGTAGTGTCATTATAGATTATAGGTGTAACTTCACTCTATAGTAAACTATTAGAGGGAAACAAACACAATGGAAAAGGTTCCTATAATTCAGGTGATGTCACACTTACCCAACACCCCCAGCCTGTAGTTCATGGTGACCACGATGACGTTGCCATATGCAGCAAGAACACTCGCATCAAACATGTTCCCTGCACCCTCCATGTACGATCCACCATGAATAAACAGCATGACCGGCTTCTTCCGACGATCTCGGATATCTGCAAGAAAAACACACATGCACATAAATAATTGAACGCTGTAAATTTGTATTAATTATTCCTAATTCTGAAAAATGTAAAACAGTCTAAAGGTTTGAGATTTCGTTGAGGTCTTCATTATTCCATCCACACTGTGCAATACAACCATTTCAAAAGAGCCCCAGACATGATGCTACCACCACCACGCTTAACAGCTGACACTGTGTTAACTGTGTTCTTGAGGCTAATTGCCTCACCTTTACTCATCAGCTGTCAATAAATTGAAATGTACATGCAATTTAACACCTTAGGGGAGGGGAGTAGTTGAGAAAAACAGCCGTCAAGGGAAATCTGGACAAAAATCTGTCCGACTGGTGTGAAGAATGGTGGGAGTCATTGCTTCGGGAACATTTTGTTACCATTAAAGTGCTTTTTCATGGGCCGTGACTGAAATTAATCTCTTTTTAAAGGGAGTTTTTTTTTTCCAATTGTTGTACCTAGAAGGAATTGTCAGATTGCAGTGCTGTTTAGAAAAAAGATAGAGGTAAGAAGGAGCAATAAATTAAATAGATGGAACACTTTATTTTAGCGAATTTATAGTGCACCGGCCAACTGCAGATTGCGCAGCTGGATGTAGAGCATGTCGGTGTGCCTTGGTATCGCGAGGGTGCAAAAAGAAGAAATACATGCCTTGTGCAGCTCTAAATGCGCAAAAGGCTTTTAATTAATCATGGGTGTTATTTAGGCGTAACATAAAATGTTACCACTTTAAACTACCTTTATAAAGGGTTTATAAATGGTTTACAATTAGTTTATTAATGGTTACTAATTAGGTTGTAAATGCCTTAAAAATCCTTAATAATCAGTTATACCACATACGTAGAAAGGGCAACAATGACCCGTGGTTTGCCAAATAGTGAACCCCCAGCCATCTATATTGTTGCCCTTTCTACATATGTGTTATAACTGATTATTAATGATTATTATGAACTGATTTTTAAGGCATTTACAACCTAATTAGTAACCATTAAAAAAACTAATTGTAAACCATTTATAGACCCTTTATAAAAGGTAGTCTTATTTTAAAGTGGTAACCATAAAATAAAGCTATCAGTGTATCACTTGCCATTTTCTTTATTAGACCGTTGACGGGGTGTAAGATAGTAATGAGCATCGTAATGCGTCTTGCGCAGGGTTTATAATAGGGCCCTGTTAGGGGCAATATTTATAATGCATTTGTCTGGCATGTCAACATGTCAGACATCTCATTATGGAGTTGTAGAGGTTCCTAATGGTGTCCTGCTATAATCCATTTCATACAGCTCAAATTTGCCTTCAGATTTAGTAATAGGGGTGGAAAGTCTAAAATCATGCCACACATTTTCCGTATGAGTGACTGGTGACGTGGCTGGATATGGCATAGCATCTGTATCTTCAAGGCAAGCTGTTAAAACTTCAGCAGTATGTGGACGAGTCATTTTTTTTTAGTGCACGAATCAAAAAGTGGAATAGAAATGTGATTATGAAGACACTATAAGCTCTTACAACACTTGCAATAAAAAACAGCATAGCTCACTACATCAGCTGAATATGGACCAAAATGCATTGCAAGCCTTCAAGCAACAGCTAGTGAAATTACATTATAGTGATATCAAGACATAGATATGAGCCAATGGATGTAGCAAATTTCAGATACTTACCAATATACAGTAGTTTGTTAACAGTAGGATTAGGTTGCTAAGCAACATAACAATCCAAAACATGGCCCATTCACAATGACGAAGTGTCTTAATTAATTTCTGTTCCTACCATTACTCTAAACACTAAACTAAACAGTTTTTCCCTATATAGTGCAATGCTAATGAGGGAGTACAGATCCATTTTAGTTGCAGCCATAGTATGTGTATCTGATGCACTGTATGTAGAAGTCACATGATTCAACAAACTCATATAAAAAAAAAAGTTGAAACAAACAATAGACTTTTATTTAATTCCTCAGGCAGAACTGCATCAAGAATAGTCATTAAACAATAGAACCACATGGATAAAAGATGCCATTCATGCAAATACATCGCCTCTGATTGGCTAATAGCACTGCAGCGGAGAACGCTTACCTGCCTTCGCCTCTAAAACTCAAAGGACAAAATGTTTTCAGAGATACAGCCTTAGTTTTCAGTAAAGATACAGCACTGAGTGCTGGGTAACGTTAACTCTTAAACTTCGCTAAACATCAGACTTTCAGCGCTGTTCAGCCACCGGGGCGGGGGGTAGCTCGGCAATGGCTTTTTACCTGCACATCAACCCCGCAGGCAACGCCATGGCATTGATAATGTTTCTTTCAGCTAAACTAACGCTACTAAACTCTTACTCAGACTTGGTGATTCGGAGCTTGGGCAGTTTTACCACATTGAAGCCCCAGAGTCCACTTTATCATTAAATTTGATGTAAACGGACCAGCTTTGACCAGTGTTCTGTCGGGTTGAGCTACCTTATTAAACAGTGCTTCCGTAGTGTATATTTAAGGTTTCTGTAAAACGCAGAATCAACCGGAGATCCGATTTAAACCTACAGTTACTTAAACAAGATAACTAACGTTAACTAACTGCTGTAAACAGAGCTGTAAACTCCTTAGCTAACGAGACAGTGTCGGCTCTAATGCAGCCCAGTTTCAGCTCTGTCTGTGGGTGGTCCCGAGCCAAGGTGGGCGAGGGCATTAATACTATTTCACGGGTTGGCGTAGACACAGGTGCTTTTCCTGATCAACCCGTTTTCCAGACCTTTTCTTTTACTAGCTACAATGGAGGTAGAGGAAGAGTTTTATGTGCAACATGCGTATACAGCTCTGTGAGACCTATAGCTCTGAGAGACCTAATTGCACAAAAAAAAAACAAGAAAAATGGATTTTAGCGGAAAGAGACCTTTAACAAATGGATGCAAAGTGCACCAGCCCAAAGATGGAAATGAGCACCAAGGCTGTGGGTGGTATGTGGGGTGGTGTCAATATATTTATGTGATGGCAGCATGAATGTGGAAAAGTACTTTGAGATTGTAGACCATATGCTGCCTTTGAGATCAAATCTTTTCCAGGGAAATTCCATGTATTTTTCAAATATTTAATAAATGTATTTTTTTACTATTTGTTCTACAAGTAGGAGAACATGTGAGGAAAGGTTGGGTGGGTTTCTCCACTCTGTGCTTTGAGGAATGCTCATGAATGCCTTTATTATGTGCTGGCTCTTTCACAAATGATGAATACAGTCATTTAGTGTAACTCCCACTCGCTTTCCAGAGAGAACTACTAAAGCTTTTCACACAGGAGAGTTCAGAGTTCCTAACCTGCACTCAAACACTCAACAGAAACTAAAATGTTGCTGTGCCCAATGTATTGTGTTGGATGGTTTAGCTGTTCTTGAGCAAACCAGCATGACCAGCATAAATGACTGGTCTTGTGAACCAGCATAAACATGCTAGTCAACTAGCATGACCATATGACCAACGAGGTCAAGTAGCATGACCATTATTACCAAGCAGGTCAACCAGCATGACCAGTATGCCCAAGCAGGTACACTTGCATGACCAGGCTAGACAAACAGCATGACTATCTTGACTAAGCTAATCAACCAGCATGACCAGGCTAGACAAACAGCATGACTATCTTGACTAAGCTAATCAACCAGCATGACCAGCATAAATGACTAGGCTTGTGAACCAGCATAAACATGCTAGTCAACTAGCATGACCAGTATTACAAAGCAGGTCAACCAGCATGACCAGTACGATTAAGCAGGTCAATGAGCATAACCAGTATTACAAAGCAGGTCAACCAGCATGTGCAGTATGACCAAGTAGGTCAACTAGCATAACCAGTATTACCAAGCAGGTCAACCAGCATGATCAGTATGACCAAGCAGGCCAACCAGCATGACCAGTATGACAAAGTAGGTCAACCAGCATGACCAGTATGACCAAGCAGGTCAACCAGCATGACCAGTATGACCAAGCAGGCCAACCAGCATGACCAGTATTACCAAGCATGTCAGCTAGCATGTCCAGTATCACCAAGCAGGTCAACCAGAATGACCAGTATTACCAAGCAGGCCAATCAGCATGACCAATATTACCAAACAGGTCAACCAGCATGACCAGTATTACCAAGCAGGTCAACTAGCATTACCATAATGACCAAGCAGTTCAATCCGCATGAACAGTATTACTAAGTAGGTCAACCAGTATTACCTAGCAGGTCAACCAGCATGACCAGTATGACTATGCCAATTGACCAGCATGACCAAACTAGTCAACCACGATGACCAACTTGGTGAACCATTATTATTAGCAAGACAAGAGAGGAGCGTCTGCAAGAATTCCATTGGTCAAAACTTGTTAAACTTATGATTGGCTGAAGGCATTTGGCAGCTTTATTGAAAAAATCACAGCCTGAGAGCAAGGAACAGTCTGCAATCACAGAGAAAAAATGTAACAGTTGCCATGGTAACGGTTGTCACTAATGGGGTTGTTGAGCAGTTTGTAAGATGGTGCTAAGCTGTTGTTATGGTGTTGCAGGAAAAAAAAAATCGTTAAAATCAAATAATAATGTAGATTGCATTGCAAACCATAATTATCTATCAATATTCATTTCTCTTTTGTACCCATACCCTTGTTTTAATACTGGAAACGAAAGGTCAGATTACCGTTTCAAAAACCCGATAAAACCTTAGAAACAGTTTGTTGTGTTTGACTCAATAATGCACAACGCACAAGCTCTTTTCTGTTCAGACGTGAGAATTATTAGCCAGTAACCTGCTGCTAACGCCAGCTAGCACTGCTGGAGCAGCATTAGCATTAGCCGCTAACCATGTCAGCTCTTTCTTCGTTCAGAGGGGAGTATATCGGAGTGTTGCCTGCGCGTTAACCATATTAAAAGAAGCTAAGTGGGACGCACAGCTAGCTAATATCACCCTGGCCTACCAGAGCTCTCAGAATTCCTTAGTATAGCACTGTCAGGCAGCATTTACTAGTGCTAACTGCAGCTAGCTCTAGCAGTTAGCTGCTAATGCTAATGATGCTGCACCTAGCCTTATTGGAAATCTGGAAATCTAAGCTTACTGTAAAAAAGAGATGCTGTTTCTTGGTATTGACGTAAAACCTGTTATAAACACAGCTATTAATGCATTATAATCAAAGTTCATGATGCATAATAAACATGGCTATGATGAGTTATACATTTTAATAAATATGTATAGCCATGTTAATAATGCCTTATGATCGCATTATAATGTGTTATGAGTATGTTTATAGAGTCTTATACAGATAACATTAATAGAAAGTGTTACCAAATATATTTTTTATATATGTTTTGTTTACTTAGCCTAGCTTAGCTTTACTTAACTTAGTTACCCACCACCCCACACACACCACCAGCCAGCAGTGAGACCTGCTGACTTAGAAGGAAAACATGGCGACACCCCTGTTCCTTACTAGTGTCACATAATTCACTTTATAACCAGGTGTGCCTTATGTATGAAAATAGACCAGAAAATATATTTTCTTGATAGAAAAATATGGTCCTTTAAGCCAACTCTGTTCATTCCGTGGTCATGTTTGCAACACGTCTGGGCATTATTTTTCTTGTTGGATTGTTACAGAGACTGTAAAAAAGATGGACGCTGTGTCGCCGTTCCCATTCATTCAATGAAAATCAAGCCAAAATTTTCCCCCATGTTGGCGATCCTGAAACCCGAGTCTGCGCAGTAGAGACCAGAGGAGGGAGAAAGACTGTGGACAGACAGCCTACTCATTTAAATAACCCCGCCCCTGAGGGCTGCCTGGCGGTCACAGGCTGCAGAGCGAAGTGGAGCGGAACTGATGGTCTGTTATTGGTCCCGCCCATAACCAGCCCTTTTACAATAACCACACCTTTTTGAATAGAGCTGAATAACGTTTTAAAAATGAATTCTGTGGAGATATAAAAATGTGACAATATAAGCAGAGGTTATACTAGCTGCTGCATTTAAATAAAGTAGGTAGAATTACAGTATATTAGAAAAAAACGTGATTGAAAGTTGTTCTGTTTTGCCATTGAAACCTATGGGGATGGGTGGGGTTACACAGCTTTCTGAAACCGAACAGCAGGGGGCGCCCGACCTGTGGTGGCTTCACTTTTGAGAGACGATGCTCTGTCCAGCTATACACAGTCTATGGATTGTTAATGGCTAATGCGCTTGCTTTTGGTTTCCCAATAGCACCAGTTTCACGACCATCAGAATGGGATTTTATTCGTAAACAAGCTATATATTTAGCATTACCAGAAATCCCGTTCATATTGCAGTCAGTGGCTGCTGGTCTCCTCATTCAAAACATCTCTGGCCATAAAACATTGAATCTGCATTAAAGTAAGATAATGCAATAGTTTTTATTTTTTATTTTTTAACCAAAGGAGTGCTAGATAATTATCTTCCCACCATTTTCATAACCTTGTTTGGAGTGTGGCTCAGTTTGGAGGGACTTGTAGAACTATTCAAGTGCAAGAAGTGGGAGGGGCAAGGCGTGACATGGGATTGGGCCTTGGTGTGAAGTCATCGAACACAATCTCTTATTTACTTTTTTCAATTAATAAATTGTACTGAAATTTTGAAAAGTTGGTGGAATTGCCCTTTAGGTAAGTACAGACAGACACTACAAACAGAGTAAAATGCCATTGCTCTTTTTTTCTTTCCCCAGTCTCTCTCTCTCTCTCTCTCTCTCTCTTTCTCTCTCGCGCTCTTTCTCTCTCTCTCGATACGCACATACCTGCCTGCGGTCAAGGGGAATCCTGCCATACAAATTTTGGAAAATCGGTGGACTTCCCTTTCCAGCATTTGTGCCTTTGCTCTGCTAGTCATGTCTGTGCTTTGGCAGTCTATTAGAGCCCTGCTTTGAGTCTAAGCATGTGTGTGTGTGTGTATGTGTGTGTGTGTCTCACAGGTGAGTCTTCTCTTTCCATCACGTCTCTTTGAAACACCCCCCCTCCCGCTTCATGTCTGGTTTGGGCTGTAGCTTCTGCCTCCCTCTCTGCAGTTGTTTGGTACGGTCTGTCTCTCACGCTCCCCTTTATCTCTGTTACATTAGAGCATTCCTGCTTTTAGCCCCCCTCCAACGTGTGCTGTATTGGTTCAACCTGTCTCCCTCTGCACACTCTCTCTCTCTCTCTGCAGTGTGTGTGAGTGTGTGTGTGTGTGTGTGCGTCTGTGTGTGCGTGAGGTAGACTGAGCTGCCCAGTTAGCCAGTGTGTGTGCCGTGTGCAGGACGTGTGGATAATTCATATGAAAGCCAGACCAACTGGAAACACAAATAACAGCCACAGCATCTGTTTACCCTGATGAGCTTCTGGAGAGAGAGGATGAGACAAGAGACAGACAGACAAATACTGATAGAGAGACACACAAAGAGAGAGAGAGCAAGCAGAAAGAGAGCCAGCGACACTGGAAAAGACTAAGAGACTGAAAAAGAGACACTAACATACTTTAGACAGACTGAAAGTGAGAGAGACTAAGACAGACTGTAAAAGGAATAGACTAAGAAAGACCAAAAGAGTGAGAGACAAAAAGAGACTGACAGTAAGAGAGACTAAGAGAGCCTGAAAGTGAGTGCGTCTAAGAGTGGCTGAAACAGACCGAAAGTAAGAGAGACTACAAGCCTAAAAGAAGGTGAGACAAAGACAGACTAAAAGAGAGAAAATGAAGATAGACTAAATGTGAGAAAGCCAAAATGAGAGAGAAACTAAGAGAGGCTAAAAGAGGGAGAGATGAAGAGAGACAAAATTGAGAGAGACTCTCAAAAGTATAAGCAACTTTATATGTGAATGTAAGAGACTGAAAGAAAGAGTGAACGTGAGAAAGACTAAGAGAGACTGAAATTGAGAGTAAAAGTGAGAGAGACTGAAGGTGAAACAGACTAAAAAGACTGAAATTGAGACAGACTAAGAGACTGAAAGTGAGAGAGACTAAAAGAGTCTGAAAGTGAGAGAGACTAAAAGACTGAAAGTGAGAGAGACTAAGAAACTGAAAGTGAAAGTAAAAGTGAGAGAGACTGAAAGAGGGAGATAAAAAGAGAGACTGAAGGGGGAATAAAAGTGAGACAGACTAAGAGACTGAAAGTGAGACAGACTAAGAGAGAACGAAAGTGAGAGTAAAAGTGAGAGACTAAGAGAGACTGAAAGTGAGACAGACTAAGAAACTGAAAGTGAGAAGTGAGAGAGACTAAATGAGACTGAAAGAGGGAGACTAAAAGTGAGAGTGAAAGTGAGACAAACTAAGAGACTGAAAGTAAGAGAGACTGAAAGTAAGAGTAAAAATAAGAGCGACTAAGAGAGACTGAAAGAGGAAGATAAAAAAGAGAGACTGAAAGTGAAAGTTAAAGCATCTAAGAGAGACTGAACGAGAGAGAGAAAAAAAGAGAAGAAAATGAGAGAAAGGTATGGACATATACAAGTTGGTTACTGTTTCCTGCAGCACATTTGCACACATATGTTGCAGCTTGGCCTGTAGATCCTGCACACTCGTAGGTTGCCACAGTTGGCATCCCAGCTGGTCCGGTCCCATAATTACCTGATTAGCACATTTTGATGTCCCTCTTATCACAACTGGGGTGACAGACTGATGCATGTAATGTCTTCCCAGACACACCTGTTGTGGTAATGTTATTCCAGAGCAAAGGCAGGAAGT
This sequence comes from Astyanax mexicanus, assembly GCF_023375975.1. Classification (NCBI taxonomy): domain Eukaryota; kingdom Metazoa; phylum Chordata; class Actinopteri; order Characiformes; family Acestrorhamphidae; genus Astyanax; species Astyanax mexicanus. Next base: position 9,981,685 of record NC_064427.1, on the reverse strand, counting down.
GTGGTGATCACCACAAGGCCTCCATTCTCAAACCTGAATTTCATTGGATCCAAAACAGAACTTGAATTAATTGGTAAAGATGACATGGTTCTAGTTCATAGCAATCCAGGCGATGATTCCCCTTTTGGTACCACCTTAAAATAAGACTACCTTTATAAAGGGTTTATAAATGGTTTACAATTAGTTTATTAATGGTTACTAATTAGGTTGTAAATGCCTTAAACATCATTAATAATCAGTTATAACACATGCATAGAAAGGGCAACAATGACCTGTTATTTGCCAAATAGTGAACCCACAGTCATCTATATTGTTGCACTTTCTACGTATGTGTTATAAACGATTATTAATGATTTTTAAGGCATTTACAACCTAGTTATTAACCATTAATAAACTAGTTGTAAACCATTTATAAACCCTTTATAAAGGTAGTCTTATTTTAAAGTGGTACCCCCCTTTTAAAGTCTGTAAATGTGGCAAAATATCTTTAAGTGCATTTTTGACGAATGTTCAGCAATTGACAAGAGTTGAAAGAGAGAAATACTAAGAGAAACTGATAGAAACAGAACGAAAAACAGCAAGAGAGACTGATAAAGAGAGACTAATAGAAACTGAGACACTGAGAGCCGAGTGAGACACTAAAAGGAGAGAGAGAGACAGAAAGAGAGAGAGAAAAAGAGAGAGAGAGAGAGAGAGAGAGAGAGAGAGAGAGAGGTGAAAAGGAAGTGGTTTATAAAAAGAAAATAAAAGTTACAAAAACCAAGGTCCTTTCACGGACACACAAAAGCTAACAGACACACACACACACACACACACACACACACACACAGCTGTGATGCTGAGTCGCTATGGAAACTGCCTCTTGCAGCCTAATAGAGGCTCACCAGCCATTCCACAGCACTGACTCACTCATGCCTGTTGCCACGGAAACAAATTCTACGCACGTATTTGCACACCCGCCTGCATCACCACCTGAATCTCGGGTTACAAATGCATTACACGACTACACACACTCACACACACACACACACACACACACACACCCGCACATACACACTCACACACACTCAACCGTGCATATGAACACGACTGCACGTACACTTACACAAATGTGATCATAAAGGACGCGAGCAGCATATACAACACACGCACACACACAAACACACACACACACACACACTTAGCGCAACATTTATGCACACAGGTGAGTGACTTTGTTTTAAATGTCGAGCGATTTCCTTTCTGCCCTTTCTCTCTCTCCCACTTCCTTCCTATCCCTTTCTTCCCATTCTCTCTCCCACTTCCTTATTTTCTGTCCCACTTCCTCCTATCTCTCTCTCTTTTTCTCTCTCCCCTCCACTTCTATTCCCATATCTCTCTTTCTTAAAATTCAAAGAAGCTGTATTGTCATGACTGTAATAGAACAATGTTCAATAACATAATTACGATAAAATAAAAGCAACAATAATTAATTAATAAGTGACAAGAGTAGTGAATAAAATATCAATAATTAAAATAAAGACTATTTTACAAATTTACAAAAAATATATAATCCCCTCTCTCGCACCTCCTCTTTTTTCCCCACTTCCTTCCTCTGCCTCTCTTACTTCCTTCCTATCTCTACCCCGTCTCTCTCACCCAAATACTTCCTTCTTCTCTCTCTTTCACAGTTCCTTTCCCTCTCTCCCCAATGTTCCTCCTATCTGTCTCACTCTCGCACACACACACACACACACACTTCCTCTCTCCCCTTTCTTCTATATCTCTCTCTTCCTGTCTCTTTCTCTCTCACTCCCACCTACATTCCTCTTTCTTCCAATTCCTCTCTCTCTCCCTTCCTATCTCTAACTTTTAAAAACACACACTTCCTTCCTGTCTCCTCACCATTCTTCCTTTATCTCTCTCTCTTTTCCTTATTTTCTCTCTTTCGTCCTTACACGAACATTTCCTTTCTATCTCTCTCTCTCTTTCTCTCACACATTCTTCCTTCCTCTCTTCCTATCCTTCCACTATCTCTCCTTTCCCATCTCTCTCTCACTCCCACTTCTATTCCTATCTCTTTTCCACTTCCTCTCTCTCTCTCACTCACATACACACTTTCTACCTATCTCTCTCAACTACCTTCCTATGTCTTTCTATTCCCATCTCTCTCTTTCTCACTCCCACTTCAATGCCTACATATTTTTCTCAATCCCTTCTTAGCTTTCTCTTACTCCTCCTTCAAATCTTTCTCTGTCTTGTCACCCTCTTCAAATTCCTTCCTATATATCTCTCTCCATTTTCTCTCTTCTTTTCCTGTCTTACTGTGCCGTTTTCTGTGTCCAGTCCGTCATTGATTCCTGCCTTTTCACAAAACCTCTATCTCTCTCTCTTCCTATTTCAGCATTTCTTCCTGTTTCCTCATCTCTCTGTCCTCATATCTCTTGCTCTTACCATCTCTCTCTCACTTGCTCTCTCTCTCTCTCTCTCTCTCTCTCTCTCTCTTGTTCACATACACACACTTCCTTTCTCTCTCTTCTCCTTCCTTTCTATATCTCTCTCACTCCCACTTCTATTCCTATCTCTTTTCCACTTCATCTCACACACCCACTTCCTTCCTTTCTCTCTCTTTCTCTCACACACTTCTTTTCTTCTTCTCTCTTCCCATCCTTCTTTTATCTCATTCTCTTTCCTTCTCTCTCCTATTACCACTTCTATTCCTGTCTCTTTTCTACTTCCTCTTTCTCTCCCTCACACACACACTTTGTTTCCCCCCCTTTCTCTCTCTCTCAACTACCTTCTGATGTCTTTCTGTTCCCATCTCTCTTTCACACTCCCACTTGAATGCCTACACCTTTCTCTCAATCCCTTCCTATCTCTCTCTCTCTTACTCCTCCTTCCAGTATCTCTTTCCATCTTTCTCTCTTCTTTTTCTGTCTTTCACTGTCGTTTTCTACATCCAGTCCTTCCATTGATTCCTGTCTTTTCACAAAACCTCTAGCTCTCTTCCTATTTTACTATTTCTTCTTGTTTCCTCATCTCTCTGTCCTCATATCTCTTGCTCTTTCCATCTCTCTCACTTGCCCTCTCTCTCTCTCTCTCTCTCTCTCTCTCTCTCTCTCTCTCTCCAGAGAATTCCAGACTACTGCTGATTTCCCAGAGGAGATGTAAACAAGTTCAATTATCCTGGTATTACCATAGCATCACACACACACACACACACACACACACACACACACACACACACACACACAAGAATTACCTTGAATATCCTAATTGTGTGGTTTGTGCTCCTGATGTGCTGGAGATCAGTGAAGTTGGTCATTTAAAGCTCGTTAGGTTCCGCTCTTCACTTCAGCACGTTCATGAGATTTATGAGTTTTGGAGAGTGATTATGACTCAACCTTAAATAGGATTGGAATTACAGCGGGAATTCTGACATAAAGTCTTCGGCTCTGTTTAGGCGGCCGACAGTAATGCTGAAATTCACTTTACGTTTCTGCCTTCACCTGATTGGACGTGAAGGGCCATGAACCACCCCCCTGGTGCGCCCATGGTTAAAAGAAACGTTGCTAAAATGTGTCTAAGTGACAGAGTGCCCTATTTGGTGGTAGGGTTTAATTCTTTTACAACAAATTATAATGATGTGACCACTTGATCTAGAAAAGTTGATAATGTGGCTTAAGAGTGCCTATCTATGGGTGCCCTTCTGTCCTTACAATAAAAGAGGGCGTCATTTAAGTTGCCTTTTATGCCATACCTTCTAGACAGTGTCCCAAAGGGTGTCCTTCTAAAGGGGGAAATATGATGTGAAGGAATAAAGACAGAGAGAAGACTATTTAATCATACATGATGCATCATAGCTTTTAAGAGCTTGTCGTGCAACCTAACCACAGCACCTTTTTCCCAATGTTTGCTGTGTCCCCTACATAGCACTTCTTATGCCTTTCTTTCAATGATTTTCAATTTTCAACGATTTTCGACTTTCAATGATTTTCTTCTCGCCAGATTTGTGGAGTGCACAACTTTCAGACAGATTCTCCCACCTGAGCTGTGGATTTCTGCAGCTCCTCCAGAGTGACTATGGGCCTCTTGGCTGCTTCTCTGACCAGTGCTCTCCTTGCTCATTCTGTCAGTTTGGGTGGACGGCCATGTCTTCGTAGGTTTGCAGTTGTTGAATACTTTTTACATTTTTTGGATGATGGATTAAATAGTGCTCTTTAGGATGCTCAAAGCATGGGATATGTTTTTTTTTTTTAAACCTAACCATGCTTTCAACTTTATCTCCACAACCTCATCTCTGACCTGTCTGGTGAGTTCCTTGGTCTTTACAATGCTGTTTGTTCACTAGTGTTCTCTAATAAACCACTGAGGCCTTCACAGAAGAGGTGTATTCATACTGTGACAAAATTACACACAGCTGGACTGTATTTAAGTCACTAATAAGTGACTTCTGAAGGGAATTTGATTAATTGTACGGGATTTTATTTAGGGGTTTCAGAGTTAAGGGGGAAGAATACTTTTGCACGTCACTCTTTTCAGATTTTTATTTGATTAAAACTTTCTAAACCTTGTATTATTACTTTTGTTTCACTTCACAATTATGTGCTAATTTGTGTTGGTCTTTTACTTAAAATCTCAATAATACACATTTAAGTTTGTGGTTGTAAGGTTTGTGGACACACCTTTATATTAGTGAATCCATTACTCTGCACCTGTTGCTGACACAGCTGCACACATAGAGTAGCTAGCTACTAGAATGTAACACTCTGGAGCAGCCAGAGTAAGATTATGACCCCAAGGTCACTGTGCCAAATGCCCTTAGGTTAGAAGTGGGCTAGAGTTGTATGAGGACCCAAGCATTGGACTGTAGGGTTTTCTGTAGTGAAGGACCTCCATCCAAAACTTCAATATGTGATATTGGAGCTGGAGTGGCAGAAATAATTCTCCATACAATGTCAGAATGCTCTCATGGAGCCCAATGCAATCAGGTGCTCATTACAGGAAAAGTAGAGCTTGACTAACGTTACCCCCCACTTGTTTTGATGTTAAACCGAGAAAATAACCAAGTCAGGGTTAATCCAGTCATAGCCGGAGGACTGGGTTTTGCTAGCCATCTTGCTAGATTGACTGGCTGGGTAATATTAATATGGCTAGCCTTAGCTAGCTAGCTGGTACAGTAACATAAACATAAGTTCTTAACCTGAAATTGCGATCTCTACTGATTTAGTGAATCCATTCATGGTGAAGTACGGGACCTTTGGAGAAACTATAGAAGGATTGACCTGTATACGTTTTCTTTCTTTTTAAATAAATGCATTTGTGAACATAACAGTGAGGCAGCAGTGCTAGTATCCAGTGCTCCAACGCTACTTCCGTCCCCCACAGCCTTGTTTTGGTACATGATGGTGCTGTAGGTGAATAAAACGTATGAAAATATCTACAGCATATATGGGCGGAGCCAGGACACTCTGGCCCAGCTGCCGTTTTTTAAACACCCAGAACCAAATGGTACAAAAGCAATCAGTAGCGGTTCTGAATGAGTGTCCAGACGCAGCAGAACCGCTGTTAATATGAGAACCGTGTCGGCTCTCAGCGGTGAGAATTAGGAGGAGCTGTAGATGAAGCAGAAAATGAGGCTTTAAGTGGGTCTTCCACACTCGCTTCTCCCTCAGCCTGACGGAGCCGAGAATCCGCCGACATCTTATCTGGGACAGCTCGGCGCATGTGTTCAGTGTGTGTGTGTGTGTGTGTGTGTGTGTGTGTGTGTGTGTGTGTGTCTGCAGGAGAGAAAGAAAGAAGGAGACAGAGAGAATCTGCCCTGTGTAAGGTTCATGTGACACTGCTGCATATGAGCTCCTCTGGAAAAGAGAGAGAGAGAGAAAAATAGAGAGAGAGGAAAAAGGGAGAAAGGGAGAGAGGCTAGCAAGGGAGGAATTGATGGCAAAGAGAGAGAGAGAGAGAGAGAGAGAGAGAGAGGAAGTGTATGTGAGTGTATGTTAGAAAGAGAAGAGAGAGAAAGATAAGCCCATCCCAACCAAACCTTTCCCAAAATTGTACACGTAATTACAAAATTGTGGTAGAATACAAAATAAGCAGAATTTGCTTTTAGCAGAAGCGTCTTCACAGTAATTTGCAAATTTGCAGCTGTCACCAGGCAGGATGTGCGGTGGCCCACTTAAATTTCTGAGTACTGAAATTTCTGAGCTCCCCTGATGATGTCCACCACACATCTGGGAGCACAAACACACCAGACAGTTCTGTAAAAGCAGTACAGAGGATGGAATTAGTATTTCAGAATGTCTAAAGCCACTGCTGTTTCCACTTGACAACTGATAAACTGCGAATTTCCATTTCTTTATACAAGCTGGATTAAATATAGGAAAATATGTGAATGTATAGGGTAGTATAGGGCAGTGTAGCGAGTATAGGTAAGTATAAGGTAGTATAGAAAAAACAGGATACTGTAGGGAAGTACAGTACGTATAGTGTGGTACAGGGAGTATAGGCAGTGTAGAGTAGTATAGGGTTATATAGGTAATATATGTATATTAGTAGAAGGTTTTACAGTGAATTACAGGTAGATATATAGGCAGAATAGAGTATTATGGGGAGCATACATTAATAAAGAGTAATAAAGTATAGTACAGGAAGTGGTAAGAGAACAGGGTAGTGTAGGAAGCACTGGGTATTAAAGAGTTGTATAGTGAGTAGTATAGGGTAATACAGATAGCATATGTTAGTAGAGGGTGATATAGGGATTCACAGGTTAGTATAGGGAGTGTGGGAAGTATTGCCTAGTATAGAGTAGTAAACATAGTATGACATATTAGGTCATAAGGGCGTTCAGTCTGCCTGATAATACGATGTACCATATTATTATTAGTTTGATATAAACAACAATGAGCAATTGTTACACTTATGCCAAATCTCCATCTTCCCATTACTCTATACTCCCTATACTTCTCTGTACGCCATACCACATAGTACTCTATACTACCCTATACTCCCTGTACTAATTTATATGCAATTTACTACCCCATAGTACTCTATACAGCCCTGCACTAACTTTACTGACCTTTATACTACTCTATACTACTATATATTCTACACTCTATACCCTATACTTTCTGGAATACTACCTATACTATACTTTAATATACCTTTTACTCCCCATACAACAGTATTCTCTTCATTCTCCCTGAGCTACATTATACTACCCTATATGCCCTATACTACACTTTATTACACTATACTCCCTATACTACCCTTCACTACTCTGTACTACCCTTTACTACTATATACTAAACTATACTATTTTTTTTGCTACACTCTATACCCTATACTACCCTTTATTCATATATACTTCCCTATACTCCCTATACTACCCTTCACTACTCTATACTACCCTTTATTCATATATACTTCCCTATACTCCCTATACTCCCCTTCACTACTCTATACTACCCTTTATTCATATATACTTCCCTATACTCCCTATACTACCCTTCACTACTCTATACTACCCTTTATTCATATATACTTCCCTATACTCCCTATACTACCCTTCACTACTCTATACTCCCCTTTATTCATATATACTTCCCTATACTCCCTATACTCCCCTTCACTACTCTATACTCCCTATACTACCCTTTATTCATATATACTTCCATATACTCCCTATACTACCCTTCACTACTCTATACTCCCTATACTACCCTTTATTCATATATACTTACCTATACTACCCTTCACTACTCTATACTCCCTATACTACCCTTTATTCATATATACTTCCCTATACTCCCTATACTACCCTTCACTACTCTATACTCCCTATACTACCCTTTATTCATATATACTTCCATATACTCCCTATACTACCCTTCACTATTCTATACTCCCTATACTACCCTTCACAATTCTATACTCCCTATACTACCCTTTATTCATATATACTTCCCTATACTCCCTATATTACCCTTCACTACTCTATACTCCCTACACTACCCTTCACTACTCTATACTCCCTACACTACCCTTCACTACTCTATACTCCCTATACTTCCTTATACTACTCTATACTCCCTATACTACCCTTTATTCATATATACTTCCCTATACTCCCTATACTACCCTTCACTACTCTATACTCCCTATACTTCCTTTTACTACTCTATACTCCCTATACTACTCTATACTCCCTATACTACCCTTTACTACTATATACTCCCTGTACTACCTTTTACTACTCTATACTCCCTATACTACTCTATACTACTCTATATTTACTAAACTTTACTTAATCTTAAATTTCTCTGTGCTACCTTACTTACCTTATACTATCCTTTATTACTCTATACTTCCTTATATTCCTTATTCTATTATATACTACTATATATACCCTAACTTCCTACACTACCCTATACTCCCTGAGATACCCGATACTACCTTACACTACCTATCCTACCTCTCATTACCTTATACATCCTATACTACCTTACATTTCTCTACACTTCCCTATATTACCTTACACTACTCTATGCTTTATATATATGCCCTATACTCCCTATGCTACCCTATATTCTCCATTCTACCCTATAACAATACCTGATACTACAATACAATACCTATACTATATCTTTTTATCTTCCTACACTACACTGTTCTCTCAGTCCTCCCTGATCTACAGTATATTCTACGCTATACCACCATACTACCTATACTACCTTATAATACACCATACTACATATACTACCTTTTACAAGTCTATACTAAACTATGTTACCTATACTATGCTTTACTACTCTATACTACCTTATATTACACCATACTACATATACTATCCTTTACTACTCTATACTAAACGATATTATCTATACTATGCTTTACTACTCTATACTACTCTACATTCCCTTTACTACGCTTTACCACCCTATACTACCCTATATGCCCTGTACACCTATATTACCCTGTAGTCCCTGAGCTACATTATACTACCCTATACTAGCTATTATACCCTATACTACCCTATACTCCCATATACCAACCAAAACTAGGAAAGAGCACTGGAAAGAAGAGAAGGTTAGCATGAAGAAGGAGAGAAAGAGAGAGAGTGTGAGAGAGAGAAAGAGAGTGTGAGAGAGAGAAAGAGAGAGAGTGTGAGAGAGAGAGAGTGAGAGAGTGCTCCAACAGAGGCCTCACTATTCTGCTTCAAATCCTCCCAAAACACAAGAACACTATTCTGTCTCTTCTCCTTCAAGCCTGTCACTCCCTCTCTCTCTCTATCCCCCTCCCTCCCTCCTCCCTCCCACGTTCCTTCTGATCCCCCTCCTCCTCTGCTCTCTCTTCCTTCATCTCTGCTTCCTTGCTCTCTTGTTATGGGACTTCATTCTCTCTCTCTCTCTCTCTCTCTCTCTTTCTCTCTCTCTTTCCATCTCTCGATCTCCTCCTCCCCTGCCTCCCACCCACGCACCCTCGTCTCTCCTCCTCTCCCCTTCTTCCTCCCTCCCTCCCTTCCTTTCATTTCATCATCATATACTTCTCTTCATCACCCCACTATATTTTTCACCCTCCGTTTCTCCGTATCTCCTCCCGCTGGAGCTCGGTGTCTTCTCTCCTCCTCCGTTCTCCTGCTCTCTCTCTCTCTCTCTTTCATCTCTGGTCTCCTCCTCTCCTCCTCTAGCACTCCTTTTTCTCCTCCATCTCCAGCGTTCTGAGCCACACAATTGGATTAGCCGGATGTGTCTCTATTTAAACCTCAGCAATTAGAGACGGCAGCAGTCTGAGAGCGGTGTGTGTTAGAACGGGCCTCACACACACACACACATGCGCGCAGCGGGGGGGCGCACAAAAACAAAAAAGAAACACACACACACAATAAAGCACACACAGGATCATATCAACACACACAATGAAGCACACAGGATCGTATAAACACACACACACACACACACACACTATTCACACTTATAATACAGTTAAAAGTGTTATAAACAAATATAGACAGAAATCCACAAAGTACACAATAATGTGTGTCTGTGTGTATGTACACTATATGGACAAAAGTACTGGGACACCTACTCTGATTCTAGAGCACTGTTCTGATGATTTCATTTTAATCAACAATAATAGTGTTAGTGAGGTCAGAACCTTAACCCACACCTTAACCCCAACCCCCCCATCTTATCCTAAATGTATTGGATGAAGCACCATCATTCCTGAGAACTCAGTTCCACTGCTCCACAGTTCAATGCTCGGGTGCTTTATACTTCTCTAGCATTAGGCATTGTGCAAAAATATTTGGACAGTGACACAACCTTCATATAATTTGGACTTTGCATGCCACCACACTGGATTTGAAATTAAACAAATGAGATATTATTGAAGCATCGGCTTTCAGCTTTAACTCAAGCAACTGAACAAAAATGAACTATGATACATTTAGCAATTACAATCTTTTTTCTTCAAAGCCACCTCGTTTTCTCATTCATTTAGATGCTTCTAAAAGCTCCCACACACAGAACGATGGATCGATATCCAGGTGGACATAATGAACAAACTGCCTGATATCTGAGACACCGTTTCACCATAGTATCAAAAAGATTTGGGATCTAAAACATACATTTCCCTCCAAATTGGTGGAGGGAGACATACAGTGTGTGACAAAACATATATTCTTTAAAACCAGCACAACATGACACGCTAACAGCTTCTTCCCCAGAGCTGTAGCACTCCTTAACCCCAGTGGACACCTCCAACCCCAGTCTCCAACCTCAACCTCACTCACTGAACTTTATTGATTGGATGTACAATTCAGTCACTTGCACTTTGCTTATTTGCACAACTGTACAGATGTTCTGTACAAATGTATACTTTCAACTTGCAAAATGCAACTTTCTTTAAACAATATTTAACATAAACCTACCTCAAACTTTTTTTGGATACAATAATATTCATATGTGTCCAGTTCTGATTTCAATTTTATTCTATTTTATTTCATTTATCTCTAAGCTTCTATTGCTCTTCAGTGCTCTTTATTTCTTTAATTCTGTATTCTTATTCTATTTATTGTTTGTTGTACCTTTTTTGTAGTGTGATGTTTGTCAGTAGTCTGTGTAACTGCTACATGTTAAACATGAGTTGCTCTCACCAAGCCAAATTCCTTGTATGTGGAACATTCTTGGCAAAATAAAGTGATTCTGATTTAAAAAAATATATTTAAACACATTAGCCATCAACATCAACATTCAATATTCCATATACAACCTGCGTATGGAAAGAAAAGGATTCACAAACTTTTAAGCATCACTGTATGTGATATGATTTTAGCCACTTTTTCAAGACAGTGAACTACTTAGATAAGGAAGGTTTTGTTGTTTATATATAGAGGTGCATCTTAAAAAAAATGAATATTAGTGAAAAGGTACTTTATTTTAGTGATTCAGTACAAAATGTAAAACATAAATATTATATAAATGTATTACAAACACTATATTAAGCGTTTATTTATTTTATTATTGATAATTATGGCTTACAATGGCCAATGAAAACCCAAAGGTCTGTATCTCAGAAAATTTAAATATTATATAAGACCAATATATATATAATACTTTTGGCAGTGTGGGCAGTGTGCCTACTGGAAAATTAAATCTGCATCTCCCTAAAAGTGTTTAGCAGAGGGAAGCATGAAGTTCTGTAATATTTTCTGGGAAACTTTAGACTTGATAAAACACAGTGGATCAACACCAGCAGATGACATGTCTCTCCAAACCATCACTGATTGCTGGAAACTTCACTCTAGACCTCGAGCAGCTTGGACTGTGTGTCTCTCCACTCTTCCTCCAGACTCTGCTTCCTTGATTCCCGAATGAAATGCAGAATTTACTGATGGTCAGTGATGGTTTGGAGAGACATGTCATCTGCTGGTGTTGGTCCAACTGTTTTACATTTTGAACTGAATTACTAAAATAATTCGATTAACTTGTCAATGACATTCAATTTTTTTGAGATGCACCTGTATACATATATATCATTTCTGTAGGATACTCTGACTATGGATTATTAAACATACAGAATAGTGGGTTAGCTGCGATGCTAAGCACCTGGGTTAAAGCAGACACAGCAGATGGTGTGATCTGTTTTTTTTTTCTGAGCTGGATTACTCACTAATAGTTGATGAGAGGTCAATGCATGTTAAACACAGTAAATCTTGCTGTTCAATATGATGCATATTATATCTGTAGGTTACTCCAAACCTGAGTTACGAAGCCTAGAACAGTGTGTTAAACAGTTAATAAAATAATAATGTGAAGTATGAGAAGCTGTCTCATTAATGGTTGTGGCACACTTACCAGGGGTGCCAAAGTTTTTGCTTCTGCCTCTACATTACTGCAGGAAATATCTGTAATGCTTCAGCTGCGGAATGTCAACCAATCAGAGGATTCCCTTTGAGGAGAATTGTGGGAAATTTAGTGTGAAAGGCTACACTAGCTGTTTTTGTGTTCAGATCCAAGGAATGCTTGAACTAATCCAGAACCCAGACGATCAAAGTACCAGAAAATATTAGAACACATATTAAATCAGAATGTATTATTTTGCGTGTGTATCTGTGTATATGTGTGTGTTCACAGAGTAAATCATACAGGAGCAAACAATAACAATCAAGAGAGCATTAAAGTGCGACCGCATCCCCCCGAAAAAGAATCTAAAAAATACGACAAAAAAGAGAAAAAGACATGCAAGAAAAATACCTTCGTCCCTCGGCCTGTTCATCGTAGACTCATCGTGTTTTTTTGTGAGCGGACCTGGGGTTAAGACAAAAAAGGGGGGAAGAGAAAAGACAAAATTCAAAAAGAGGATTTTTACTGAGCTAAAAAAAATAAAAAAAACACAAAAATACTCCAAACAGAAAAACAAGAAACGGCTGAAAACGACAAACAGGCAGAAGACTCGCTTTTATTTCCAAAAGACTCGAAAACAGCAACGGAAACGGAAACGCAAAGACACATTAAAGACACACACACACACAGACACACACACACACACACACATTACACAGACCCACACTATCACTTACTGACGACAATTGTTGTTTTTTGTTTTATTGTAACTAAGTAACGCTGCTAAGCATAACACTAATCCTCCTAAGCCTGTGAACCCTAAACGTATCCTCTTAAGCTTTATACTAACACTGCTGAGCCTCATCTAAACTCTACTAAACTTAACCCTACTAAGCCGTATTAACCCTACTTAGCCTTACTACTTATTCCTATAAGCCTATCCCCACTTAAACCCACTAAACCTACTCTTAAACTTACTCAGTTAATAGCCTTAATCCTATTTTTTATCCTACTTCACTTAACCATAACCATCCTTAACCTAAAACTATTCTTTCTACAGTTAACTATAATCCGTATGTGCCTAACTAACTCTAACCATAATAAACATAACCTCCTAAGTCCTCCTAAAACTAACACTAAGCCTACTACACTTAACTCTATCCCCTTTAAGCCTAACCATAATCCTTGTAAGATTGATCATAATCCTACTAGCACAGTTTTATCCTACTAAGTCTAAACATAATTCTTTTAAAATGAACTCTAGTTGTACGAAACCTTAACTCTACTAAACCAAAAGTTAATCTTGAAAATACTACCTCCTAGCCCCTAAAGTTTAACCCTATCCCTTCTTAACCTTACCCTTATTCCTAACTCAAGCCTAACACTACTAAGCTTACCACACCTAACCCCAACCCTACTATAAACCCTTACCGTAACCCCAAGGCCTACTAAGCCTAATTTAAAGCCGTATGCCAACCCTATCAAGCCCAAAGCTAATCCTCTTAAACCTCTAAAACTGTAGCCCTTCTTAACCTAACCCTAATTTAAGATATCTTAATCCTACTAAACCTAATCCAAATTCTACTAAGATTTATGTTAAGTCTACTAAGCCAAAACCTACAGTTTACAACACCTTACCCACACCTTACCATGCCTGAAAATATTAATGATAATCCTCCTAATTCTACCATTAACCCTTCTAGGCCTAAACCCAATCCTAGTAATCTTAAAGCTTCATAATCCAACAAACACCGTCTTTAGTCTTACTTAGTCTAAACAAAATCATTTTAAGATCAATTCTAGTCCTACTATGTCTAACCTTATCCCTACTAATGCTAATTCTGAAAATACTCCCCATCTAAACCTAACTTTAAACCTTAAGTGGGTTACACCAAGTTTATCCCACTTAAGTTACTGTCTGAAATGCTACACAAAATCTTTTTAAGATTAACTCTAGTCCTAATATGCCTAATTTTAACCCTACCAAACCTAAAGCTAATCCTAAAAATACAAACTTCAACCCTCCTACTCCTTACCCTTAACCTAGTAAGATTAACCCTACAAAGCCTAATCGTAATAAAAGCCTTATCTAAAACCGATAAAGCCTTATACCAACCTTACTAACCCCAAAGCTAATGATTCGAAGCCTAACTCTAATTCTAGCAAGCTTAACCCTCTTATGTCTAATCCAAATCAAACAAGATTTATGCTAACCCTACTAATTTAAAACCTGAGATTACAACACCTAAACTCAACCATACTAAAACTAACTCTAATCCTCTTAAGCCTACATTAACACTTCTAAGACTCAAATCCTAGTAATCTTGAAGCTTCATAATCCAACTAACACTGTCTTTAATTCTACTAAATCTAACCATTATCCTTTTAAGGTAAAGTCTTAACTTAAGGTCTTAACTTAACCCAACTAAACCTACTGCTAATCCTGAAAATACTCTAAGCCATCTAAACCTAACATTAAAACTAGCAAGCTTGACCCTACAAAGCCTAACTCTAACTCCAACCTGTACTAATCTAAAACCAATACAACCCTAACCCTATCCCTTCTTAAACTAAACCTTAACCCTTCTAAACCTAATCCAAATTCCACTTAGATTTATGCTAACCCAACTAAGATTACAACACTTTACCCCAACCCTAATATACCTAATGCTAATTCTCTTAAACCTACCATTAACACTTCTAAGACTAACCCTAATCCTAATAATCTCAAAGCGTCATAATTCAACTAACACTGTTTAAATCCTGAGTCTTAATAAATAAATATAATCATCATAATCAATAAGATCAACTCCAGTCCTACTTAACAAACATAATAAACCTAATAAACATAATGCAAATCCTGAAAAACCAAACTCTAATCCATCTAAACCTAACCCTAAACCTAGTGAGCTTAATCCTACAAAGCCTAAACCTAACCCCAACCTCTGCTAAGACAAATCTAAAGTCTTATGTCAACCCTACCAATCTCAAACCTAATCCCTTTAAGCCTAACCTTACTCCTTTTAAGATTAACTCTAGTCCTACTATGTCTAACCTTAACCCTACTAAACCTAATGCTAATCCATAAAAAGACTTGCTCTATCACGCTTTTTAACTTAAACCTAATAAGCTTAACCCTACAAAGCCTAACCCTAACTCCTACTAAGCTCAATCTAAAACCAACAAAGTATTTTGGCAATCCTACTAAGACGAAAGCTAATACTCATTAGCCTTGCCCTATCCCCTCTTAACCTAACCTTAAATCAAGCAAGATTAACCCTACTAACCTTAATCCAAATTATCCTAAAATTTATGTTAACCCTACTAAGCCAAAACCTAAGCTTACTACACCTAACCTCAACCATACTAAACCTAACACTGTACCTAGTAATCTTAACCCTACAAAGCCTAACTCTAATCCCAACACCTATTAAGCATAATCTAAATCCTAGTAAGATTTATGCTAACGCTGCTAAACCAAAACCTAAGCTTACAACACCTAACCCCAACCCTGCTAAACCTAATGCTAATCCTACTAAATTTAACTTTAATCCTACTACACCTAACATTACCCTGCTAAACCTAATGCTAATCATACTAAATTTAACTTTAATCCTACTACACCTAACATTACCCTGCTAAACCTAATGCTAATCCTACTAAATTTAACTTTAATCCTACTACACCTAACATTACCCTGCTAAACCTAATGCTAATCCTACTAAATTTAACTTTAATCCTACTACACCTAACATTACCCTGCTAAACCTAATGCTAATCCTGCTAATCTTAACTTTAATCCTACTACACCTAACATTACCCTGCTAAACATAATGCTAATCCTCCTAAGATTAACTTTAATCCTACTGCACCTAACTGTAATCCTACTAAACCTAATGCTAATCCTACTAAATTTAACTTTAATCCTACTACACCTAACATTAACCCTGGTTAACCTAATGCTAATCCTGCTAATCTTAACTTTAATCCTACGATACCTGACATTAATCCTGCTAAACCTAATGATAATCCTCCTTGGCTTAACTTTAATCCTACTACATCTAACATTAACCCTGCTAAACCTAATGCTACTTCTCCTAATCTTAACTTTAATCCTACTGCACCTAACTGTAACCCTGCTAAACTACTAATCCTCCTAAAAACCTATTTTTTCACATTGTACTGCTTTTGGGAGAACATTTAGCAATCTGTCAAGATCTGGCAAACACAAGCACTTGCTTTACCTTTTCCTCACACACACACACACACACACACACACACAAAACAACTATAAAAAAGATGCCCAAAAGGATTCTCTGGAACACTGCCATAAAAAGACCACATTTGGTTTAGAGAGCCAACAGATGGTTGTGTAAAGAAGACGTTTTGGTAATGAGATGTGTAAGTGTGATTCTTGGAACCACAAATCTGTGTCAAAAAACAAATTCTAAAGCTAGTATGAAGAACCAGCAAAGATTGTAAAGGTTCTAAAGCGTTTCAAAGTTTCATGTATGTCTAGAACCATTTGGGAAACTTATCTGACTTGTCTAGAAGCTTGTCTTTCTTTTTATGATTCTCAGTTGGGTTTAGGTCAGGAGATTTTTGGGGCACTTGTTTGGTTTACTATGTAATCCTTTAATGTGTCCTTTATTTTTTAAAATATATTTTTACTATTAATCTACAATGTAGAAATAAATTAAATGAAGACAAAAAATTGTCAGTGCTTTGAAAAAGTTTGGGCACCTTTGGGCATCTTCTCTGAAGAGTGGCAACATGGGAGCCTCAAAACAAAACTCTCAAATGACCTGAAAACAAAGATTGTTCAACATCATGGTTTAGAGGAAGGATACAAAAAGCCATCTCAGAGATTTTAACTGAGTTAAAACGGAAGATCACAGGCACAGTTCTAGTTCAGGTCTGAAGTGACAGACCAAGAAAAATCTCAGATAATCAGAGGAGAAGGAGGGTGACCAGCTCTAAACACCTTTTCTGTGCACACGCCACAAACAGAGTCGCTTGAGGTATGCTAAAGCTAGAACACAATTAGACAAGTCAGCTTCATTTTGAAATAAGGTGCTGTGAACTGATGAAACTAAAATTGAGTGATATGGAAGGCGGTTATTTATGCATGACAGAAAAAGAACACAGCATCCCAAGACAAACACTTTACTGCTCCCCACAGTAAAAATTGGTGGTGGTTCCATCATGCTGTGGGGCTGTGTGGTCAGTGCAGGTACTGGGAACCTTTTTAAAGTTGAGGGGCTCATAGATTTCAGTCAATATCAGCAGATTCTTGAGAACAATGTTTAAGAATCAGTGAGAAACTGGAGATGATTTGTACAGAAGAACAACCAATAACGGAAAATCATGAAAATTATCAGGGGTTCACATTCATACCACTGTATGTGTATGTGTTTTATTTAATTTGTGAAAGCAATGCTGCACAGTAGAATGATGCACCACCCTCTTGAGTCAGCAAAACCTTCCTGCAGCTTTTTGGCAGTCAAATGAGGGTTTTGATTTGCCTGTCTTGCCAGCATACAAATGTTGAAGTGTTGATTAAGCATAATTTAATAGTTATGAAATTAAAGATTAAAGATGGTTGATAATGTCATGGTTGTATGTGTTGCTTGGTGGTTGTAATGCATTGCTAAGTGATTGATATGCTATTGCTAGGTGGTTGCTGTGATGCCTTGGTGGTTGCTCTGGTGCTGCTAAGCAATTGCTTTGTGGTTGAAATAGTGTTGCTAGGTGGTTGCTGTGGTGTTGTGAAGTGGATGCTATGGTGTTGCTACGTGGTTGTTACGTGGTTGCTTTAGTGTTGGTAAGATGTGGCTAATTTTTTGCTATGGTGGTTGATAAGGTGCTCTTCTAAATGTCTGCACATTCCACCAGTCATTTCTATAGGGAATATATGTATAGGGAATTCTTGACCAATGCCGATCTCCAATATTACAATATTACATTAACATGTATCTGCCAATGTCAATACTGATATATTGTAGCTTTCAACCAACTGTGTGCAAACAATAAATTCAAAGTTTTTGGTTTCACATTTATTTAGCGAACTAGTCCTAACATAGAGTGGGCACAGCTTTAAACTCTATTTTAATTCAATTAACAAGTTAAATAAAAAAGCCAGTGTTGGCCAATTGTAGTAGAGCAGCCAGAACCGGCATACAATAAATACGTCAGCAAGTATCGGTTTAAAATATCGACCAAATCTAGGCATCATCCTGATGCTGATGATTAAAAAATTAAACAATTATCTGCCGAATCTAGTTTCTAGGCCTGTCACAATAACTACATTATCGACTTATCGTTCAATAAATGGACATGACCTCAATCATTTTAATAATCGTGATATCATCCACTTTGTTTGCACTTACAAATATTGTGACTATGGACGTGGCTGCAGTGACCCAGTAGTGTGGAAGCACAGAGAGACACAGACACAGGGAGTGAATTAACTCAAAACATACCTTTTATTAGAAAAAATGCCCACCCTCAAAACAAACTTAAAGAAACATAGTGTGGCTTAAATTTAGTGTCTTAGGTTTATGTTGCCTCAGCTTTCCATTCACCATCAGTGTACCTCTTAAGTGAAGGCTGAGGCAGGGTCTTTATGCCGGTTCAACATGAGCCAGCTGGGACAGACCGGGGCTGCATGTCATGGTGTGGGACAGACCCATATATATATATATATATATATATATATATATATATATATATATATATATAGGTTCCAAAATTAGGTGTGTAAACAGAATGGAAAGTTTATTGTCTTTGAAAGGGTTAATTCCTTTGTTTTGATATTGTTGTTTTATGAGTGGCAAATTAGTGGTCAAAAATGCCAACAATATCATTTATCGCAATAATTTCTGGGAAAAAAAATCGTTCGCCAAAAATTGTTATCGCGATGTTATCGTGATTCTGATATCATTGTGCAATCCTATTCAGGTGTTAACTATGCCAACACAATTAAACTTTTTCAAAAGATGTACACACTATGCACACTATACCAGATCAGGATCAGCATGTCATCAAAGTGATCAAGCTTGCAGTGTTCAGGGTGCCCAAACTTTTGATGATTTAGATTTTTTAATGCAAATTAAAACTAAATAAATAAAAAATGTTGAGTATACACAAACCTTTGCATAAGACTGCAAGTGAGCACCTTTGTGAGCGTGCACTATGCTTCACGGACAGTGCATTAGCATTAGCACTAGCATTAGCGTTAGCATTAGCGAAACCTGGCTCCAGCTCTAAGTGCTGCTGGGTCTGAGGCAGCTATTAACGGGTGTTATCAGACTGACCTGTGTGTGTGTGTGTGCACGGCGGTGCCGCTGTAAAGGGGCCGATACCAATCCGCTTCATTATTTACCCCGTTTATCTGTCAGGACACACGGACACACACACACACAGGCAGCTATATACACACGCCTCTCCATCATTGCCACGACTGAGCTGGGAGGACGACACCATGTAAAATACACACACAGACACACACACACACACACACACACTTGCAAACCCCTCTCCATCAATGTCTGCAGTGATTCAAATGGACAGCACATATAACACACTTACTCCCACTGTTATACACACACACACACACACACACCCATCTCCATCATTGTCTTTCTTAATCGGAGTGGACAGCAGACATATCGTGCTAACACACAGTCATGTACCAGGCCCAGCCACCCCCTCCCAACACACACACACACACACATACACACACACACACACACACACAGTTTTAAAGCTCTTTATAGAGCCTACACTCACTGACAAAAAACAGCAATGGATTGTTGGAATTAAAATATATGCGTACTTTATATATGAACAAATATAAGTGATCACACTCATAGGTTGCCAAAGCTAGCGCTCCGAGTGGTCCAGCGGAAATAAGCACTGCCACTATGATCGGGAGACTGCTGGTTCGAATCCTGTTTATGTAGCTTGCCATCGGCTACCAGAGCCCTGAGAGAGCACAATTGGCTTTGCTCTCTCTGGGTGTGGAGATGGCGCTCATTTCTCTCATCACTCCAAAAGGTGATGTCGGTCAGCACGAGGCGTCTGTGAGCTGATGTATCAAAACCGAGTCGCTGTGCTTTCCTCTGAGCGTGCTGTGATGCTGCTCGGCAATGCTGCATCAGCAGCAGTTTGAAAAGAGGTGGTGGCTTCACTCTCCTGGAGTTGGGGCATTACTAGTGATAGGGGGAGTCCTAATGATTGGGTTAGGTAATTTGCCTTTTTAGTGATCGGGTAGATAATTGGATAAAAAATTAACTAAATAAAATATTGACAGTTGCACATACACACAGTATCACTGAGCTGTTAGTGACTGATATGTAACAACGACAACGCAAAAAAAAGCAACGCTGACTTGGATGATGAATGGTCTTATTTGTCAAAATGACCATCCTCCTCCTCTCACTCCAAATATATGTCCCTTCTAAAGTGTGTCAACTGAGAAAAATGTCTTTAAGTGCATTATAGAGGCATGTCTAGCAGTCAATGATCTCTTACCAAGAGGTACACTACCCAAAAGTAGCCTCCGAGAGCCTTTTTAGAACAGTAGGGGATATGTGTTATGCTCTCTTGTGCCAAGACCCATTAGACCAGGGGTGTCCAAACTTTTTTTGTTGGGGGCCAGAAGGAGAAATATATTTGAAGTCACGGGCCACAGACTCAAATAATGAAATATACCACTTTAAATAATACTTTTTTCCTGATTATTTCATTTACACACCATTTTACTTGACTTACTATCTTTATCTTTGACAGTGTTGTGTAAACTAAGATTTTTCAAATTGATGTTTAATTTCATGATGTCTCTTAATATTAAACTCCTTAATTACGGCAACTTTTAGACTCTTTGGCCCGTTTTTCTGCGCTAGAAATGCACACTCTCTCCGCTTTTAGACTCTTTGCCCCGTTTTTCTGCGCTAGAAATGCGCACCCTCTCTGCTTTTAGACTCTTTGCCCCGTTTTTCTGCGCTAGAAATGCGCACCCTCTCCGCTTTTAGACTCTTTTGCCCGTTTCTGACACCTAGCGTTTAAACTTTGAATTTCACATTATAAAAACCTGCTTAACAGCGGGCCAACTTTCATTCTATTTCTAAAATACCTCGCGGGCTGCTCCAAAAAAGGAAACGGGCCGCAAATGGCCCCAGGGGCCGTAGTTTGGACACCCCTGCATTAGACATATATTTATAGTATATGTATATATGTACTGTATTAATGATTGACTCATATTTCAGCTGGCTGATCCATTGAGGCATTGATCCTACAAGACCTTAGCATACAGGGAACCACTCACAGGACTTGCCCCATGTTTTGAAGATGTTCTAAATACAGTCTTCTGTTTTTTACAATGCGTTTTTTTGTCAATGTGTCTCAGATTCTAACTTTTTGCCCACTTTTGTCTCACTTTTGTCCTGCTTCCAACATAGTTTTTCTCAGTTTCACAAACTTTTCACTTGCTAGCTAATATGGCAATGGCGTACATTGATAGGTGCCAACAAAACCAGATCAACATGTTATAACGGCTGTCTAGTATATATGTAACAGTCTATATGCCATTCCACAATGTACATACATTCGTCTCGTGAGTAGGATCCCATTCAAAGAAGCTCTTATGAGCAAAGTGCAATCAATGCTGGACTGATTTCCAGCCTGTTCACCATCTCAGCCCACAAATTCCAGTAAACACTCAGGAAGAGACAGCTAGACACAATCAAAACTTTACTGAGAAGAGTGTATGAGAGAGAGAGAGAGCGAGAGAGCGAGCGATAGATTGGGATAGATTAGGCCCTGACCACATCAGCACTTTAGCAGTGTTTTAGAGCGTTAGGAGAGCGTGCTTTAATTGCTTAAATAGAGCTCTCCATCAGTGTATGTGGTCTACAGGCCTCCATTAGAGTATAGACACACATCCACATCTCTGCTGATGGAGCAGAGAGGGAGGGAAAACTTGATCCTGCTGCTCTGCGTGGAGAGTAATGGATAAAACATTAGTATTATATGTTCTTATTTACTGCATATCTGTATGGCCTGGGGGAAAAAAGATGGTAAAATTTCCCTGCATAACTGCAAAAGTATTATGCTATAAACTGGGGTAGAACTCCAGTCTCATATGAGTTGACTTTAATTTAGCAGTTTTTGTTTGTTAGCTATCATTTGATCATTGTTTCACATTTGTTAAACAGTGTATATCAGCATTACAACAGTGATTTTTGGTAAAATTAAAACAGAATACATTTTTAATTGGTCAGAACCCCAACGTACCACCACAAAAGAGGTATTGTGTGGGTTGTGGGTTCATTCTCCATACTGCAGTGACACTGACATGGTGGTAGTGTGTTAGTGTGTGTTGTGTTGGTATGGTTGAGTGGATCAGACTCAGCAGTGCTGCTGGAGTTTTTTAACACCACTGAGAATAGTCCACCAACTGCATCCTCTGGGCAGCATCCTATTCTCATTTTATTTTACTTTTATTGAGCAGTTTTGTTTGGTAGCTGTTTCTGCCAGTTGTTTAATTGTTGCTATGCATTTTTAAACAGTGTACATCAGCATTACAACACTAATTGTTGGTAAACCTCAAGAACTCTGACTTTAGTTTAGCAGTTTTGTTTGGTAGCCATTTCAACAACAGTAACTTTTGGTCAAATTAAAAATAAATATCAATTAAAGTGCTCTACATATCCCTGCTGTCCAACAAAAATAATATCTCAATTTTTGTCCATTTTTAGTTGTTTTTGTTCACCATAATTCTGGAATATTAGACCAATTTAATGGTCTAAAATAACTGGTAAAAGCTCTTATATAACATCGACTTCCTATCAAATTTCACAGCATTTCTTTTTTTTGCCTTCTCCTGTAAAGTTGCTATTTTGGACATACATGTTTTTCATTGTGTCACGCAGCCTTGTTCTCCTTCCACACTACCGGACTCCATTTCCCAGAATTCCCCTGGTTATGACATCAATAATAACCTTTCACCTTCACCCAATTGCGTTACGCTCAGACGCTCTGATTCACCTGTATTCTGAATTACTTCCGGTTCATTCTTGTCTAGCTCCTGTACTTAAGGCATTCGTTTGTAAACAAACACCGCGAGGTATTGCCGACTCAAGTTGCATACTAAGCGTTTTCCTGTGTTCTGTTTTTGCTTTCTCGTTACGACCCAGTTTTCGGATTATCGGTTTATGTCTTTTGTTTTGCCCTTATTGGATTTGTTGTACGGTTGGACTGTTTCTCGGTTTCGAACTCGGACTGTATTTTTGACTACGTCTTCTGTTAACGGTGAGATCGCTGTTTGCCTGGCTTTCCTGTTAGCAGTATCTGTTAGCTTGCCTGCTAATAAACCTGTTTGTACTTTTAATTCGGCTCGCGTCACTCCTCTCTACCTGGCGTCACACATTGGACAGCAACAATATACATACAGAATTTGTTATGAGATCACATGACACATTTTAATAAATTGTGTATTCTGATAATTTACTATTAATTTTTCAGTGAAAAATGGCAACTTTGTGGGAGAAGGGTGCAAGAAAATTACTTTATTTAAGATATATTTTCTGTTGCACTCTGTTGCCAGATAATTACAGTTTTTGCCTTTTTTTCAAAGGTCAATAGACCATTTTTATTATTTGTTTGCAGTATATTCATAAC
Organism: Astyanax mexicanus; assembly: GCF_023375975.1. Classification (NCBI taxonomy): domain Eukaryota; kingdom Metazoa; phylum Chordata; class Actinopteri; order Characiformes; family Acestrorhamphidae; genus Astyanax; species Astyanax mexicanus. The sequence goes on along the minus strand of NC_064427.1, from coordinate 9,957,680 downwards.
ACAATAACATTATGACCACTTCCTTTCTTCTACATCCATTATTCATCTGCTCTACTGATCACACAGTACTAGTCAGTGTCACTGCAGTGTTGAGAATGATCCATCTCCCAAATAATACCTGCTCTGTGGTGGTCTATCCTGTGGGGTTCTGACTGTTAAAGAACAGAATAAAAGGAGGATAATAATATATGTAATAAAGTATGCAGAGAAACAGATACAGGACTACAGTCTGTAATTACAGAACTACAAATTACTAGTACAGCATATGCTCAGTGGAATTGATAAATGGATAATGAATAAAGAAACAAGGAGGTGGTCATGATGTTACTTGATTGGTGTACATATTGTGATCTACACTGAGGCAGAGCTACATACAGTACATATGTCTCTCATTTTTAAACATATTCCTTCTGTCCTTCTCCTTCTTGCTCTTTCAATCAGTACAGCAGTATGTGTGAGAGACACAGAGAGAGAGAGAGCTGCCCCAGAGGCTTGAAAGCGGAATTATCCCCCGATGAAAGGGCCAGGATCGCAGTGCTTAACACCACACACACATCCCCGCCAACCTCCGTTCTTCACACCTGAGCAGAACAAAAGCAGGCCGAAGAGACGCTTCAGTGTAAATCACAGTCTTTAAAAGCTACCATGTCTAAATAAGCTCCTCTTCCTTCATCCTTTTCCCTTTAAAGTGTATTCACCCACATGCCTGGGTACTGGTATGGACGGGTACAGATTAAATATGGATGAATAAGGATTGATATGGGTATAGATGGGTATGGATGAATAAGGATTGATATGGGTATAAATGGGTATAGATGGGTATGAATGAATAAGGCTTGATATGGGTATAGATGGGTATGAATGAATAAGGCTTGATATGGGTATAGATGGGTATAGAGAGGTATGGATGAATAAGGATTGATATGGGTATAGATGGGTATAGAGGGGTATGGATGAATAAGGCTTGGCGAGAATGAGTATGAATAGGTACAGATGGCTAGAGATGGGTATGAGTAGAGATGGCTCTTGGTATGAAGAATAATGTATAAATGGTATAGGATATGGATGGTAGAGATGTGTTTGGGTACAGAATATTGGTCAATATGGGATGGTTCGGGATTGGCATGGGTAGGTAGGGAAAGGTAGGGAAAAGCGAACATTGGTAGAATCCATGGGCATCTACTGGTATGAAAGGGTAAATATTTGTGTAGACTACTATGGGTATGTAAGGGCATAGGCTGGTATGAGTATGGGTGTTATTGATGGGTTTATAAAGTTATAGATTAATAGAGATGGGCATAAAGATTTGATACACACAAAAGCAATGCATTTAAAAATTACTCCGACATAGTATCCATATTCTTAGTACATTCTTAAACTTTAACCATTTTATTTTTTCATTATTTTATTTTATTTTATTTATAGGACAGCACGGACAGTTCTTGACCATGATGAGTGAAAATAATATGTGACAGCTGTGACCATCTTATGGTACAATGTACATCAGATGGTGCATGCGCCTCTGTGGGACATCTGAGGCTGAAACTCACTGTATCCACATGCTCGATTGCCCCCACTCCTGTTTCTCTCTCTCTCCGAGTGAGCCTCAGTGTGAAATATGTGTTTTAATAAAGCATGTGGACAGTAACCGGATGCTGCGGAGGTGATAAAAGTGAAGAATTCTGGGTATTAGACTGTGGTGGGGCTCAGTGTGGGGCCATCGAGGCCTCACTGCATGAAGGAACAGGTCATAGCTGGGATTAACACTGCCAATGTGTGTGTGTGTGTGTGTGTTGAGTCTGGCAAGTGTCCACTCTATATTGTAACAGGGGGGTCAGCCATGCTTTTGTTTAAAGGGAATTTGAATGGAGGGGAAAAAGCACATGCAGCTAAACTCCAAGCCAATTACTCTATCAGTGAGAGAGAGAGAGAGAGAGAGAGAGAGAGAGAGAGAGAGAGAGAGAGAGAGAGAGAGAGAGAAAGAGAAGGAGAGAGAGAGGTTTGTATGTGATCAACAGTATTAGTTTCTGCTGTGTTAGAAAACAGTATCTTAGGCCTGCCAGAGCCAGTGTGTGTGTGTGTGTGTGTGTGTGTGTGTATGTGTTAAAGACTGTAAACTGGATAGCGATTTCCAAACATGTCAATAATACTGAGATCTGATCCTCCTTCTGGAATTGGGGTGGAAAAAGTCCCAGAGTGGGCAAACACACACACACACACACACCCACACACACACACACATACAAATACTGAAATACTGACACATAAGCCTCCCTAGTGTGTTGTTCTTGACTTGTTCAATGCTTTCAATACTGTATAAAGCCCAGTTACTAGCTTCAAAGGAGTCAAATTAGCATGATTCAATTGATTCACTTAATAAGAAAACGGATTCACACCGTGGCTGGAGTGGCAGGAATAATGTAAACCAAGTATTCTGAACAAATGAATCGATTTGCCTTTTCTAATTTGACTCGGTTGAGATACACATGCACACTTCTCTCTTTCTGTGCATGTTTGTCCTTTCTCTATAGTAGTCCTTGTTGGTAAAGGTGTTTGTTGGTTAGTTATTTAGTTAGCTAGCATGTTAGCACTGTTCTCGACCTCAAGCTCAGGTGTACTTGGGTTCTGCGGCAGGACAATGATCCAAAGCACACAAACAAGTCCATCTCTGAACGGCTTAAAAAAACAAAAGTCTGATTAAGATGCTGTGGAATGATCCTAATCAGGCTGTTCATGCTGGAAAACCTTCCTATGGGGCTGAATTAAAACAATTCTGGGCCAAAATCCCTTCACAGAGATGTGAAATTATCTTCTACTTAATGTGATTTTTGAGTCAGCTGAACCAAAAATATTGAATTTCACCGTAAACTATAGCAAACTAATTGCCTTAACTAACATTAAGTTTCTTGTTAAAAGTTGGTCTAACTAGGGAAGATCCGGGTGGATTACGGCGCTGCCACTAAGATCGGAAGATCGTTGGTTCAAATCCCAGTCATGCAGCTTGTCATCAGCTGCCAGAGCTCTGAGAGAGCACTATTGGCCTTGCTCTCTCTGGGTGGGTAGATAGCGCTATCTTTCCTCATCACTCCAAAGGGTGATGTCGATCAGCACAAGGCATCTGTGAGCTGAATGATGTATCCAAACTAAGTCACTGCTCCTTTTTCCGAGCACACTGCGATGCTACTTTGCAATGCTACATCAACAGCAGTTTGAAAAGAGGCGGTGGCTGACTTCACATGTGTCAGAGGAGGCATGTGCCTTGTGTTGTGGTGAAGTGATGGGGGATATACAGTAGCAGCTAAATGGGTGAGAAAATTAGTCTTGCTAAATTGGGAGAAAATGGGAATAAAATAAAATAAATGTATGTAAATAACAAGACAATTTGGTCTAACTAAATAATCTGTGTTGGTAGAATGTAGTTGAACCCGAGATAAAGCCAAGTCAACTACTCTGCACATGCTCACTGTGACTCTTTGTCGATCGAGGTCTACTGAGGAATTCTGCAGGGGCTATAAAAGCAAGTTTTGTGTTGCAAAGTTTGACTATATGCTGTAATAGTCCTAAATTTCCAGATGCAAATTTCATTGACAGCTTGGGACAGCTTTTAGTTGATCCAAAGAGATAGACAGCAGATCTTACAATACACATTTCATAGAACTTAAGTAAGGCCAACTAAATACAAAGTGAATTTTAAAGCTGGTGAGGCCTTTATACATATGAAAAATTAATTATTTAAACTAAAGATTTCTAGTTCACACAACTAGTGGTGGTGTTCTTCTAAATGTGGCCTCAAATCTAGTGTAATAAAGAAATTTGAAGTTTTCTTACCTTTTTTCATTTTTTAGGTGTATAACTAATTTAAGTAGACAGTCTCAATTTACATTTAGCTGTCCAAGGACTTTTGGCATGTCAGTGTATGCTATAGACAAAAATAATGAAAGACATAATATTACCTATGGCTTAACCCTTTCAGGCCTGAATCATCTCCAGTGATGGAAAAAATAAGGAAATGCTCTTTTCTTGTTGTCTGTAATGCACAGGAAAGAAGTCTCTAATATTCTACTATAAAATCTACATAGCAAATAAATCTAATTAACTAAAATATTTAATCTTCTTTTTTGCATTGCATTGAAAGCTTGTGTGTACTATTTTATATTTCATATCAACCTTTTTATTTCATAAATCATCTCTAAACAGTAAATAAACATGACTAAAAAGTGTTCTAATTCACATTAACTTAGTAAGAAAATAGCTGTTACTTTGCCTCAATGGCTACTGGCTAATGGCTAGTGCTACTGTTTTTTTTTTTCCAGTGCAGTGGGTGGGGTCAGGCTACTGGTTCATTGGTTTATAAACTTGTTCATTGGCTGGTTCATGGTCTATTCTGATGGACAACAGCTCTTAAATAGTGTTTTGTGCAACAAAACATTTAATAATAAAGAAAATACATGATGTCTATTGTAATGGATGCAGGGTCTGAAAGGGTTAATATTCAAATTGGCTACCTGTAATCAATACCAATATCAGATTATATGGAATTAATATCTGCATCAGGGTAAAATACATTACTGCTGTCATGACACAAATGCATTTGCCAGTGATTAATAGGACAGTGGGTTTAAAGTTCCAGCCCCTGCTGCTATAAGCTGCCAACCAATAAATATTATTGTCATTTACAACAAAAATACCCAGAAAAGAATGACTGAATAACAAAGTACAGTTCATTCTTTAAGATTAAAATAAAAAAGTAAAAGTAATGGATTATTTTGACAATGTTGTTTCAGTTTAGGAATATGTACATCTCTGGAAAAGATTTCCGAATCAGTTTTTGAATCAGTTAATCTGATTTTGCTATGTAATAACTACTATTGTCATGTAAAGCAATGTCATTTAAAGAAATGACTGAAATAAAAAAGATGCAGAGCTTTCAAACCTAAAATAATGCAAAAAAAAGTTCATATTCATAAAGTTTTAAGAGTTCAGAAATCAATATTTTTTGGAATAACTCTGGTTTTCAATCAAAGTTTTCATGCATCTTGGCACATTCTCCTCCACCAGTCGTACACACTGCTTTTTCTACCTATATTCCAGAGGTTTTCTATTTGGTAAAATTAAAGAAACTCATCATTTTTAAGTGGTCTCTTATTTTTTTCCAGAGCTGTATATTTCACAATGTATAAAAATACTGTGTAAATATATCAAATTTATTGTACATGTATACATTATGAAATATATGTTCACATGCACATGTCTGTGTGTATATTTGTGCGTATGCATGTTATACAATATGTTGAATGATATATTTGCCAAATATATTTTCAGATATGAAACACCCCATGGCTTGTAACACTTTATTTTTTTTTTTTTACTTTTTTACTCAGATTATTCAGATTTTTTTTTTTTTTTTGCATTATTTGAGGTCTGAAAGCTCTGAAATGCTCTAAATGACAATATTTTTATTTAAACTTGTCTGTAGTTTATATAGAATAAAACAACAATGTTCATTTTACTCAAACATATACCAGATTCAGAAACTGAACCGGTCTTTTAATTTTTTTTTTTTTTCAGAGCTGTATGTCAGTTAGTATATAAACATTAATGATTAGTCCAGTTTCAAACACACAAGTTATTTTAAAATAAATGGAAATAAAGCCACTTTTTGCTATTTGATAGCTAAAACAGGGGTCCAGAGTCCTGTAGGCTGGTTTTTGTTTATGAGCTCCACAGTGTCTGAGGCAGATGTTTTCGGTTGTGGATGCGTGTTTGTTGGTGAACAGCGTGGGGTTCATTTTTCTCCTGCTATCCGTACAGTCCGAGACACAGCTGTCATAACAGTCCAAACACACTCCAACTGCAAAGCACCTCAGGAGCTGCACACTCTCCTGAGAACCCGTGCTTTATTTTTGGAGCTGCAGCGTGGTGCCGCTTAGCTGCTTGGTCAGATTAGGGCATATGCAGGCAGACCTCGGCGACACGAACAATACAGTCAACAGAGTCGAGCAAATGTTGTTGCTCTTGGTTAACATATTAACTTTAGCATATTAGCTTAGGGATAAAGACTGAGCTGTAGTTAACATGTTAGCTTGATGCTTGTACTTATTTTTTTTTGTTTGTTTAGCATGTTAGCTCATACCTAAGTACTGCATTACTGTATTAGCTTGTGGACTGAATGTTTGTGGTTATCCATTTACCTCAGAACTGTGTCATAGCTCATTAGAGTGTTACCTCAGGGCTAGAGCCTTAGCTTCCAGTAGCCAAGTTAGCTTAAGGCTAGGGCATTAGCTTGTGCTTACAGTGTTACCTCAGGGTTTGAACCTTAGCTTGCATTAAGCAAGGTACTTTATGTTTACTGCATCATCTAAAAAGTCTTCATGTTTGTGTCTAGTGTATTAGCTTGCAGTTAGCATGTTAGCACATGGTAAGGACCTTGTGGATAAAGTGTTAGCATAAAGCTTGTACATTAGTTTTTGATTATAGTGTAAGCTTAGGGCAGGGTCTCGGCTAGTGTTTACACTATTGTGTACGTAGATAAGGGCTAGGGCTCTAATATTTGGTTAAAATGTTAGCTCAGGGCTAGGGTATTTGATTACAGTAAGCAAGTGAGCTCAAGACTAGGAATTGGGTTGTGGTTCAAGTGTTAGCTTGCCTCTGCTAGCTTAGCTTTTGCCTTGAGTGTTACCTCAGTGTTTGAGCCTTAGCTTGCAGTAAGCAAGGTACTTAATGCTTACTGCATCGTCTAAAAAAAGTCTTTACATTTGTGGCTAGTGTATTAGCTTTCAGTTAGCATGTTAGCACAAGGTTAGGATCTTGTGGATAAAGTTTTAGCATGAAGCTAATACATCAGCCTTTTAATTAAAGAGTACTAGCTGAGGGCTAGGGCCGTGAATAGTTATTACAGAATTACTTATGTAGATCAGGGTTAGGGTTCTAACAGTTTCCAGTAGCCAAGTCAGCTCAAAGCTAAGACATTAGCTTGTGCTTGCAGTGTTACCTCAGGGTTTGAGCCTTAGCTTGCAATAAGCAAGGTACTTTATGTTTACTGCATCATCTAAAAAGTCTTCATGTTTGTGGCTAGTGCATTAGCTTGCAATTAGCATGTTTGCTCTAGGTTAAGGCCTTGTGGATAAAGTGTTAGCATAAAGCTAATACATTGATTGATCCTATTGACTGACAAAAAATAACAGACTCTAATTTTACCTTCAAACTAATTGCTACTCCTAGAGGTTTACATACTTTTACCGCTTACAAATACGTAATATTAATTTTCTCAATAAATAAATGTATGGTTTGTTTAACCCTTAGAACCCCATTGCAAATTGGGTCAAACGCACCAACATGATTCCTACATTGTGACAAACAGGGAACCATACTGTTTCTAAAAATAGCACTGACCTCACACTAAACTGAAGTGTTTTTGAGAAATCTATTGTGAAATACACCCAAAGAATAGGCTTATTTTCATATGTCCATGCTGTATTCTTTCATTATAAGCAGCTGATAGTCCAAAAAAAAAAAAAATCTGCCTGGTGCTGCTCATGTATATTCTGTCACACTAATAAGCCATGTAGTGAACTATCATTAAAGTCCTTAAACTTTCAACTTATACACACTGTAAACTAGCTTTTACTGAAAAGAAAACTCTTGTGTGATTTAATTTAAAGTCTGTACATTCCAAAATATATATATAAAAAAAAACAAGCCCTAGGTAAATTTCGACCAAAACATGATCAGTTTTATAAAGATTTGCAAATTCTGGAAGCATATACATGTCAAATGATGACATTTTTGAGCAGCTGAGTATCTTCTGGTATAAATAAAAATAATAGCATGTGGCTGTCTCTTAACATAACTTCGTTATAACAAGTGTTCTCTTTATCAACTTTTAGGACTTACAAGCTACTTTTAGGTTCACAAGCTTTCAAGGACCCCTGTAACTATTGGTAAAAGTGTTTGTAGTTAGTAGCTTAGCCTTGTGGTTGGGTTATTTGCGTTATTTTCAGATGAGTCAGACAACTTAAACGAGCTGGATGTTAATCCTCACAGATTTCTTTCCTGAAAACTGTTTATTTGGGTGAGTAAAGCACTTCTGTTTATTTACAGTAAACTAAGATTTCCAGATTTTCACTCAGGCTGGAGCATTAGCATTAGTGGCTAAACGCAAATGACGCATAACTGCCAACCGACAGAGCTACGCTGAGAAACCCTAAGTGTTCCAGTAAACCAGGGCAACATTACCTAGCTGTTCATCCCACGTAGCTTGTTTTAACACGGTAAATGTGTTTTAAAAAATCCCCTCGCTTTACCAAACATTCACACAAAGCAATCCAGACTGTTCTCATACAGAGTTCCCAATGGTGGAACAAACTACCTTCTACTACCAGATCAGGAGAATCTCTCGCTATCTTTAATAAACTCCTGAAGACAGAGCTCTTCAAAGAGCACTCCTTTCTCCCCTCCTTCACTCCTCTATCCTATTATTTCCCTTTGACCTCCTTTAGGCCATATATAAAGATGTTTTTACCTTTAACTACTACTACTTTGGAACTTTACTGTTGTAAGTCGCTTTGGACAAAAGCGTCTGCCAAATGTAATGTAATGTAAAATACTCACCTCTAAATGGCCAAAATGCTAGCACGGTTAGCAGGTAATGCTAATGCTGCTCAGCAGTGCTACCTGGGATTAGCAGTACACTACATGCTGATAATACTCACCTCTGAACATCCGAATGGCTAGCGTTTAGTGGGTAATGCTAATACTGCTAATAGTGCTAGCCGGGGTTAGAAGCAGGCTTTAGGACGATAATACTCACTCCTGTATAATGCTGTACTTAACTCCTTACAACCTGACTAATATAATTCACACATAAGATGCACCAGATTATAAGGAGTTTTTTGGGAAAATTAAAGTATTTTAGATGCGCCTTATAGTGTGAAAACTACAGTAAACCTATGAGGTAAACCTATAAGGTAAGCTGTAGCATTTGTACTCATTTGTGCTCCCTGTTTTAAAGCTACTACAGTCAGAGCTATAAACAAAATGTATATTAATCTTGTCCAAATACTTTTAGCGTTTCTGACCCTGCATCAGCCCCCAGTGTGTACGCACCCTTCCCGTTATGTATGCAGCTACCTCCGTGCATATTGAGCAGGTTCATGCTTATTCATAACACTGCATTAGAGTGCGATTACTCAGGGCCAGCCTGCGTGCTGGCAGCCGGCCGATGGACGCTGAAGGCATGGCCAGGGCATCAATCAGCAGGGTAATTGATTTAGTATTGATCACGGGGGGCCGTATTTTACAGCCCCTGCTCGCACACACTCATACCCACCCCTCTCAGCCATCTGCATACAGCAAGCAGCTTCCTCTACACATCATGTGTGTATGTCTGAATACAGACTGATACAACCTGCCTAGGCAACGACCTGGCCATCATGGAGGATACAGTAGCAACTGCCTGGGTAATCACAGGAACCACCTTCCAATACATTAAAAAACACCTAACTACCAATTACCTAAATACAACAACACCCACCTTTGAACATGTTAAAAACCACCAAACCACCTGAGGTACACCTGAGGCAATTATGTAGGAACAAAGTATTAACCACCTAAATACCACAACAACCACCTTTGAGCACATTAAAAACCACCAAACCACCTGAGATACCAGAGCAAATATGTAGTAACAAAGTATTAACCACCAAAATACCACAACAACCACCTTTGAACACATTAAAAACCACCAAACCACCTGAGATAGGACAGCGATCATGTTGTAACAAAGTACCAACGACCTAAACACCACAACAACCAACATTGAACATTTTAAAAGCCACCAAACCATCTGAGATGGTATTAACCACCTAAATACCACAATTACCACATCTAATCACGTTAAAAAACACAAAACCACCTGAGATACCCGAGCAAATATGTAGTAACAAAGCATTAACCACATAAATACCACAACAACCACCTTTGAACATATTAGAAACCATCATACCACCAGAAATACCATTGCAATAATGTAGTATCAAAGTGCCATCCACCTGCATACCACAACAACCACCTTTGGACATGTTAAAAACCACCAAACCACTTGAGATACCACAGCAATCATGTAGTAACAAACTATGAACACCTAAATACCACAATAACCACCTTTGAACATGTTAAAAACCACCAAACCACTTGAGGTACCACAGCAATTATATAGTAATAACTACCAACAACTTAATACCACAACAACCAACTTTAAACACGTTAAAAACCATCAAACCACCTGAAATACCACAGTGATTATGTAGTAACAAGCTATCAACACCTAAATACCACAACAACCACCTCACAGCAACCATGAAGTTACACTCTGCCTATTCCCTTGAACACCACAGCAACCACTCATCAATACCTTAAGAACCTTCATACTAGCTTGGATACTACATCAACCATCTACTTACCTCTACCCACCATTGGGAATACCGCATCAACCACCTTTTAACAGCGTACAAATCACTTTCCATAGCAACCGCGCAGTTCAACTCTACCCAACTATGGGAAAATCACAGCAACCACCATTCAACTACCTAAGAAACACAAGCCATCTGGGATTCCACAGAATGCATGCATGCACTAACACTCCACCAACTACCTATAATACCATAGCAACCGCTATCATTCTCTATTACCTAAACTACCTGGGATCCCATGTTAACTATGTTGTTAGACACTACCAACCACCTGGAAAACCAATGAACCACTTGATATAACATAGCAACCATGCAGTAAAACTCTACCCACCGCTGTGAGAACCATCAAAGAACCACCAAACCATCTGGGATACCATATAAACCACCTATCAGCACCTAACGAAGCATTAAAGCACCTGGGATGCCATAGCAACCACCTATAAACTACCTAAGAACCACATGCTAGCTGATGGGTGCTGAAGGATGGTGAGGGCATCAATCAGTGGTGTAATTGATTTTTATTGATTATGGGGGGAGGGGTATTTTATGTCCCCTGTCAAACACTCGCTTACACCCACCCTTCCCAGCCTGCAGCATACAGCAAGCAGCTCCCCCAGGACATCATGTACGCATGTGTGTGTGTGTATGAAATTTAGAGAGATAGCAAAGCTTCTGTGCTAATTAAAAGACAGGAGTGTATGTTTCTGCTCACTCCACACACTCTCTCGCTTTATTTTCCCCCCACAGAAGAATCCTGATCCATTTTTTTCATCAGATCAAGGAGGCTGCTGGGAAAGCAAAAAATAGAATAATTTGTTTGAGGTTTGTTCTTGCATCAAACGCAATTCACACGATACTTCTTCTGCAGAGTCGACTCACTGTCTTTTATTTCCTTACTTACTTACTTATTTTCAACCCCTTCATAAACCCCCATCAACCCCCAACAACCTTCCAGTGCACACCCAGCAGTATCACACAAATCTACATTTATATTACACTCTCCAGACTGAAACGACTATTGAACACTAACCGTCTGATTGTTTTTGCTGTCACTCGTATTGATCGGATTAATAGAACGGTAATTTAGATCTAAGACTAAGACTGAAAGGTAAGCTCAGATGGTGCCTTTCTGTTTTTTTCTAAAACGTGAACAAAATTGATGCTCCCACTCATCTGACTTATCCTGCTTTTTATCTTAAAATCCTTTAATCTGTGTGTGCGCCTTATAATCCGGTGCGTTTTATGTGTAAGAATTTTACCAGTCAGGTTGTAAGGAGCCGTAAAGCCACTCTGCTGAAGTACAGCGTTATACAGAAGTTATAGTGAAGTTTCTCCAGCACTGAGGCTGGAGCAGTATTAGTATTAGCTGCTGGGGCGTTAGCTTTTTTGCCGTTCAGAGGTGAGTATTATCGGCCTGTAGCCTGCTGCTAAACCCAGCTAGCACTGCTGGAGCAGCATTAGCTGCTAAAAGCGCTAAGTGCTAGTTTTTTGCCATTCAGAGATGAGTATATTGGACTGTAGCCTGTGTGTGTGTACCTTGTAAAACAAGCTACATGGGATGAACCACTAGCTAATATCGTCTTGTAGCTCTGTAGGACAGCATTAGCTGCTAACTGCAACTTGCCTTAGTGGAAATCTGGAAATCTAAGTTTACTGTAAATAAACGGAATAAAATAAACAATTTTTAGGAGAGAAATCTGTGTAGATTAACATCCCGTGCTTGTTTGACTTGTTTATTTTTTTAAGAATTACAGTTTAGTTTACTTAACTTAGCTTAGCTTTACTAAATTAGAGGGAAAACATGGCAACACCCTTGTTCCTTACTAGTGTCACATAATGCTCCTTATAATCTAATGTGCTTTTTGTGTGAAAACAGACCAGAAAATAAATGTTTATCCATGGCGCATTATAATCCAGTGCGCCTTATAGTGCAAAAAATATGGTAAATATATATCTATATATTTATAGTGGCTAATATCACTGATGTTGAGCGATGGGGAAGAGGGAGGAGTGGATCAGTGATCACCTGATAAACCAATGCTTAGATGGCTGTTCTATAATTTTCAGGAGTAATAATATAATACTCTGTAGAAACAGCAGGCTAACTTTATTATATTAGTATAATTTGGAAGATACTAAAAATCTGTGACCATCAAAAAATTACTCCTGTTTTACTCAAATTAGAGCCGTTAAAGACTATTATGCTTACAGTTTTGTAATGTATATTCATATTTTTTATAATAATTAGTATGATGCACTTTTACATTTCACAGATATCTTTGCTGGATCTTAGCTGAGTTATGAAAGCAACCCTCAACAATAGCTTATGAACTCCTTGGGATACCACAACAACCACCTATTAACACCCTACCCACCACCTACCAACAGCTGCTGCTCTCATGCATCCCCAGACCATGGCATTCCCACCACACTTATCTTTGTTCTCCTCACCTGATTGCCGCCACACATGCTTGAGACCATCTGAACCAAACAAATTAATCTTGGTCTCATCAGACCATAGAACATGATTCCAGTAATCCATGTCCTTTGTTGACATGTCTTCAACAAACTGTTCAGGGTGTTGGCCATCTTCATGTAGCGCAACAATTCGTCTTTTAAGATCCTCTGAGAGTTTTTTGCCATGAGGTGCCATGTTGGAACTTTCAGTGACCAGTATGAGAGAGTTAGAGAGATGAACTGCGAAATTGAGCACACCTGCTCTCTATGCAGACCTAGTAACACTAACGAGTCACATGACATTTTGGAGGGAAAATGACAAGCAGTGCTCAATTTGGACATTTAGGGGTGTAGTATAGACAATTATACACTTACACATCTATAGGTTAAATTTGCAGTTTCTCCACAATAGTGCAGAAGAAGCACTCATGGCTTTGGTGTGCACCATTTGAAAATCAGTGAAATACACCAGCAAACAAACAAGCTTATTTTTAACCCTAAACAAATGTACAAAACACTTTTTGCAATGCAAAATTACAACAGTAATCCTTGTTAAGACTACATTTATTTAGATTATCAGTTGGATTCATCTATAAAAGCACAAACTAGTAGTCTGCAGTTGACATGAGTCATAAATCTTTCTAAGAACTGCGTCCATGTGTTCCAGAACTCTGGGGAAGTTAGTCTGTCGAGGATTGCTCTCGTTTTCTGGCAGTGCGGCTCCATCTGTACAGCGTTTCATCATGAAAGGATGTATATTCTTCATTTGTTCAAATGATATGTCTGACTCTGAACTCACAGCAGTAAAATCCTCCACAAACTCTAAAAAAGTTGCGGCTGATGACTTTGTAATTTTGTTATTTGGAAGGGCAGATTCACTGAGCTTAATTTGACCCTGATCTTCGGGTATATTTTGGATTTCATGTGGTGGTTATGTGTGTCATGTCTTAAGTATCTAACCAATCAGATTCATGATTTTCACTACAGTGGTGAATGTTGCAGAAGGGGTACCCATTATATTAATTGCATGCCACTGGTGTACAGAGACAGAAGCATCAATGCATGTGTTGTGTTTACATGTTTGTGGAATACATGTCTTTTATTCTTATTCCCAGCATTTCGGTCTATTTGAAATAGAGCTTAGATTGTCTGCCCGAACCCGACCTGACCCGAGGCCCGACCTGAAATCGGGTCGGTTCGGGCCGAGGTTTACCACCACATTCCTCGGGCTGGGTCGGGTCGGGCTCCAGAAAATAGCCTGAGATGTAGGCATCTGTTTTTTAAAAACGAACCAAATAACAAAAACTGAAAGTGAAAAAACTAATTTATTTATAAGCGCTGTTTTCACTCCCACAGTTCTACAACGGGGGGTGTTGTGCCGATTCTGTCCGCAAAGTGGGAGTCGGATTCAGCAGGGATTCGGATTCGGCACAACAGCGGCACCTTGCAGTCCGCGGTGTTAGTTGTAAATGCTCGTGCTAGCCGCAAAAAACAACAGAAAACACTGAGGGAGCTGCAGAATTATGTATGGGACTAGAATATGAGCGTGAGGGAGATAAAAGAGAAACAGGAGATACAGTATGTGAGAACCTTTACCTGTGAGTAGCTCATACACCAGAACACGCAAATCTATCTCTCTCTCTCTCTCTCTCTCTCTGTCTCTCTCTCTCTCTCTCTCTCGCCCGTGAACTCCTCCGGGTTTGACTTGCAGCGCTGTGTTTAGCTGTTCTTAAAAATCATTTTGATTAAATATTAGTTCTATGCTTCTATGTTACAGTGTTAATTAACATAATTCTGATCATATTTCGCTCATTCAAACAGCCCAAAAACAGACAGTTTATGGGGCGGATCGGGTCGGGCTCGGGCTCATAATGACAGTTTATGGTTCGGGTTGGGTCGGGCTCGGGCAGAACGTGCACGGGCTCGGGCTGGGTCGGGTCAGATTTTTTTGGCCCGGTCTAACCTCTAATTTGAAATCTGTTTTAATGACTCAATCCTGCAATTTCGTCTGTGTTTTCCACATAGCAGAAATCACAGAGCCCTACACAGAGCAGCAGACATACTATAGGTGGTAGGTGAACCCATCTGTAGCTGTGTTCCTGATTATCTCTTAATTGGAAAGTCAGAATACAATCACTGGAGCTGGTTTAACTGATTAGTCTCATTTCAAAGACATAAGCTGACTGGATGAGTTTATTTTCTAAACGAGTAATTAGGGAGGGAAATCAAAGCCTATTAGCTCCAAACTAACCTATCAACAGAGAGTAAACAGAGTGTGAGAGAGAGAGATTTACAACTCTCAAAATTATCCCTAAACACTGTAGCCCACAAACACGCATTCACAGAGTGCATATTCACTCATCTGGCTTTGATTTTAATTCTGTTACTAAAATAATACTGACTATTAAAAAAATACATCATTTAAAACCAAATTTCAGTACCTAAAATAGGCAGTCAGTCTGATCCATAAGCCAATAAGCATGCTTTTTCCCAAATCCATACTGCTCATTGGCTGTCTAAACTACACTCTGTACGCATTCAATTAACATCAGAGCATTTAAATTAGCTGCTAATCACACACTCATTTCTGCTTTAGGCCACACCATATGTAATAAAAAAGGTATCAAAATGTTGTTGTGTGGGCATAAACATATTTATTAATATATATTTATTTCACTTTTAAATCACAGATTTATTTTGTTTTTTCTTACATTTTTAATAAAAAGCAAAGTTTTTAATCATACAAATATAACCTACGTAACTATAAAAAGCAGGTTTTTTAAATGATGATTTCATTTATTAAGTGAAAAAAGCAATCCAAACCAAGGTGGCTGACTGTGATTACTGTGAATCACAATTTCACTAGTCACAACCAGGCCTGTAGAATCAAGACATAATTTATATAAAACTTGTTTGACAACATGTAGCAGCACATTATGTCCCGTTCTGAAGAAATTCAAAAACAGTTGCTGAAAAAAAAAGTTATTTCTAAAGCTAAAGCTATTATTCACAAATGGATATAACAGGACTGACCGGCCTCCTAAAATTACTCCAAAAGGGCATGGACAACTCATCCAGGAGCCCAGGAGGACTAGGCCACTCCAAAACCTTCATTTTTTTTTTTTTTTAAGCCATTCAAAGGTGGACTTGTGATGTGCTTCAGATCATTGTCCTGCTGCAGAACCCAAGTACACTTGAGCTTAAGGTCACAAATGGACTTTCCCTGTGCTTTGATATTAAATTTTGTTTAATAATCTTGTAATTCAAAAAATGTGAATATGATAAAAAGGAAACAAAAATTCCAGTTAAGTTTATCCAGTGCAGCAGCATTAGCATTACCTGCTAATCGCAACACTAGCTTTTTCGCCATTCAGAGGTGAGTATATCAGACTGTAGTCTGTGTGTTTGCCATGTTAAAACACGCTACATGGGATGAATCACTAGCTGCTTGGTTACCAGAACAGTCAGGTTTCCTTAGCCTACCGCTATCTGGCGACATTTACTAGCGCTAACCACATCTGGCTAGCGCTTCTAACCGCTGCTAACCTTTGATAAACGGAAGCCCTTTACTCAACTTAATAAGCAGTTTTCAGGAAATCTGTGTAGATTCACATCCAGTGCTTATTTGACTTTTTTTTTTTAAGAAAATGTTTTTTTTTTTTTTTTTTCAAGAATTACAGTTTTGTTTACTTAAGCGATTCCCCCAGCGGTGAGACCTGCAGAATTAGAAGGGAAACATGGCGACACCCTTTTTAATTTCAGGCTTTCTTACTAGTGTGCCTTATGTATGAAAATAGACCAGAAAATACACGTTTATATATACGTTTATATATACATGTGTAATTTTTTAATTCACATGGTTGTGGGTTTGATACACAGCTGATAACTGCCTCTTCTGAACCCTTAAGCAAGGCACTTAACAAACTACACTTACATCTGTTCTCATGTAAATCCTGCTATACGTGGGTAGAACTGAGTTGACTGTGTAATAATATAAATTAATTTAAATATAATTTGTATGTGTGAAATCTGAATTCTGCATCAGGGAACTGTAGAGCTGAAAGTGAGCCTGAAATCACAGTGTTTAAGAGCTGAGCTCAGAGCTCCTGCCTGGTGCTGTGTTTCACCCATACGTCACTGTATGGAAGGAGAAGGCGTTATGATTTGCGTTTAGCGTTGACGTCGGATGGTAAAGGGGCTCGCCGCAGGGCAGAGTGTGAAAGCTCACAGCTTCTTCTCTCCTAATCTGCAGAGAAAGCTGGACAAGGTGAGCAAAAATACAGCGGTCATTTTCTATTCTGTAGGAATGACTGAGTGGGCTAGAGATCCAGAGATACAACCTGGAGGCAGAGCTCTGGCTCTCGGCACTATAGAGAGAGTGTGTGTGTGTGTGTGTGAAGATGTATACTCCTCAGCGAAGCCTGATCTATTACTCACACTGTCATGCAGACACATTTTCCCTGAAATACTGTAGAAACGACAGGTTTGCAGTATGCGTGTGTGTGTGTGTGTGTGTGTGTTTGTGTGTGTGTTGCAGATATACAGCACTGCCGATGGAATAATAGAGAACAGGAATACATGTGAGCTCAGGAATGGAGGCTCTATGAGCCATCTGTGTGCTCATACATGTGCACGAAAGGTTATTTTTGCATTAACACACACACACACACACTCGCACACACTCTCAGGCTCTCGCTCTTTTGTGTGCGCAAATCAAGTCATCTGTTTGTATAATTGCGAAAACACACTTTGTCTTTGTTAGGCTGCCCCAGATTTTCTTTTCATCTCTTGTTGGGGCAAAAGAAGGGCATTCATGGTGTTTATGCTCACAAATAACTTCATACATTCAGAACGCAGTGAAGTAAAGGTACAAACCGTAAAAAGCATAAAGGATTTCTGGACAGGATGTGGGTTGAAAAATTGGAATACACAGAATATGTTTAAAAATTGCAACAAAAAAAGCAAAACAAGAGGTAAGTATATGAGACTGTAGTCTGTGCGTTTACTGTCCTAAAACATGGAAGTTACATGGAAGAAACCGCTAGGTGATTACCAGATCACTTAGGGTTTCTCAGTCTACGACTATCGAGCAGCATTTACTAGCACTAACTGTGGCTGGCTAGCGCTGCTAACCGGGGCTGCCTAGCACTGCTAACTGTGGCTGTTTAGTGCTGCTAACATTGGCTGGTTAGCGCTGCTAACAGTGGCTGGTTAGCGCTGCTAACTGTGGCTGGCTAGCGCCGCTAACTGTGGCTGACTAGTGCCGCTAACTGTAGCTGGCCATCGCTGCTAACTGTGTCTGGTTAGCGCTGCTAACTGTGGCTGGCTAGTTCTTTACTCACCCAAATAAACAGTTTTCAGGAGAGAAATCTGTGTAGAGTAACATCCAGTGCTCGTTTGACTTTAAAAGATTTTTTTATTTTTTTAAGAAATATAGATTTGTGTACCTAGGCCCTGGTGAGACCTGCTGAATTAGAATGAATTAAGGGAAACATGGCGACATTTCTGAGTAAAATATAATAAAGTATAAAAAAACAAACAAGGACAAATAAGTAAAAATGCCAAATAAATTATACAGCATAACTACTTATTTTACGTTATATTACAGTCTAACAGCAGCAGCAGCATATTGTTCGTTTCAAAGACAAAAAAAAAAAGCCAAAAAGCTGACGTCAGTGTTAAGAAAAAATAGACAGGGGGGTTCCCTTTTGTTGCCTTTCACATAAGCTAAGCTAAGCATAAGTTAAGCTATGTGAGTTTGTGCCACGTAAAGCAATTTTTTTTTTTTTCAGAATGCTTAATCAATGTATGAATAACACAAGATACCTACGGAGCAGTGTTGTCCTTCTAAAGCAAGATGGCTGATTATACCATTGGCATTGTTTTCACTATTGGCAAAGCCAGACAATCTGTCCCTATTATAGGGGGCACTACAGATAACTGTAACACTTAATGCCAGGTTCATATTACATGATTTTAGCCCAGTTTTTCAGTCGCCATCAGTTTTTCATTGATCACCGACAAAAATTCAGGTTGGAGGTAGCTACAGCCAATGGGACCACAGAAAGACAAAACCACGGGTCCAAAACAGAGATTCTAACCCCTTTCTGTTCCCACTGTTATATCATAAAATGGCTGTTAAACTCTAGAAGGAGCCTTTGAGTGAGTGCTCAATAAATGGGGAGAATGGAGATAAAAGCTAAAAATCTTAAATAAACTTGTTCTGAATATTACATTAATTTTAGAAGTAGAAGTAGAATAATGTATTTTATTAAAAAAATGCAAAGAAAGCGTGCCTGTATATTTCAGTTTATCTACAGAAAACAGGTTTTACACTGTAAAGAACTTGCATTACTGCTGCTGTGAGCTGATTGGTCGGCGAGCTGATCCTGGAGATACAGATAGAGCATGTTTAAAAAGCTTATAACTGGAGTTCATAGTTACAATATAAAATATGATGTTCATCTTTTGAAAATCGCATTAAAACAGTAATTCAATTAATCAATTCAATTAACTTTCAAAACCTAATTGGTACCAATATCTGCAATCCTACTATCATATTGGTGCATCTCTAGAATATAAAAATATGATCATATTCTAGATCAAAACGGACGTGTCAGAACTGTAAGAGCTGCAGTGGCATAAAGTGGCAAACAGATGGAGTATTACAGAAAAAAAAAATAATAATAAAACTTAAAAACAATAGAGTGATTGCCTCGTGCAGTCAAAGAGAAAAAAGTAAAGAAATAGAACCTAATGAATGTGAGTCATGATGTGTTATCTTTTGATCTGTCAGATAAAACTGAAGAAAACAGGTACGTCTCTCCATAACTCTACAACCACCTTCAGAATGTAGGTCCACAAATGATGGAGGGAGGATTTTACATGAAAAATTAAACACATCTATGACTATGGAAGCACATATACACACACAGACACACACACAGACCCACACATAAACACAGGCTAGTACACTCGAGTGTGGCTAAGTGCTATCTTTGTGTGGAAATCTCCTGAGCAAAAAGCTCTCATCTCTCTGATGACAGACAGACTTTATCTCCAGAGATCCGGCGAGTGATTCTCCTCCAGCACACACACACACACACACACACACGCACTTCCACTATGACAAAACATCAGAATAAGCCCTGGGAGACATTACGGAGCAAACTCCTCATTTACTCCAGCCAGAGTGTCATCCCTGGAGTATCCCTCCTCAGGGAGGAGATTAAAAAAGCAGGACGACGGCAGCTCAGGCTGACAGGAGGAGGCTACGTTCACATCACCGGCCTTAAAGAGATACTTCACTGCTTTTCCACCTGACCTCTATCGGCTGCATCTTTAGCATATGGCTAATCAGCAAGAGCCAATCGCTTTAGTGTAATTCCTGGAAATGAGAGTCCAAGCTCAGCTATAATAATAGAGGTCAATGGGAAGTTGCTCAATTGCATCAGTAAACATTAAATACCCAGTCAAGCTAACTAGTGTCAGTAAAACTACACTCAATTCAATGTGATTCGCCATGTAAAAACGTCCATCAGTGGCGCTGCAATGGCTGAGCTGATTTCTAAATGGCCAGGCCAGCAATAAAGACTTGGGGCGCTATATTAGCGATCTATAGGCGAGCCATCAACTGCACACTGTGCAGCTTGATTTAGGGCATGTCAGTGTGTCTTTGCTATTGTAACGACGGGAACAGTACACCTTGTACAGCTTGAAATAAGCAAATTCTCGAAATGTACTAATTCTTTTAATTAATCATGGGTGTGTTTTGGTTTTAACGTGAAATAAACCAATCAGCGTGGCATTTGCTGTTCCCTTTAAGAGCCAGGACCACTCTGACTTTGGTGGATTGGTATTTTAGTGGTGCAGAGCTTTTGCGCTTCTCAGCAAAGGAAACTGACCTGAAGATGTGTGAGCAGGTAATTTACGGGAACAGTAATGTTATTTTATTTTATATTCTGTTTATTGTTGATGTAAATGTTGGGCTTGTGCACTGCAGCATGAACTTGTGTTTGTAAAGAGTGGGGGTGTGTGCACGTTGAATTTGCATAGAGCACCTGCGTTGCCGAAAAAGCAATAAACATTGTGAGGGTTAAAATCAGCCAATGGTGCAGGATGTAGGATAGGGCACAGGAAGTTAGTGACAGGAAGTTACACTGTCTTCTTCCTACACAAAAAATATTTCTGATCAGAACCTGGAATGGCTTTCAGTTAACAGCTGTGCTGAACTCCTCAAGAGTTAATTACTCTCTTTCCTCCTGCACCTGTGTCTACCAGTTATTTCACAGCTTCAGAATCAATTGCACAGAATGCAACACATATACGACACCCATTCACTCCCTCACATGACTAATCGCATGACACTTCACAGATCCCGCTCCTGCCCTTACATGCACACTGCTAGGTTCCTACAACTTAGGGCTACTTGAAGACACTTTCTACTTGAGATGTCCCAATTAAGAAAGACATTTTGACATATGTATGTCACTGTGTTACTTAAAAAAAAAAAATAGGATCACCTTATAAGAAGTGCTAACATTAGCAGCCAGTTGGGAGATTCTATGATTTTTATTTTTGTGACTCTTAGCTAATTGCTATATTATTTTCTTGGCTAAGTGCAGCCAAACTATAGCAGATATTTACATTTTTTAATTAAAACTCTGTATGCAGTGCTATATAATGTAGTCGTGAGTACAGTATATAATTAAATAGGATAATTATGTTAACTTTTGCGGTTTACTGTTGATGGTAGACACATTAGCCTCTATGCTAATTGCTGAGTTTGTTCTTTAGCAGAGTGCAGCTTCACACAGAGCTCTACACTTTATTGGCTGTGACTGGCTGTGCAGCACTGTGCTCTCTTTCAGACTGGATTCTATTTATAATAGATTGATAGTACATGTGGGATTTCAAAAAGAGGTTGTGAACTTACTGACCTTTTGACCTTGCTATGGTAGGCAGGGTTACTTTTTAGTGTGTTCTGGTACAGATTACTGATTACCTGAAAAAAATGTACTTATAATATAATCTATAAGTATTACTATATATAAAAAGACTAATCTAATTATCTTCCTTTACATTTATATTTGTTGTATATTTTAAGCAAAAAAAAAAAAAAAAAAAAAAAATATATATATATATATATATATATATATATATATATATATATATACAGGAAACCGTCCTGTGTGTCTCCACAAAATACAAAAAATTCAATGCCCACACATCAAACAGTCTTAAGTCCTCTTAAAGACAATATTTGGCATACTATATTACATATACCATCTCAAACAAAACATCATCTCTAAAATTGAAAAAATCTCTAAAGTTCAAAATTCTAACAATTAAAAAAAATTGTAAAAAGTTAATGTTAAATGATTTTGAATTACAGAAGCACCAATCAAAAATTTGGACACATTCTCATTTAGTTAATGTTTTTATTCGTTTTCCCCCATATTGTAAATGAGTACTCCAGTCATCCAGTCATCAATGTCAACCAGACAATGAAGGAACACAGAGAAAAATGTTAAACAAACCAAAATACTCTGTGAAGCATTTAGGTTCTCTCATCTGTGGAGCTGTTCTCTCATCTATGGCTGGTGTCCCTGATGATCTTATCCTGTGCAACAGAGGTAACTCTTGTTCTTCCTTTCCTGGGGTTGTCCTGATGAGAGCCAGTTTCATCATAATGGTTTTGATAGTCTTTGCAACTGCACTTGAGGATACTTTCAAGGTTTCTGAAATTTTTCACATTGACTGACCTTCATTTCTTAAAGAAATTCAAGAAATTAACTCTTGACGAGACACAGCTGTTAACTGAAAGCCATTTCAAGTGACTTCCTCATAAAGCTGACTGAGAAAAAACAGGCAAGAGGTGCTACATTGGAATCTAAAGAATCTAAAATATAAATCATATTTCGTTTAACACTTTTTTGTTTAACAAATAATTCCAAATGTTTTTCTTCATGGTTTGGATGGCTTTAGTATTATTCTACAATACAGAACCTTTTAAATAATAAAAAATCCACTGAATTTAAGGTTTGTCCAAACTTTTGACTGGTACTGTATTGGCGTCTCATCATAAACATAAACATAAACATCCTGCCGAAACAAACAGCTTTAGACCTGCATTGATTCCATGTTCATAAGTTTATCCATCAGGTACAAACTTACCACCTAAAATAAAAAAATATATATATATATTTTCTTATTATTAATTAAACTGCTATCTCATTATTTTGAGATAGTAATTAATTATTTTAAGATAGTAAGTCATTATTTTGAGACATTAAAACAATCTCAAAATAATGAGTTAGTATCCCAAAATGATGAGACAGCAGTTTCCTTAATAGTAATAAAAAAATGTAGTTAATGTGTTAATTTTCATTAAATAAAATTTAAAAGAGAATATTTAAAAAGAATTAAAGAGAATATTTACTGCTACATTAGACAGTTGTATTTTCTTTCTTTTTGCTTTTCAAAAACCTCGAAATTTTTTTTTTTATGTTTATCATCTTTCGTAATTAACACCGTCGCCAGGCTGAAACGACACCTGCAAGCTTGAAACAGTCCACAGGGGCACCATAAGCATTCAGATAGCTCAGAGTGAGAGTGTGTGTGTTTGTCATTAAAAAAGAATAAAAAAATCACGATGAACATCAACATCAGTGTTTCACAAACACAGGAGCTCTCACTCGGTAAGAAACAGACACGGTTACAGCAGTGATCTGTTTAGGCTGCAATGTAATCATTGCTAGGAATCACCCTAATATTAATTTAAATTAATTAAATAATTTTTTCGCATGCTGATTATGTATCACAGTTACGTATATATGTACTCCATTATTGCACAACCAAGGCCACAGATTTTAAAACACAAATAAAACAAAATGCAATAAGTTGCGGGAGGAGCCTGTTTGTGTGTTGCCGAATACAGTGTGTACGTGTGTGTGTGTGTATTTGATTGTGTACTCACCGTCCTCTGTGGGGACGTATACGTTGAGGTACAGGCAGTCCTCACTCTGGTTCTGAACGTATGCGGCGGCGGCATCCAGATTGTCCGTAAACCAGACGGGCAACATAATCTCGGGCAGGACGCCGTGGATGTTCTGCGGGCACACGGGCGCAAACTGTGTTGCGTTCCGGATATCCTGCCATGACCCTGGTGCCTCGGGGGGCTGGAAACGTCGCTCACCCACCGGTGCGGTGGCGTACGGCACTCCCAGGTACTCATCCACCGGCCCGAGGATTTCGTTATTCAGCTCCTTCCGTATCCCCCGAACTTTTCCGTAACTCGTAGTGACTATGGGATATTTCGGGCCGCTGAGGTCGGCGGCACGTTGGCACGAGGAGAGCACCAGCCTCAATGCCAACCACACCAGGCAAGCATGCAACCTGCGGCGTGGGCAAGCCGCCCGCACGCACCCACTGACGCCCCCTAGGGGCATGACCAGGTCCTGCGGGGGCGTGGGGTGTTGCAGCAAAAACGGAAGCAAAGGTAAAAAAAGATAGATGTTCCTTTATGCCCCTTTAAGGGGTGATAGTCTGGAAACTGGAGACTGGAGGGGCGGGTGGAAAGTAGTTCCTAGCAGGCTCAGCTTTAGGGGGGATAAGCAGAGAATAGTTCCCTAGCAACGAGGTGCTAGAACAGGGTGCTGCAGCAAAATGTAACGGACTAGCAACAAAAAACTGCCTGGGAAAAGTTCCTAGCAGTAAAAAGCGAAGGATGAGAAACTAAAAAAGTAGTGTTAGGTTTTGGAAAGTGACTAAACCCATTAAATTCTACCCATAAAAGAACATAATTAGTTAAATTATTATTAAATAATAATTACTTCCATGACTTCGCATGTGTCCGTCTTGTAAGTGTGGGAGTTCCAGGGTTAAACTGAGTGTGGTATGGAGGGGGAAGAAGGGGGCAGCGCTGCTGAAACTGAGAGAGACAGGGAGTATGTGTGAGTATGTGAGGGGTGAGGGGGGTGGGGTAGGAGTGGGGGTGTGTGGTGTGTGTGTGTGTGTGTGTGTGTGTGTGAGTGTGTGTGTCCCTAGCGGCGCACAAGAGAGGCCTGACGCAGAGTGCTGAAGAGTTTCATGCTGACGTTACTGCACCATCCATCCTCTCGTGATCTCTTCATCAGCTTCCTCCTGCAGAAAGAGAGAGAGAGAGAGGGGGAAAGAGAGGGAGAGAATGAGAGAAAGAGAGGAGAAAGGATGGAGGAATAATAGGGAATGCAAGGAAGGGAGTGAAAGATAGGAAAGGGGTAGAGAGAAGACACGATAGAACGAGAGAGAAATGGAGGGAAAGGGTGTGAGAGAGAGAGAGAGAGAGAGAGAGAGAGAGAGCGAGAGAAAACAGAGATAGCAAGATGGGATAAAGAGAATGAGCAAGAACCAGAGAAAAGAAAAGAGTGAAGAGAGAGAAAGTTAGAGAGAGGTAAAAAAAAGGATACAATAAGAAAAAGAAGTGTGATGGAAGATGGAAGAGAGATATATGGAGATAGAGGGAAAAGGAATGAGAAAAAAAGTGTGAGAGCAATATAGAAAGATAAAAAAGGAGGAAAAGAGAGAGAGAGAGGTAGAGAAAGAGAGAGAAAAAAGAGAGAAAATGTTAGATTTTAACCTGTGAGACAGAGCCCATACAAAAAACTCACTTTAGGTCAAGAGTCAATTAAAGCATCGCCCCGAGTTCTGCAGCAGCATCATCAACAAACAAGCCCATCCTTTCGCTAAGCATCATAATCGCCACGGTGACACGTGTAATCTATCTCCCTTAAATCATCCCCAGATCTGCGTTAAACACACACACACACAAAACCTCCACTACTGCTCAGAAACTACAGAAGAATACAGTGCTGTTTAGTTCATTCCAGTTGCCTCCCCACTTTATTAATTTTCAAACAAAACAGTGAATAAAATAGTTTAGTTAAGAGTGAAATATAAAACTATGTATTACAGAAACACTCTATTTCACTTTGTTTTTTAAACTGGCCCTGAATTATGTAAAGGAACTGAGGCTAACTAGTTAGCAGGGAGACTCCACTGGAGCTCTACAACCTTAAAGGAGAACATTAATGTATTTTTCGCATTCTTTCTCCCCCATTACTCAACATAGGTGATGCTAGCCAATGTGGACATCTGTTAGCTGAATGCCAGAATTTGCAGTTACCATACTTTATGGGCTATGGATCAATGAATGTCTATTTTCTGGTCTATTTTCACACATTTGGAGCATTTTAAGCGACAATAGTAAGGAACAAGGATGTCGCCATGTTTTCCTTCTACTTCAGCAATTCTCTCGCTGCTGAGAGGGTAGGGACCTAAGTAAACAAAATTGTAACACCAAAAAAAAAAAAAAACTATTTCTTTAAAAATCAATCGAGCACTGGATGTTAATCTACACAGATTTGCCTCCTGAAAACTGTTTATTCGGGTGAGTAAAGCATTGCAGTTTGTTTACAGTAAGCTTAGATTTCCAGTTCTTTAGCATGGTTAGCAGCAGCGCTATCCGTGGTTAGCAGCAGGGCTATCCGCGGTTAGCAGCGCTTACTGCTACACTAAGGAACCCTGAGTGTTCTGGTAATCCTTGTTTAACACGGTAAACACACAGACTACAATCCAAAACACTTGAGTCTGAACAGTGAGAGAGCTAGCGCTGCGGTGCTAATGCGGCTAATGCTAATGCTGAAACTCCTGTATAACACTTTACTTCAGCAGAGTGGCTTTACTGCTTCTTATAACCTGACTGGTAAAATTTATACAGAAGGCACACTAGATTTTACTGTAAGACACACTGTCCATTCTTGGGAACATTAAAGGGTTTTAAGTGCGCCTTATCTGATCCACCCGGAAAAAGAGCAGGGAAACAGAGGGCTATGGCCATCATTAGGGGTTAAATCTGTGACCTTGTGATCTATTCATGCTATTTTGGCTTTAAAACAACCTGACAAGAACGTCCACACTTTAAACTGACGTAGTCTAAAAGAAATCCAAAACTGTGCTACTATAACACATTTCATTCACGAAGAATTGATGCACATGTTTGACTCAAGTAAATGCAATGCAGCACCTTTCAGTGTAGGCTGTCACCTGCCGGGGCACATTGGCACACTGTCAGTAGCGGAGGTGTAGACGTGTAGGGTGTGAAATACTGTACATGCAGCCTAATTGACTCCCTCTTCGGAGCAGATGACAGCGCCAAGCTCCTACTGACAGGATACGCTAACTAGAGGTGGAAAGAAACAAAGGATGAGCTTCTCTGGTTACGGTACATTTTACCCACGGTAACGGTCACGGTACTTAGCAGTATAGTAGAGCTATATATGTAAACAATGTCTACTATAATTGAGTGTTTGAATAAACTCCTTGACAAAACATAATGCACCAAAAAGAAAAGAGTTTTTGTAATCGAATAAATCTTTATATGTATGAATACAACAAAACAGCTCTAGAAAAAAATAAAAGACCCCTTAAAAATGATAAGTTTCTTTGATCTTGAAAATCTAAAATTGAAAACCTCTGGAATATAATCAAGAGGAAGATGGATGATCACAAGCCATCAAACCAAACTGAACTGCATACATTTTTGCACGAAGAATGGCATAAAGTTATCCAAAAGCAGAGTGTAAGACTGGTGGAGGCGAACATGCCACGATGCATAAAACTGTGATTAAAAAACAGAGTTTTTTCCACCAAATATTAATTTCTGAACTCTTAAAACTGTATAAATATTATTTTTTTTTCCTTTGCATTATTTAAGGTGGTTATTTCAGCCATTTCTCATTTTCTGCAAACAAATGATCACTTAATGACAATTTTTATTTATTTTTTATTTTTTTTGGAATTTGATAGAAATGTTGTCCGTAGTTTATTGAATTAAACAACAATGTTCATTTTACTCAAACATAGCAAAATCAGAGAAACTGATTCAGAAACTGAAGTGGTCTAATCTACTGTTACATCCTGCACACTCACAAAATTGCTAAGCCTTGAGTCCCAGCTGATCCCAAAAATACATGATTAATAATGATAAATCTGGCAACCGAGCAGGCCAAGAAGGTGTCACAATCTAGCAGTGAAGTTCCTGGGAATGCTCTCCATTAGGGCTGCCACAAACGATTATTTTTATAGTCGACTAATCACCGATTATTTTTTATGATTAGTCGACTAATCGGATCATACGTTAATTGAATATAAAACACAGTTTATCACAATAGAATGCAGCTGCTATTATACAACCAACATTAGATTTCAGCTATATGCTAACTAAAAATAAAAACAATTAAAATCATAGTTCATTAAACCTTTAATGAAATATGCAGCTTGTTGTAACAGACAATTATTTTACTGTTTAGCATAAAGTGTAAACAACTGTGTAAAATAAGGATAAGGCACTGGCATTTATGAAACATCTCAACCGTGAGGTTGTTTGAACTATTATGAAAAAAAAGTATATTAATAAAAAATGCCTCTCTGTCCAGATATTGTGTACATTACCGTACACAGGGCAGCGGTCTGCACAGATCTGATTGGCAGAGGAGAGCGTTTGGTGATTTTACACCACACATGACTGATCTGTGAGTTTACTGCACCGAAAAGCACTGAAAACAGAAGCCACTGTCAGAATGAAATCCTTCTCTGTAGTTTATCGGTTTGGGACGGCATTTGTGACAACGTCTGGGTCCGGATCCGGATCGCGGTCCGCCTATTAGTGACCTCTGTTTTAAAGCTATCAAGATGAGTAAGTTAAGTACTAAGTTAACGCTCTGTTTACGCTAATTTTAGCAGCTAAATAGCAATTTAGCTTCTTCGTCATTTAATCAGCCACAACATGCCTCCTTTTCAGGTGCTCGTGCATCGCGGTTGTGCTGCCGAGGAAGGCAAGTTCTTCATTGCAGATATTGCATTGCACGCGTTTCACTTTTATTTTCTTGGTGATCCCACACTTTTGAGTTCTGTAGCGGGGTAGCCATGAAACCAGAGCCTGTCTGTATAATGTCCTGAGATGTCGTCCACTACCTACCCCGGTTTCCACTACTGCGCATGTGCGTCCAGGACAGAAAGGCAGTCGCAGCAGTTTGGAGAGAAAAACAAAGAAAAAAAAAAACGACTAATCGACTATTAAATTAGTCGTCGACTATTTTAATAGTCGACATAATCGTGACTAGTCGACTAATCGTGGCAGCCCTACTCTCCATGCTGCGTGTGGACGAGCACTATCCTGCTGAAAAATTTCAGTTGAAAGCCCTTCAATATAAGCCATGAACCCACATGTTCTGCAGGATGTTCTGCACAGATCACTGAGCTGTTAGTGTTCCTCACATCACTACTATATGTGATGGCTCCCGAGATCATACCAGCTGTTGGGACAGTGTGTCACTCCACAGCAAAAACAGGAACTGTGACTGAAACTGTGACTCCCCAAATGAATCCTTACCTCATCATTAACATCCTTTAATACTAGCCACTTAAACACACGTGAACGGCTAAACTGTGTTCAAAACTCTATAAACACTCAAGCTGAGTAATTAAAGTACATAAAGCTCATCATTACTTGAATGCTGTTTAGAAACATAATCCTCACATTAATGAACTACATGTAGAAACTAACAGTGTATCATGTAAAATTACAGCGTACACCGGCTCACAATGTTGCCAGACTGGGGGGGAACTTTTGCAGGACTTTGCTTCCCAAAATTTTACACATTTTGCTAAACTAGCAGAAAAAAGCTATGATGAGCAGTCATGGTGTTAGTTAGATAATATGTATGAGTAGTTAGTGCATACACTGCAAGCAAGTTTATTTTCATAAAGTTACTTTTCTGATTAAATAGGATTATGTGTCCTATCACAGCGTTTCTGAACTGGTTGGTTGGGACCCAAAAATGGGTTGTGGACACATTCTAGGCGGGCCGCAAAAAGCTTGTAAAAAACAATTAATACATAAAAAAATAAAATAAATAAAAATATTTTAATGCTCATCTGTGTCAGTGTAACAGTTTTTTTCTAATGTACTCTGAATGCAAAGAACTGAAATATCTAATTTTGTGGCCTTATTTATTTTGTGCAGTTTTGATATTTAATTTTACTGTAGTAAATTTTATACATATAGTTGTCATGTTCCTCCTCAGTTTCTTAAGGAAATTGCTCTTAATTTCACTTTACATGTATATGCATTTTTAAATAGTCTTTTTTTCCAAAATAGGTATAGATATTTTTCAAAAATAAATTTGTTTGGTTTGTATTCTATAAAAGTGGGTTGCAACTTAATGACTATGAGAAAATGCGGGTCCCAGGCTGAGATCAGCTGAGAACTAGCTGATTAATTTTCAAAGTGCAATTTCACTTTTGTGTAATTGGATAGCTGTTAATACTGTGGTCACCAAAAAATAATATTATCATAATATTTTCCCCCTGAAGAAAATTGGCAGAAGCCAACACTGGAAAAAGGGAGAGCACTGCTGCTTTATTGCTAATTAGCTAATGTTAGCCAGACATTATCTGGCTAACATTAGTGTAAATGTTTGGACTGCAGGTTTCTATTACTTGTTAGCTAATGTGTGACCCCCTATTATCGGGGCTATCGCCTAAATAAGCATTAGTTAATTCCTAAAAAATAATTTTTACTTTTAAAGTCAAATGAACCCTGGGTGAGTAGAGCGCTTGTGTTTATTTACAGTTTTAGATTGCCAATGTTTTGACTGAAATGGTCGTAATTGTGTAATTTTGGCCACCACTCTACATTAGCCACAATACTAAAAACTACTAAAAATTCTAACAACAGACACATTGTGGCTGGACTACACGTGAGAGAAAGCTGTGTAAAGTGTGAAAGTGTCGGTATGCTAGTAACTGATAAATGTTATGAACCAGTGCGTTGATTTTCAGCGCTCCCCCTCTCCTGCAGCTCCAGATTCTTGGTTCCCGCCTCGTCTCTATTCTACTCGAGTTGGCAGGCCAGGCGTAATGTAACTCTCGCTAGAGTAGATGGGGGCATTTAGGCATGCTAACGGCCGTACTGAACACGCCACTGACTGTCTGTAACACACAACCCTCAGCTGAACCGAGAGCTCCAAGCTGCAGGCGTGAGGGAATCGGGCGAGACAGGACGAGGCGAATTCTGCCATGTTTGGAACGCTTCATTCATTAACTCATTCACTGTTCACTATACAGCATTTGTATGGAGTGAATTTTGTGCCAAAAGTTTTACACAAAAAAAATAAATCCGCAATCAAAATGTTAGGAATCAAAAGCAAAAATTGTATGTTACAAATTCAAAAGAGAAAAAATATATAGCAAATATATATTTTTAAATATACTTGGTTATTTTATTATCCTTTGCAGTTATTTGAAAATTATTTCTGTTTGGATTTTGCCAGTCTTTGCTTTTATTTTTGTGTTTTTGTGAATTTTCTGTGGATTTTTTGGATTTTTCTGTTAAAGACTTTTGCTTCTGGAATCCCTCTTTTGCTTCTGCTTCAGATTTTTGCTTCTGAGTTTTGGCACAGTTTTCACGGGTGGGCGGGGCTTAGAAGAAGGGGTTCCCCTTGAATCTCCATTGGTCAGCTGGTTCTGGACTGGCGGGTTCCCTGAACCCTCGTCTGAGACTGACCACGCCCCCAAACACCCGCCAGCTTCAAGCGTCCTTCCAAACACGGAGTGAACAGCAGCTTCCAGCAAACAGCAACAGCAGCAGATACTTTTACAATTAAATATTATACAAACGTTATGTTTAATGTTATATTATGTTATATTATTCTCTGTTTCACTCCATTTAAAAGCTCACATTAGCAAGATGTGCTAAATATTCACGCGCAAATTATGATAGTTACCTAGTCAATGAGCTAGTGAGTTAGCTAATTACCTAATCAGTGAACTAGTCAGTTATCTTAGTCAATGAGCTAGTGAGTTAGCTAGTTACCTAATCAGTGAACTAGTCAGTTATCTTAGTCAATGAGCTAGTGAGTTAGCTAGTTACCTACTCAGTGAGCTAGTGAGCAACCTAGCCAGCAAACTAGTGAGTTAGTTACCTACTCAGTGAGCTAGTGAATTACTTAGTCAGTGAACTAGTGAGTTACCTACTCAGTGAGCTAATGAGTTAGCAGGTTACTTACTCAGTGAGCAAGTGAGTTACCTAGTCAGTGAACCAGTGAGTTACATAGTAAGTGTGCTACTGAGTTAGCTACTTACCTACTCAATGAGCTAATGAATTAGAATGCTACCTAGTCAGTGAACTAGTGAGTTACATAGTCAGAGAACTAGTGAGTTACCTAGTCAGTGAACTAGTGAGTTACCTAGTCATTGAGCTAGTGAGTTAGGTAGTTACCTACTTTCAGCATGAATATTTAGCACTCTCGCTAATGTGACTTGTGAACATAACGTTTGTATAATATTTAATTGTAAAAGTATCTGCTGCTGTTGCTGTTTGCTGGAAGCTGCTGTTCACTCCGTGTTTGGAAGGACGCTTGAAGCTGGCGGGGTGTTTGGGGGCGTGGTCAGTCTCAGACGAGGGTTCAGGGAACCCGCCAGTCCAGAACCAGCTGACCAATGGAGATTCAAGGGGAACCCCTTCTTCTAAGCCCCGCCCACCCGTGAAAACTGTGCCAAAACTCAGAAGCAAAAAACTGAAGCAGAAGCAAAAGAGGGATTCCAGAAGCAAAAGTCTTTAACAGAAAAATCCAAAAAAATCCACAGAAAATTCACAAAAACACAAAAATAAAAGCAAAGACCAAACTGAAATAATTTTCAAATAACTGCAAAGGATAATAAAATAACCAAGTATATTTAAAAATATATATTTGCTATATATTTTTTCTCTTTTGAATTTGTAACATATAATTTTTGCTTTTGATTCCTAACATTTTGATTGCGGATTTTATTTTTTTGTGTAAAACTTTTGGCACAAAATTCACTATATACATTTGCTATACAGTGAACTGAAACAACAAAACTATCAATGCTTCTGCCGCTATGAGGACATGTGACACAATACACAACACTGCATTATAGTATACACTGGAAATTCTAGCATATGTAGTATATATAGTGCTCTATTTCTGTAATATGGGGGGGGGGGGGGGGTTCTTAACACAGCTTTAGTTTTTCTGGGTAAAAAAGTTTCCAATTCCAATTAAGTCCAGCAGATTATATATAGATTGTAACACAGTATATCAGTACTCACATATACGAATATGTGACATATTTATGACATGACATTTTTACAATTTTTACAAAAAGACATTTTACAATGTGTCATTATTGTTAGTGAATAAGTTAGAATTGACTAAATTCAGCACCAACATTTTAAATATGAAAATATATTTGACAAAAAGACTTCCTACCTGGATTTTAACTTTTTCACTGAAACATTTTAGGATGTAAATGTTTGTTTGGAATCAGACATTGTGAGATTTTAAATAAATGATTATAAATGACAAATAAATGGTCTTTTTAAAATGATTTTGTTTACAAATATTTTTCTTTGAAATTTAAAGCTAAACTGTTTGCATGCCCCCACATTTAAAAGTGCTAGTTAAAACAGATTTGTTTTGGAATGTAAAATATTACATTTAAGATTTTCCCTAACAACTAAAAACTGATTTTGCAAAGTTTCATATGTGAACTCTCCTGTTTAGAATGTTTAATTAATTTGTGTGAAATTACAGTTCTAAAATATGAAATTCCTTTTTAAATTTTGAAATAATTTAGTTTACAGTTTTGTTGTGTTTGTAATGTAAAAAAAAAAGAAATGGTTCTGTGTGGAATTTGAAAATATTTAAATTGGTTACATTTGAAATTAAGCTTGTTTTGTTTTAAAAAAGAATATTTTTTGTTTTTTACAGTGGAAATGGATAAGCTCTGGGAATCATTTGCGGTTTTAATAAAAAATACACTGCCAAAAAAAAAATATATCACACACTCTAATATTTCACTGTGGCATCATTTCCACAACCTTCTGCAATGTCACAACATTTATTTCTGTGCAGAATTACATTATTTTTTCCCAAGATCTTGTATTAGTGATGGGAGATTTGAAGCACTGTGCAAAGCTTTCTCCAGCACATCCCAAAGATTCTCAATGAGGTTAAGTTCTGGACTCTGTGGTGAACTCTCTCAATCCATGTGTGAAAATGATGATCTCATGCTCCCTGAATCACTCCTTCACAATTCCAGCCTCATGAATCCTGACATTGTCATCTTGGAATTTGCCCGTACCATCAGAGAAGAACAAAATCCATTGATGGAATAACCTGGTCTATATTCAGTATATTCAGGTAGTCAGCTGACCTCATTCTTTCAGCACATACTGAACCAACATCATAGCCATGTCCTCACAGGCATGATGCGTGCATCACTTCAGCTTCTTCTGTTCTTACCCTGATGCTCCATCACTCTGGAACAGGGTCAATCTGGACTCATCAGACCACATGACCTTCCATTGCTCCAGAGTCTCTAGCAAATTAAAGCTGTTTTTTCATTTATCCTCACTGATTAGGACTAGGATTAAGGCTACACAGCTGTTTAGTCCCAATGCCTTGAGTTCTCTTCGTATTATGCATGTGGAAATGCTCTTACTTTCACTATTAAACACATCCCAAACACAGTTCTTGTGTTGGTTTTCTACGATTTGGCTACACCAAACCTTCAAGTGATCGCTGCTCACCATCATTCAAGATTTCTTTTTTACAACCACATTCTTTCCTTTAAGATGATGTTTTCCCACTGTCCTTCCACTTCTTATTAATGCTTTGGGCAGTTTTTAACCTGATTTTAATAGTTTCAGAAATCTCTTTAGATTTAGTTTTCTCTGATTTATACACGCCAATAATCATCTTTTCTACAAACAAAGGATCACAGTGTCTTTCCACATGGGTGTTTAACAAATGAGAAGCTACTCACTGCATCAGTTAGGGTTAAATAACTTGTTGCCAGTTGAAACATAATCACCCATGCAGTAAATATCCAGTAGGAGGTTCTTGCTTATTTGCTTGTTTACATCCAGATGGTGACCAATTTTTTGGCCAGGCAGTGTATTTGGTAGGACCTTTTCTCTCATCTGACCTCAGATCACAGCAGTAGGTCTGCAGAACTGGAGATTAGGGTTCTCATCAATTGTTTTTCGTATGTGTGTCCTGCTGTGTAAAAGATCAGAATTTGTGTTTTGACAGCTGAATCTCGACTCAACACAAAAAACAGGAAGTTTAGGAATTTCTCCAGGCCTACATATCTGTAAAACCCAGAGATGTATTCATTTTTACAGATATTGAGGGATGGACAAGCGCTCTTTTGGAAGGAATATAGGCTAATATCCTCAGCATGGCTGAAACCTCCATTGTGAGAAAGTGATAAGCACCAGGAGCGCCGCAGTGTTGCTCAGGACTCAGCCGGTACTTATTTCATATGTGAGCCGTTTCAGGATGTGCATCGAGAAACTGCAGCTGTGGCACTTTTTTAAATGGTATATCTGCGAACTTTTATGGCTTTGTGTGTGCGTGTGTGTGTGCGAGAGCTCTCCAGTCTATTAAAGCTTCAAGAAGAAGCTGTGTGTTGTGACCAATCGGTCAATACAGACTCAATCATGGAATCATCTGCACTGGGAGAGCCTGAGCTATTAAAGTGATCTGGCTCTAAACGGCCAAACTTACCCTTTAATGACGCGACGCTGAGGACACGTAAGAGACGAGGTTTTCATCAGGTCAGGACAGAAAGTGTACGTTTTTTTAATGACATCGCTGTTCAGTCGGGGGATGCCTAATCTCGCATCTACTTCCAGTGAACAAGTGCAGAGTCAGGCTAACCAGGCTGATCAAATCTGACATTAAAGGACAACTCCGGTGTAAAATTGTCTTTTGTTGTAGTAAAACATGAGAAAAAGTACTTTGTTGAATAGCCCACCTCCGCTCTCCTACAGCTTTCTGAGATCCAGTATTTTTGTGCTTTTTGCCCAGCACTGGTATCGGGGGGGGAGGGGGCTTTTTACATCATTATCTAGGGTCAAAGTAGGTCCACACCTCCTTGGTAGAATCCAGAGAGCTTTAACATTTAAATTGAAGCATTAATGATGACTTTAAAAGTGCACAAGAAGCTTATTAAAAAAACACTGTTTACATCCCATAGCGCTTCTTTGTAGCTCCGGGTGCCGCCATCATTGTACTGATAATGTCATAGACATATATATATATTGAACCTGGATAACGGCGTAAAAAGCGATTTATCTGGGTAAAATATGCCCCGATATGGCCGTTGTACAGAGTGCTGGGCAAAAAGCACCTGCATCTCAGAAAGCTACGAGAGAGCGCAGGTGGGCTATTCAAGTTGTCATGTTTTACTACACCAAAAGTCTATTTTACACCAGAGTTCTCCTTTAACACTTTGTG
Organism: Astyanax mexicanus; assembly: GCF_023375975.1. Classification (NCBI taxonomy): domain Eukaryota; kingdom Metazoa; phylum Chordata; class Actinopteri; order Characiformes; family Acestrorhamphidae; genus Astyanax; species Astyanax mexicanus. Next base: position 9,921,382 of record NC_064427.1, on the reverse strand, counting down.
GCTCAAATAAGACAAATAAACATGTTAACATCCTCTCTGTTTCAAAGGATATATTGGAATATGGCCGTGCCATCAAAGAAGAAAAAATCCATTGATGGAATAACCTGGTCTATATTCAGTATATTCAGGTAGTCAGCTGACCTCATTCTTTCAGCACATACCCAGCAAAAACAGGAGAGTTGAAATTTCAAAGTTAAACAGCTAAGAGTTGATTTTCACTCTCAAAGTGTAATTTTAACACATTTAAATCTAAATGGAGTTAAATATTTCAGTGTTAATCCCACTAAACCCAATCAATACTGGCACGCTAACCTGTCCTGAATAATAATTAAATAATAAAAAGTCATATCAATTGACTAATCTTCTTCTCATTTATAATTTTTTATACTCTTTCCAGCGTGAGTGTAACAATTTAGAAAGTTAAAGAAATACAAATGTGAGTTAAAAAGGAACTCTGGCAAGGTGTTAAATGTTTAACTATTTTGAAAGTGTTGATTTAACTCCAAAGAGTGTGGAGCTATATAAACCCTGAAAAAGAGTTAAAATCAACTCTGTGGGAGTTAATTTAACCCTTGTGTGGTGTTCATATTTTTGTTACTCGTTTACTTTGTTACTTGTATTCAATTCAGCAAAATTTTACATTAAAATGCTTTACACATGCTTGCTTCACCTAAATTACAAGCAATATAAACAGCTTACATGGTTAATATTTGCCCTTTACCTTTCTTATGTTACATTTCTTTCAAAAAGTGCTTCCCTTTTTTTATGTTTTTAAATAAAATGTAAAAGAAAATTAATTTAACTCAAAATATGAGTAGAAAATTTGTTTAGTTTCAAATTTACAAATGAAGCAATGTTTATTAGCCCTTGGACAAACATACTGTATGTAATATAAATGTGTAGGGGGGGGGGGGGGGGGGGTTGTACAGTGTGTGTTTATCGAAAATGTGTTTTGATATATGTTTTTCACAAAAAATGAGCCAATGCCAATGAGTTTGAGTTAGAAAAAATATTTTTTTAGTATCATTTGATGAAAAATGAAAACGGGTCCCACAGACCCGAACACCATGTTGCTGAACCTAGACCTGACCAACTGGAGCAACAACCTCACGTCATTTACTTACTTAAATCCAGGTACCAACCTTTTTTTGGCCAGGCAGTGTAAGTGAGCTAAGAGATTCATGCATGGCACTGTAGTGAATGACGAGGTGGGAGGTTAGTAGGTAGAATATTTGAGTGATTTTTATTTGGTGAAATCTGGAGATTTTAAGACTGTGGTGCACTGTGAAACCGTAAACACCAAGATCACATTCGACTGGTTTTGCACTCAGTGTGTAATATAACTGTAATGTACTGTATCGTCACCATCAGTACACTATTAACCTGCGCTCTGAACACAAACAGCAGGGCACAGTCTGATGACTTATGGGTTATTAGTTATGATGCAAATCATGCTAATGAGAGAGCTGAAATACAACAAATTGCAAAGCAGAGAATTCACAGGTTGGTAAATGAATAATTTTCACTTCAGTATATCCAAATGAATCTACGACATCTCCGAGAAAGATAGACAGAATCCTATTACAGGGAGAAATTCCTTAATTTGCACTTCTGTATGTGTGTGTGTGTGTGTGTGTGTGTGTGTGTGTGTTTCTGATGAAATGTCCTGATACATGCATATTTATGAGACACAATTAAGGCCAGAGATTCATCCGTTGCTGGCAGCTGCAATTGGACTTCATAAATATGCATTTTTTCATTTTGTTTTGTTTTGACCCCCCAACACACACACACACACACACACACGCACACACACACTACTGTAATACCATTAGCTCAAAACTTCTAAACATATACAAAAATAACATGAAAGGAGATACTAGCTTGAAAGTAAAGTAGTAAAGAACAGACATAAAAAAAGATTAAATATTAATATTAAAATAAAAACTGTTTGATGTAGTGTGTAAACATTGTTCCAAATGAACTGAAATCTGAACTGCAAAAACAGCCCATTGTTAATCTATTATTTTTTGTGATGGATGTCACAAAAAGATAACACATTTACATACAATACATCCACCTATTCAGCCTGCAGCAGTTTAGCCCCGCCTACTCCCCCTAAAGTTCATAACTTTCTGATGTTATAAGGAGTGTTCTAGCCTGATTTTCATGTGTGAAAATGATGATCTCATGCTCCCCGAATCACTCTTTCACAATTCCAGCCCCATGAATCCTGGAATCATTGTCATCTTGGAATATGAAGAAAATCCATTGATGGAATAACCTGGTCTATATTCAGTATATTCAGGTAGTCAGCTGACCTCATTCTTTCAGCACATACTGTTGCTGAACCTAGACCTGACCAACTGCATTACATTACATTACATTACATTTGGCAGACGCTTTTGATAACAGTCTAGATTGCTTTGTGTGAATGTTTGTTTGGTAAAGCGAGGCGACATTCATTGGAGGAGCGCAGCGGCCGGGAGGTAGCGTAAGCCTTCAGGAGTGAGTGCAGGTAGGAAGGAGCCTGTTCTCTCATCACCTTGTGGGTGATTGTAAGAGCTTTGTATTTGATATGAGCAGCAACTGGTAGCCAATGGAGCTCAATGAGCAGCGGGGTGACATGTGCCCGCAGCATCAACCCCACATCATTTACTTAGTTAAATCCAGGTGAAGACTTTTTTTGGCCAGGCAGTGTATATTAGCTTTGTATCTCCAGTGCTAATACTAAAGACCTTGAACAGCTTAAGTAAAAAGGGGAAAATAAGTACAATACATTTTCGTACTTGTGATTTTTTGTGGTTGTAAACAGCTGTTTATGTCAACACCTCTCTAGAGACGCAATGTTAGGAAGCCGAGACTGAGTGCTCGAAATGAGCAGCGGTCATTAGATACTCACGGGCAGATCTCGGCTGGAAGTGAATGACACTTGAATTGTTTGTTTCAGCACAAAAAAATACAAAAACAAAGAAAAACAGACACAAAATCGATCGGGATGGAGACGCACATATTTCATCTCCAATAAGAGCAGAGGCGTGTTTACTAATGCTGGAGGGACGGCATGCACGATTGGCCGTCCAAATCACACACACACACGAACACACACACACACACACACACACACACTAACAATCTACCAAGGGTGGGTTTATTTGTATCAGTGCACAATAAGGTCAGCTCGTAAATCACTCTCAGATAATAGACACGTGTACTTGCCTTGGTGTGTGTGTATGTGTGTGTGTGTGTGTGTGTGTGTGTGTGTGTCTGGGGGCTGCCTGAGTGGAAGAAGGCCATTGATTAGTCCTGGGCTCACAACATGATGGTGTATGGAGAAGAATGCAGTCTCAGAGTCTTCAGTGAAGTCGATCTGTGTAATATCTCTCATTATGAAGCGATTACAGCAGCGTTATTAAGATGATTTAGGTTATTTTCTGGAATTTTCTACTTTTCATTTGAAGTAACTGTGGTTGAAGTATCACATCACTGGCAGCTCAATTTTCTTTTTTCCTTCAAGCAAAAAATAATGAACCCTGTCTGTGCACGGACATCAATTTAGTTCTGATATCATTTCGCATACAGAAGCGTTCACATTTGTTCTGGATAATCTGGGAGAAATGTCCAGATCACATGCTGATAGGGGGGCATCTGTAGTGGTCGTCCAACTGGGAACGTAGAAGTTTTATTCATGGGTTCCATGATGGCCTCATTAATGGATATCAGTGATGGGACCAGGAAGGGTTAAACATGGGCCTTATCTGGGTTTTTTACTGAACTGCACGGGGCCTAGATGGTACCTGTGTAAGATTAAGATGGGATATAATGATCACAGTGCATCTTACGATATGATATCACGATACCTTGCTTACGCTAACTCATACAGGTTACACATAACTTAGTATGTGTCTCCAAAAGTGCCCAAATCCAACAGAATAAAAAATTAATCACTTAACATCAGTAACTTCAACATTTAAATAACATCTAAACATTTAAATGCCTTTTAAATCTAATCCCTTTCTATTGTTTTTAGAGATGGAGGACTTGGCAGAAATAATTGTTGACTAATTCTTCTAATCGGAAAAATAATTATCAGATTAGTCGGCTACCAAACTTAACATTAGTTGCAATCCTAGTTAGCTGCAGCAACGACCTAATAGATAAAAGATTGGGGCTGGTCCATGCAATTCAGTAAATGCAGTAAAGTAATAGCAAACAGAAACTGGACAAATATGAATGGAATATTGTTTGTGGTTAGTGTTGTGGTGCAGCAGGTAGTGTCTGTTGGTTCAAATCCCACTTTGTGAGGAGTTTTTTTGTGTTTTTTTTTGTGTGAGTGGGTTTTCTCTGGGTACTGCAGTGTCCTTCCACCTCCCAAAACACATAATAGGTCCATTGTCTAGATGTGACACCCCGATGTGTGAGTGTGAAAACAGGTGTGTGTGCAATGGACTAGCAACCTATTTTTCATATTCTAGGTATTTATGACCTAAAGACAGGGTTTCTGGTTAAGCCCCAGTCTCTCTTAGCACTTTTCCACTACTAAGACTGCTAACACATTAGTGAAAGAATGGGTCACTCTCAGGAGTTCAGTGAATTCCAGTGTGGTACTGTGCAACAAGTCCAGTCGTGAAATTTCCTCACTACTGAAGATTCCACAGTCAACTGTCAGTGCTAGCAGATGCTGAGACACATAGTGCACTGTGTGTGTGTGTGTGTGTGAACAGGTGTGTGCGCAATGGACAAGCACCATGTCCTAGGGGTATTTTTGACCTTAAGACTGGTGGAAATGCAGGCTGAGTTCTTTTGGTGGAAAAGCGCATTCTGTGACCTTGACCCTGAAAAGTAAATAAAAAATGAATGAAAAACTGATTTAATACTTACTTTTTAATTCATTTTGTTTCATAATGTAAAATATTAAAGGTTCAGGTACATCTACTGCACTTTCACATGGTGGTGTCTGTGTGCATGTGTGTGTGTGTGATTAAGCAGAAAGCCCCCTCAGGGAGCAGTACAGATGTAGTCTTGTCTGGTTGGATACGGCTGTAAAGCACTCAGAGCAGAAGAGAGTAATGGGGACCTTACAGTAATAGAGAGAGTGTGTGTGTGCTGTAGTACTGATGTAAATTCCTCTAACCCAGATTCCTCAGTAAATGATTCAGTGTTTAATAGATCAATCCTGTGATTCAGTTCAACTGGAGTCAATTGAACATTAAATGATTAAAGTCAGTGATCTGAATTACTTTAATGATTCGATTCAATAATTCAGTTCAGTTCAGTCATCTAAAAGAATCCAATGAATTTAAAGATTCAGTTAACAGATCCAACTAAGCAAATCAGTTTTATGTTCTAAGTATTTTCACTGAATTCAGTGCAATTATTAAATCTATTCAATGAATACAAATAAATGTACTGCTTCAAATGTATTTACTGGTTTAATTATATTATTTAAATAAATGATCAGAAAAAATCTGAAGATTTTTGATTACTCTATATCAGTGTGTTTTTTGTTGGGGGCCAGCAGGAGAAATATATTTTGAAGTCACAGGCCACAGACTTTGTAATAAAACATATAATGAAACATACCACTTTAAATAATAGATTTTCCTGATTATTTTGATGTTACTCACCACTTTACTTGACTTACTATCTTTATCTTTGACAGTGTTGTGTAAACTAAGATTTTTCAAATTGATGTTTCATTTCATGATGTCTCTTAATTATTAAACTACTTAATTACGACAACTTTTAGACACTTGCATTTTTTCTGCGCTACAACTGAACACTCTCTCCACTTTTAGACTCTTTGGCCTGTTTTTCTGCGCTAGAAATGAGCACACTCTCCGCTTTTAGACTCTTTGGCTCGTTTTTCTGTGCAACAACTGTGCACTCTCTCCACTTTTAGACTCTTTGGCATGTTTTCTAACCATTTGTTATTTAGCTTTGAACTACTGGCCAAAGCATCAACTAATAATACTAATGTTATTTGCACACATAACGCAGGAATGAACTGCCATGTTGTTCCTATCGCTGTTAGCTCCTTTCTGACAAGAAGTGTCACTGCCCGGCTTCAGCTCTGTCTGTGGGCGGTCCTGAGCCGAGGTGGGCGGAGCTATAAATACTATTTAATTTGTTGAAGTAGACACAATACTTTTTCTGATCGATTCGTTTTATGAATATTTTCTTTTATTAGCTGCTGCAGACAATGGAGGTTGAGGAAGAGTTTCAAGTCTCAAGTAGATTTTAGCAAAAGGAGACTTTTAAGTTCCCCGATTCAATACAATATAATAATACAATATTTTTTTATTGGATTTAATAAACCAATTCACAGTTATGGCATTTAAACATTATCAACTAAAAAAACATATAATACATCAAACTTTTGTTCATTTTAACATTTGAAAACTAGAATTAATGCAAAACAGAATGCATGTTTTATAAAACCCCAAAACTATAATCTATTTAAAATCATTATTCTAAAATGAATGCAGCTGAATCTCTACCTTTAACAGACGTACTCAATGATGCTCCTCTTCCTTCCCTTCCTTCCCTCTCTTTCTCCATATTTCTCGCCCACTGAGCGATTCCTGGCCGCTGCTAACTCGCTCCATCCGGAAAAGGCAACAGCGTCTCTGTCTGTCTTTGACTAATGCATGACTAAAGGCAAGACATGGTCCATAAACCTACATATCGCATCAGCCCGCGCCATTATAGCGCAAACAAAACAAACACTCTTCCATTAAACACCCACCACCTGCGTCTTCTTCACTCCACTTCATCGTCCTGCTGTCGGAACAGCAGCGTTCACCTTTCGCTGCCACGCGCCCTGCGACGTCCACAAACAGCCATTACTGCCCAGCACTGCCCCCACACACAGGATTTACTGCCCCTCTGCTTAATCAGCGAACACCTCGCCCTGCCTCCATCAATCCAGCCTGCACCGAGACCCCCGCTGTCACCCGCGGCCCACCTGTGTCTACAGGCAGCGGAGAACAGCGAGGAACCGCTAAAGAGCCAGCTTTATCAGACTTTACCCATTAATATGTTCTTTTTTTGGGTGGTTGGACGAACTTGACCAAGCTTGAAGTTTAGAGTGGCCTCAAAACATATGGTGAAAAAGTAGTACAACTACAATGATAGCCAAAAGTGATGGGACAGCAGTGTATAATGCTGATTGAGTTCATGAAGCATTTCCATAGTGGATGGTGTAGGAATGTCGGTAACACTTTTAATAACTTTCATTAACATACCATTAACTAAGGATTAATAACTGTTATTTGTCACATTTTTAGAAATTAAAACTTTAGTTGCTATCATATGTAAATACGAATGAACACATTGGCAACATTAAATTGCAATTGATAAGCATTTGCCCGGTTTAAAATTCGTATTTACTAGCGATTTTTTATTAATGTTCAAATTCTGATGAGCTAATGATTTGCTAACATTTTAATATGAATATCCATGCTGATAAATATGTGTCATGTGTGAGCATTTGTTAATATTCAATATTATTCTGATGAACTATTGCTTTGTCACATCTACTGATCATTAGTCAAAAATATATTAATGAAAGTTATTATACAGTCATATGAAAAAGTTTGGGCACCCCTATTAATCTTAATCATTTTTAGTTCTAAATATTTGGGTGTTTGCAACAGCCATTTCAGTTTGATATATCTAATAACTGATGGGCACAGTAATATTTCAGGATTGAAATGAGGTTTATTGTACTAACAGAAAATGTGCAATATGCATTAAACCAAAATTTGACCGGTGCCAAAGTATGGGCACCCTTATCATTTTATTGATTTGAATACTCCTAACTACTTTTTACTGACTTACTGAAGCACAAAATTGGTTTGGTAACCTCATTGAGCTTTGAACTTCATAGCCAGGTGTATCCAATCATGAGAAAAGGTATTTAAGGTGGCCAATTGCAAGTTGTTCTCCTATTTGAATCTCCTCTGAAGAGTGGCATCATGGGCTCATCAAAACAACTCTCAAATGATCTAAAAACAAAGATTGTTCAACATAGTTGTTCAGGGGAAGGATACAAAAAGTTGCCTCAGAGATTTAACCTGTCAGTTTCCACTGTGAGGAACATAGTAAGGAAATGGAAGACCACAGGGACAGTTCTTGTTAAGACCAGAAGTGGCAGGCCAAGAAAAATATCAGAAAGGCAGAGAAGAAGAATGATGAGAGCAGTCAAGGACAATCCACAGACCACCTCCAAAGAGCTGCAGCATCATCTTGCTGCAGATGGTGTCACTGTGCATCGGTCAACAATACAGCGCACTTTGCACAAGGAGAATCTGTATGGGAGAGTGATGTGAAAGAAGCCATTTCTGCAAGCACGCCACAAACAGAGTCCCCTGAGGTATCCAAAAGCAAAAAGCACACCTCAGGCGACTCTGTGTCCATCAGTTATTAGATATATCAAACTGAAATGGCTGTTGCAAACACCCAAATATTTAGAACTAAAAATGATTAAGATTAATAGGGGTGTCCAAACTTTTTCATATGACTGTAAAGTGTTACCAAAATGCCCACACCTTTATAAGTTATGAGGTGTTGACGTGTATGTAAAGTTGAACATTGGTGCCAGATGGATGGAATGTTTCATTTCTGAGGTTCTTCGATACATAATACGTTGTAGAATACATTGCCATCCACAGTGGACAGAGCAGTGGGTGGAAATGATTACGATAATTCAGGATTCAGGATAATGAACATTGTTACTTTTCTGCTTCACATATCGCTGTGTTTAGGCCAGGGGTGTCCAAACTACGGCCTAAGGTATATAAACTATACCTAAGGTATTTTAGAAATAGAGTGAAAGTTGGCCCACTGTTAAGCAGGTTTTTATAATGTGAGATTCAAAGTTTGAAGGCTAGGGGTCAGAATCGGGCCAAAGAGTCTAAAAGCGGAGAAAGTGCTCAGTTGTAGCGCAGAAAAACGGGCCAAAGAGTCTAAAAGCGGAGAGAGTGCTCAGTTGTAGCGCAGAAAAACAGGCCAAAGAGTCGAAAAAAGGGGAGAGATTGCTCCATTGTAGCGCAGAAAAACTGGCCAAAGAGTCTAAAAGCGGAGAGAGTGATCCGTTGTAGCGCAGAAAAACTGGCCAAAGAGTCTAAAAGCGGAGAGAGTGCGCAGTTATAGCGCAGAAAAACGGCCCAAAGAGTCTAAAAGACTCTGTTTTATTACAGAGTCTGTGGCCCTTGACTTCAAATGTATATCTACTTCTGGCCCCCAACAAAAAAAGTTTGGACACCCCTGGTTTAGGCCAAAGTGTTCAACTTGACAAACTTTACCACAGCACCTTCTTTCACATGTTTGCTGTGTCCCCAACATGGCTTTTGGCAAACTGCAATTCTTATGTCTTTCTTTCAACAGTGGCTTTCATCTTGACACTATTCCATTGAGGCCAGATTGTGATTTATAGTCATCCTATGGACAGATCCTCCCATGCACCTGAGCTGTGGATTTCTGCAGCTCCTCCAGAGTGACCATGGGCCTCTTGGCTGCTTCTCTGACCAGTGTTCTCCTTGCTCAATCTGTCAGTTTGGGTGGACCATTGCCATGTCTTCGTAGGTTTCCATTTGAAGAATACCTTTTCCATGTTTGGATGATGGATTGGACAGTGTTCCTTGGGATGCTCAAAGCTTGGGATATTTTTTTTAATCTAACCCTGCTTTAAACTTCTCTACATCTTTACCTCTACCCTGTCTGGTTAGTTTCTTGGTCTTTATGATGCTGTTAGTTCACTAGTGTTCTCTAACAAACTACTGCGACCTTCACAGAACAGGTGTCTTAATACTGAGACCAAATTACACACAGCTGGAAATTAGTTAACTAATTAACTAATAAAGACTTCTGAAGGCAGCTGATTGCACAGTTTTGTTATGTAGTGGTTTCAGAGTCACATTTTGTAGATTTTTCTTTGATTAGAATTTTTAAAAACATGTATAATTTTCGTTCCACTTCACAATTATGTGTTACTTTAAAACAGTAAAAACCTTTTTTTTGTGTATTTTTTGCTTATGTAGTTTTAGCACTGGAAGCTATTAGCTTTGTAGCTACAGTGTAATGCATGCGTGGGTTAATGAGGGGGGAAGTGTAAATTAGATTTTTTGCCAAAACGCCTTATTAATGTGTCCGACCTGCGAGCGGGGGTGTAAAGAGTGCTGGCTGTGTCCATCTGGGCCCGTCTCACCCTGGAGTCACTCTCTGACCCCGTAGTTAGCTCCATGTCGGGGGTGCTGTGGCTCCAGTTGCCCTCCGGCTCTTTTTGGCCTGCCGCTGAAGTTGGAGGAGGGTTTTGATAACAGCGCAGCCCCAGGACACAAAACGGGACAAAAACTCCGGGCTGTGCAAGTCCTCAAAGTGGAGCGTGGGAAAGCACAGCGGAGCAGAGGCATTTACACACGTGCAGCATCATCAACCAGCCTGTAAACACACACTCCGCTCCAGCTGTCCACTGCCATTCCTCTCCAACTCTGGTGCTGGTGAGAGAACCGTGCAGCAGCATTCATTAATCCACTGCAGAACATAATAATTATACAGTCCTCCTTCCTGTTAGGAACAACTGATGGAAAATATTATCAGTCTTTTAGGCTGCCAGCTCTCCCACACTGGACGAGAAACTCCCACAATTCAGTCTGATCTCCCACTTTCCCAAAAACATGAATTTTATCATGCAAATATAAAAATTCTGCATTGCTACATTTAGCTAATTGCTGGATCCAAGTATCTAAGCATATCATGAGCAGGCTGATAATTGGTTTATAGCAGATGGTTTGTATAGCTACTATATAGTAATAACCAGCTATTTGAGGTTAGCTTTGTAGAAGACAATCAATCAGATTGGTTTACATTTTAGTGTGGGAGGTTTCATGGCTAAATTGGAGCAGTCTGGTGGCCAATCTTCATTAATTGCACATTGCACCAGTAAGAGCAGAGTGTGAAGGTTCAATTAGCAGGGTAAGAGCACAGTTCTGCTCTAAATATTGCAATGCACACACCATTATGGGTGACATACCAGAGTTCAAAAGAGGACAAATTGTTGGTGCATGTCTTGCTGGCATATCTGTGACCAAGACAGCAAGTCTTTGTGACATATCAAGAGCCTCGGTATCCAGGGTAATGTCAGCATACCACCAAGAAGGACGAACCACATCCAACAGGATTAACTGTGGACGCTGTAAGAGGAAGCTGTCTGAAAGGGATGTTCGGGTGCTAACCCGGATTGTATCCAAAAAACATAAAATCACGGCTGATCAAATCACGGCAGAATTCAATGTGCACCTTAACTCTATTGTTCCAACCAGAACTGTTCATTGGCACAATAAATTATTGTGGTCTAAATCCAGGTGTTTCAGTTTTATTGTCTAACCCCTGTAGAACTTTATAATAATGTTAAGCAGCATTTTGAGAAGGTTCCAGAAAGGTTAGCCTTTAATGATGTAGAAATAATGTTCCTGGAATGTTTTGTAAAAATGACATAAAAACGATTTGCATCAAAAATGTTATTATCAGCTTGAATAATACTATTACTAAACACAACATTAAAACATTGTTCTAAGAATGTTGCTGGTGATGCTGATCAAACTGGTGATGCAGATCAGTCTGGTGATGCTGATCAGATCGGTGATGCAGATAAGACTGATGATCCTGATCAGAGCAGGGTTCAGTCAAAAAATCACTCTCACATAAAGATCCATCTGCAGACGTGACACAGGCAGTAGGTACAGATCCCTCCCTCAGACGAAGTCTCCTGGCTTATCCTGTTGTGAACTTTCTGAGGATAAAATAACTGAAATAGCAGGTATTTCAACTGATCATGCTTTTTGTGCATGGAGTGTTTATAGTGGCAGTCGAGACCCAAGTGGGAATACACAAAGAGTGTAAAATATTACACAAAGAGTTTTGCATAATATGTCCCCTTTAACCGTGCCATGTGCCATTTCAAATTAAACAGACTAAATGCATCTCTGTCTTACTTTGAAAGAAAAAAGCATTAACACATTGACAACACCAATATAACTTAAATTATATTAATCATTGTTCAGTATAATTATTGAACCTTTTTATGAACACCAAAAGTGGGAATAATATTTGGTGCATCTTTTATGTTCTTTTATGCTTAAAATTAAAATGTTGAGCATTGAAATGTGAAACTGGCACCTGTTTTACACATTACTTTCCATTCACAAAATCACCAAACCCAATGAGACAGACTGTTCGTATGTGTCAGAAACACAGCTAGATTACTTTTTTTCAGTTTATAATTGTGATACAGTGTGTGTGTGTGTGTGTTTGTGTGTAAATAACTGTAGAGAGCCTGTGTGTATGGGACAGATATCCCCACAGAAAATCACTCGCACATATCGAATGCTGAGTAGCAAGGAGAGCACAGTTAAAGTGCTGATTATACAGAAATACACCTACGCAAGCACACGCACACACACACACACACACACTGGAACTTTGCTTACAGCGATACTGGACGTGGGGCAATTCGACTCTTTTATGACATTCATCATTAATCTATTCCGAGGTAATCTACTTCACTGTGTAATATCCACCCTACGAGTGATTTGCGGTTGAATTCGTTCTTAGCCGATCTGTTCTGGACCGCCGAGTCCTCGCTGAGGTTAAGCTGTCTGAGAGAATAATCATTTTCGGATGTTATTTCTCGCTACGGTGTTAATTTCGTGGTGACCTCGTAATTACGCCGAGCTCCAGCGCTGTCATCGTCCACCAGCTCCCCCTGCTATTCCCTCCATTCAGAAGCAAGACGTTTGTACTGAATCCATAAGACAAATTTAGCTAACAGCCTATCAAGAATCATATGCACACTAATAAGCACGCTGCTAACTGCAGCCTTACACCCAGAGATGCTGTACAGTACAGTACCAGTCAAAAGACTGAACACACCTCCTGAAAACTTCTCATTCAATGTGTTTTCTTTCTTTTTATGCTATTTTTTCATTGTAGATTTAATATTAAAGACTATATTAAAGCTACAAAGGACCATTTATCTTTGAGGACAGATCTGCAGACTCTTGGTGAGATTTTAATCTCAGTGTCTTCACGAGGGAGAGTCACCTGGAATAGTTTTCTCAGCGTCTTGAAGGAAGGAGTTCCTGGAGGTGCTGAACAATAGTTGCTGCTTTTCCTTCACGCTGTGAAGCTCCATCTCATCCTTATTAAATCACCTCAAATCACCATTTCAGTTTGTCAGGTTTAGATCAGGGGATTAATGTGGAGGACAAACACTTTTTTACTGTTTACTACATAATTCCATATATGTCTCTAATAAAATTGTTGTCTTTAATGTTAATCTAAAATGTAGAATATAGATAGATAGATAGATAGATAGATAGATAGACCCATTTTATGTATCCAAATATTTTGCAACAGTGCAATTTATACAGTTTTTTTTTTATATATTTCTCTATAGGTCGCAGGTTCGAACCCCCGCTCATGCAGCTTTGCCATCAAGCTGCCGGTGATTAGAGGGAGCAAAATTGGCTCTGCTCCCTCTGGGGTGGGTAGATGGTGCTCTCTCCCCATCACACTTAAGGTGGCGCTGGGAGGCACGAGGCGTCTGTGAGCGGATGAATCAGAACCCAGCCGCTGTGCTTTCCTCCGAGCGCGCTAGCTGCTCAGGCAATGATTGGTCTGCAGCGGCTCGAAAAAAGGGGTGATTGACTTCATACGTGTCGGAGGAGGCGTGTGCTTTTCCGCATCCTCCGAAGGTCACGGGTGCCACCGGTGATGGGGACGCACAAAGGGGTGGGACAGTTGGATATCCAAATTGGGAGAAAATGGGGAAAAATCAGAAATTAAATATAAAAAAAAAAAAAACACTTTTACAACAAATAGAGATAGCCTGTCTAATGTACAGCTTCCAAACATGGTGAAAGTAATTTCACTAACAACTCACAGTAAAAACTAGCCGAGCTAAAGTACAGCTTGCAAACATGGTGGAGGAAGTTTCACTAACAACTCACAGTGAAAGCTAGCAAGGCTAAATTATAGCTTCCAAACATGGTGGAGGTAGTTTCATTAACAATCAACAGGGAAAGCTAGCCAGACTAAAGTTCAGCTTTGAAACATTGTGGAGGTAGTTTCACTAACAACTCACAGTGAAAACTACCCATGCTAAATTACAGCTTCCAAACATGGTGGAAGTAGTTTTACTAACAGCTCACAGTGAAAGCTAGCCAGACTAAAGAACAGCTTCCAAACATAGTGGTGGTAGTTTCACTAACAACTCACAGTGAAAGCTAGTTCCTCACTGTGGTAGCTGAGAATCATGTACGCTAATGTTGCTCTTCTCCAACAAATGTAAGGAACGGAACTGCATCAGGATTTAAAAGCTAAAAGCTGATCCACGCCTAGACATTAATGTGTTTTTAATCTACTTTCAGGCTGAAATAATGGAACCATCACAGCTAGCCATGCTACAGCTATCTCCATATGCCATCATGTTTCCAACTTGGAAGCATGTGAACGGAAGTGTGAGCTGCGGTTATGACATTAGTAGTGTGAAACACGAACCCTCACTTTAGCCGTGTTCCTCAGTCTAACTCCAAACTTAATGTTTATGCACCCCCTCCCCCCAGCCAATCAATACCGGCAGAAGTTTGCGAGCTCTCCGACGAGACGGCTGGAGGCGGTCAAGTTCACACTCGCTGCAACTCTCAGCGTGAGAGAAGTACAATCAGATAAACAAGCTCATGAATAATCAAATAAATGTCAATTAAGGGGCCTTTAACGAAGCAGGAGGGGAAGATGTTAACCAGAGAGAGTGGGAGAGAGAGAGAGAGAGAGAGAGAGAGAGAGAGAGAGAGAGAGGGAGGGATGGAGAGTTAGGACATAAAACAGCAGTAAAGAGAGAAGGTGTGTGAAAAAAACAACAAACACCACTAAAAAAAGGCCAAAGCCTTGCTACATTCTAAGTTACTCCAGCTATGTTCTCTGCCAATTAAAATCCATAAAATGACAATGAAGGTTTTTAGTACGAGTTCCCAACAGGACTCCTCCGGAGCAGGTATTACAGTGAGGAAAATAAGTATTTAAACACCCTGTGACTTTGCAAGTTCTACATTTACAAATCATGGAGGGGTCTGAAATTTTCTTCTTAGGTGCATGTCCACTGTGAGAGACATAATCTAAACAAAAAAAATCCAAAAATCACAATGTATGATTTTTTTATCATTTATTTGTGTGTTACTGTTGCAAATACGTATTTGAACACCTGTGAAAATTAATGTTAATATTTGGTACAGTAGCCTTGTAGTTTCCTGTAGTTTTTCGCCAGGTTTGCACACATTGCAGCAGGGATTTTGGCCCATTCCTCAACACAGGTCGTTGAGAAACACGAAGTTTAAGACCCATCTTCAAAGCTCTGACTGAGGGAAGGAGGTTGTTTCCCAAAATCTCGCAATGCATGCAGAAAAACCCCCCAAAGCATGATGCTTCCACCCCCATGCTTCACAGTAGGGATGGTGTTTTTGGGATGGTACTCATCATTCTTCGTCCTCCAAACACGGCGAGTGGAAATAAGACCAAAAAGTTCAATTTTGGTTTTATCTGACCACAGAACTTTCTCTCATGATTCCTCTGGATCATCCAAATGCTCACAAGCAAACTCAAGACGAGCTGGACATGTGCTGATTTAAGCAGGGGAACCTTCCATGCCATGCATGACTTTAAACTATGACGTCTTGTGTCTTAGTGTGTTTTACCCACAGTAACCTTGGAAACAGTGGTGCCAGTTCTCTTCACGTCATTGACCAGCTCCTCCCGTGTAGTTCTGGGCTGATTCCTCACCTTTTTTACGATCATTGATTCGCCACAAGGTGAGACCTTGCATGGAGCCCCAGTCTGAGGGAGATTGACAGTCATTTTAAGCCTCTTCCATTTTCTAACAATTGCTCCAAAAGTTGATCTTTTTCACCAAGCTACCCCATAGCCCTTTCCAGCCATGTGAAGGTCTACACTTTTGTCTCTGCTGTCTTTGGACAGCTCTTTGGACAGCTCTTAGCCATGTAAGTAGTTGGAGTCTTACTGGTTGTGTGGGGTGGACAGGTGTTCTTATGCAGCTAACAACCTCAAACCTCAGGTACTTAAAATTCAGAATAATACCATATTTTTCGGACTATAAGGCGCACTTAAAAACTTTTAATTTTCACAAAAATTGACAGTGCGTCTTATAATACGGTGCGCCTTTTGTATGGATTTTACTCGTCAGGTTGTAAGGAGCAGTAAACACACACTCCGTGCAGCGTTATAGAGAGTTTCAGTGCTATACAGAGTCCAGAGCCGTGCAGCTCCGAGGCTGAGCAGCAATAGCATTAGCTAGATGCTAACCGCTAAGCTAGCTAGCTTATTCACTGAGATCAGTATTATCTAAATTTTACTCGTCAGGTTGTAAGGAGCAGTAAACACACACTCCGTGCAGCGTTATACAGAGTTTCAGTGCTATACAGAGTCCAGAGCCGTGCAGCTCCGATGCTGGAGCAGCAAATAGCATTAGCTAGCTTATTCACTGTTCAGAGATCAGTATTATCTAAATTTTACCCGTCAGGTGTAAGGAGCAGTAAACACACACTCCGTGCAGAGCCGTGCCGCTCCGAGGCTGGAGCTGCAATAGCATTAGCTAGATGCTAACCGCTTAGCTAGCTAGCTTTTTCACTGTTCAGAGATCAGTATTTTCTAAATTTAGCACTTTTAATACTGCTGGAGCAGTATTATTAGAGTTAGATGCTAATCGCTAAGCGTTCACCGTTCAGAGGTGAGTTATCGGCCTGTAAGTCTGTGCTCCTTTGCCTGGCTAGCATTAGCTAGATGCTAAGCGCTAACTCTCTCAGAGGTGAGTTTTATCAGCCTGTAATCTGCTTGTTTACCGTGTTAAAACAAGCTACGGGGGACGAATCGCTAGCTAATATCTCACTGTCTTACCAGAACACGCAGGATTACTCAGTGTAACGCTGTCGTTTAAGTTTGGGTTAACTTTACTAGTTTAGGTGACTAGCTAGCGTGCTAGCGGATAGCTATGCTAACGCTGGTGCAGCAAGCCTTAGTGGACATCTGGAAATCTAAGCTTACTGTAAATAAACTGAAGCACGTTACTCACCCAAATAAACAGTTTTCAGGAGAGGAATCTGTGTAGATTAATATCCAGCACTCGTTTGACTTCGAAAGAGCTAGATTTATATATACTGAGACGCTCCACCGGCAAGCGACCACCCCCGGTGGGGGAAGGGAAACATGGCGCCACCCCTGTTCACTTTGATATAGGCACCCTTTCTAGTGTCACTTAACGCGCCTTATAATGCGATGCGCCCTATGTATGGAAAAATAGCAGAAAATAGGCGTTCTTTGATAGTGCGTCTTATAATACGGTGCGCCTTATAGTCCGAAAAATATGGTAATTGGAGTGGAGGTGGACTTTTTAGAGGCGGACTAACAGGTCTTTGAGGGCCAAATTTTTTGCTGATTGGCAGGTGTTCAAATACTTATTTGCAGCAGTAACACACAAATAAATGATTAAAAAATTAAACACTGTGATTTCCAGATTTTTTTTTGATTATATCTCTCACAGTGGTCATGCACCTAAGATCACAGGGTGTTCAAATACATGTTCATCACTGTATTTGGTTGGGGAGTCATTCTTAGCACTGTAGTGATACTTCTGGCATGGGGGTGTTGTGTTGGTATGAGTGGATCAGACACAGCAGTGCTGCTGGAGCTCTTAAACATTGTGTCCACTCAGTGTCCTCCACTCTATTATACACTCCTACCTAACTACTACACTTTTTAGATGTACATTCAGAGACAGAATCTGCTCATCTGTTGCTGTACAGATTGTGTTGGTCACCCTTCAGTCCTTTATCAGTGGTTACAGGACACTGTTGGTGGTCTACAGGGGTTGGACAATGAAACTGAAAAACCTGTCATTTTAGTATGGGAGGATTCATGGCTAAATTGGAGCAGCCTGGTGGCCAATCTTCATTAATTGCAAATTGCACCAGTAAGAGCAGAGAAGAGTGTGAAGGTTCAATTAGCAGGGTAAGAGCACAGTTTTGCACGAAATATTGCAATGCACACAACATTATGGGTGACATACCAGAGTTCAAAAGAGGACAAATTGTTGCTGCACGTCTTGCTGGCGCATCTGTGACCAAGACAGCAAGTTTTTGTGATGTATCAAGAGCCACGGTATCCAGGGTAATGTCAGCAATACCACCAAGAAGGACCAACCACATCCAACAGGATTAACTGTGGACACAAGAGGAAGCTGTCTGAAAGGGATGTTCAAGTGATCACGGCAGAATTCAATGTGCACCTCAACTCTCCTGTTTCCACCAGAACTGTCTGTTCTGACAAAAAATATTCTGGTCTAAAACCAGGTGTTTCAGGTTCATCGTCCAACCCCTGTATATTATGTCCAGCAGCAAAGGTGCAAAAAATATTCCCATATATTTCTCAGGTAGAAGTTTAGATACTAGAGATTAAAATACTTTTGTAGAAATTAAAGTATCAACTCAATCTTTTTACTCTAGTAAAAGTGTAAAAGTACTGGATTTTAAACTACT
Source organism: Astyanax mexicanus (assembly GCF_023375975.1). Classification (NCBI taxonomy): domain Eukaryota; kingdom Metazoa; phylum Chordata; class Actinopteri; order Characiformes; family Acestrorhamphidae; genus Astyanax; species Astyanax mexicanus. The sequence goes on along the minus strand of NC_064427.1, from coordinate 9,902,777 downwards.
TAAAGTATAAAAGTAATGTAAGGAAATAAAAATTCCATTAATGACAAAAGCTTAGGCCGCACCACAGGGTCCTATAGTGCTCTACAACCCCCCCCCCCCCCTCCCCAAAACACATTTTTGCTAAAAGCCATAAAGATTATAATGTTCTATTAAAAATGTTAATAATGATAAATTTGGGATGCACTAGGTTAGCGCTGCAAGGGCAGCATTAGCATTAGCCACTAATCGCGCTAAGCACTAGCTCTTTCACCGTTCAGAGAAGACTATTATAGGCCTGCAGCCTGCTGGTAACCCCAACTAAGACTACTGGAGCAGCATTAGCATTAGCCGCTAACTGCATTAAGCACTAGCTCTTTCGCCATTCAGAGGCGAATATATCAAACTGTAGCCTGCTGCTAACCCTGACTAGCACTGCTGGAGCAGCATTAGCATTAGCCGCTAAGATAGCTAGCTCTTTTGCCGTTCAGAGACGAGCCTATCGAACTGTAGCCTGCTGCTAACCCTAGCTAGCACTGCTGGAGCAGCATTAGCTTTAGCTGCTAAGCACTAGCTCTTTTGCCGTTCAGAGACGAGTATATCGATCCGTAGCCTGTGTGTTTACCTTGTTAAAACAAGCTACATGGGTCGAATCACTAGCTTATAACGCCTTGGCTTACCCGATCATTCAGGGTGTTAGCTAATGCTAATGCTGCTGCACCTAGCTTTATTGGAAATCTGGAAATCGAAGCTTACTGTAAATAAACAGAAGTGCTTTACTCACCCAAATAAACAGTTTTCATGAGAGAAATCTTTGTAGATTAACATCCAGTGCATCCAAAAAAAAATTTGCTAAGCTTTACTTAACTTAGTTACCCACCCCACTATCACTTAGCGATGAGAGCTGATTAATTAGAAGGAAAACGTGGACACCCCTGTTCCTTGCTAGTGTTGCATAATGCGTTTTATAATCCAGTGCGCCTTATGTATGAAAATAGACCAGAAAAAAGACCTTATAGTGTGTAAAATATGATAAATTAGGCTGAGTCTGCCTGTGCCTGTCCAACACTCCCGCTCTCTCTGACCTCATGGTCAGCCCTGTGGAGGCTCTAGCGTCCCCACTGGCCTAAACTGGTTTACAGGAACACAGTCATTCCAGCACAGCGCCAAAAAGGAAACAGAGAGACCTGGGTGTAGTTTATGTGAGCGACCTGAGTGAACGCCTCGTTGGTTCCCTTTTTGATGCTGAGTCTCGCCGTCCACCCACAGGCTGTATTATGACTCACCAGTTACTCCAAGCGCTCAGCTTTATTTAAGCTCTGCATCGCTACAGTAATCAACTGTAGAATCGTGCAGATAGAAAACGGATACAGGAGTGTACATACATTTCTTTAGGGGTGTATGTGTGTTAGTATTGACTACTTAAGTCTTAATCATCTACCTAAAACCCCTATTTGAGTATTTAACTTTTAGTTTAAAATCATCTAAAGCAGTTATCGTCTACCAAACATCAGATAATGTAGTTGACATCTAAATAACATTAGCTTAGAGTAGTTAATATCAGCTTGAGTTCTACTGTGGCTGAACTCAAGCTGATATTAACTACTCTAACCTAATGTAACCATCCAAAAAAAGGGGGTCTCCAAATAATAATAATAAAAAGCACTAGAGTAGTTAACATTAAGTGAACATTTCCTGGAGAAGTTAACATCTAGCTAAAAATTCAACCATTCAACCAATTTTCTTTGATTATTTTCTAGCAGCTGTTGGAGTTAACATCTAGCTAACATCAGCTCGAGTATTTATTATCTAGCTACAACATCAGCTTGAGTATTTACCATCTAGTTATAAAATCATCTAAAGCAGTTAACATCTACCAAACATCAGATAATGTAGTTGACATCTAGATAAAATAAGCTTAGAGTAGTTAATATCAGCTTGAGTTCAGCCACAGTGGAACTACCCATCCGAAAAAGGGGGCCTTCAAATAATAAAAAAAAAAAGATCTACAGTAGTTAACATTAAGTGAACATTTCCTGAAGAAGCGAACATCTAGCTACCATTAGACTGAGTAGTTAACATCTAGCTAAAACAACAACCAGTCTTTACTTAACATCATCCAATAAAGTTAACATCTAGCTAACATCAGTTTGAGTAGTTATTATCTAGCTAAAACATCAACTTGAGAAATTAACATCTAGCTAACATCATCTAGAGTAGATAACATCTAGCTAAAACAACAGCAAGTACCGTATGGTTATTCTCTAGTTAACCCGATTGTAGTTAACATCTAGTTAACATCAGCTAGAGTAGTTAACAGCAAGCTAGCATCACCTGGAGTATTCAACATCTAGAAAACATCACACAGATTAGTAAACGTCTAGCTAAAACATCAACCAGTGTGATTATTTTCTACTTGACATCAGCCATTGAAGTTAGCATCTAGCTAACATCAGCTTGAGTATTTCTTATCTAGCTAAAACATCAGCTTGAGTTGTTAACATCCAGCGAAAACATCAGCTTGAGTAATTAACATCTAGCTAACATCATCTGAAGTAGTTAACGTCTAGCTAAAACCTCAGCAAGTATGGTTCTTCTTTAGTTCAACCGAAGTAGTTAACATCTAGCTAACATCAGCTAGAGTAGTTAACAGCAAGCTAGCATCATCTGGAGTATTCAACATCTAGAAAACATCATACAGATTAGTAAACGTCTAGCTAAAACATCAACCAGTGTGATTATTTTCTACTTGACATCAGCCATTGAAGTTAATATCTAGCTAACATCAGCTTGAGTATTTATTATCTAGCTAAAACATCAGCTTGTGTTGTTAACATCCAGCTAAAACATCAGCTTGAGTAAGTAACATCTAGCTAACATCATCTGAAGTAGTTAACGCCTACTAGCAAGTATGGTTCTTCTTTAGTTCAACCGAAGTAGTTAACATCTAGTTAACATCAGCTAGATGTGCACACAGAGTAGTAAACGTCTAGCTAGAGCAGCATGAGCAGTTATCCTCTAGTTAAAATAATCTGGGGCAATTAACATCTTCCAAACATCAGAGGAGTTAAAGCAGCAGTCCTTATGATTTTTTTTTTTTTTTTTTTTTTTTACTGAAAGGAGTATTTTTTTCTTGTGTAGTAGACAACAACATATCAGCAAAGCCAAATGAATTCATCCTAAAATCAGGGTGGTCTGGTAGGTCCACCTGGGAGTTTTTCTAGCCATGAGAGCTTTCTTTTGGTTACCTGAGCGACTGTGGTGCTGCTAATGAAACACTGATACACTGATACAAGAGCTACTGCGACCATGGGGATATCAGAACTGATTACTTGGTCTTCACCTGTTCATTCACGCCTCAGTAAACTCAGTAAAGAACCCAGAATTAGAACTGAGGAGAGCTGACAAACTAAAATAGAGTGAGACACTAAGTTACTGAGTTACTGCTATAAATCAACCGATTTGTGCCAAATTCTGCATCCCTGCCATAAAAAGCACCCCGTCTCTGTAGCAGGTGCTATTTCGCTATATATGTAAGCGTGACTGCGATTTTTTTTTTGTTTTTAAGTAATTTAAGCAGATTATCTCCACTGTTATCAAGAAGACGGTGTGTATGTGCTCTTTCGAGAGAGGGTGCTTTTCATGACAGGGGCGCTAAATTCGGCACAACTCCGGGAAGCCCTCTGAACACAACCACTTAACTGGTGGAATTGAATTTAAGTCAGGAAAAGTGCTAAAAATATCTAGTGTCTGTCTAGATAAGCATGAAGAGCATCATACAACAAATGGCATAAACTCAGCTAAAAGGTTTTATTACTCGGTAACTGAACAGTCTTGTGACAATTGTGACAATTTCATAATAGTGGCACCTAAAGTGTCTCGTTAATGTTTGAGCCCTCAGAATTCTACCAATGAAGTGTAGAGCTATTTTAAGTTGTTATGTTAAGTATGTTAATAGTGTAAAAAGTATTTATTTGCATGGGTAACACTATGCCCCTATCCAGTGGTTTGCACAGACATTTTAGGGGACAAGTGCTCAGGGGGAAAAAAGGGCACTTTTTAGCGCACTTGGAACACTTCATTATAAAAAAACGTTATCTATCATTGATTTGGGCTAGAGCGGCTAGTTTATTTAGTGACCAGTCGGCTAAAGATGCTTAGTAGTTTGGTGCTGTATGAGACATTTTACTGCACAACAAAATGATTTCACGTTGGGCTTAGAGGGCAAACGGTAGGATTTTACTTGATGTGTATATTACCTGGCTGGTGGGACACGGGGGAGAAAAAGCCTATCTGTTGCATGTGTGCTGTGCTGAAGACTCGCTGAACTGAACTGCTGCTGCAGCGTATCTAGTGTGCCTTGCACGCGACCGCGCGGGGTCACGTGACAGAGGAAGAGAGAGGTCGGGTGTGTGTGAGCTGATTTCAGGGCATTCTGTTTTCACTCGTTTTTAATCGCTCAGGTTTTCAAAAGATCATTTTAAACCGGCCTCAGTAAAATCTTAATAATAATAACCTATATATTTTTTTAAAAACGAAGTTTCAAAAGGGCACTTTGGTTGATAAAGGGCAGAGTTGGTGGTGCTTTAGCATGTCTGCACGCCTCTGCCCCTATCACTAGCACTGTAAGCCTGTTGGGAGCATCGGCTAAAATCATTGTATTGCTGGAATGCTAATTATCACATCAGGGAACTACTTTTTTTTTGCAGTTTTTAGCAAAAGAAAAAATCACACTGTTCTCATTTCCTTTTGTATATCTACTAGAGACAGATTATACCTGTCCAGTCTAATTTTTTGTAGTTTAATCCTGGATATATGGAGATATATGGCGTGCATTATTAGTATCACGACATTCTGGATCATTGACTTCTGTTACAAATCTGATAAAACACTTTATGGAATTCGAATATCTCAGTTGGTGGTGTGCCATATCATATCATATGCAATAATAAAATTTAATTTTCATTTTGTTGCAGTAGTGTATTATTGAAATAATTGATTTAATTCAGTGTTTTGTCATATCGCCAAGAGTATCGAAATCACAAAAATACTATGAAATATCGTGATATTATTTTAGGGCCATATCGTCCACCCCTAGTGTGTATGCTTATGCCTGTGTCCAGCTCAACCCTACCAAATGTTTCTACTCTCACTCTACAGGCCCCTGTTTGTGAGTGTGTGTGTGTGTGTGTGTGTTTTCCTGCATGTGTGTTCGTGTGTGTCCCTTCAGTGTGTTAGTCAGAGCAATCTGGACATTCACTAATTACTGTTCATTCAAAAAGAGCACCAGGGGTGAGCGAGAGCAGATAGAGAAAGATTCAGTGTGTGTGTGTGTGTGTGTGTGTGTGTACGCCAGCTGCACTGCCTCCAGACAAAGCTCATTTTGAAGGAGCAAACCTGCACCGAAACGCAAAGAAGCTGATCCGATCAGACGTGACAGTAACGTGCACTGACGGGAAGCGTTTCAGCTCTGGAGCTCCACATTAAAGCGATACTTCACCAAAACATCTAATTCACACAGCTTTAACACGCTTACCCCAAATACACTCCATCACACGTGCTCAGTGTCTCAGGTTAACTACAATTCTTTATCTACAAGGCTAATATAGATCGCTAGCAGTTTGAGTATAAACCTCACCAATTAACATGTGTTAATATAGCAGGGGTCGGCAAAAAAAAAAAAAAAAAAAAAAAAAAAAAAAAAAAAGATTCTCTGGCAAGTTTTTTTTTGTTTACAATCCTGCACTGTCTTTCTGTTGCACTGACATTGGTTTCCGCCCATTCTCATTTTTCCGCCCGTTCTTGGGCTCCCTATCTCCTTATAAGGACGTTTTTCTTCCTGACCGTGTCCCAATTTACTAGTCGGGGCAGCAGTAGTGTATTAGACCGCAACCCTGATGACATGGGTTTGATTCTATGTGAGGAGCGGTGTGTTAATTTATTTATTTTTTTCCTTTTTTCTTGGGTTTACCTGCTTTGAGATCAACTGTTCTGCAATTGGGTTCAACAACCCTATGGGCTGAAGAGCTTCTAGTCTGTAGTCTGTACTAGTCCATCCCATTACACTTCATTTTTGTGGCCATGTAATGCCATGTAATATTTGAAAACTATATTATAAACTTAATTGCAGACCCCTGTAATATAGTTTCTGAACAATGAATGAGCCTTGATTGTACTTAAGAGGAAAAGTGCAAAGAGATAAAAAAAAAAGATACCATCTAATGTGTTATACATTCTCTCTCTGATTAACACACTCCACACACACACATACCAAAGTACCAAAAGGTCAAAGGTATGGACACGCCCCTTCTCATTCAGTGTGTTTTCTGTCTTTTTATGATGTTTTACATTGTAAATTTAATATTGAAGACTATATTAGAGCTATACAGAAATTAAAAATGTTAAACTAACCAGAATATGTTTCATACTTTAGATTTTTTAAGATTCTTCTTACTAGCCACATTTAGCTTTGATGATAAATATGATGACAGGTCTTTTCTCTGTGTCTTTATGAATTACCTGGAATAATTTTCTCAGCATCTTGAAGGAGCTAACTAAGAAACCCAACCATTTAAAGCACACATGTTTACTACAAATAATAACCAGTATTATAGTGTATTTCAGAGTTCTTGCGTCATTTTAAAAATCAAATTTAATGCTTTTTAAGATGTAATTATAATTTTGCTGGTAGAAAATGATTAGTTCTATCGGAAATCAAAACTTAATGTAGCAAACTTGCCGCTAATGTTACTATGTTATCTAGCTCACTGCTAATGTTAGCTAGCTTGCCGCTAACCTTAGTTCACTCCCCGGTAAGGTAGCTAACTTGCCGCCAACGTCAGTATGCTAGCTAGCTCTCTGCTAACCTTAGTTCTCTCCCTGGGAACGTAGCAAACTTGCCGCTAATGTTACTATGTTATCTAGCTCACTGCTAATGTTAGCTAGCTTGCCGCTAACCTTAGTTCACTCCCCGGTAAGGTAGCTAACTTGCCGCCAACGTCAGTATGTTAGCTAGCTCTCTGCTAACCTTAGTTCTCTCCCCGGGAACGTAGCTAACTTGCTGCTAATGTTATTATGTTAGCATGTTAGCTAGCTCGCCGCTAATGTTACTAGGTTAGCTAGCTCTCCACTAACCTTAGTTTTCTCCCCAGTAATGTAGCTAACTCGCCACTAATGTTACTATGTTAGCATGTTAGCTAGCTCACCGCTAATGTTACTAGGTTATCTAGCTCTCCACTAACCTTAGTTTTCTCCCCAGTAATGTAGCTAGATAAATCTCTCTGCTAACTTTAGTATGGTAGCTAGCTCACTGCTAACGCTAGCTAGCTCTCCACTAACCTCACTTCTCTTTCCTGTATAGTTAGCTAACTCACCACTAAAGTAAGCATGTGTTTTCCCACCGTCATTTAACACAACATCTGAAAATTTAATACCTACAGCAAATGTATCGTAAATTTAAGACAATTTAAGACTTTACTACTCGGATTTTAATTTAAGACAATTTAAGACTTTGTAAGGACCTTGTATTATCTGTTTTTATTAAAATGTCTCTATTTCTTTTTGAAGAATGTACAGTTCATGATGTCATCCTGACTGCAGTCGCTTCTTCTTCTTCTTCTTTCTGTTCTTTTGCTTTTCAGAAAACAAGACTGCTATCATCACGCACAGCACTTCTAAACCCACGATTGACAGATTCTTTGACCTTCCTCCCCAGTGACCTACGAAAGCACACACTAATGTGAATGCTGATTAATCTGATTCAAACAAATTGTGTTGCCAGTTTCCCAAGCAAAAAACAACATCGAACAAAGTGAACATCGCGAGAGACAAAAATGTTGTGTAGTCTGTGTTGGGATTAAAAAGAGAGAGTTTAAACTAAAGAGCAAAGTCTTTTGAGAAAAACTTGTATGTGTTTGTGTGTTAAAGAGTTTGTGATGCTTATTTATTGACACACTTGATGAGTCCAGTATTCTGGTGTTGTAAATAGTAATTTTACTTAATTATAACTTTATTTGTAGGGAGCTTTTGTGTTTCAATAGTTTCCTATTAAATTGTCTTTCAATTGGCTTTAAAAACTCCATACTGAAAATTCTATGAATTTAAACCAATACTTTGATGAGATACAGTACCAGTCAAAAGTTTGGATACATCTTATATTCATTGTTTTCTCTTTATTTAACTGTATACAAACTTGGTCTGAAACACATTAAGAGGCAAGAAATTAAAGTAATTAAATCTTGACAAGTTCAGCACAGCTGTTAACTGAAGGCTATTCCAGGTGACTACCTCCATTTTCTGCATTGTAGATTAATAATAAAGTATAACTAAACAATAATAAAGACTTGCTAAAACAAAATAAAACAAAAAACAAAAAAAAACTTCAAGAATTTTGAAAGTATCCTCAAGTGCAGTCGCAAGGACCATTAAAAACATTATGATGAAACTGGCTCTCATCAGGACCACCCCAGAAAAGATATAAAGACCAAAATATGCCTCTGTTGCACAGGATAAGATAATCAGAGATACCAGCTTCAGAAACCACAAGTTTACAGCTCCCCAGATAAGAGCACCTAAATACTTAAAAGAGTATTTTGGTTTGTTTAACACTTTTAAGTCACTACTTGATTCTTTATGTGTTCCTTGAAATTTTTGGATGACTTCAGTATATATTCAGTATTTACAATGTAGGAAAAACAAATTGACAGAGAAAGTCAAAACATTTGACTGGAATTATACATTAGCAAACTGAAGGTAACGTACAGTACAGGCTAAAAGTTTGGACACACCTTTTTTTTCAATGTTTCTTTTTTATGACAATTTACATTGTAGATTCTCACTGAAGGCACCAAAACTATGAATGAACACATGGAGTTTTTTACTAAACAAAACAAAAAAAAAAGTTTCTAGTTTCTTCAAAATAGCCACCCTTTGCTCTGATTACTGCTTTGCACACTCTTGGCATCATTCTCTTCAAGAGGTGGTCTCCTGAAATGGTTTTTCAACAGTCTTGAAGGAGTTACCAGAGGTGTATTTTAGCACTTGTTGCCTCTTTGCCTTCTTCACTCTGTGCTCCAGCTCACCCCAAACCATCTGGAATGGGTTCAGGTCCGATGACACTGGAGGCCAGCTCATTTTTTTGTTAAGAACAAAACTCCACATGTGTTAATTCATAGTTTTGATCAGTGATGTCAGTAACACATTACTTAGTAACACAACGCGACTCTAATCTGACCTTTTTTTTCAGTAACGAGTAATCTAACGCGTTACTATTTCCAATCCAGTAATAAGATTAAAGTTACTCATCCAAGTCACTGTGCGTTACTCTCTCTCTCTCTCCACCTCACTCACTCACTCTCACACACACACACACACACACACACACACACACACACACACCGCTCCCTTCCCCACCCCCCTCCGCTTTCCCCCAATCACACGCGTCTCTCTTCTGTTAATGAGGTACAACCATTGGTTTACTCACCGCGCTCCCCTGTTTCACTCTTAACTTTACATTCCTCCCCTGTCTCTCTCTCTCTCGCGCTCGGCGTGTCTTTAGTTTCTGTCCGCTCTCGTTTTTCCACCAGTTCTCGGGCTCCCTATCTCCCTATCTCTTGCCCAATTCACTAGCCAGGGCAGCGGTCTGCACAGACCTGATTGGCAGAGGAGAGTTTTTGAAGATTTTACACCACACGTGATTGGTCTGCAAGTTTACTGTGCCGCAGAGCGCGTATACCATAAAGACAAGAAAAGTTCTGATGCTTTAAATGAACGCTGTCAAAATTAAATCCTTCTCAGTAGTTTATCGGTTTGGGTCCGCATTGGACAACGTCTGGGTCCGGACCCGGACCGCAATCCGCCTATATGTGATCCCTGGCCTCGACCATATACACGGTTTTGTTTTATAAAACCACTCCTTGCTGCCCTGCAGAGAACAACAGGTTCAATATTCAGTTTTACAGTGTTAAATATGTCAGGTGAAGAAAGACTTTCTTTATTTTATATATTTTTTTATAAAAACAAGTATTTATGTTAAGTGAAATCAAGAAAGACCATATTTTATTTTTTATAAAAATATATATATGTTAGGTAGTTCAAGAGAAATGGTCTTTTATTTTTATAAAAAAAAAACTTATTTTTTCAGGTAATAGTTCAACTTTAAATGTCTAGAGATACATTGTTGCTGTTAAAAATGCATTTTCCAATAAAGGGAGTATTGGCAAAACTGGTTATAATGTTTATGTTAAGGCGGCGGGAGGTGGTGTCTGCAGCTGCTGAAAGTAACTAATAAAGTAACTTGTAAAGTAACTTAGTTACTTTTAAAATCAAGTAATCCATAAAGTAACTAAGTTACTTTTTAAAGGAGTAATCAGTAATCGGATTACTTTTTCAAATTAACTATACCATCACTGCTCGAATATATGCTTTCTTACACTGTATGACTCCTATTTATCTAAAATCATGGGTTAAAATACAAATTTTCTAGTTTACCACAATCTTTATTGTAGCAGAATTAGCAAGCCTGAATTAGACAGCAGAGTTATACAGAGTCAGAAAGGTAAGTGAAGGAGTGTGTGTATCTCAGAGCTGCTACACGAGTCACTGGATGGGGTACACACTCTTTCCTGATATGGCAGCCTCTCTGCTAAGTGTGTGTTTGTGTGTGTGTGTGTGTGTGTGTGTGTGAACACAGAGGAAAGAGGAGGGTGATTTAGCTGGAGGTCCAGGCCAACGTGGATGGGGCTCATTCATCTTCTGAAGTAATTACGCATTGACGCTCTTCATTGGAGAATAGGAGGGGCGGGGGTCCGCACTCGTCCCTCAGAACCTTTATAAATCACTCGCTCTCTAACTCACACCAGGCCAGAGAGTGACACAAGCCTACAGCGTGCTGCCACGCTTTTATACTGAAAAAGGTTAAAGCCTGGTCTTCATCATTACCTCTGTCGTGTCGACTCGTCTTTTATATCAGGCCTGTGCTGATGTGGGAACTGTGGTCCCTTGCTGATGATTGATATTTGTAATGAACATTATGAACACTATATGGTCAAAAGTATTGGGACACCTACACATTACATTCATGACATTCCATTATCAAGCCATAGGAATCTATTAGGAAAAGTTAAGAGAAAACATGGATCAATTTAACCCTGCCCAATCCCATTTAAGTGAATGGAACACTTCTTTTGTACTCCTATATACAGTCTGTGGTTAGGATCAGGGTTGCCAGGACCAACAAAAAAAATATCCAGCTCGAAGTCAGTCTAAAACCTGCCCTTTAAAAGCTTAAACTTCAGTTTCTGAATCAGTTACTCTGATTTTGCTATTTATAGTTTTATGTTTGAGTATAATAAACATTTAGGTTTTATTCTACAAACTACAGACAACATTTCTCCCAAAGTCCCAATAAAAATATTGACATTTAGAGCATATATTTGTAGAAAACGAGAAATGGCCGGAATAACAAAAATATGCAAAGTTTTCAGACCTTAATTAATGCAAAGAAAAGTTCATATTCATAACTTTTTAAGATTTCAGAAATTAATATTTGATGGAAAAACCCTGTTTTTTAATCACAGTTTTCATACATCTTGGCATGTTCTCCTCCACCAGTCTTACACACTGCTTATGGATAACTTTATGCCACTCCTGGTGGAAAATGCAAGCAGTTCAGCTTGGTTTTATGGCTTGTGATCATCTATATTCCTCTAAATTATGTTCCAAAGGTTTTCAATTTGGTAAAATTAAAGAATCTCTAAATTTTTTAGTGGTCTCCAATTTTTTTTTCAGAGCTGTATATGTCTGTCACAAGTTTGAAGCAAATGGCAAAACAACTACGAGTTTATAAGGGATTCATTATCAGTATTAATATTTATCTTAAAAAATTATTAAAAATATTGTAACGTTTGTGTTTTATTAGTTCTTTTATACTATACTTTTTTTTATCCCAGTCAAGAACATTTAATAGTAACAGACTTTTACTTTTTTGTTTTTGTTCTTGCCCCTCCTGAACTCTCTTCTCTCCTCCTTAACATTTTTTTTTCATCGCCTTGTGATTTCTGGGTACATTGTGATTCTCTCTCTCTCTCTTTCTTTCCTGCTTTATGTCGTTATGTTCTCCTGGTGCTTGTTGTAATCAAGAAAGACTGATTTCAGCGTCGACTTCTACATGTTTGTCCGCCGTGTTGACAAAACATCAAAGGCAACACCCACTTTTTGGGGGTTTTTTTGGCGACCGTGATAATTTTTAAAAGTAGCCCTGAATTTTAACCCGCGACTGGATTTTCAAGCTCACTTTTTTTTTTATATAATTTTATTTCTGATTTTTCCCCATTTTCTCCCAATTTGGTTATCCACTGGTCCCACTCCTTTTGTGCGTCCCCATCACCGGTGGTATCTGCGACCCTCGGAGGATGCGGGTGAGCACACGCCTCCTCCGACACATGTGAAGTCAGTCAGCTACCCGGCACCACCTTTAAGTGTGATGGGGAGAGAGCGCCATCTACCCACCCGGAGGGTGCAGGGCCAATTTTGCTCCCTCTGAGCGCCAGCGGCTGATGGCAAAGCTGCATGAGCTGGGGTTCGAACTGCAACCTCTCGCTCATAGTGGCAGCACATTACACCGCTGGACCACTCGGCGCCCCCTTCAAGTTCACTTTGGTGGGAAAAGCACGACCCTGGCAACTCTGGTTGGGATAAAATTTTGTAAAAGTTTTGAGTGGGTGGTGCTAAACTGATCCATGGTGAATAGTTACCGTATTTTTCGGACTATAAGGCGCACTTAAAAACTTTTAATTTTCACAAAAATTGACGGTGCGCCTTTTGTATGGATTTTACTCGTCAGGTTGTAAGGAGCAGTAAACACACACTCCGTGCAGCGTTATAGAGAGTTTCAGTGCTATACAGAGTCCAGAGCCGTGCAGCTCCGAGGCTGAGCAGCAATAGCATTAGCTAGATGCTAACCGCTAAGCTAGCTAGCTTATTCACTGAGATCAGTATTATCTAAATTTTACTCGTCAGGTTGTAAGGAGCAGTAAACACACACTCCGTGCAGCGTTATAGAGAGTTTCAGTGCTATACAGAGTCCAGAGCCGTGCAGCTCCGAGGCTGGAGCAGCAAATAGCATTAGCTAGCTTATTCACTGTTCAGAGATCAGTATTATCTAAATTTTACCCGTCAGGTGTAAGGAGCAGTAAACACACACTCCGTGCAGAGCCGTGCCGCTCCGAGGCTGGAGCAGCAATAGCATTAGCTAGATGCTAACCGCTTAGCTAGCTAGCTTTTTCACTGTTCAGAGATCAGTATTTTCTAAATTTAGCACTTTTAATACTGCTGGAGCAGTATTATTAGAATTAGCGTTCACCGTTGAGAGGTGAGTTATCGGCCTGTAAGTCTGTGCTGCTTTGCCTGGCTAGCATTAGCTAGATGCTAAGCGCTAACTCTCTCAGAGGTGAGTTTTATCAGCCTGTAATCTGCTTGTTTACCGTGTTAAAACAAGCTACGGGGGACGAATCGCTAGCTAATATCTCACTGTCTTACCAGAACACGCAGGATTACTCAGTGTAACGCTGTCGTTTAAGTTTGGGTTAACTTTACTAGTTTAGGTGACTAGCTAGCGTGCTAGCGGATAGCTATGCTAACGCTGGTGCAGCAAGCCTTAGTGGACATCTGGAAATCTAAGCTTACTGTAAATAAACTGAAGCACGTTACTCACCCAAATAAACAGTTTTCAGGAGAGGAATCTGTGTAGATTAATATCCAGCACTCGTTTGACTTTGAAAGAGCTAGATTTGTATACGGAGACGCTCCACCGGCAAGCGACCACCCCCGGTGGGGGAAGGGAAACATGGCGCCACCCCTGTTCACTTTGATATAGGCACCCTTTCTAGTGTCACTTAACGCGCCTTATAATGCGATACGCCCTATGTATGGAAAAATAGCAGAAAATAGGCGTTCTTTGATAGTGCGTCTTATAATACGGTGCGCCTTATAGTCCGAAAAATACGGTAATCTATAGTACAATAGGTTGAAATGTTTGGGCTGTGCTGTTATAGGCTGAGAGAGTCAGGCTGAACTGCTGTAGGCTAAGTGGGCAGGGTTAAACTGCTATATGATGAATGGGTGGGGCTAAAGTGCTATTGGCTAAAGTGGGGCTAAAGTGCTATTGGCTAAAGAGGGGCTGAAGTGCTATTGTATAAATGGGTGGAGCTAAACTGCTAAGTGTTAAATGGGTAGAGCTAAGCTTCTATAGGTTAAGATAGTGTGGTGAACTGCTGTAAAATGAACTGGTGAGGATAAACTGCTGTCAGGTAAATGGGGAGGGATGAATTATTGTTTTGAAAGGGTGGGGCTAAACTGTGCTGCTATTTAGTTTGGTGAGTGTAGTGCTCTAGATTGAGTAGGTGAGGATAAACTGCTGTAGACTAAATTGATGGGGACTAAGCAGCTGTATACTTAATGTTTGGGCCTAAATTGCTACAGACTGATCTTGGATTAGTGGGTGGGGATAAACTGCTATAGGCTAAACAGGCAGAGCTAATCTGTTGTATGATGTATGGGTGGGGCAAATCTGAATATGTTAAATATGTGAGAGCTTACCAACCTTTTGCTGAATTCAGTGGGGACAAACTTCTGTATGCAAAATGGGCGGGGCTAAATAGCCATTTGCTGAATGTGCAAGGCTATACTGTTCTACTATGAGTGAATGGGGATAAACTGCTATAGGCTAAATAGGCAAAGCTAAACTGCTGTCTGCTTAATGGGTGGGGCTAAACTGTCGCAGGCTGAAGAGGTGGAGTTAAACTGCCATTAGTGCTGGACAGTATGACCAATGATGCTTATCACAGCATTTTGCATGATTCTGACGGTTTCACGGTATATTACAGTATTTTTTATTATTATTATTTATTTATAGTTTTTTATATGACTGGGCTTTAGTATAGGTTTGTGACAGTTTGTGACTGTACTGTTAGTAGTTCATATAATATAAACCAGTAAGACTTTACATTAAGGCTTTGATTATTATTGGCTTTACTTTGGCTCACAAAATTACACAATATATAAAGAAATCAGACTTTATTAGCAGAAAAACAGCTGAAGAATATAAACAATAGACCTTAAAAAGAGATACGCCAACAACTTTAACACGACTTCCTTTACTAAACTAAATATTTTAAATATTTTGACATTTCTCAAAAGCTCTGAATGAGACAGAATAAGTTTAATATCAGTTTAAAATATATTATTACGGAAGCCATTAGAGGCATTAAAGTTTTTAAGCAGCTGTTTATCAGTTTATCACAATTTCCTTGGTTCTCCAATGTTCTCATGAGAGCTGAACAATGGAGACACTTTGTTTTTTTTTTTTTTTTTAAATTAGCTACTTCATCTATGTGACGTGCCTTTCCCCTGATTGGGTGTTAGGGGGTGGGGCTACAGACCTAATCAATATATGCACCTGTGTAGGTGTGCTGTGAAGGACTTCCTTTTGTTCTGTTGTTTGCTGAAGGCAGCTGAGTTTCTGGGCCTGCTTGCTTTAGTTTTGTTTGGTTTTATGCTTTAGTTGTTTTTGTTGATCCTTAGATTTTCTTTGGCCACTATTTTGTTTATAAATGTCTGGACATGTACCTTCTTTCTAATTTCTTCATTAAATTTATATTTTTTGCCATTTAAACACTGTGTGTCCTCCATTTATTTGTCACGGCCTAGAGCCAGTCGTGACAATCTACCTCATCTGTTTTCATTTTATAGATACATATTGCTTCACTTTTGCTGCACTTTTTGAAATAAAGTTGGAAAAAAGTAAGCAATTATATTATTTTGTCATATTTTTAATAGAATAACTGAAGAATAACTGAAAACGTGATATATATGATATATCGTTATCATGATATAAAAAATTCCATATCGTGATTTTTCCACTGTATGTTATGTTTGTAGGTTCAGACATACTCACTGCAGTATTTTAAATAATAAATAAATAAATAATAAAGATTATACATGCAATATTCCAACAGCCAAACACACAAAAAGTAAGACACACAGCCACACACCATCCTCCTCCCTTCCCCCCGGCAAAAGGGAAATCTCTCCTCCTTTGTGTGTGTGCTTGTGTGTGTGTGTGTGTGTGTGTGTGTGTGTATGTGTCAGTGCAGTGCGGAAGTCTACAGTCTCCTCACATCACACACGGATCTACTGGGAATGTTCCGACGCCTTCTCCACCGTGTTTGTCTTTCAGCACTGTTAAGAGGGACACGGGCGCGTATGGGAACACACACCGAGCAAAGTGCTCCCACAGGCCCCACGCACTGAGATGATGAGTGTCTCCTGACCAGAACGGCTGTCCATATTGATCGGAGGGGTGTGAGGTCGGGCTGAACTGATACACCCCCCTCAGAGACAAAATCGTCAACTGGACTGATGTCATTCATCTGTGGAAGTCACAGTTCTCACCAGAGATAACAAAAGTAAATGTTATAGAAGTCATTTCTCACTTGTAGATCACTGACTGGCGCTGTGACTGATGGAGACTTGTACTCCACAAGACCTGTGAAGGTAGGTCCTGTGATATTTGGCTATTAGACAACAGCAGCAGATCCTTTTAATCCTTGAAGTTGAGTGTACTGGGTTCACTGGTTGTCCTTCTGTTCTTTTGTTCATTTGGTAGTTATTGACCACTAGATATCACTAACTCCAAACAAGACCCACCTCATGGTTTAGAGATGATCTGCTCTAGTCATCTACTCTTCACAGTTGAGCTGATTTCTAAAGGTGTTTTTACTCCAGCACTAATTATTGTAGTTAAAACAGACTCTGGATTGTTTGCACCTTTGCGCCCTTTTTCGGCAGATGGCGATCCAACCCAACTATCAAATTTACTTCTCAGATTGGAGCTAAACGGCTGTTCAGGTGCAGTTTATCTGATTTATTATCCAGATTATTACTACAGCTATTGGCGTAGAAACCGGGGTAGATGGGTGAGACCCATATCAGAAATAGGTAGATTGGTCCCCACCAAAAATGATACATCAGAAAAAGCAGAAATGGTTTTAAAATAAACTTTTATTTTGAAAGCAGGTTTCACGTGCTGTTTGTTGTTAGCAACTGGCTCTGGTTGTTATGTGGTCCTTCACTTTGTTTAGGCTTGAGTTCAGATGCCTGTTCAGAAATGTCCTGCAGTCAACAGCTTCACTGACCCAAGCTTTCACTTTACTGGACGCCAGCTTTACATGCGAGATCAGTAATAAAAGCAATGAATCACAACAATAAAAAAATATATTGCAATAAAAACGACTTCTGGATAATGTCTTGTTCTGCTAACAGACTATGAGGGTTTGGTTTATCTAACGTTTATTTTAACTACGGCCAAATATCTGTATAAAACATAAAGTTAATAATAATAACAATAATAATAATAATAATTGGAATCCTTTTTAAGACTTTTAAAAGACGACAACAATAAGTCTACCCAAAGAAAAACTACCCTAACTCTTACTAGTTTTGAAGTATGTAGTATACAAAAAAGTGCCAAAGTTGAGTGTGGGAATATAGTCTTTATCATAACCACACTCAAAATCAGTTAAATAAGAGTATTCCCACTTTCAACACTGTATCCAATTTACATACTCAAGAAAAAAAAAAAAAAAGGTAGTATTACCAATTAGTATGTAATTGGGACACAACCAAAGATTAATATGTTACCATTTGTGGATTAACCTGCCAACTTGACATTTTTAAGATTAGTACATAGTATTTATTAGTATTAGTATTAGTGTAATACACAATTGGAACACAACCACAGTGAATTACTCATGTATTACAGTGTCAGTTGTAATTCTCTGTGGTGGTCAAATATGCAAAATATGCAAATATGCAAATATGTGTTCCCTCAAAGATAAACATGTGACCATCTGGTGGCACTTGGACGCTTTCAGGTCCATAAAACATGGAACTCAGCCATTCCCACAGTCGCTCTCTATTAGAGCAACAGTCAACTCTGCACTGTTTAGTAGCGTTTGACATAGTCGTACATAAAGTTCGTAAAGGCCCTCTTGGCCAGCTCTACCTCGAAAAAAGAGATTTTAATCTCAATCTCCTGGTTGAATAAAGGTTTAATTAAATAAACATTAAAGGCTCTCAGCAGGAAGTCTTCATATTTTACTGTGGTCTTTTGCAATGGAACTGCCTGTGTGCTAAAGAGCTAATGCTAATTTGGCTATTTAATGGTAGATAAAAAGAAATAAAAGATCATATTTCCTAGACCAATGCTGCTCAGATCCACTGAATATTTGTCAAATTAAAATATTTTGGACAAAAATGGCAAAAAAAGCACTTTTGCTGTTCAGGTTACATAACTGAAAAGACCCAACAATTTATACCAGACAAATATACTTTTTTAAAAACCCTGCAGTGTTTACTTTAATTTTAGGAATTTTTCAGCAGCAGCAAAAGGCAGTGGCAGAATAGCACAGCTGAGATAACTGTAAAATAGCACTGCTGAGGTAAATGTATGTCAAAAAGAACACTGTTGAGGTAAATGTATGTCACAAATACCACTGTTGAGGTAAATATATGTCAAAAATAGCATTGCTGAGGTAAATGTATGTCAAAAATAGCACGGCTGATGTAAATGTATGTCAAAAATACCACTGCTGAGGTAAATGTATGTTAAAAAATAGCACCGCTGAGGTAAATGTATGTAAAAAAAAACACTGCTGATGTAAATGTATGTCAAAAATATCACTGCTGAGGTAAATGTATGTCTAAAATACCACTGTTGATGTAAATGTATGTCGAAAATTAGCACCGCTAAGGTAAATGTATGTCAAAAAAAACACTGCTGATGTACATGTATGTCAAAAATACCACGGCTCAGGTAAATGTATGTCTAAAATAGCACTGCTGCAGTAAATGTATGTCTAAAATAGCACTGCTGCGGTAAATGTATGACTAAAATAGCACTGCTGATGTAAATGTATGTCAAAAATACCACTGCTGAGGTAAATGTACGTCAAAAAATAGCACTGCTGAGGTAAATGTACATCAAAAAATAGCAGCGCTGAGGTAAATGTATGACTAAAATAGCACTGCTAAGGTAAATGTATGTCTAAAATAACACTGCTGCAGTAGCTAGTTAAATGTAGAAGAATTACTGAGGAAAATGAATAATATTGCACTACTAAGGTATTAGGATATTACTGCTAGGTATGGAGCTAGCTGAATGTGTTACTAGTATAACATTTTTTTATTAGAATGGCACTACTGAGGTAATGTTGTGATTAAAATTGTAAAACTGAGGTGCATTGTTTAAAGCACTGTTCATTTTGCTAAGTAAATGTGTGACTAGAATAGCACAGTTCAGGAAAATGTTTTATACTTTGTTGATTTGTGTGTTTAATAAATACATTTGTAAATTGTAGTTTTGTCATTTATTCAATGCTAAAATAAGGTGCCAATTTTGATATTCTGTGTTCTGCCTAATGCATCATATTTAGTTTCAGCAGCAAAATAATTTCACTACATTTCTGCTGATCAGCTGTTTTTGATTAATTTGAAGGGTTTTTTTTTCTATTCTATTTTTATTTTTGCTGTAGAAGCACAAGTTATAACCTGATCTGCCGACAAGACAGTGTTCCTCATAAAGTGATGCAGTGAGCTAGGTGTGCATCATCAGTTGCCATGACGACACATCTCAGTACAAAAGCGATCCACCAATGTGAGACAGAAAATCCGGTCTTAGCTCATACAGAGCGTGAGGTCAGCTGGCTAAGCAAGAAATCCTGCTTCATGAGGCCCCATGAAAGCTTAAAGAAGCAGCAGCACGCCCGATTTACCTGTTCTTCAATTACCTCTTATAGATGATTATTTACAGAACGTTTTTCTATAGTGTCCAGAGTTTCTATGGTATATGTGTTTCTTTGGTACTACATTAGTGTTTCTGTGGTATCTGTGTAGCTGTCATATTTGTGTTCCTGGGTTTCTATGGTATGTTTTCCTGGTACAACATTAGCGTTATGGGTAATCCTGTGTTTATGTGGTACGCAGTGTTTCTGTGGTATCCTGTGTCACTTTCGTATAAGTGTTTCTGTGTTTCAATGGTATATGTGTCCCTTTGATACTACATTAGTGTTTCTGTGGTATATGTGTTTCTATGATATCTGTGTTTCTGTGGTATACGTGTTTCTGTGGTATCTGTGTTTCTTTGGTACTACATTAGTGTTTCTGTGGTATCTGTGTTTCTATGGTATATGTGTTTCAGCTGTATCTGTGGTATCCTGTGTTCCTGTGGTATGTGTGTTTCTATGGCATATGTGTTTCTATGGTACAACATTAGTGTTTAAGTGGTAATCCTGTGTTTCTGTGGTTTCGTGTTTCTGTGGTATGTGTGTTTCTTTGGTACTTCATTAGTGTTTCTATGATATCTGTGTTTCTATGGTATATGTGTTTCGGCAGTATCTGTGGTATCCTGTGTTCCATATGTGTTTCTATGGTACAAAATTAGTTTATAAGTGGTAATCCTGTGTTTCTGTGGTATCTGTGTTTCTTTGGTACTACTTTAGTGTTTCTGTGGTTTCGTGTTTCTGAGGTATCTGTGTTTCTTTGGTACTTCATTAGTGTTTATGTGGTATTAGTCTTTCTGTGGTTTCATGTTTCTGTGGTATGTGTGTTTCTATGGTATATGTGTTTCTTTGGTACTGCATTAGTGTTTATGTGGTATTAGTGTTTTTGTGGTTTCATGTTTCTGTGGTATGTGTGTTTCTGTGGTATGTGTTTCTTTGGTACTGAATTAGTGTTTATGTGGTATTGGTGGCATCTGTGTTTCTTTGGTACTACATGTGTGTTTATGTGGTATTGGTGGTATCTGTGTTTCTTTGGTACTACATTAGTGTTTCTGTGGTTTTGTGTTTCTGTGGTTTCTGTGTTATATGTGTTTATTTGGTACTACATTTGTGTTCCTGTGGTTTCGTGTTTCTGTGGTATGTGTGCTTCTAGGGTGTATGTATTTCTTTGGTACTACATTAGTGCGTATGTGGTATCGGTGGTATCTGTGTTTTTTTGGTACTACATTAGTGTTTCTGGTGTTTATGTGGTATCGGTGGTATCTGTGTTTCTGTGGTATATGTGTTCATTTGGTACTACATTAGTGTTTATGTGGTATTGGTGGTATCTGTTTTTCTTAGGTACTACATTTGTGTTTATGTAGTACTCAGTGTTTATTTGGTATCCTGTGTTTCTGGGGTATCTGTGTTTCTATGGTATCTGTGTTTCTTTGGTACTACATTAGTGTTTCTGTGGTATCTGTGTTTCTATGGTATATGTGTTTCGGCAGTATCTGTGGTATCCTGTGTTCCATATGTGTTTCTATGGTACAAAATTAGTGTATAAGTGGTAATCCTGTGTTTCTGTGGTATCTGTGTTTCTTTGGTACTACATTAGTGTTTCTGTGGTTTCGTGTTTCTGAGGTATGTGTGTTTCTTTGGTACTTCATTAGTGTTTATGTGATATTAGTGTTTCTGTGGTTGTGTGTTTCTGTGGTATCTGTGTTTCTTTGGTACTACATTAGTGTTTCTGTGGTTTTGTGTTTCTGTGGTATTTGTGTTTATTTGGTACTACATTTGTGTTCCTGTGGTTTCGTGTTTCTGTGGTATGTGTGCTTCTATGGTGTATGTATTTCTTTAGTACTACATTATTGTTTCTGGTGTTTATGTGGTATCGGTGGTATCTGTGTTTCTGTGGTATGTGTTTATTTGGTACTACATTAGTGTTTATGTGGTATTGGTGGTATCTGTTTTTCTTAGGTACTACATTTGTGTTTATGTAGTACTCAGTGTTTATTTGGTATCCTGTGTTTCTGGGGTATCTGGGTTTCTATGGTAAATGTGTTTCTTTGGTACTACATTATCCATGGTTTGAATAATATACTGTGTTTATGTGGTACCCAGTGTTTATGTGGTATCCTGTCTGTATGATATCCCATGTTTCTGTGGCATCCAGTCTTCCTATGATACTATATCTGTGTCTCCGTGGTATCCTTTGTTTCTTGGGTATGCAGTGTTTTAGTGGTATCCAGTATTCTGTGGTACTCAGTGTTTCGATTCTGTGGTTTTCTGTCGCCAAAAATGTAGAGGTGATATTGTGTATACTGTATACAGTAGGTTCTTCTAAATTCACTAACACCACCTACAGCCCAATTACAGCCTAAAATGAAAATAGCATATTTAAAATAAGCTCATGCTAAGACAGTATCGATAATATCGGTATATCGCCCAAGCCTATCCGGAACATCATGCTATTGCATATGGAAATGAGATTAGAAGATCAGAGAAGCAGCATTTTGGGATTTCGACTCCTCGTGAACATCTTCCAGTGGAACTCGGACATGCTTGTTGACAAAGCGATGAAGCGCAGATAGATAGAAAGGAGAAGTCAAACAATCAGGCTGTGCATCGCTCTCGCCGCTCGGATCTGAGAGCAGACATACACAAGCGCTTGGCATTTGCTGGTTTCCTGGCTCCGAGTGTTGTGTAACGGTCTCACACGGCTCGGGGAAGACTGGCAGCCGCGCAGGCCGCGAGAATAAAGAGGAGGAAAGAAAGTTTAATTTCATTTTTGGAGCTCGAACGCCCACACGTCCGCTCTCAATCTGTCGCTGCCCACCAGGGAGAGCTGCCGAAAGATGAGCGGCCGAAAGAACCTTGCGTGCTTCTCCCGGGACCTCGTCACATCCTGCATCAAAAGTTTGAGGATGCTTTGTCTTTTTTTTCTGAATTATATCGCTACTTTTTTTAATGACGTGCAGAATAATAGACTGTAATAATTGTATCATTCCATTCCATTACTTGGTATGGAATAAAGTGAAGGTTTGCCCAGATGACAACAGACTGAAGCACATGTTGCAACTTTTTATGTATAAAGGCACATTAAAGGGCCAAATATTCAAATTTTTCCTTGCATTTCAACCGTACATTTGTGTGATTTTAAAGTTTTCTGTGTTTTTGTCAGATAGTTATTGAGGTCAGCATGTTGGAATGACCTTCCTCATGCCCAACTTTAAAACTCATCCCTGAAAAAGAATTAAATGAAGCACCATAAATTCAGAACACAGAACACAGTTCTACTACTCTACATCTCAAAGATGAGCTTTTATACTCCTCTTCTTCTAATACTATTAGAATTCATAGTATGCACTATTATGGTACACGTCCATTGGCACTTTTCTTCAACGCATGTCGGCGTGTCGGCGTGTCTATGAGGTTTTTGAATTCAAAGGAAGCAACAGATTTTTTCTATAAATCCATATTTTTGCCACTTCTCTTCCTTGGTTGAAAGGCGGCTCTTCTGTGTGTGTGAGGCTTGTATGTGTGTGGCGTCTCAGCCTGCTGTTCCCTGATTGGCTGGACGCAGTGTGGCCGCCAGATTCATTTAAATAAAGTTGAGCTCTGCTGAACTCTTTTGCCGGAGGGCGGGGCCGTGCTCAACGCAAGCAACCCAGCATGCATGCGGTGGCTCTTTCTATTGAAATAAACAGAAAGCTTAAGTGTCAGTGGACATAAACCATTAGGCTTTAAACAGTCTTGAATACAAGCAAACAGAATCCTTAAGATATACAGTGACTTGCAAAAGTATTTATACTCCTTGAACTTTTCCCATTTTGTCGCCTTACAACCACAAACTTATATTTTATTGACATTTTTATTAAGAAGTGATAGATGTGAAGTGAAACAAAAATAATATGCGTTTTTTACATTTTTAAACAAATAAAAATATGAAAAGTGTAACATGCAAAAGTATTCAGCCCAATCAATATCAATACTCAGTAGAGGCAACATAAAAAAGCACCTAAACACATCAATATAATTAGGAATCAATCAGGTTCTAATTTTCAGTGGACAGGACACATTTCATCTGTAAAATATAACTGAATATTGAATTAGTAGATTTCATAGGTGATTTTGAATAAATGTTGGAATTTATCATATGGTAAAAATTAATAGTAGCTACCTTATTTCTTATCATTCTTATCATTTTAGTTTACTTTTACTATTATTATCTTTTTCTTTATTTTATCATTTATTTCTATAAATTCTTTGCTTTTTATGTGTCAATTTGTTTTATGGTCTATTAGAATGTTCTTATTTTTACACAAATATTTTATTCATATCTATTACATTTTTATTTAAAAGTAGTATTTCTTTTATTTATTATTTTTTACTATTGTATTCCTTATTATTTCTAATTTATTATTAAATGTTTTCATTTAATGACTGATTAGGTTGACTGATTAATTGATTGATTGATAAATAAGCATAGTAAATAGTATATACATAGAAGATTGTAGTTCAAAGTCATTATTGAAAAGATCAAAGGGGCTACAGCCTAATTCACTGTGGTTTGAGAATAATTGAGGGTAATTACTGAATAATAACAATAACAATAAAAATAATAATAATAATAATAATTATTATTATTATTATTATTATTATTATTATTATTGTTATTATTATAATGGTTAAAACCAGCTAGTTCTGAGATTATTTTAGTAGCATTTATAAAGAACACTCTAATCAGCTTTTTTAATACTAACTAAAACATCATCTGATCCATTCTATTCTGTGTCTGGATTATATCAGCAGTCTGTTTTTCAGCACATATGAAACAGTGAGTGTGTTTACTTACAAACTCCATTAGAGTCTCTGCTTCTCCATTATATGGATCCATTAGAACCATTATGAGAAACTCTACACAGATAACCTCACTCTTTATTGGCTTTACTTAAACTGCAGATATTTGGCCTTATGCAATGATTTTCCTCCACATTCCTATGAGCTGCATCTTCAGGGAAGCGAGTTAAAATGAAGTACGAGTCTCATCACAGCGTGAGGTGCACCTGCGCCTCTTTTTAACTTTCTCTGTAATATTTAGCAGGCGTTTTGGAGGCAGCGGCTGAACAGAGCGATGCCCTGTGTTCTCTTGTCCCGGGACAGTTTTACCTACATGTTCGTTCCTGCTGTACGCCAGAGCGCATTAACATTCAGAGAACCAAACTGCAGAGTGATGGGAGCCATTGTAGGACAGGGGAACAACATCATCTTCTTAAAATACATTACATAACCAAACATCCAGAGGAGAAGCCTCAGGGCTTTCTAGGCCTTCGGAGAAGATCTCCTGAATTCTGGGAATTAAAAAAAAATGGTGTGTGTAGTTTTAGTTTTAATTTATTTTTTTAATCAGTATAATACAGTATTTTCAGAGATTACTATTTAAACTCTGCAGATTTATAGAACAAGTCTGACTCCATTGTTGAGTTCTGCTCGAAACAAATGGGGGAAAAATTGTCCAATCAGGATTGTTTCCTTAGTGGTAGCCGGGCAGATGCACCAAACCAAGCTCTCCTATTGGTCAGGACTTTACAGGTAGAACTGAGGGTCTATCACGTCAACATAATTAGGAATCAACCAATCAGGTTCTGAATTTCATTTAACAGAAAAAAAAATTACCTGTTAAACATCTGTACACCATCACTCTACTCCTGTACTGTAGGTTGTGCATGTACTGAGAGTGGATGCTGAATAAATCATAGTGGATACTAAATAATGCATTGTTACTGAAACATTCATAGCAGATACTGAACAATTCATGGTGGATACTGCATAATTTCATAGTAGATTGTAAATAAATAATAGAATTTACAGACTGATTCAAAGCATATATTAATAATTAAATATCATTCTTGCATAGTAATCAATTATTTATAGCAGACACTAACTAATACTTAGCAGATGCTAATTAATTCATAGTAGCTACATAAATAGTAAATAGTGAATAGTAGACTAAAGTGTATTGTAGTACACAGTGGATACTAAACTGTTTAAAGCCATTTAGGAAAAAAAGTCATAGTGAATACAGTAGGGTTGCAGCGGTAACCGGTTTCACGGTATACCATGGTATTAAAATGCACGGTTATCATACCGTGTGTGTTTGCTTATTACCGGTAAAACGCAAGCCAGCGGAGAAACTCACCCGCGCATGCGCAACTCTGCTCCGCTTCAGCTGCTCAGCACACAGCGGTGAGAACAGCAGAACGTGCATCAGAATAAACAAATCTCCGTCCACCTAAAAAAAGGCTAAACTAAAATCAGCAGTGTGGGACTATTTCGGATACCCGCCGAACGCACCCGAGGATGGTTATCCGATTTGTAATCAATGTGGCCGTAAAGTCACAGCTAAAGGTGGACATACGTCAAACCTGCTCCGAGAACACCACCCCGCTGTGCAGCGCAAAGTACGTGTTTAGTTTATAATTTTAATCTGAACATAAATAAAACCTCTTTGTAGTCGTGCACTACCCATGCAGTAAGCGCCCGCAAAAGCGCTGAGTTATCCAAAATTTGGGCACCCAGGTACAGGCGTGAAGTGCGTGCTACGATGGATTCACGTGTCCGTGTAAAGGTCCTGGCCGGACTGGATGTGAAAGACGCCATTCATTTACATGCGTTAATTTTCAAATTCTGACGTGCCTGTTTTTCATATGTTAAAACCAGACTCGCTGTGAAAGCCTTAAAATAGAAATCTCTATTGTGAGGATCATGTCAGAAATAAATCCCCTCTTTCTGCAGTATCTGGTTATATACCAACTTGGCAGTAAAACGGACGTTTAAAACAGTTGTTGATCAGACACTGACCCAGGCTCAGTTTATCAGATATTAAATAATTTAAACTTAAATAATTGTACTGAATAGTTTAAACACAGGATCTTTACTTCTTAGAGGACATGTAATGTGTGTAACGTGTGTGTGTATGTGTGTAATATATATATATATATATATATATATATATATATATATTTATATATATTTTTTTATATACACTCTTAATGCCCTTAAGAGTAGTGGAAAAAACTGGTTTCCTTCACCTGATGGTGTACAGTTTATTTTTTTTAAGGAGACATTAAAATTATAATTGTTCCAGGTTTCTACAATAAATAGTTAATTGAACAAAGAACCTTTGTTGTAATTTCTTTAAGGGTCAGCTTAATAATATATGTAACAAACTGTGATACCGTGATACCGCGGTATTTTCTGAGACGGTTATCATACCGTGAAAATCTCATACCGTTGCAACCCTAGAATACAGCTTAATTCACTGTAGTTGAAGAATAATTTATAGTGATTACTGAATAATAATATTAATAATTTAACACTGCGGTCAGCTGTGTCAGTTGTGGCATTCTTTTAGTAGCATTTATTGAGTGCACACTCTTCAGCTTTACTAATTACACCATATTTTTCGCACTATAAGGCGCACTTAAATCCTTTAATTTTCCCAAAAGTCGTCAGTGCGCTTTATAATCCAGTGTGCCTATACAGCTCTGGAAAAAAATAAGAGACCATCTAAAATTATGAGTTTCTTTGATTTTACCAAAGTAGAAACCTATGAAATATAATCAAAAGGAATATGGATGATCACAAGCCATCAAAACAAGCTTGAATTTTTGCACCAAGAGTGGCATAAACTTATCCAAAAGCAGTGTGTTTGACTGGTGGAGGAGAACATGCCAAGATGCATAAAAACTGTGATTAAAAACCAGGGTTATTCCACCAAATATTGATTTCTGAACTCTTAAAATATGAATATAAACTTGTTTTCTTTGCATTATTTGAGGTCTGAAAGCTCTGCATCTTTTTTGTTATTTCAGTCAGTTATTTTTGTTATTTCTTGTTTTCTGAAAATAAATGCTCTAAATGACAATATTTTCATTTGAAATTTGGGAGAAATGTTGTCTGTAGTTTATAGAATAAAACGACAGCATGAATTTTAATCAAATATATACCTATAAATACCAAAAAATGCGAAACTGAAGTGGAGTCTTTTTTTTTTCCAGAGCTGTATATGAATTTTACCAGTCAGGTTGTAAGGAGAAGTACAGCGATATAAAGGAGTTTCGGTTTAGTTCTCCAGCACGAGACTGGAGCAGTATTAGCAACAGCCATTAAGTGCTAGCTCTTTTGCCATTGAGAGGAGAGTATCATCGGCCTGTAACCTGCTTTTAACCCCGGACAGCACTGCTGGAGCAGCATTAGCATTAGCCGCAAATCGCACTAAGCGCTCTTTCGCCATTCAGAGGTGAGTATTTCAGCCTGCAGCCTGCTGCTAACCCTGGCTAGACTGCTGCAGCAGCATTACCCTTAGCCTTAACCACGCTAAGTGCTCTTTCACCAGGCAGAAGTGAGTATTATCAGCCTGTAGTCTGTGTGTTTACCGAGTTAAAACAATCTACGTGGTACAAAGCGCTAGCTAACGTCACCCTGGTTTACCGCAACACTCAGGGTTAGTCAGTTTAACGCTGTCGGACGAGACCTGCTGAAATAGAAGGAAAAAATGGCGACACACCTGTTTCTTAATAGTATTGCATAAAATGTGCCTTATAATCCGGTGCGCCTTATGCATGAAAATACACCAGAAAATAGACATTTATTCGTAGTGCGCCTTATAATCCGGTGCACCATATAGTACGAAAAATACGGTTAATAATATATAATCCAATCCATTATATTGTGTGTCTGAATTGTATCAGCAGCGTCCAGCTCTAGTAAACAGAGTGATCTGCATGCAGCGCTGTGAGTCTGAGGGCAGGGTAAACCAAAGTCTCTGTTGACTCAACATCCATTCGGCTTTCTTAAGTGTCCCTGGATCGATAGAAATGGAGATAGAGGCTCTTTAAAGCAGCCGGTCAGACATGCATGACCGCTCGATGCCTGGACATGACCATTACAGCCCCAGGAGAGCAGTCAAACGCTTTCAGAGCAAAAGAGGCATGACAGCACCCTAACAGACACAAACCTTCAGGGACACGTCCCAATCCTTCAGTCCTCACTAGGACTCTGCATTACAGAGATAGCTTACTGTTACGAGAATACCTTCGCAATTTAATATATATATTAATATTCCATAATGAATAAAACAGTTCTAGATATAATGCTTTGTGGTCTATGCTCTTAATGAACTAAACAATAAAGTATTAATACAATCAAAAGCAGATGCAAAGAACTATACTATACTATACTATACTATACTATATTATACTATACTATATCTTGACTAATTCAAAATAGATACTGATAATAATAGATAAGAGACAGTCGTTAGAATTAATTATAATTAACTATTCATAGTAGAATAGTAAATACCGAACAATTCATATATACACATATATGACTAGTGAAGGGCCGATTTCAGTCCCGATCTGTTTCTGATACACAATTCCCAATACAGATAAAAACTCAGATACATTTTTTCAGAATTATTTAACATTATTTATGTAGACATACAGTACCAATTAAAAGCCTGGACACACCTTCTCATAAATGTGTTTCTTTATTTATTTCCTTATTTAAGTTAATTTCTACTTTGTAGATTAATATTAAATACATGAAAAAAATAAGAGATATGGAATTACATATCAACCTGTAAAAAATGTGTTTTCTCCACAATCCCCTGATCTAAACCTGATGAACTGAGATGATGATTTGAGGTGTTTGGGGATGAGCTGGAGCTTCACAGCATGAAGAAAAAGCAGCAGCTATTGTTCAGCACCCCAAGGAACCCCTTTAAGACGCAAATCTTTTTTTTAAGATTGAGAAAAATGTGGATAATGAGAAGAATCTAATGTACAAAACATATTCCGGTTTGTTTAACACTATTTATTCTCTGCATGTGTTCTCTGTAGCTTCAGTATTACATTTACTGTGTATATTATTAGGAAATATAATCTTACAAACACATTCCATTAGTTCCCCTTTTCCCCTTATTTGGGCGGCACATGCAATAGTCACATCACAAGGTGTGCAGTAAAATAACTCATATTTATCTTACTACAATTTTTTGCTGTTAAAAAAAGGAAAAAGATGAAAAACTATTCTCATTTCTCTACCAGAGGCAGATTATATTTACCCAGTAATAGAGATGCACAGATATATTTGCCAAAAACAAAGTAAAGTAAAAGCCTTGATTAATTTATACTAAACAATAAAAATTACTTTAAAAAACAAGAAAAAATACATTTAGGCTTATTTGATTAATGCAATGGTAAAAAAGTGGAAAAAGTAATGAAAAATAAAAAAAAGTGTTATTCAGCCTTTGTCCCGTTCAGTTTCTGCAAAAATAAATTCCTTCATTCCTATCTAAAATTATTTTACTCTAATCTTTCATAGACAGAGTGCATATTAATACCATAAAATGTTAGATCACAGACAAAATCTGACAAAATGCCCTGTATTTTTTAAAACCATTGCAAAACATTGCAAAAAGAAATATATTGCAATGTCTGTTTTTTCCTATTATCCCAACATTGCCATGACACTAGATTATGAATAATTCATACTAGACATATTTTATAGTCGATGTTGGCTAGATCACAGTAGATACTGAGTAATTAATACTAGATGCTCAATAATTAATACTATATACTGTATAATTCATACTAGATACTAAATATTTCATAATAGATGTTATATATTTCATAGTAGATACTGAATAATTCATACTAGAGGCTCACCAATTCATATTAGATACTAATTCATATTAGATGCTTAATAATTCATACTAAATACTAAATAATTACTAGATCTTTAATAATTCATACTAGATATTGATTAATTTATACTAGAAACTGAATAATTCATACTAGAAAATGAATAAATCATAATCAATGCTGAATAATTCATACAAGATGCTTAATAATTCATACAAGATACTGAATATTTCATACTAGATGATTAATAATTCACACGAGATACTAAATAAATTATAGTAGACACACAATAATTCATGCTTGACACCAAATATTTTAGGAAAATATAATGAATAATGCATTTTATATGGTAAATAATTTAGAGGATACTAAATAAAACATAGCAGTAACTGAATAAGATAGATAGACAGATAGATACTTTATTTATCGCGAAGGAAATTTAGGAATAACTCATACTATATATCAAATAATTTACAGTGGGAAATGAATAATTTATTCTATTGAATCAACACAAAATTATTCTAACAAACTCTTTCAGATATCTCTTTATTTCAGCAGCACTTACAGCTCAGCTTTAAACACACATCCAATAAACTAAACAATTCTAAACTCGCTGAAGCAATCTGACCAATCACAGGCCTTCTTTGGAAAATACTGACACCAATATTTTGAGCACTAATTCCATACAGGCAATGCGTCAATCCTTGAGCCCACTCATAACTGAGAGAGAGAGAGAGAGAGAGACAGAGAGACAGAGAGATAAAAAGAGAAACAGAGCGAGAAAGGAACAGAGAGAGAGAGAAAGAGAGAGAGAGAGAGTAAACAGATGCAGTAATGAAGGGAGAGTGAGGGTTTATTAGAGTGGGGCTGGTTGATGTGATTACTGGGCGGCCCGGTGAGATGTTAAACACATGTCTCTGGGGTGGGGGGTAAGAGGGGGGCTGAAATTAGAGATCGATATGCAATTTTACAATCATCACCTCATCCATAATTGGCTTGAAATGAACTCGCCGGAACGTCAATACGGCGTCAGGACGGCCTCTGTACACGCGGCCTCTCTGCAGCGCGTCTGGCAGGGCGGTCAGGAGCCCCGGCGCTGGCGCTCTCCTGACACCGGGTTATTATTCTGAGGGCTCGTTCCACCATGAAAAATAATTCACTAAGCCAGATGCTCACCTTCAGGGAGACTTACTGTGCTCGAAATAGAACACATTACACATTCTGTAATTAATTCATAACACTGAATTTATGCCATTAGGGTGAAATAATGAAGACTGGCACTATCTCAGTGGGTACGAAAAGGGGGCTTACCAAATCCGCACTGAAATATACTGTATGTGTATTTATATATGTACGTATACTGTACTGGATTCAAATACATGCATTATTTAACATGGATAAAGAACTGTTCTGTCTGTGTTCTGTCTTAAGATAAGATAAGATAAGATAAGATAAGATAATCCTTTATTAATCCCGCAATGGGGAAATTTACAATGTTACAGCAGTACAGAGGAAAGGACAGAGAAACATGCCAGGAAAAAAAGATATATAAAAACAAATAATGATAAATCTATATATACAAAAACAATTACAGGAAATATATAAAAGCTACTTTAAAAAAATTATATATAGTAAAGGAAATATATATATATATATATATATATATATATATACATCTAGTGCATAGAGATATAATTATGGTAGGGTGTGACCAGTATTATTGCACAAAGAGTAGCAGTAAATAAATATCAAATAAATAGTAGATAAAAAGGTGAGAGAAATATTGCACGTTAAACATATTGCACAGATGGTGAAGGTAGATAAGGTGACATGTAGTGAGGTAGATATTGCACACGGTAAGCATTACAGCTATACTGAGTAGTATGTAAGTTTGTATGAAGTACTGAGATAATAAACTAGTGTTTAGTTTGAGTGTGGTGTGTTGTAAAGTCTGATGGCGTGTGGAAGGAAGGACCTGCGGTATCTCTCCTTCACACAGCGCGGGTGCAGCAGCCGGACACTGAAGGAGCTGTTCAGTGCTTTCAGAGAGTGGTGCATGGGGTGAGACAGGTTCTTCAGCATGTTCTTAAGCTTAGTCCTCATTCTCCTGTCTCCCACCACCTCCACTGGGTCCAGAGGACACCCCAGGACAGAGCTGGACTTCCTGATGATTCTGTTCAGTCTCTTCCTGTCGGTGGTGGAGATGCTGCTGCCCCAGCAGACCACTCCATAAAAGATGGCTGATGCCACCACAGCATCAAAGAAGGTCATCAGGAGTTTCCCCTGCACGCCAAAGGACCGGAGTCTCCTCAGGAGATGCAGTCTGCTCTGACCTTTCCTGTAGAGAGCAGCCGTGTTGTCGGTCCAGTCCAGCTTGTTGTTGAGGTGGACACCCAGGTCTTTACAGATTATTTAGCAATAATAATGTTGTGCCCATTTTAAAACTGTAAATTATAATATCTAAATATCTAATATCTCTATTTTAGCCCTATTTTAGCCCTATTGCACACCACACAGCTGGATTTAAGGTGTGTCAGCATGTTTTTGGTATTGTAAGCTCGAAACGCGGTGTGTTTAAGGCACAATGTGAAATAAACCAATCAGTGTGCCTCTTGTCATTCCCTTTGAGAGCTAGACGCGCTCTGACTTTGGCGCATTGATATCTTAACAGTGCGTCTCAGCAGAGGATACTAACCAGCTCATTTAAGGGAATAGCTGAATGGATGGATGGATAGATAGATAGATGGATGGATATAGAGATAGATAGGTCTAGTGAGCAAGAGACATACAGATAGATATATAGACAGACAGGCAGACAGACAATTAGGTAGACAGAAAGAAAGATGGACTGATTCATCTAAAGACAGACAGACAGATGCACACACCTTATTTTCAGACAACCACACCCATCAGCATAGATAGATGGTAGAGAGATAGATGGACTGATTTAGTTACAGACATACAGATAGACAGGTATATCAATGGATGGATGGATGGATGAATGGATAGATACAGGGGTTGGACAATGAAACTGAAACACCTGTCATTTTAGTGTGGCAGGTTTCATGGCTAAATTGGAGCAGCCTGGTGGCCAATCTTCATTAACTGCACATTGCACCAGTAAGAGCAGAGTGTGAAGGTTCAATTAGCAGGGTAAGAGCACAGTTTTGCTCAAAATATTGCAATGCACACAACATTATGGGTGGCATACAAGAGTTCAAAAGAGGACAAATTGTTGGTGCACGTCTTGCTGGTGACCAAGACAGCAAGTCTTTGTGATGCATCAAGATCCATGCTATCCAGGGTAATGTCAGCATACCACCAAGAAGGTGGAACCACATCCAACAGGATTAACTGTGGACGCAAGAAGAAGCTGTCTTAAAAATGATGTTCGGGTGCTAACCCGGATTGTATCCAAAAAACATAAAACCACGGCTGATCAAATCACGACAGAATTCAATGTGCACCTCAACTCTCCTGTTTCCACGAGAACTGTCCATCGGGACAATAAATTATTGTGGTCTAAAATCAGGTGTTTCAGTTTCATTGTCCAACCCCTGTATATAGTTAAACAGAAAGCTAGATCTATAGAATGACAGGAAGACAAATCGATCTATAGACACATATAACGACAAACAAATCTATAGAGATCTATAGGTACACAGACGGATGGACTGACAGACCATTAGACAAACTCAGTAACCGTAATTTCGAGACGATTTGTCATCTGTCAGTCTGCAAGTCTGTATGACTGCAGTTGCTGGTGTGTGTGTGTATGAGTGTGCTCTGTGTGTGT
This sequence comes from Astyanax mexicanus, assembly GCF_023375975.1. NCBI lineage: Eukaryota > Metazoa > Chordata > Actinopteri > Characiformes > Acestrorhamphidae > Astyanax > Astyanax mexicanus. The sequence continues at coordinate 9,868,479 of NC_064427.1, read as the reverse complement.
GTGTGTGTGATTGTATGTTTGTTTAGTTTGAAAGCCCTGACAAGTCTAGTCACTCAACTTGTGAAGTGCAGCTGCAGTGAAGTCCAGCTGTGATCTGAGTTTCTAAACAAATGAATTATTAAAGCTGCTTTCAGAACAGCAGGAGCAGCAGAGCATCACTGTCTCTGCTCTCAGGCCTCAGAATCACTCTCTTCCCTCAAACCCACCGTTCTGCGCTCACTCCCTGAAAACCACACTTTTACTCCATACCACTGACTCTACATGCCGCCGATTCTTCACTCGCTAGTTTTGATTGGATGAGGAGTAGGGGAGCACTACTGTGCTTTTTGTAGAACATTAAATGCTTCATATCTGACATTTCTATTGCATTTTAATTTTCCCTGTATGTCCACTCCTAACCTCTGTGTGGTTTTACACAACCCACCCTCTCTTTTACTTTGTTACTGCGCCATTAAGACTCACATACAGTATGTACAGTAAATGTTCTCTGTTCTGATTGGCTGCTTTTATGTTGTGTCTCGTTAAAAGCGCAGTTCAGGCTAAAACACTTCTTACAACTGCTCATAAAGTGAGTAAGTGGAACTAATCTGCTGCAATCTGACACCTGCCGTGAGGCTGTGAGGATCCTGGATGTCAGGAGGTCAGGATGGATGGTTGGATGATAATTACCCCACCTTACTCACAACCCACAAGTACTGGATGGAGCTCCTCCAGTGCTTGAGATCTATAGGTGTGCAAAAAAATGAGAAAATCAAGTGTTTATTCATTTTAATGCTAATGATTATGGTGTACAGCTAATGAAAACCTAAAATGGGTCTCTCTAAAAAATGTTATATTATGTAAGACCAATTGGTACTTTTGGCAGTGTAGGCAGGTACCAAGCCCTGCTGGAAAATGAAATCTGCATCTCCATAAAGCTTGTCACCAGAGGTAAGCATGAATGACTGTAAAATATCTTAGTACAAAGATGCACTGATATCAGACTTTATATAAAAACTGGACCAAAATGTCAGATGATATGGCTCCCCAAACCATCACTGATTGAAGAAAATTTACAGTAGACCTCAAGCAGCTTGGATTATTGTGGTAGTGACGCTGGTGATTTACCATTGAGGGTTGTTGTATGCTATCCAGTTGGCAGATAATTAGTGTCTTTCCTATAAAAATAATAGATAAGTAAAAGATGGCTTAGTAACATAATTAACCAACAGATGCTGCTATCTGGCCTCATTGCGATGCGTCCTTCTTTTACTCTTTATGCATGCGTGGATGCAGATTTTATTTTATTTTCAGGCGGGCAGACATGTATAAAGTACTAGAGATCCAGACTTGAGTGAAAGTACAAGCACTCTGTCAAAAAAAGTGACTTTGAGTAGAAGTTTAAGCAGTCTTTAAGCTTCACACTAAAGAATTCCATTTTTTTGTATTTAAGTATTGCAAGTAGTTTATTTTTGAAAATGTTCTATCATATTAAGGACCCTCTCAATTCCTTTGGCTGTAGCAAAAAAACACATGAACATGAATGTACAGGATAGAGTACATTTACATGAAGTATTAAATTAACTCACAAAACAAACCCAAAATAAATTCTAAACAGCAATTTTAACAAATTCAGCATAAAATATCACTAGTTGGTCTATAACTATTATAATATTAACTAAAGCTGTCAAAGGCCAAAGGATTAGAGCACCTTCATCAAACCCAGTGACAGTTCAGAGCATCTAACGCTCTCTCTTTAGTGATTATGTGAGTTTGACATGATTCATAATTTTTTTTATAATTTTAATAAGCAGGGGGGATTCAAGGACCGGAGGTTTAGGGGTGTTCAGCACACGTCGAATAAAATCAGACACACAAACTATGATGTAAAAGGAGCAGGTGTGTTGGGGCAGGTGTGTTACTTTTTAAATATATTTTCAGCAGATAAATGAGAACAGCACTTTATCTGAGGAGCTCCTGCAGAGTTTTGAGTAGCTTTTCACTTTATCTATTTAAATTAGACCAGATAATGTCCAAAAAATGATTTATTTAATGAGGAATTAATAGCTTGCTGTGGGCATTTATAGGTGGGTTTATTCCATCATTGAAATGGCACATGCTAAAGCACTTCTTCCACTTGTTGAGAAACAAATACTGTGGTGTGAAAAAGTATTTCTACAGATTTGTTTTGTTGTTTAATATTCTGAAAAGTGTATCACAAAAATCAAGTCACTGAAAACTAAAGATAGAAATTAAGGATTGAAGGGCATTTGTTTAAAAATGACTTTTTAAATATATTTTCAGCAGATAAAGAGATAAAATATTTGTAAAAAAGTCTACCAAAAAAAAACTCCTGAAGGTTCCTTATCTGGTCTAATTTAAATAGATAAAGTGAAAAGCTACTCAAAACTGTGCAGGAGCTCCTCAGATAAAGTGCTGTTCTCATTTTTCTCCAGGTAGGACAGAGCGAGGCGAGCGTTTGACTCCACAGAGCTGAGTTACCACCAATACAAGTGTGTTAGCTTGTTATGCTAACTGGCTAGCGTTAGTTAGTAAGCTATACCAGTATGCTTCTTTGTTGGTGCTGTTCTACATAGTGCTCCATAGCACCTCTAGTGGTATGAAGGTGAGTGAAAAATGCATACCGGAGGTTGAAATTAAAACCAATATACCGCCCACCACTAGTTGCTTGTAATGTTGTTTGTAATTGAAATATATGGAGATGGGTGGAGTTATACATCCATTTATTGCAACCAGCCAGAAATTGTAGGATCAAGACCTGTGGTGGGTTTAGTTTTGAAAGATGTTATGCTGTCCATACTTTTCTAAAGTCATTGGTACAGACTTAGGAGTGAACTTGAACCGTGTTTACACACAAAATAAAAAAACAGGAAAATTTGTTTTTCCGCTATATGAGCCCAATAAAGCCTGGCTCTGCATCTTATTGAAGGATTAGCGGCTCGTTTCGACCCGAGCAAAACCCGGGATCAGTCAGTGTTCTGGCCTTTTCTCTCCTCCACCAAGATAGCCGGTGGCGGCCGTGGCATTCAGCTCGGCATATCTCAGGATTCCAGAGTTTTAAAAACGTGAGGCATTATCCCGCAAAGCTCTGAAAAGCTCCATCCACACGTCTGCTGACGTCGTTTCTGCTTACTCACACAGCGGAGCAGCGATACACTGACTACAGGGACAACAGACTCCAGGTGCAGCTCTAATTCTCCCACAAACACACTCATACACACACACACACACACACACACACACACAGAACTATCTGACACAGGTATATCTGTAAGGGAGTTCCCTATGGTGTGATAGCGGATGGAAACGTGAGTGCACTAAGACTCAGCTTCACTGTTTTGATGTAATTAAGATCATAAAAATGAACCTGAATGCTAAAATGTTACTGTATTGACGTGGTTGGGTTAACAACAACGGCTAATGGCTAAATCTTCAACAGCCTTGTGTTTACAGTACAGCAAACTCCATTACGCTACTGTTAGCGTAGCATACTACTCATGCTACTGACTAGCATTAGCATTACAGCAATTCAGATATAAACATTAAATATGCACAGAACAACACCAAATTAGAACTTGTTTTTTTTTTAACTCTGCTATCTGAAAACTGGTCTTTTAGCATCTGTATTTAACATCTGTAAATCCCAAAATGCTTTTGTTTTTTGGTGCGTGCATATAACTGGCTAAACTGGCGTGGGAATGTCCAAAATACTAGCTTCCAATAAATGTCAAAAGCATCAAAACACTTAAACAGTTTTAACTGCTAAATTAAGAGCACAGCAGTTTATTTGGTATATTTGGTATAATATGGTATATTTGAGTAATTGTACCAATGCCAAAAAAAAGTATTTATTTAATGAGGAATTAATAGCTTGCTGTGGGCATTTACAGGTGGGTTAATTTCATCATTGAAATGCTACATACTAAATGCTACTTCCATTTGTTTAGGAACAAGTACAGTGGTGTAAAAAAGTATTTTTTTTTTTACAGATTTTGTTTGTTTTGTTGTTTAATAATATATAAAGTGAAAGTATCACAAAAATCAAGTCACTGAAAACTAAATATACAAATTAAGGATTGAAGGGCATTTGTTAAAAAAAAAAAGGTTTGCTGCAATCAGATAATTTAAGTTACAAATTGCACTTTTATTCATAGTTAAAAATATATATATGTAAACTAAATATGTGCCCTAAATGTAATTCAGCTTCCATTTATTTTTTTGCTATGGCTAAATTTAATTAGAGCAGTTATAATGTATACAAAATTGCCATTTGCTATTGTTTGTTTAATTCCATTCATTTTCTTTAATAAATGTATTGCCAAGAGTATTATTATGCGAAAATACTCAGAAATATTGTGATGATATATTAGGGCCATAGTGCCCACCCATACTGTTTAGTATATCATATCAGTATTTCTGTATTTCTGAGATAACAATATTTTTTGGCGATATGACAAAACATTGATTTAAAAAATATATATATTTTAAGAATACACTATTGCAACAAAATAAAAATATTTCTTTTTATTTTTGTGATATTATTTCACAGAATATACTTACAATGAGATTAAGGTATTTAAGATATCTAATTAATATTTTCAGATACTGTAACAGAATCAATGATCCAGCATGCCATAATACTAATAATTCACTCCATATATCTCCATATATCCAGGACTGAAGTAAAATAAATGATACTGGATCCAAGCTATATAATCTGTCTCTAGTAGATACACTTCCTGGCCAAAAAAAATACTCCACCTGAATTTAAGCAAGTAAATGATCTGGAATTGCTGCAGTTGGTCAGGTCTAGGTTCAGCAACAGTATGTGCTGAAAGAACTTCATTTATGCATATTTTAATTGTCATGGTAGACCCAGCATCTTTACTAAAGAGTCCCTAGAAAAGCACAGTAATGATAACTGCTGTTCCCTCTGGGTCAGCAGTGATTAGTTAATAATCAGGGTTTAATCGTGTTTGATTGAGTTTGATCAAGTTTAATCGAGTTTTATCTAGTACTCGTGACAGTCCCAGTAGAACATGACGCTGCAGCACCTCACGATGGATGTGTTTCAGAGAAACCAGGTCGTACTCGATGTCCTCCACATGAAAAGCCCGAGAAGAAGGGATGTGAGGAAATCTGTTTGCGACGTTTGAGAGAGCGGAGGCACAGAGCAGAACTCATCCCTCTGCAGAACTCCCACTCCGCTCAAACACTTTAAACTTTAATCAGCCTGCAGTCCACGCAAGTCCTCCTCAACACACACACACACACAAACTCACAAGACTTTCTTTTACTCGAACACATGCACGTACACACACACGTACATACGACACAGTACAGAAGAAGTGCATGTAAGGGGTTATCAGCGAGTTAACACTGCGTTACTCTGCATTATTTATCTGTTCCGAGGCCAGTCTTATCCGCGGCCTCTCCCAGCGCCTCTCCAGCTTACGACATAAATCCCCCTAACGGCCCCCTCAACCGCTCCAAGCTGGAGCCATTTTGGGCCGTACGTTTAAAAGCCCCGTGGTGCGTTTACCAAGATTAATAAAGACAGGTTGGCCTGATTTCACTGCATGACTCAGCAGCAGCCCTAAATTACACACCTGTATAGTGGCTGCCCATCTGGGAGAGGGGCTTTGAAGAGGGGGGGCTAATCTAGGCTACTACAGGTCACATGACATAAAGGACTTATTTTGTGTATTTCCTTTTATTTTATTTGATTATTGTAAAATGACATCCTCAAAACAGCCATAATTAATTTTTTTAAATATTTCTGTTACAGTGTCGTGAAAAAGTAAAACATCTGGCGTAAAACTAATGCAGCATTTCAGAAAATAATTTTATATTTAAAGTAAAACATGGTGGTGGTAGTATGATGGTCTGGGCCTGCTTTGCTGCTTCAGGACCTGGAAAACGTCCTGTAATTGTTGTAACCATTAAATTATCTGGTTAGTTTGTCACCTTAAGCTCAGATACCCAGTACTTGGGTTCTGCAGCAGGACAATGATCTGACCTCGACAAAATGGCTGAATGGCTCAAAAAATCAAATTTAAGGTTTTGGGGTGGCCTAGTCAAAGTCTGATTAAAAGGCTGTGGCATGAGGCTTATGGTGGAAAATCATCCAATGAGTCTGAATAAAACAATTCTGTAAAGAAGAGAGTAACAAAATTCCTCCACAGAGATGTGAAAGACTTGTTACCAGTTTTTGCCATGTTATTAGATTTAGGGGGCAAACACTTTTTTTTAAATAGGGTTTGTAAAAAGCTTTAGTCTGGCTGCCCTGTATTGTTACTTATTATTGTAAACATCTACCTTGTGCTTCCACTCACTTGCCACATCATTAGAAACCTCTTTGTATTTGTGCTTCCGAACACTGGGTACTGTATCAGAACTGACTTTCTGATTCTCACTTAGATTTAATTTAGAGATTAGCGTTGTCACAGATGTTTCTCCTAAAATTACTTAGGAGAAATAACATTAGACAAAAATGACACATGATTAACCTGAGGTTAAAAGAGACAATCTGGTTTAGACAAACATGAGATCTAGAAAGATCTATTGGTTCTTTAGAACCCACAACCTTGTCATCAATAGCTCAGTGCTCCAACCACTAAGCCGCCACTGCCCTAAGGTCATTCATAAGGTTGGAACCAAACCTTTGTAACCCTAATTAAACACATTTGATTTAAACAACACAAATAACTGTCCAATCTATTTTACCTCATTCTTATTTTGCATAGTAAAACAAATCATATTGCAGAAATAACACTGGAAGTGTAAGTACAATTTCACATACTAAAATAACTGAATGTACAATGTACAACTGAATCACATGCCTGGTTAAAAAAAAATAAAAATTCAAACAGTAGCAAATATTTTACAATGCAATATGCAGTAGTATGCAAAAAAATCAAATCTAAAAAGACTCTTAGTTTTAGGATAACTTTGTATTAAGAGTCCTGTCTTTATTAAATGATTGTGTCCTATTCCCCACATTGGCAACCCCACCAAACATGGGCATTGAACCCATCAAACCATATCATTGATGGCCTGATGCTCTAACCACTGAGCCACCACTGCTCTAACTGCTAAACTGCCTCTATCATTAAGATCTGTACTAAACCTCAAGAGGAAACACGTGGGATATTTGAAACTACAGAGATATTTAGGAGAAAACCTTTTTTGTTTTTCTTTCCTTTAGGAAACCCCAACGCTTCCACTCAATGGCCACTATATTAGAAACACTAGAAACCGTTATCAGTGGTCAGTTTCTCTCCAAAGGGCCATTGCTGTCCAGATACAGTATTAGTGTGCTATGATAGTGTGTGTGTGTGTGTGTGTGTGTGGTGTTGAGTATATGAGTGTACTAGGCGCAGCAATGTGGCACTGGCTCATAAGTCAGAAACTGACCACTGAGCTACAGGACAGCTAACACATTATGTACATCACCAGATGATCTACTGTCTCTAACTGACACCAGCAAGGTGGAGTCACCTGAGGAAGGGGATTCTCTCTATTCTCAGACAGGCCTGGATTTAAGCTAGTCCAAACTAATAAAACTGTGAGGCACCAAGGCATGTTGTATCATGAGATATTTCATCTGTTCACAGTTCTTCTCTTCAGGCCTCTAGAGCACAACCAGGGTCTCCTGCACCACCTTCAGCTGTCTCAGAATCCCCCGAGATGTGTGCACAAGCTGGCGTGGTCCTATATCGAGCAGGCTCGAGCTCTTTGTTCTAATATGTCACAGGTAGGATCCACAAGCTCCATTGATTGTTACCAGACCGCAACACATCTCACATTAACAAAAACCTCCAGGTACAGCCAGCAACTCTTCAATACTTAAATGCAGTGGATTGACTAATGATCAGTTAACACTACAGCAGGGCTCCCATATCAGATTCTATGGACTGACCTTACAGTGGCTGCTGAGGCCTTACTCTTAAACTTTTGAGGCATGGTAATGACTTTACGAAATAATATGATTGGACAGTATGGTGGTAATACCATATACCACGATATTAAATCTGTTTTTACAACATTTTAACAGTATCTACAAAGGAGAACAGCATTTAATGAATATAATGTGTCTGACATGCCAAATATCTGTTCTGTGGCTAATATAGAGCAATAGCCTAGCTTGTGAGCTAATGTTTTTGTCATCTGTACTTAGGTTAATTAATCAAAAACAGATTTACAGAGCTGTCTAATACTCTGTGTATATATACTGGAGGACAGCTTAGCAATTTAGCTTCAGAACCCAACACCAGAGAAAAAACACCAAGTTGTTGTAGCTGTATAAACTCATGACTTACTGCATTTACTGCAGTAAAGCTTTGGTAAAGCTGCAGTAAAGCCTTCTCTTTGGTAAATTTCATCTATTGAGATTTACGTTAATATTAGAATATCCAACAGTGTTATGGAATCTTGCATTTTTGTTCATTTTGTGCAAATCAAAAACCTATTATGATACAGTTGGCAATATAACCAAAACACTGAATTTTAAGAATACACTACTGCAACAAAATGAAAATTCAGTTTTATTGTTGCATACAATATAATATGGCCCATCCCTTACTGAGATATTAAAACATACAAGAATTTTCATCAGATTGTAACAGAAGTCAATGATCCAGAATATCACAATCTGTTTCTAGTAGATATATAATGGGAAATGAGAACATTGTGAGGTTTTCTTTTACTAAAAACAGCAAAAAAATAGTGGTGGGTGATATGGCACGACATTTTATGTTGTAATATCATTCACGATATTCAAAAATGTTGGCGATATTATTGCATGCCCTACATGAGTGCCTTACGCCACTATCCACGTTTATACTGTATGTGTGTTTGTGTCACTTTGCAGTTTAAACCACAAAGCCCTGAATGTGTGGGGGTAGAAACATGTGGCTCGGTATCTTTTGATCACTAGGTTAGCATACTGCTAACTGCACACCACTTAATTCATCACACAAATTAAACCATTGCAAATTGTACAGTAATCTCTTACATAATTGTTTTATGTTGTCTGCAACACTATATAATACATAGCTAAAGCATACTGTATCCTGGTAGGCGCAGAGGGTACGTTTTCTCTGGATAAACAGATAGATTTTTAGCAGGGTGCTAAGAAACAGTATCATACCACTGCTTTTTCTAATGTTAATTTGCAGTGCAGCCATCTTGGATTCTGAACTCAGGGGTTGCTGATGCTCTCCTGACATTTCGAGTAGAAAATCCAACCTGTGGAATCTTTCCAGGTGAAATTTCTCAACATTAACAGTAATTGAACTCAGGATGCTAGCATGGAAGTTAGCATGCTGCTAACTGCACGCCTAAATATTATACAAATTCTTTGTTCATCCCACAAATTGTTTAACAATCTTTAATAGACTTGTGTGAATTACGTGGTTTGTGATAATGTATAACACACCGTTATCTAAAACAGTAGCTAGAAATAGCTAACTTATGTGGTTTGTGACACACTGTTATTTACAAACATCTTGGATTCTGAACACTGGGGTTGCTGATGCTCTCACAACTTTTCGAGTAGAAAATACGACCTGTGGAATCGCTTCAGGTGAAATTTCTTAATTTTCTACTAGAAACGTTCAACATTCGAGCTCGAACAGGATACAGCACAAGTTTCTCTACAACAAGCCACAATTTCCCAACAACCCCTCTAATTACAGTATTAACTACTACATTATGCATGCAGACTTTCTTTCCCAAATGCAGACGTACAGACTACTTAATTAGCTTCATCCTCAATAACATTAACAGTAATGGGACTTTTACTTTAGTATGGTTAGCATTCTGCTAACTGCACACCTAATTATCATACAAACTCTTTGTTCGGTACACAAATTGTTTAGACTTGTGTATACACTGTATAACACACTGTTATTTACAAACATGGACTTAATAAGTATGCTAGCTAGCATAGCTAAAACAGTAGCTGCGGCCCTCGTGCAGCCTGGATTTCTCCACGTTTATAGAAATGTCAGGGTCAAAAATCAGTAAGTCTAGATTAGGGCCAGTTGGGATTTTGGGTAAGAGTGTGATGTTTGAAATGAGATTTGCTTGTCCAAAAGAGTGCTTTAATTAGGTGATTAGCAGGCTCAGGTGTGTTAGCGCAGGGCAAACAGCAAAATATGAAAGGCTAGTGAAGTACTGCGCACTGAAGCACACTCTGGCAGAACAGAGCTTTCCTTGTCTGCGCTGAATTCTGCCATTGACTGAGCAGTGGCCCAACCAGCCTAGCATATAAATGTCCCTGTGGCTGAACAAGGGAACGGAGCGAGCTAGCTGGGCTATGACGAGTCCACAGAGTCCACAGCGTCCATCGCAGATAAATCCCTCAGTGTGAACAGCGGAGTGGCTCCTGCGGTGCTCTCTCTGACAGATGGACCATTGGAGGTGGGCTGCTAGCTTCTCCATGCGTTGCTCTAGCTTCTTTCACACTTACGTAAATGGCATTAAAGATTGAGCAGTGAGGTGGGAGGCTGTGGCTCATCGTCTTTTGACTTTCTAGTGCAAAAGCACTGACTGGGGCCCTGAATGTCTAATAAATGGCTGCAGGGGGCATCAATGCATCTCAGTGGCTAAGATGCTAATGCCATGCTTGTCATGTTCTCAGGTTATAGGGCTTTTAAAGAGCGAACACAAGGAGTGTGCCGGCATGATTTGAAGACGGTGGCCAAGTGTGCCCCGACACAAGCGTGTGCCACCAATGCATTTATTTAATGCAGACCTGTATATGCAAAGTATTTAAATACCAATGTAACTAATACAATTAATTTACGCTGGTACAGTCAATGTATTTAAATGCCAATGCAACTAATGCACTGAATGCAGATTAAGTATAGCCAATGTATTTAAATACCAAATCAACCAATGCACTGAATACATATCCAGTATAGCCAATGTATTTAAATATCAAACTAACCAATGCATTGAATACAGACCCAGTATAGCTAATGTATTTAATTAGCAGTGAAACCAATGCATTTAATACAGACCATTACCACCACTGTATTTAAATACGAACGCAACTAATGCATACAATACAGGCCACTGTAATACATGTCATTATAACCACCAATGTATTTAATGCCAATGCAATCAATGCATTTTTCGATTCGACTCGATTTAAACTGAACAGGAGTGAACGCGGCAGATGCAAACGCCGATTCAAAAACGTGTCGATTATTCGATTCATCACAACACTGTTCCTCGCGACGGTGACGATGCACACCACAGATCGATCCACGAGCTGCTGCTGCTGCTGCTGGTGTTGAGCAACAGATCGTGCATACCCGCGCGCGCACAAGCACATACACACGCGCGCGCGCACGCACACACACACATATGCCGGACAGATATACTGGTTTTCGAGAGCCTTACCTGAGCGCGAGGCTTTCCGGGGATAATGCAGGGGAGCTGCTGCAGACTCTTGCTCTCGTGCACGCGCGCTCGTGCCTGCCTGCCTGCGTCGCTTCACCTTTATTCTCCCAGTGTCTGTCCCTCTGTCTCCTTCCTCCTCTTCCTCTCCTCTTCTCGTTTCTCGTCCCTCCTGACCGTTTCTCTCTATCTCTCTCCGGTTCTGACAGCTCCCTCCTGCGAGCCTCGACCGCGCGCGCCACTGATCTACAGCCCGCGCGCAGCAATCACCTCCAACCCCCCTCCAAAAACCATAACATCAACACAACATAGCGCGAGACATCCGTGCTCTGTAGCGAGGAGGGGGTAATGGGTGGGCTGTGTATCCCCGTTTATTCCTCCGTTTCTCCTCTCTCCTCCATGCTCTTCCTCCTCAGCCTCCTCCTCCTCCTCTTCCTCCTGATGTGGCTCAGAGCCGCTGCATCAGCTCCTCCTCAGATCCGGAGAGCAAAAAAAATCACAGCAAAATAAAGACAGACCGAGAGCACGATCCACCATCACCTCTCTCTCTCTCTCTCTCTCTAGCTCACTGACACGCTCTCTCTCTCTCTCTAGCTCACTGACTCTCTCTCTCTCTCTCTGTAGCTCAGTGATTCTCTCTCTCTCTCTGTCTATCTCTGTAGCTCACTGACTCTCTCTCTCTAGATCACTGACTGACTCTCTCTCTCTCTCTCTCTCTCTCTCTCTCTCTCTCTCTCTCTGTGTGACTCCTCCTCTACATTATCATATAGTGGATGGAAGCAGTGCTGGATTCTTCACCTTGTGACTGCTTTTCCTGCAGAATAATGATTCTTCATCATATAAGGATGGGCTTGAGGAGCTCACTGGTGGTCCAGTTGAGTATGGGTTGTTGGTCTATCTTGGTCTATCTTCATCAAAGAAAGATAGACAGACAAGTAGGTAGACCGACAGACGGTCAGTCCATTTGTCTGTCCTTATAGATATACAAAATCATTTAAGTCAGGTGTACCAGTCACTTCCATGCCACAGGTGTATAAAACCAAGCACCTACACATGCAGACCAGACTGCTTCTACCAACAGTCTCTCTCAGGAGCTCAGTGAATTCCAGCGTGGTACCGTGATAGGATGCAGCACCTGTGCAACAAGTCCAGTCGTGAAATTTCCTCACTTATAAGTAATCCATAGTGAACTGTCAGTGGAATTATAACAAACTGGACACAATTGGGAACGACAGCAACTCAGCCACAAAGTGGTATAGGCCACGTCACTGACAGAGCAGGGTTAGCAGATACTGAAGCACGTAGTGGGCATTTGGTGTTCAGCTTATCTCAAGAACATGTGTCAAGATCTTCATGGAATGGATTTCCATTGCTGAGCAGATGCACCCAGGGCTTACAATAACAAAAGCAATGCAACTGTTGGATGCAGTGGTGTAAAGCATGCCACCACTGGACTCTAGAGCAGTGGAGATGCTCAAGATCTAGTTTGTTCTCTGGAGTAATGGATCATGCTTCGCTGTCTGGCACTGTGCTGAACGATTCTAGATTTGGTGGTTTCCAGAAGAACAATACTTGTCTGACATTACTGTGCCAATTGTAAAGTTTGGTGGAGGGGGGATTATGATGTGTTGTTGTTAATTTTGCGTTGTGTTTTGGTTACTCTTATTGCTTCAGCATGCCAAGAGATTTTTGACAATTTCACGCTTTCAACTATGTCAGAACAGTTTGGGGACGGTCCATAATTGTTCCAACAGGATTGTGCATTATTGCACAAAGCAATGTCCATAATGAATGGACATGAATGGCCGAGTCCTAACCTCAACTTCATAGGATAAATTTGTTTGGAGACTGCAAACTAGGAATTTGTTGTGGAACATCAGTGTCTGACATTAGAAGTGCACTTCTGAAAAGCCTACCCAGAAGACTTCCAGCTGCAATGAGTTTGCTGACATGATATTAACACAGCCATTAATGTCTAAACCGCTGGCAACAAAAGTTATCCCTAAGTGAAAATGTCCAAATTGCATTATTAGCCAGTGTCAGTGTAGACTCATTAGTGTTAAAAGGTCTCAGGTGTAAAAGGGAAGCAGGTCTCTCATACTGGTCACATGGCACCTCATTGCAAAGAACTCTCAGAGGACCTGGAAAAATAATTGTTGCTCTACATAAAAATGGCCTAGGCCACGTAAAGAAAATAGATGTATGAGTGCTGCCACCATTGCTGCAGAGGTTAAACAGGTGGGGGTCAGCCTCTCAATGCTCAGACTATACCATGGTCCATGGATCCATGTCCTTTGGTCTCATGAGACCAAGATAAACTTATTTTGTTGAGATGGTGTCAAGCGTGTGTGGCGGCAACCAGATGAACATGGAGTGGAGTACAAAGACAAGTGTGACTTGCCTCAGAAATGGTTTTCTTAAAATGTATTCAGTCAAAATTCACTTTTTTACAGTATTTCCTGGAATGTCCTCACTGAACTCGGCTGCATGTAGAGGGTGTGATATATTCAGCTTGGGGGAACTGCATCAGGATGACGACAGGATGGCGATGAAGTGTTAAAGTGATAGAAACCTTTCACCAGGTTCCTCCCTCGGGCCTAAAGTCATCAAACCCATCTCTGCACTGCCTTCCTAGGTGAACATGGGCGCACTAAACTGAGTAGAGTAATAGTTTACTATCAAATTTACATACTTTGCCCTCATACCCATATTCTTTTTTTTTTTTAATTCTATAATAAAAAAATGCTATTACAGTTTTACAACAAATGTTCAATATTTCTTCTAGATTTAGGATTAATTGAATAATAAAGTAATGGACTGTATAGATGTTTCTAATATTTACATATTATAATATATGTATGTATTTTTTTTGTTCCGGGCTCCAAGTGTGGACAGATTAAAAAGAAGCGGTTGCTGACTTCACATGTATCAGAGGAGGCTTGTGCTAGTCTAAACTCTCCTGGTATTGGTGCATCACTAGTGATGGGAGAGCCCTAATGAGTGGGTTGGGTAATTGGCCGTGTAAATTAGGAAAAAAATGGGAAAAAAATTAAAAATATATATATAAATGACAATATTTTTAATTTGGAATTTGGGAGAAATGTTGTCCATAGTTTATAGAATAAAACGACAATGTTAATTTCACTCAAACATAAACCTATAAATGGCAAAATCAGAGAAACTGATTCAAAAACGGAAGTGATCTCTTATTTTTTATCTGCCTTTCTATCACAATTGCCTTTTGGCAAACTTTAGTGCAGGTATGTGTATTTACTTTACTAATCAGCCCATTATTTGGTGCAGATTTGTTTGGAAGTGTCTTTTACAACACAGATACAAGATCTAGTCATGTTTTCTGTCATAAAACTCGAAAAAAGTAGTGTGTCTGTCTAAACTAGCGTTTACTATACCTATACCTAAACCCTATGAGGGTTAGATTTTTTTCTGATTGCATGATTTACTTTCAACCATGCAATGCACAAACCCTTTTCTGTTCAGCAACAGTATGTGCTGAAAGAATGAGGTCAGCTGACTACCTGAATATACTGAATATAGACCAGGTTATTTCATCAATGGATTTTTTCTTCCCTGATGACATGGCCATATTCCAAGATGGCAGTGCAGGATTCATGGGGCTGGAATTGTGAAAGAGTGATTCAGGAAGCATGAGATCATAATTTTCACACATGGATTGTTCACCACAGAGTTCAGATCTTAACCTCATTGAGAATATTTGGGATGTGCTGGAGAAGGCTTTGTGCAGTGGTTGGTCAGACTCTACCATCATCAATGCTGCTGCAACATCTTGGTGAAAAATGAATGCCGCACTGGATTGAAATAAAGCTTGTTATGTTATGTTGCAGAAGCTTATTGAAACAATGCCACAGTGAATGCGTGAAACAATCAAAAATAAAGGCGGTCCAGTTCATTAATACACCTTTCCGGTGCAGCTTGGACACATCGTCAGTGATGAACCCTGGGTCATAGGGTGTTTCGGGTCTTAAATCATCAGACACCCTCACCTGGGTGACCCAACCGAGGGTGATCAATCCCCGGTTTGTGTCCAAGCAGGGCGCTACTCCATCCATCTCCCCTCTTGATCCACAGCCACCTTGAGGCTTTTTCAGCCACTTCACTGATGTTTCTGGTGGCTCTTTTCTCTAGCAACCCTCTGATACCAAGGAGCTTGAATGCACGGTGCACAGACTGTCCTAGGAATCCCCTACAGCCCACCTCAATTGGCTCACAGCGGGTCCTCCAGCCATTGTCTCTGCAGGACTCTACCAGCTCCAGATACTTGGCCTTCTTCCGTTCGTGGGCCTCCTCCAGCCGATCTTCCCAGGGAACTGCAATGCAGGGAACTGCACACACTCCAATGAGTGTGTGATCTTTTTTTTGTGAGATGTTCAGGGTACCTACCAAAAGACCCCTAAAGAGAGACCAGTTGAATCGCTGAATCAGTGATTTGGGTGACCAAAGTCTCAATAATGTTCACATAAAGGCCCCACCTCACCACCTATAGGACTTCAAGTATCTGCTGCTTACACCTGAGCATCAGATACCACCAGATACCTTCAGAGGTCTTGTGATGTCCATTAAGTCCTTGATAGGATTTAAAATCAAATCTGTTTTGACAGCATAAAGGGGACCTACACAGTATTAGGCTGGTGGTTTACACAGTGTAGTTTCTCACTCATAGCAACACTGGTTCTTCAGGACAGGCGCCACTAGAGAAAGAAAGAACACAATTTAATATCACCATCTACTGGAAAATGATGGCTATTGCATGTGCACAGTTATATACTGCTCTGGAAAAAAGTAAGAGACAACTTCAGTTTCTGCATCTGATTTAGCTATTTATAGGTTTATGTTTGAGTAACATGAACATTGTTGTTTTATTCTATAAACTACAGACAACATTTCTCCCAAATTACAAATAAAGATATTGTCATTTAGAGCATTTATTTGCAGAAAATGAGAAATGGCTGAAATAACAGCAAAAAAAGAAGATGCAGAGCTTTCAGACCTCAAATAAGGCAAGGAAAACAAGTTCATATTCATAATTATTCATAAATAGTTCAGAAATCAATATTTGGTGGAATAGCCCTGTTTTGTAAACACAGTTTTCATGTATTTTGGAATATTCTCCTCCACCAGTCTTACACACTGCTTTGGGATAACTTTATGCCACTCCTGGTGAAACAATACAAGCAGTTAAGTTTGGTTTGATGGCTTGTGATCATCAAACATCCTCTTGATTATATTCCAGAGGTTTTTAATTTGGTAAAATCAAAGAAACTCGTTATTTTTTAAGTGGTCTCTTATTTGTTTCCGGAGCTGAATTTTACAAACAAATAAACAAAATAAACTATTCTTTCTTTAATGTAAATATATATTTTTATTTTAGTCAGTGATTTACACAGAAAATGAGAACAATAAAGGATTAAAGATTACAATTTTTACATAAAGGACATAAAATCATATTTACATAATGTAAAGGCATACAAGGACATGCCAACGGTCATAGAACATGGGACTAATATTGTGCCCTATTACTTTTGTCATTTCCCATGGAAACTTAAAAACACTGCACTGATTTTTGGGATATATGTGTGTGTGTGTGGAGGGCGGCGGAGTGGGTGGTGCTATCACCTGCATTTAATGTGGAGGTGATTTCTGCTAGAGTCTTGTTTTTTGGACAATTTTGGGCAATTCTAGCCAGATGCAGCTGGTCACGATCACTGCACTGCACTGTTGACATATGACATATTCCCAGGACACAACATGACAGTGTGGATCAAATATATGTTAAATACTCCCCAAAAATTAAAAAATGGATCTGGTACCCATCATCAGGCCTTGCTCAAACTCAATTTGATAATTCACGTCAGCTTTCATGAGCATTCTGACCAGCGTTTAGTCTCATTTAAAGATATGAGCTCATAACAACTTAATATATAAATTAATGATTTATAATAATATAATGTTAAATAAATTAACTAATATATACATCAAGAGTCAACAGTCTTTTATTGTCATTAAATCTGAGTAAAGGTAAACTATTTGTGAACTATTTGTGAACAAAAGAAAAAAACAACAAAATTATGCTAGTCTGAAACCATGGTGCAACATAAAGTGCAAACGTGTAACGAATGTGCAACATAAAACTATAACACTACAATAAATACCATAAAAACAGCAGACAAGAGACAAGTTAACAGACAGGACAGTGCAGTACCGGTACGGTACAAAGAAATGTGTGTGGTGAGGATATATAACTTAAGATATACATGAAGTAAGACAGCATGATCAATTTCATTTCAAATCAAATCAAACTTATTTATATAGTGCTTTTTACAACTGATTTTGTCTCAAAGCAGCTTTAGAGAAATGTGGTCGTAGGACAGAGAATCAGACAAAACATTAAACATGCAACCCAGAACCTCCAGTGAACAACAGAGACAAGAAAAAACTCCCTCAAAACTGGAGGAGGAAAAAAAAACATGGGACATCACATGTACTATCAAGGCTAATATGTAGGGGGGACCCTTCCTCCTCTGGTCAGGCAACTTTTAAATTAATGTTAAAAAAATCATTATACATCCACATATATCTAATATATTACGTAATTGGTAGTGGAGAATGAGCAACTAGTCTGAGGCTGTTGGCAAAAACTGGACAGTGGGCAGCTGATCTGTGGTTGGTGATGAGGAAGCCTGACTTCCAGAGACTTCCATCAGTCTTACCCATAGACTCTGTATAGCTGGACAGAGCATCGTCTGTCAAAAGTGAAGCCACCACAGGTCGGGCACCCCCTTCTGTTCGGTTGCAGAAAGCTGTGTAACCCCACCCATCCCCATAGGTTTCAATGGCAAAACAGACAACTTTCAATCACGTTTTTTTCCAATATACTGTAATTCTACCTCCATTATTTAAATCCAGCAGCTAGTGTAACCTCTGCTTATATTGTCCAATTTTTATATCCTCACAGAATTTGTTTTTTAAAACGTTATTCATCTCTATTCAAAAAGGTGTGGTTATTGTAAAAGGGCTGGGTTACACCTAGCCGGGGTGGGATCAATGACTTTATAAGTGGGACCATAGACTGTGTATAGCTCTGTTGAGGCAGCAATCAGCCCTCAGGGGCGGGTTTATTCAAATGAGTAGGCTGTCTCTCCACAGCCTTTCTCCCTCCTCTGGTCTCTACTGCGCAAACTCTGGTTTCAGGATCGCCAACATGGCGGAAGATGTGCGTCATTCATTTTCAATGAATGAATGGGAACGGCGACATGGCGTCCATCTTTTTTACAGTCTCTGGTCTGTCCGGACAGTTGACAGGGGAACCTGAGGGTGGAACATCCATTGGTGCACAGTCAATAATTCGGAGAAAGGCAGAAACATGGAATTAGCGTTGACTGGATTTATGGAGAAAGACAATATGAAGCATTATCAGAATGTGGCTAATGACTCCAGCAGATCTGAATATAACAGTCTAACTAATGGGAGAGAGCCAGAAGGTAACATAGTCATGGAGGCACCCTGAAACACTGGCATTCACCCACTCCACCATCCACAAATCTGAGTGATCGCATGCAGTGGGACTTTTGGACAGTAACTGTCTCTAATGTCCACGGATATTGTGTACCCCACCCCACAACCATCATCCCAATTCAGGCCAAAAATAATGGATGGAGCGCCATTATTCCAGATTATATAGTTATCACTCCTCCACTTCTAAGAGCAGGAAGGGAGTGGGGTTTTAGGGGTTATACCCATATATCTAGCCCACAATTAGCATTAGGCATGGTGCCAAAATCTTTTGCACTCAGTAGTTTGCATTTGCACATCTGTGCCAGCAATAAGTGCAACTTTAAGCATCTGAGCACATTCATTAGTAGGGATGTCCAGACACCGCCAGGCCTGAAGAATGATGTGCTGAGGAAAGCTCACACAGATGAGATCAGAGTGTGTGTCCTGCGCCGTGTGTTTAGATCAGCAGATGCTTGTAAATATTCAGCTGACAGGATGAGTGAACAGGATTAATTGATTTGGGAATTATCACCTTACACGAGTAACTCCAGCTGTCATAGCACAGAGCTTTTTTTTTATTTACAATCAATAACACACCCACTCACCACGGCTCTTCATGTCCACACACATGCTCACACTCCAGTTTATTTATTTATTTATTTATTTTTTTGTGGAGTTTTTCATGAAACTATGTATTTGTTGTTAATAATATAAAATAAAGCTGCAGAATGTAGGTCAATTCCAGTGTTTTTCTTTTGTAATTGAATGATAAACAGTTCAGCATTGAAGGTCTCATTCCGCTAAAATCCACTTTTTCTTGTTCTTTGTAAAATACAATAAGTCTCTCTAAGTTGTATATGATGCTGCACATGAAACTTTTCCTCAACTTCCTTTGTCTGCAGTAGCTAGTAAAAGAAAATATTTAGAAGAAAGCACTGTGTCTACATCGTGAATTAGTATTCATGGACCCGCCCACCTTGGCTCGCGCCACAGAAAGAACTGAAGCCGACACATCTTGTCAGTCAGGATCTAACAGCGCTAGGAACAACATGGTCGTTCGTTTCTGTTTTTTTGGGCAAATAACACATTGTTTATATGCTTTGCCCAGTAATTCAGAGCTAAGAAACAAATGGTTAGAATCTGTCTATGGAACACCACCAGCTAAGTATAACTGATATTGGTAGGTTTATGTTTAGAACAGTTCTGTTTACAGAACAGTTAGTTAAAAGCAAAAATCCACCCCAGGCTTTGCTGTGGCTTAGCCAACAAAACTCCAGGGTAGATTTGTACTTTACGGACCTGGGCTACCCACCGCTTTGTGTAATTGTAGTTTACATTGGATCTCCGGTGGATTTTGCATTTTACAGAGACTCTAAGACTATGTCAGTTCAGCGGCTGAACTGTACTTAGCAGGGCATTACACATGTTGTAAAGTAACATATAACATTGCAGAGACTGTTATTAGTGTAAAAGTCATCATTATAAAACCGTCTCGCAGCCTCCTATTTTTGCATGTATGAATATTAATGAGCAAGAGCCGAAATCCTATCGTCAACCCCCCCCCCCCCAAGTTTCCGAGGATGTTTCTGACTTTTTGACCACTTACCAGAGATTCAGGCAGGCAATCATCAACCGTTCGGCAACAGAAGAAGAAAAAGAACCAGTACTGTGTCAATAGCTGACTCCCCTCAAACTCAGCACAGTATGAGTTTGTCTTTCCCGTATCTACTGTATCTGTAGATTAACCTTCATTTCTAAACAGAAATGAAAGGAATTGGAGAGAAATCTCTTACACTTATTCTGCTGCACTAATGAGCGTGCACACAAAGGGAGTCAGATTCCATCAGGGAGTCAGATTCAGTGAAACCAAAACTCACCAGACTAAATATATGCAGTACAATGTTACTAAAGCACATGAACTTTAGTTTAGACTATGGTTTATGCTCTGGACTGTAAATATGCCCTTAAAACTATCTTACAGAATTTTTAATACACAACATGATTATGAACACACTGTTTTGACAAAAAATCCCCCCAAAAAGCATTGTTTCTGCTGTTGTTATTTTACCATTCTCATCCACATTCCATATAAAAATCAGAAGACGTATGTAGTTCACTAGGTGTTTTTCATAGTAAATAAATTAGCTGCATTTGTAGGTCATGGTGATGCCTCATTTACTCCTACTATCAAAAAAGTGGACAATCACTATATTTGTCACTGCATTATATATTCAATTGTACATTAAAAGTGTCGAAAAAGTGTAGGCAAAATAAGCTAAAGCTTCATTCTTTTTTGTATGTTTGGTCAATATTTAGTTTTTTTTTTGCCATTTGTTTGCCAGATTTAAGATTTATTACTATATTTCTTTTTGCTCATTTATTTAATTTTTTTCTTATGTTTACATCTATGCAAAACCAGATAAAATTTTAAACAAAAATTAAATCAGATTTGTTTGTATGTTGCTATAAAAGAACAAAAAATTCATATAAAACCCCACTCTGCAGCAATTCTGAAATGTTAGTGAGTGTCACACAAGAACAGACGGTGGGATCCAAACGCAAGTTTATTGAATCCAAATTCTGAAAAAACAGGCAACCAAAACAGGCAAGGGCAAATATAAAAATCGTAGTCAAAAAATAACAGATCAGGGTCAGAAATACCAGAACAAACAGAGACAACTATACATGCTTCGAAATGCAGTAAAGATACCAACAAGATGTTGCACCACTGTTCAGGTGCGCTGTACTTAAATAGTGCAAGCAATGAACCAGATTAAAAACAGGAGAGCAAATTAAAACTGGGGAGAGAGCGACCTCCTGTGTCTTGGAGGTGAACTGCCAGGGTCGATCGTGACAGTGAGGTTCTCCTTTAAGCAGTGGTGTGCAGTGAGGCTCTTCTAACCTTTCAGAGACGGGGTAACAAAAGGTGCATATAAATTATTACATAATATTTAATAAGGAAATATATATTACAGTTATTTTAAACTATAATCATATATTTTATGAATTACCTAAAATAAAATAAAAAACAGCAACTAATACAAAGCATTAGTCTGTGTTTTTCAGTTGCTACAGGACTCTTATCTGACTGACAGCGGTTCTAACCATTCAAAGCTTTTTAAAATGGCTTCTGCCTCCTTGTGTCTGCGTGACCCTTCTGCAGATTTTTTGAAGGGTGTAGTAATGAGTCTGTTAGCAAAGTCACAGGACAATCTAACCTATCAGATTCATGGTTTTCACTACGGGGGCGGGGCCATGGCTGTCTAACCCCTTCTCAGCGCTGTGCTGAAGGTGTTACGCGTTGGTTAGTCATAAACGGCGCTCATGCTGGATAATGAAATTGCAACTGCAAATCAGACAGATATTGTGCCACACTATATTAAATAGCCTTTTTAAAGGCTGTCCTTCAATGTAAAACTAAATCACAATAATAGGCCGCCTGACTGGAGAGTTTTTTGTGTACTTAATGTTTCGGCTGCTGTGGTGTACTGTAGACATGCAAAAGAGTGATCTTTGTTGAACGGCTGTGCTTGTAGGGAAATTAAGCATTGATTGTTGGGTCTATTGTATACTTTTGTAGTTTGTAGTTGTATTTGTGGGCTGTTAATGTGTACTAGGTTCCTATAATTAAGTTAAGACAGAGAATGTGTAGTTATAGGTGTTTACGGTGGGTGTTGCAGAAGGGGTACCCACTATATTAACTGCATGCCACTGCCTTTAAGTGCTTTTAAACTGAAATTTAACTGGAATTATTTTTTGCCTTACATTCTCTCATTCTTAACCTCTCTCTCTCTCTCTCTCTCTCTCTCTCTCTCTTTCTCATAGTGTCATGCCGTCATTTGTGGAAGCTTAACCTTAGCGACTGATTTAATCAGTAAATCAATATATCAGGTTGGTCTCTCAGTTACCAGGCTGTAAGAATGAAGGCTGTATAAAGTCAGTGTGCTGCTTTTCTCTCTCCTGCAGGAGGAGGAATGGACTGGATGTTGCTGTGGATGCTGTAGAGGCTGCAGGCTGGATGTGCTAGGTAAGATTAGAGGTTATTGAAGGACACACACTGAGCCAAAGCACAACCTCTGCATTTTAATCTGCCTGCCACACACTGCACTGACAGCGAATGACCACATGGTGGCACTGTTTTCATACACTTCAAGCCATCAAGTCTAAAGCATATGTGCCATCTGTTATTATATGTACTAAATGATCAGGTTTATAGAGTGTTAAATGATAAAATAGAGATAAAGTGGGTTTTATAGGACTGGGTAGGTTGTTTTATAGGGTGGGTGTAGGGTGTATATTTAATAGGATGGGTGTAAGGTGTAGATTTTTAGGAGTGGCTGGGTCTGATAGGAGATTGGGTTGGAGGGTTGATGGGTTGGAATTGGGTGGGGGTTTAGTAGGGGTGTAACGGTATAGAAAATTTAATTTTCGGTACAGTTGGTGGAAAAAATAAAGAGACTGGGCATTCTTTATAGCCTCACCTTTGTTAACTTTATAATAGCAATGAATCTTCATTATAATCATGCTTTGTTTTTTAGGATGGGATGTTGTAACGGGGCTCAAGCTCTTTTATTAAATGCTTTAACCCAGAGTTCTCTCCTACTGTCATCATGAGAGGCTCCATCTTTTAGATCTTGTTGGAACAAGCAAAAAATGAGCTTGACAAAAACAACAGCATTATTTAACTGATTAAACTACAAATATTTATATATTACTGGATGCATTTCAGTGTTTGAGTTATTTTTAAGAAATATCAGCATTAGAGAGAGAGAGAGAGCGAGAGAGAGATCGCGACCGTGCGAGTGAAGGAGACCGAGTAAGCGAGAGGGAGATAGTACGAGCGCCTAACCCTGCATTCACACTGAAAAGCGACTGTGCTCACACTGTGCTTCAGCCCACAGCTCCAGTTTCCAGTCGGAGCAGGCTATGGGCTAAGTCAGTAGCGAGTTGCTAATAGCAACAGTGCTGCATTATGAGATCTGGGTGAGATATGGTTGTAGACTTACATAAGTGGGTGAGGTATTCATGGGGTGATGGGTAAAAAGGGGTGGGTTGGATAAAGGTGTCATTTTTTAAGGTTGGTTATGGCTTGATTGGTGATGGGTTGGGAAAGAGTGTGCTTTTACAGGGATGGGTAGTGTTTTGATGGGGTAGGTGGGTGTTGTTAGGTGGTTGTTGGGGTAAAGGAGTAGGTTTATGGGGTAAGTGATGGTTTGTTAGAGGCTAGGTTGGGAAAAGGGTGTGGTTTTATTGGATAAATAATGGGTTGATGGGATGAAGTTTTAAAAATGGTAGGGGATTCATAGAGGGTGGGATGGTGTAAGGGTGTAGTGCAGGGGTGTCCAAACTTTTTTTGTTGGGGGCCAAAAGGAGAAATATATGTGCAGTCACGGGCCACAGACTCTGTAATAAAACAAATAATTAAATATACTACTTATAATAATACATTTTATTGATTACTATCTTTATTTATTTTTGACAGTGTTGTGTAAACTAAGATATTTAAATTGATGTTTTGTTTCATAATGTCTCCTAATAATATACTACTAATTAGGCAACTGATTCCACACAAATTAAACATATACACTTCTGAACTCAGTTAAAAAATAGTAATTTTTCCAACATGCCTGAAATGTTCTCAATGAAATGGCCCGCTTTCTGCGCTACAACGGTGCATTCTCGCCGCTTTTACAGTCTTTGGCCTGTTTTCTGCCCTGCAACTGACCACGCATATAGACTCTTTGGTCTGTTTCCCGTGCTACAACTGCGCATTCTCACCGCTTTTAGACTCTTTGGCTGGTTTTCTGCGCTACAACTGCCCATTCTCGCCGCTTTTAGACCCTTTGGCCCGTTCTCTGCACTACAACTGCGAATTCTCTCCGCTTTTAGACTCTTTGGCCCGTTTTCTGCGCTACAACTGGGCATTCTCGACGCATATATACTCTTTGGTCTGTTTCCTGTGCTACAACTGCACATTCTCGACGCTTTTAGACTCTTTGGCCCGTTTTCTGCGCTACAACTGCACTTTCTCGCCGCATATACACTCTTTGGTTTGTTTCCCGCGCTACAACTGCGCATTCTTGCTGCTTTTAGACTCTTTGGCCCGTTTATAAGGGGTGGGTGGAGCAAGAGTGTAGTTTTTACAGATGGGTGGTAGTTTAAAGTGGGGTGTGGCCTGATGCATGCGGGTGGGGCAGGGGTATTGTTTTAAGAGGTTGCTGTGGGTAGATGGGGGTGTGAATTGATAGGTGGCAGGTGCGGATCATCACTGTCCCACAGGAGGTTACATGAAGCTACATTTTTGTCAGAGAACTTAGAGGGGAAGCTCTCACATATTCGGAGATCTGCACAAGGGCGGTAGTAGCCAGAACAAGGCAAAAAAAAAAAAAAATCACATTTTCTGTTGCATTATTGAGCCAAATTACCTTAGGTAACTCCTCCTCCTGTGCCAGTGAGTGAAAGCATAAGTTATTCTATCACTTCTAAGAGAAAGACAAAGAGTGTGAGAGGCTTATAGCTCTTTATTCTTTCTTTCTCTCTCTCACACCCTCTCTCTCTCTATCAGGAGTGACAGTTTTAAGCCTCTCAGGCTCTCTTACAGCTCCATGCTGAGGCTTCTCTTCACAAAGGAAGTGAAAAGAAGATGCTTCCAGTGGAGAGAGACTTTCTCTTCATTTCCCAATCTGTCATTTCTTTTCTCTCTCTCTCTCCCTCTCTCTCTCTTTCTTTCTCTCTGGAGTAATTGGCAGGTAAAACACCCCAGTCACTCTGTAAAGCCTCAGGATGGAATTATTATTGGTGGAGAGTGTTAAAGTGACAGATTGGGACACACCATGTTAATTCCCGAAAAGCATACATGTACTATGCATTTTATATACATCTGTAATCCTGCACAGCTACAAAACGAGATAAGCTGTTTAGAGAGCTTTTGATTGGATAACCATATTTAATAATGTTCACCATTTAAGAAACCCCCGCCTTTATCGCCCCGACTTTATTGGAAACACCAAACTTGTGTGTCTACTCAGTGGTACTGCATGTACTTACTCTTCCACTCTGTAATGTCTCCCTCTGCTGGCCTCAGTGAGGGTTAAATGTGCACAGACCATGTGCTCTTATGCGCTGTGGCTGGGCTCCACCCATTGGGTGGTGGTGTGAGATCAGAAACAGGTGGATTTATCCCCCTCCCTAAATTGACTTGCCGAAATTGTTTTAAAATAAACTTTTATTTTAAAAGCACGCCGAAATCTGCACCCCCGCCATGAAAAGCACCCCCTCTTGGGAATGCGTTTCTTAGTAAAGTTAGCTAAAAAATTATTACTTCTCCGCCTTTATCGAGTAAACGTTGCGTACACGCTGCCAAGAGTGGGTGCTTCATGGCGGGGGTGCAAATTCAGCCACTACTATGGTGCTGAATTCAAACCCCCAGGAAGAGCCCCCCTGCAGACTGCAGGTGATGTTTCTTTTTTGTTATTTCTTACGAGTCAGCATAGCTTAGAACAGTATCTTGGGTATTTCCATTTTCTAAGTAAAGTTAAAGCCAAGAAGATGTGGGTCCCCACTCTCCCGAGAGGGGGTGCTTTTCCTGGCAGGGGTGCTGAATTCGGCACAACAGCGGCTTTACAAGCGAGGTCAGTGATGAGAGCAATGAATCGCAATAATGACAATATACTGCAATAAAAGGGCTTCTGGGTAATGTCTTGTTCTGCTAACAGACTAAGAGGGTTTGGGTTATTTAACGTTCATATTAACTGCTGCCAAAAATACCTATGAAACGTAGAGACATGCAAATCCAATCTGATCATTTGTCTTTCTTTACTTTACCTTACCATTTAGTCGCTTACCTTTTCCATGCATCATTTGCAATAATATAGTTAATGATACGAGTGCAGTTTATTATATTAATTACTTTATGTCTGTATGTAAGCCGTTATTCATAAGATAAAATTTGCACGTTTAAATTAAGTTAATTCAGTGCAGCATTTGTCTCAGCGCTAGATATACAATCCATTAAAATATGCAAAACCTTAGACAACAAGCCAGGAAAACACATACACACACACACACACTTCCCACAACCATGCGAAAAGAAATCCTGTTAAAGAATTTAAACTTCTGCAGAAAAACATCCGCTAGGCCTCTTCCTGTCTCTTCTTCTCTCTCTGTCTCCCTCAATCTCCCTCTCTCTCTCTTACCTGTAAATATACCTGTAAATGTACCTTTTCCTGTATCTATAAATGTACAGTACCTGTAGCTGTACTTGTACCTCTACCTTTATCTGTAGCTGTACCTGTTCCTATATCTGTATGTGTAAATTTAACTGTATCTGGTTATGTATCTGTATCTGTCCCTTTATCTATACACGTATCTGAAGCTGTACCTCTACCTGTATCCAAAGATGTATAGTAAGAAATATCTATTCTCTACTGTACTAAAGTGTACTGAAGTATTATTTATATATTTCTCCTACGTCCACATTTACTTCACAACCATTCATTTTTAGGTTCTTTACTGATCTTATAAATAAGACCATACTATAGTACATTTTACAGTAAACTATATAAGTAATAGCAAGTAATGCTGCAATATATAAGTACAGAAGATGTTGAATACTTTAGTAGTTCCACATAAGTGTGGTGTTTAAAGAACACTTCATCTTTTACTCAAGTCACTTTTTTGACAGAGCACCTGTTCTTTTACTCAAGTCTGAGTCTCTAGTACTTTACACATGTCTGCTTATGTCTGTACCTGTAAATGTAACTGCACCTGGATCAGTATCAGCATCAATACCTGTACTTGATATTGTGACATAGGGATATGTTGTGTTTTGAAAAAGTGTGTGGTTGTGAGTTTTGGCTTCGGTTACAAAATCAAGAAAGTATTTTGATTCTGTTGATTGAGTTATTTGTTTAAAAAGCTTAATAAAATAATCATATTTAATAAAAGAGGACAAGCGATCCGGGTTGGTGGGGGGGAAGGGTTGGTGGGGTATTCGTGTCGCTTTGAGGAGGGTTTTAAGGGGTCGAAGGCATTTTAAGTTGTAGGTTTGTGTATGGGTTTTATTTTTATTTCCTTTTTTTGAAAAGGGAAAAAATGTTAATTTACAAATTGTACATGAGGATTAACTGTATGCTTTCAATAAAGAGTTGATCACAAAAAAATAAAAGAGGACAAGGGACACACTTTTATTTCAGAAACAAAAGGGAAAATTACATATCTGACCAAGCAGGTAATGGGTGATGGGTGAGCGGGCCTGTCTTTGGCCGCCATCTTGAAATTTTGAAATGAAGGAGGGTCCTTTGACATTTTACTCACTCTAGACTAAATTGGGGCAAGACATGAGGCTCTCTGGTGTGGTACTATTGGAATCAATCTTCTAACACCACTTCCAGGGGGGGTAGGATGGGTCTAACATTTTTAGGGGTGTAGTTAGGTACTGGCAAAGTTGTAACTAGAAACTGGGATGGGTTAGTTTGGAAAGTTAGTGCCAAGTTGTTAAATAGTTACAGTTGCTCCCCAAGTTATCATACAGAGCTGAACTGATTGAAATACCAAGGACACTGGTTGACTTTTTTTTTTTTGGAGAGGCCAGCATTGGCTAAGCACTGCAGTGCTGTTTGTTTCTGTGCAGGAGGGTGGACACAGGCTGATGGATTTCCTTTCCAGGGGTGCTGTCTTGCATTTGGAAGCAGATTTTAGGTTTTTATTGACCAAGGCTTATTTATTTACAAAGGAGATGACTCAGTTTCTGAGAGGGAAAAAGTTTTTCTATGGGGTAGCCAAATTGGCTGAGAGAATTAGTTCTGCTCTGATGGTGATGTGTTTTGTGCTTAGATGACTTTGTTTGGTACATGTTTATTACAGTTTTACTGATGATTTGGACAATTTAACTGCTGCATGGCCAGTTAGAGGGGTTATTTGTGGACGTGATTTTGTTTTGTATTTGATCATTTATGATCTGAGTTTCCTACGCAATGTTAAATAAATGTTTTTAATCCATTGTCTCTTTTTTGCGCTCTATCTAACTCTATCTATCTAACAGTACACATGTCACACTGCAATCAACCTGTTTCTGTAACACTTTATTTTAAGGAACACAAATTAGGTGCTTATTAATGTCTTATTATTTGCTTAATAAATCCTTAATTAGACATTTGTAAATGATTTATTCACTATTTATGCTACTTAGGCTTTATTCTGTGTTAGTGTTATTGGTGCTTAATTAGGGGTCTGTGATTGATTAAATATTTATTCAGTTCTTTTTAGTGTCTAATTAGTGATGAACAGAACCTCACTTCAGAATATGGTGCACATCTTGATTTATTTGTGACTTATTAAGCTTTTATTAACTCAATAAACTCCAGCACAGCCATGACCTTACCAAACTCACATAGATGAAACTGCTGCCAATTATATACTAATAACATGTGAAATTAGCTAATAGTTATTGCTAAATAATAAAAAGTAAAAAAAAAAAAAAAGAGAATACAAAGTCTCAAAATGAGTGAAGTAAGACTTAAATCAAGCAAAAATCTCTTATTTTGAGGCTAAATTTGTATACAATAATTAGAATAATTTGACCAGTGAATATCTGTTGTTATTTTGAGTTCAAATGACTTAAAATAAGGTGAAAATTCTAAGTAAGACCATTATTTCTAAAAATAAGTAAAACAATCTTACACTTACAAATGCTTAGTAAGACAAAAGGCTTAAAGGGAAAATTAGGATTTCTTGCCTTGAAATTAGATCATTTTAGTTGCTAATATTTAGTTTTTTACATTATATTTGGCAAATGTTTTTATCCAAAGCAACTTACAATAATGATGTGCATTTAATAATAGGTACAATTTTATACAGGGATATAAGGGAATAAGGTTAAGATTAAGTAGTTAGTTTGTTAGAGGTGTTAGGAGAGTAAGTGCTCTTTGAAGAGCTCTATTTTCTTTCTTTTTTTTTGCGGTAAAAGCTTGTGGTTTGAGAGACTTTCCTGACTTTCTGAATAAGAAAGTTGACCTGTGGTGGCATTCCAGTTCCAGAAATCTCTTACTTGGAAGTAAAAATATCCGACATTCCAGTTTAAATGGACTGCAAATCTAGAACCAGAATGCTTTATTAGATGCACCATATACTACAAAACGACATCAGACAATTACAGCTCATGCGTATAAATCCAGCCATCTGTACGAGCAAGTGAATCAGTGAAGGAGCTGTTAGTATGTGTTGTTTGGAAGTCTATTACAGAGCAGTCTGTGTTAGTGAGAACTGGCTTCAGTTCAGCCAAAACAATCCAGCTTTCAGAAAGACTCAATACATCTGTTGTGACTGGAGGGGATAAAGAGGAGCTTAAGTGTGGCTCTACAGAGACGGTTGAGCGGTTCTAATGGGCCGACCAGTGACGCAAAGTCTTTAAAATACGGGAGTCTTAATTAACAGCCACGGGCACTGGCCAAGAAAGAAACTTCAATTTTCAGAACATTTTCATCTGCTGATTACATTTTTACATTCGGCTTATTGTCTCTGCAATAAGAGCTTTTTCTTTAGAACTTCTCTCATTACTGATACAAACACATATACTCACACATCTCACAAAGGGAGTACATCTCTTACATCAGGGGTGTCCAAGCTATGGCCCGCGGGCCATTTGCAGCCCGTTTCCTTTTTTGGAGCAACCCGTGAGGTATTTTAGAAATAAAATGAAAGTTGGCCCGCTGATAAGCAGGTTTTTATAATGTGGGATTCAAATTTTGAACGCTAGGTGTCAGAAACGGGCCAAAGAGTCTAAAAGCGGTGAGAGTGAAGTTGTAGCGCGGGCCAAAGAGTCTAAAGCGGAGAGAGTGTGCAGTTGTAGCGCAGAAAAACGGGCCAAAGAGTCTAAAGCGGAGAGAGTGCGCAGTTATAGCACAGGAAAACGGGACAAAGAGTCTAAAAGTGGAGAGAGTGCGCAGTTATAGCTCAGGAAAACGGGCCAAAGAGTCTAAAAGCGGAGAGGGTGCACAGTTATAGCACAGGAAAACGTGCAAAATAGTCCAAAAGCGGAGAGAGTGCGCAGTTATAGTGCATAAAAACGGGCCAAAGAGAAGCAGAGATGGTGTGCTGAAAGTAATCAGGAAAATGTATTATTATAAGTGGTATATTTAATTATTTGTTTTATTACAGAGTCTGTGGCCCGTGACTTCAAATATATTTTTCCTTCTGGCCCCCAACAAAAAAGGTTTGGACACCCCTGTCTTACATTGATGTAAATATTATATCTTTTCATGAGACAAAATGAAGATATGACACTTTGATACAATGTAAAGTAATCAGTGTACAGTTTGTATAGCAGTGAAAATTTTAAACAGTAAAAAAAAAATACATTCATTAATGTCTAAACTGCTGGCAACAAAGGTGAGTACACCCTTGAAAATGGCCAAATTGTGAATCCACCATTATTTTCCAGCACTGCCTCAATTCTTGCCCAGAGCTCTTGCTAAAAATGTATTTTTTAATGTAACTGTCAGACAAATTCAGAGCAAGGAACACCAGCATGTTTACCGTGTGGGGCTTAAGGCAGTATCTTTCTGGGATAACAAGATTCATATTCAATACTCAGCTCAGAAAATTAGGCTGCATGGTTGTGCTTTAATTGAGATCTCAGCTTTTGATGCCACTGTTTTGAAACCAAGTCAACATACCGGCTCATTCGCGTTGATGGGTTCTTCTAGAGACTGTAAAAAAGATGGACTCCGTGTCACCGTTCCCATTCAATGAAAATGAAGCCAAAATCTTCCACCATGTTGGCGATCCCGAAACTCGAGTCTGCTCAGTAGAGACCAGAGGAGGGAGAGAGACTGTGGAGAGACAGCCTACTCATTTAAATAACCCCACCCCTGAGGGTTGCCTCCACAGAGCTCACACAGTCTATGCTCCCGCCCATAAGGTCATTGGTCCCGCCCCGCCCCGGCTAGATGTAACCCAGCCCTTTTATAATAACCACACCTTTTTGAATAGAGCTGAATAACATTTTAAAAAACAAATTCTATGGGTATATAAAAATTTTACAATATAAGCAGAGGCTACACTAGCTGCTGCATTTAAATAATGGCGGTAGAAATACAGTATATTGGGAAAAAAACGTGATTGAAAGTTGTCTGTTTTTCCATTGAAACCTATGGGGATGGGTGGGTTTACACAGCTTTCTGAAACCGAACAGCAGGGGGCGTCTGACCTGTGGTGGCTCAGACTTTTGAACTTTTGAGAGACGATGATCTCTCCAGCTATACACAGTCTATGGGTTCTTCTCACTCATTTGGCTTGAAGCCAAAATACTCTCACACCGGAGCCATGGAAACAAAGTCTATCCGGACTGGACTACTCTAAACCTTCTAAACGTTCTCTAAAGCTGTTTAGTTTTGAGAAAGTCCTATTAGCCTCGAATAGGTTCACCAGCTAACACACTGCCACTCAGCATGCACTACACTGATATCCTAACCAATAGATATCACTGTCTGACAGATTCGTTTTCACCTCAGACAGAGAGCCGGCGAGAG
This sequence comes from Astyanax mexicanus, assembly GCF_023375975.1. NCBI lineage: Eukaryota > Metazoa > Chordata > Actinopteri > Characiformes > Acestrorhamphidae > Astyanax > Astyanax mexicanus. Next base: position 9,836,011 of record NC_064427.1, on the reverse strand, counting down.
AGCAGCACGGCGCGACTCGCTGAAATCTAGCTGCCGTTTATTCTCATGTACACAAACCCACACAGAAACCCAGTGGCTAATATCAACATAGACAAAAATGATCAAACTGTAATGGCTAGACTAACTGGGTCAGAAAATGTCTGAAACATTAGGTGGGTCACTTAAGAGTCATTGATGCAATACATGGAGGCAGAACCTCACAACCTACAGGACTCAATAGGTGTATTACAAACAAACTGCTATTTTGGGGGCTACACAGTATTAGGCAGGCAAAACTAATGTTTTGACTTTATTTTGGAGCATTTTTTAAGTTAGATTTACATTTTATGTTAGATTTACATTTAAATACACATGAATAAAAGCTTATTCTTAAAAAGAAAATGGTGTGATCATAGAATTCTGTTGTGATTATCCCATTTGATGATAATTGACAGCACTAAAACTTAAGTCAATCTAGAAATCAAGTACTGTATATAAAAAAAAAACATGTCCCATCTGTTTGGGATGAGTTGGGGTATTGGGGATGATGTAGGCTGGTGATTAGTCAATCCTGACCTCGCTGAATGCAATCAAACACTCACAACAATCCTCAACAATCTTGTAGAAAGTCTCTTTGGAGAGTAGAGACCAACAAAAGCTGAATTCTTTTTTTTAATACTGTTGATGAATGAGGTCTCCCCAAACTTTTGTCCATATGGTGTATACACACACATACACACGCACACACACACATTTCTCACAAGCCCCAGAGAGCCATCTCTCTTCTCTATTGTCTCTTGTCTGTTGATTAATCATCCCGAGGCTATTCATTCTCTTGCTTTACTCACAGCAGTGTAATGGGAGTGACTATAAACACTGATGACAATGGCTGGAAAAATCACAGCAGACTAATTACACACAGCTCTGCTGGCTCCTGCACACACACACCTGCAGCTTCCTGAACCAGCAGCCAATTCTCCAATCAGTATCAAAAGTTTGAAATTACTGTTGTCGATAACAAAAGACTTTAGTAAAGACCTTCTTTTTTTTTGTTTTCCATTTTAGCTAGGCCAGTTTACCCACCGATTTAGCTGCTACTGTTCATTCCCTCCCATCACTGGTGATTAGCAACAACACACTCTTTTTGAACCGCTACAATGCTACTAGGCATCTGTTTCAGTCTATAATGTTGCTGTACTATTGTGACATCTACAGGCTGAAGTATTGCAGTGCTTTTATAAATGTATTATAAATTATTCTTTATCAGGCTAAAGAGGCTAAGTATACTAGAAAAACCTGTCTTCCTGAAATCTTTCACCTTTGAATCATGACTGGATTAATACTGAACTATGGCAGCTTAACCTTCTTAATGTCTCCTGCGCAACAAGTGCAAAAAAATTGTATAGAGCCCTGTATTTAATATTTAACATATTTAATATTTAACTTTTTTTTATATTTAATAAAAATTTAAATATTTAATTTGAAAGAAAACTACTGTGTGTTTGTACATAAAGTGTGTCAAATAAATGAATATAATAAACTAATAATATCGGTATTTGTATCAGTATTGGTTTTATGTCAGTTTAAGGTTAGTTTTATATCAGAATCGGAATCAGAGCCGAAAAAAGTGGATCGTCCCATCCCTACTTTTTAACAGATGCTTTGATACTGTTCTAATAGATAATAAGATGATGTTTTAGACCCAGAGTTCCTTGTTAGGTGATGACTCTGACCTAACAGAATGAGCGATCTCAGAATGAAGATTTCTAGACAGCTCTACGACAGATACCGTCCGTGAAAAGCAGAGGGCAGTGTGTGCACACAGCACTACAGAGTGTGTGTGCTAATTCACAGCTGCTCTGTTGGTGGGTGATAGTCACGGTGTGAGTAAGACCATCAGAGAGAGAGAGAGAAAGAGAGAGAGCACAAGAAGAGAAAGAGATACAGAAAGAACAAGAGAGGCACAACGAGAGAGCGAGAGACAGAGAGAGAAAGATTGAAAGAGAGAGAGAAAGTGATGGAGAGACTTTTCCTTAAGGACATGGCTGCCCTCCTGCTTGCAGCTCCTGGCTCTCCTGGCTTTGATCCGGTCTGGGACGCTGCTGGGCGTGCGGAGGTGTGGGGATGCTATTTCACACAATCAGCACAAACCAGGTCCGGCCAGAACCACACACACACACACACATCTCCCTGCAGCATCTCTGAATGAGTCCAGTCGTCCTTGCTGCTGCCTAGAGACGTTACTGAGCTCATCTTCACTCTGCAGCTGAACCTGAAACTGAGAGAGAGAGATAGAGAGACAGACTGTAGAAACAGAACTGTATCAATAATAAAGAAACCCACCCAAGATGGCGGCGCGTTAACACGCAGCGGCCGCTCCGGGTCCGTTAAATGGTGCTTTTGTGTTACTATTTGTCGTTTTTTCCGTTTATTTCCTGCAAATATGTGCATCGGAACACCCGTGCACATGTTCTACCACCGCCAGACCCTACTACAGTGGAGAAATCAGCCAGAAAACACACTACCGAACGAGGTTCTGCAGACGCTACTTGAGCTTAGCCTGCTAAGAGACCCAGGCCGCCAGCCCGCGGTTTTTCCTGACGCCGGAGCCCAGCGGAAGTGCCATCGCAAGCGGTGCGAGCATAAGCGGAAGCGTGGAAAGAGAGCCGGGATCCGCGCAAGGCTAAAGGCTAGTCCTAGCCGGCCGGCTATACCATCGCTCTTTCTGGCAAACGTCTGTTCCCTCGACAATAAACTGGACTACATCCGACTCCAGCGAACTACCCAGCGTGAGTTCAGAGACTGCTGTGTTTTGGTTTTTGTGGAATCGTGGCTGAACGACAACATTCCGGACAGCGCCATTCAGCTAGCCGGGCTAACCGCGTTCAGAGCGGATAGGAGCACGGCTCTATCCGGGAAGACCCGCGGTGGAGGCGTGTGTGTTTACATCAACACGGAATGGTGTAACAACGCTGTGACTGTCGCCAAACACTGCTCTCCGTTGGTAATAGCTGCTGTTTACATCCCACCTAGCGCTAGCATTGGTGCTAATGCTAAAGAGGCTCTGTGTGAACTCTATCAGACTATCAGCGATCTGCAGAACAAACACCGAGACGGACTGTTTATTATCGCCGGAGATTTCAACCACGCAAATCTCAAGTCAGTGCTCCCTAAATTCCATCAACATGTGGACTTTGCAACGAGAGGAGCGAGCGCGCTGGATCTTGTTTACACAAACATCCCCAGCGCGTACCGGGCGGAGCCCCACCCCCACCTCGCTTTCTCGGACCACATGTGTGTGTGGCTGACTCCAACATACACGCCACTCATCAGACGCTCCAGACCAGTTCAGAAGCAGGTGAAAACCTGGCCGGCAGGCTCCATCTCTGCCCTTCAGGACTGTTTTGAGTGCACTGCATGGGACATGTTTAGGGAGGCTGCTACTGAAGGCGATTCTGTTGATTTCGAGGAGTATGCAGCATCAGTCACTGGCTACATCAGTGTATTGATGATGTCACTGTCTCCAAGACCATCACCACATGCCCAAACCAGAAGCCTTGGATGACTGCTGAGGTACGTGCGCTGCTGAGGACCCGCGACTCCGCCTTCAGAGTGGGTGACAAGGTGGCCCTGAGGAAAGCGAGAGCCGACCTGTCACGAGCCATCAGAGAGGCAAAGCGCGCACACGCCCAGAGAATCCACAGCCACTTCAAGGACACGGGTGACGCACGGCGCATGTGGCAGGGCATCCAGGCAATCACCAACTACAGGACAATGCCAATGTCCTGTGAATGTGATGCCTCCCTCCCTGATGCCCTGAATAACTTTTATGCATGGTTTGAGGCACAAAACAACACGTTGGTGAGAAAGACCATGCCCAAGCCGGACGAGCAGGTGTTGTGCCTGACTGCAGTGGACGTGAGGAACACTCTGCGCAGAGTCATCCACGGAAAGCTGCAGGACCAGACAACATCCCCGGCAGAGTGCTCAGGGAGCGCGCAGACCAGCTGACAGATGTCCTCACGGACATCTTCTTGTGCAGCGCCACTGTCCCAACGTGCCTCAAGTCCACCACCATCGTCCCCGTGCCGAAGAAGTCCACAGTGTCCTGCCTCAATGACTACCGTCCCGTTGCACTTACACCCATCATCATGAAGTGCTTCGAGAGGCTAGTCATGAGGAACATCAAGACACAACTGCCCTCTTCACTGGACCCCCTGCAGTTTGTGTATCGTCCCAATCGCTCCACGGACGATGCCATCACCACCACCCTTCATCTCTCCCTCACCCACCTGGAGAAGAAGGACACTTACGTCAGAATGCTGTTTATAGACTTCAGTTCAGCATTCAATACCATCATCCCACAGAACCTCATCAGGAAGCTAAGCTCACTCGGCCTCAACACACCCCTCTGCAACTGGATCCTGGACTTTCTGACGGGGAGACCCCAGTCAGTCCGGTTCGGGGGCAGCACCTCCAGCACCATCACACTGAACACTGGGGCCCCCCAGGGCAGTGTCCTGAGTCCTCTGCTGTTCACCCTGCTGACTCATGACTGTGCTGCAAAACACAGTTCTAACAGCTTTATCAAGTTCGCCGATGATACAACCGTGCTGGGTCTCATCACCAAAGGCGACGAGTCAGCATACAGAGAGGAGGTGCAGCGGCTGACAGACTGGTGTACAGTCAACAACCTTCACCTGAATGTGGACAAGACAAAGGAAATGGTTGTTGACTTCAGGAGAGCACAACACACCCACTCTCCACTCAACATCGACGGGTCCTCTGTGGAGATTGTTAAGAGCACCAAGTTCCTTGGTGTCCACTTAGCAGATAACCTCACCTGGACCCTGAACACCAGCTCTACAGCCAAGAAAGCCCAGCAGCGTCTCTACTTCCTCCGGAAGCTGAGAAAGGCCCGTCTCCCTCCACCCATCCTCACACTCTTCTATAGAGGGACCATTGAGAGCATCCTGAGCAGCTGCATCACTGCCTGGTTTGGGACCTGCACCGCCTCTGACCGCAAGACCCTCCAGTGTATTGTGAGGACAGCTGAGAGGATCATCGGCGTCTCTCTCCCCTCCATCACGGACATTTACACCACCCGCAGCATCCGCAAAGCAACCAGCATTGTGAATGACCCCACTCATCCCTCACACGAACTGTTCTCCCTCCTGCCTTCGGGAAGAAGGTACCACAGCATCCGGTCCAGCACGACCAGATTCTGCAACAGCTTCTACCCCCAAGCCATCAGACTCCTCAACTGCAGAGACTGAACTGCTAGTTTTTCTGTACATGCACACACTGTCACTCTTACCCCACTTACCCCAGAAAATGGAAAGCACTAAAAACCCTACTACCTCACTGGACTCTATTGCACACTGTGTAATAGAGTTAATTACTACCTCACTGGTCTTTTTTTGCACACTGCATAATTTGCACACTGTCTTGTTATTTATTATTCTTTGTCTGTATGGTGTTGTATTGTCTGTCTGCACTTTTGTACTGTTGCACTTATTGTTCTGTCTACACTGTGTTTATGTGCACCATGGTCCCTGGAGGAACGTTGTTTCATTTCACTGTGTACCCTGTATATAGCTGAAATGACAATAAAAACCACTTTGACTTTGACTTGACTTTGATTATTAGGTACATATTTATATTGAAGCATTTTAGCATATCTACAAATCTGAACAGATGTTTGTAATAAAGACTGCAGATCCAGAGGTTCATGGACATAGGGAATTGTGGTGAACTGAGATGCTGGCGCTGTTGTCCTGCCCACTGTACTAGATCACTCTGATGGTTGGATTTTCTGATGATGAAGTGGGTGGTGCCAGTGTTTCAGGGTGCCCCCGTGTCTATGTTACCTTCTGACACTCTCCCTTTAGTTAGGCTGTTTTATTCAGATCTGCTTGAGTCATAATAAGCTCAAAACTAATTCCATCTTTCTTCCTTTCAAAGTTTACATGAACACTAGCTAGGAATTTTCTAATTGCTTCCACTTCTGGTGTGGCTGAATGTGTTAAATATGTGTTAATGTAACCAGTTGTCTAATGCCAACCTTACACCTAACAATTTTCAAGCGATTTCTCTGTCGCAGACAAATTTCCAGAGTCAGGATAAAATCACGAGAGTCTGGCTAGAGTCGAGCTGCAGTCAAGCTGAGATCGCATCATCTCAATCGTTCAGTGTGAGTTGGTTACGACTGAAAGTTTTAGTCAGTCGAGTTTGCATCCTGAAGCTGCGATAAAATCCACCTTGTTTAATATTATTGCAAGTCTTGAGACTCGACTCACGCAAATAGTGATGTGAACAATGTCAACAGGCAATAGGAGAAGAGCTACAGAAAGAGGCCAGAACTTATTTCACTTGACTGTTTACGTACAAACGATTTAAAAAAGAACACATTTTGCAGTTAATATGTCTTATATGGTTCTTACTTTAATATGTACAGTATTTAAACACAGGTAGCACTTTAAAGTCATTATATTTATAGTTATTTTATTTTGCACTACTTTGCTTTATTGTGCAGTGTTATTTTTAATAAACAAGTTTAATAAATACAAGTTTTGCAAGAATGATGTTCTTTAATGCATTCATTCTGTCTAAAACACTGCTGTGATTCTTTGCTATACAAGAGTGTAGCAAAAAAAGAGGGAAAAAGCTTATAATCAGAGCTGAACACAAAATGTATTCTTATTAAAAAATATCAAGAACTAACAGTGTGACAGAAAAATAAACTGAGTCTCTAATAAAGAATAGTATTGATTATTGATTGATTATTTGTAACCTAATATGTAATATATATTGTATGTAAACTCCACCAGAAGCATGATGGGAAATAATCTCAGAAAGAACCTAGTTGCAGTCTTGCAGTTAGAGATATGATACATATGATAATTTAAGGTACATGTGAGCCTTAGTTTCACCCAAGTTTTTGTCCTCCTCCAGCTCTGAAGGAGTTTTCCTTGCCTCTGTTGTTCACTGTAGGTCCTGAGATGTATGTTCAATGTTTACGCTGATTATCTGTCCTGCGAACATATTTCTGTAAAGCTGCTTTGTGACAACATCAGTTTTAAAAAGCTCTAAATGAATACATTTGACTTTATTTAACAATATATATTTATCACATAGTTTGTAACATCACTGGGCACAGAGTAATGAGGCCAAGCCATACTTCTGTAAAGCAACTTTATTTAAACAGAGATAGAGTATGAAATGACTGCCACTAAGCAGATGTTCTGCATTAAGATGGTGGCTCACCAGCAGAGACTTGTATCCACCCTCCACCAGCACCATTGGCATTTCTAGGGGTGGGGCCTCATGGACAATTGCCTCAGCTGAAATCTGATTGGCTCCTGAAGTACCCCTGTCCTGTCACTCATCTGTCCTTTGCCAGAGAGAGATGATCAAATGGATGAGTTCTACTGAGTGGGTTGGGTAATAGCATGGCCTTCTAAATTGGGGAGAAAATCGTAAATTAAATGATAAATAACTGAGTGTTTAAAGCTCTGTGCTGATAAACTGTGAATAACCCTAAAGGTGTATTAATACCATTTATTGAGTTAATAAATAGGTTTATCCTCATTAAAATGTATTGTTTCTGAGTTGCATTGCATTTCCTAAGAACCTTAAGGCATGTTATTTAGTTTGTAAAAACGGGACTTTTATTTTGAAGGCCCACAGTGTTACTGGGTAAAGCAGGAACAGGAAGCAGCAGCCACTAAGCTCAGCTCTCAGTTTAGCCCCTGATTGTTGAGGCAGGAGCTCTTATGTTGTTTTTTGTTAGTTTATTTTTTATTTTTGTTCGTTGAGGCACAAGCTCTTACTCTGGTTTTACTTTTTTGTTGTTGTTGTTTCTTCAAGTTGTCTTCAAGATTGTCAGCAATAAATTGTCACTGAATCATCAGTTAAGACTCACGCCATTATTCTAATGGGAATGCTACAGAAACTCTGTATTTGGCAGTATTTCATCAGTAATAAAGAGGGAATTGTTCATTACTTTACTTTACTAGGGTCCACAAACATGATATATTACTCATGAAGTATCAGTAATAAATGCTTAACATATAATGCATTTACAGTCACTTTCAATCATGTTTATATAACTTATTAATTATTACAAATACACTGGGGAAAATAACATAATGCACTCACATATAAAAACAAGCTAATGGATGTGCTATTTTACCTTTTACCAATGTAACAGCCTCAGATGTCTTGTTGCTTTTACAAATAAATATGACATAACAATAAAACAATAAAGAGTATTAAACTCTCCTGCCAAATAATCTTCTTGGAATTAGCAGTAAGTCATCTACAGGTATGTATGTACAGTAGTAATAGAAGTGCCAGCATTCTGGAAAAGATGACAGAATGGACATGCAGGTGTCTGTGTTGTATACTCAAAAATATAAGTGTATTTTTGTATGTATGATTTTAAATGTTTTCATTCTATAAAATATGAAAGGATGGAACTAAAAAAACAAACCATGTGCATTAAAAAAGGCAGATGTTTTACATATTATATGAGTAAGGGAATGTGGGATGTCAAATGGAAACCACATGCTTAATTAACATATTAATTACTGGTATATTCATATAGTGTACAAAGCCTTCATTACCCTCATAATATTCATTCATTCATACACACATTAGTTAATGGTGAGGAATTTAACCTTGCAGTTATTAATATGTTTGTTCCTGCTTAATTCATCCTTACTTACTGATGAGTTCATCCTTAATGAATCCCTTAATTAATGTCATGACTTGTACCTTTATTATAAAGTGTTACCAATATTTTTATGGAGTTAATTTTGTGCCAAATGTTTTGCACAAAAATATAAAATCTGCAATCAAAATTGCAGACTATATACATATAAAAGCAAAAAAAAAAAAAAAAAAAAAATGAAGCAGAAGCAAACAAGACATTCCAAAAGCAAAAGACTTTTGAAAAACAAAATCAACAGAAAATACAAAAATTAAACCAAAAAAGTAGAATTAAACACATAGATATTTGATATTATTTGTTTTTGTTATGAATTACCAACATTCACTTTTTTTCTTTTGCTTCTTAAATTGATTGAATTTTTGATTGTAGATAACTTTTTCTGTCTAAACACTTTGGCACACAATTAACTCTGTAGATTTTTACAGTGTTTTACAGCTTTTTAAAATGACATTCAAGGGTTTGTGTCATGTTCTCATCCTGTTCTGTGTCTTTCCTGGTCTTTCCTGTCTCTGTGCCTGTCAGTTTTCCAAGCCATGTGCTTTCTTGCACGTGGCTCTGTGTTGTCCCTGTCTTCAGTGCTCCCACCTTCAGTGTTCATTTGTAGCTCTGTCCCCTTGTTACCTGTCCCCAGGTGTTTCCTGTTCCCTGTCCTGGTTTCTTTCCGTGTTTAGTCTTTGTAGCCCAATCTGTTTGTTTTCTCAAGTGTAGTGTATATTTTGGTTTCCTGTTTCTTTCATTAAATTAACTCACACTTATGTCTGCCTTCTCGCCTCTCTGATGCGAACCCGACAGTTTAAATATGGTGTGACTGGTGAAAGAATGTTTGGTCCCTTTATGAATATTGTGGCCCCTGATGGACCCTTACTCAGAAATATGCTAGATCTGACCAGCTACGACAAAAATAACCAACAACAAAAGTTAAATTAAAGTAATAAAAATATGAACAAACCCCCTCGAGAAACCCCAACCCCAAGTGTGAACGCCAATCATGCTGGGTGCTCCCCTACACATTCATAATCCACCTCATTCCTCCCAATCTTGGCACCACCTCAATTCATTTGCCCATTTCACTCGGTCAGTAGGGTCATGTTGTGCTCTTGAAGTTTGTGTTTTTGGTTTTAGCATTGGGACTATGGGGTAAAATGTACCTACTAAAAATCCAGCTCAAAAGAAGCTTGTGCACATAGCAGGGTTTGGATGGTCTTTGAAGGTCAATGTGGTTGAAAAGCTAGAAAAAATAAAATTAAGCAAATAAAAAAAAGTATCACTGTAAGACTGACATTAATAAATCTTACACTATACAGAGTATTGAAAAGTACTCAACACTATAAGGAGAACTGAGGGATGAGGAAGCAGAAGATAAAGTAGTGAAGATGTGAGTAGATGAAGTTGGCTTGGTGAAGGAGATGAAAAACTGACAAAAATGGATGGAAGAACAGAAGCAAGTGGGAGATGAAGGCTTGGAATTGGAAGGATGGCAAGGACAAACAATCTGCAGACAGAAAACACACACACATACACACACACACTGTGCACTGCTTCAATCTGCCGTGGATAAGCAGATTAAGCGTACAGGATTTGTGGGAATGGTCCCCGTGGCTGGATGGTCCAGTCTGTCCCAGTTACATAACTGTGTCTACTCATAAACTCATACACACTCTGTCTCAGAAACCACCTTCTCAAAGTCTCCTAACAGCTTCACACACACTCATCTTTAATCACTACTTTACCACGTCTTCCACTTAAAAAAGCCCCCTCAGCGAAGTCATGTTCAGTTTCTGAAATGATAGCTTCTTCAGCTTTTCACTGGAGCTACGAGGCTAACGTAGCTGTACTAATAACTGGTACATAGCTTTTAGCATTGGTTAGCATATAAAGCTAATTCTAAATCACGTCTAAATCATCACACACTTATTTGAAACTGTGTGGAAGTGTTTAGTAATCTCTAGCTCTCTGACTCTGATTTACTTTTGTGATTTCTGACATTGTATAACTCAATGTTATGGAGTAAAATACATGTAGCTAAAAACATAATTTAAACATGATCACAGATACCAGTGTGTCTTGCAGTGTTTAGCTACATTAGCTGGGTAGCTGAGCATCTTAAACGCTTTCTGTAATTCTGAACTGTGGAACTAATGTAATGCATTGGTATATTCAGTGTATTTATTTGGTATTGGTATTTGTGGCATTATTTTTTATTAATTTTCGTTAATCTACTTTTGGTCTTTAAATCAATGACTGTAAAGTAGCGTAAATATTTCAGTGTCTCTCAAAAAAGTGAAGCCAGGTCTGCTGGCTGGTTGTAGTGTCATGTCCCTGTTAGTTTGACAAAGCAAAAAGTCAGTTTTCAATTTTATTTTTTTCCTCTAATTTGTCTTTTTATGTTCAGTGTCTTATTCCAAAAGCTATTTTCTCAGTGCTAATACTGGCACATTTTTATATTACCCATAAACAGTTTCTTATGAGATAGCAGAATAATGTTTTTAAATTTCCTGTATATTACAGATAACAGTCATACACTAAAAATGATGAGTAAATTTTACTTTAAAAAAAGTTTTGCAACTTTCTGCATTTGCTTTTTTTATGTAAATTTTATTTTAAATAATTTAAATTACTTCAGCTCGGTTTCAAGACTTAAATGTTACATAGAGTAAATACAAAAGTGAACTGACTAATATATTAATTCATGTAATATATTATAATTCTGAAATTTAAATATTTTTATTACACATTTTACACTTTTAGTTAAAAAACTTTTTAGTAAAAAGAATGTATTACATGCCATCCATGTGTTGAGAGAGTGTAATATGTGTGTTTTAACTAAAAAATATTTACATTTCAGGAATTACAATATATTATGTATCAAAAATGATTTGAGTAATATTGTATAAATTAAGTAATTGTAATTAGGTAATATTGTATGCAGAAATTAAGTAAAGGTTACTCAAAGAAAGGATTGATTCAGCAAAAATAAATTAAGTAAAGGTTACTAAAAGAAAGTATTGATTCAGCACAAATAAATTAAGTCTTGAAACTGAGTTTTTTTCTGAAATTAAATTTACTTAAAAAAAGCAAATGCAGAAAGTTTCTAATGTTTTTGTAAAGTAAATTTTACTCATTATTTTTTTCACTGTGTCAGTAAATCTATTATAAAGGACTCAGGAAACGTAGCTTAACTAAGAAATCTGGTGTAAATTGGATTATGAAATAGTGAAACATGATAACCAGTACAAAAGTTTGTTGTATAGTTCACCTCCGTTCACCCCCAGCATTCTGAAATACAGCATTTTTAGCCGATGCTCCCAACAGGCTTACAGTGCTTATAGTCCATAGGGGCATGGCGTTGCCCATGCAAATAAATCTTTTAAAAATATTTTACACCATGAAAAACCTCAAAGTAGCTCCACACTTCATTGGTAGAATTCTGATGGTCTTAAAATGTAAAACGAGGCACTAAGAACTTGGAAAGTGCACAGATACAGTAGTTTTTTTAAAACACTGTTTATGCACACAATACCTTAAAATTAAGTAAATTGACGGATGAGCACAAACGCGTAGGTAGGATTGAAGAACAGGTTGAAAAATGAATTCTGTGGAAACTTTCAAAGTTTCAGAGTGCCCTCTGAATTCTACCAATAAAGCATGGAGCTACTTTGAGCTTGTTAATGGTGTCAAAATAAAGATTGGATCTTTGAATGGGTGATGCTATGTCCCTGTCTCTAGCATTGTAAGCCTGTTGGGAGCATCAGCTAAAACTGCTGTATTTCAGAATGCTAGGGGTTGAGGTGGGCTACTCAATAAAAGTTTGTACTCACTATTGTGTTTCTCCTTTAAGCTATGTTTTGTTCTTTTAAGGACAGTTTATGGAAATGTATAATTCTAATAGTAAAAAACTAAATTACACACACAAAAAATCACACTCTGGACAGTTACTGTAGGTCTCAGACAGATATGTAAATGACTTGACTTGACACTGAATCCTGCAGTATATAAAAGTTTTTTTAGACACTTAAAACATGCTTAAATAAATTTTGCCCAGTTGACACACTTGAGGCGCATCACTGGACTGAGTTAAGCAGTCATTTGGCTTTTTGTTTTAGCAACCAACGAAGGTACAAGATCTACAGACCAACTGCAACATCTGTGGGCAAATGTGTTGCAGGATTCCATACAGAACCTTTGAGCCTCCATGCTCAACCATATCTAATGTTGAATCCAGACTAGATGAAGCCCATTAGGAGCCTCTTTTCAATTGATTTTTAATTTTTTTCCCGTATAAACTTATACTTTGGATGTATTAAAACACTGTTGTATCTTCTATACTGTTGTATCACCCCAAATGCTCTCTACATGTTCTCCCAAAACGTATATCTCACATTATTCCATCTGGTCTGCTCTACTAACCCTATGCCAGCCATCACCTCTTTAACCCTTTAATGCTAAAGCAGCTGTATCTCTGCTGTTTAATCTACCGAACAGGAACATACTTCACACTTATCCAACAAACACACAGCTTGGTGATCCATCCCGAGTGACAGACACAAACACACCCACACAGCCTCAGTGTCCTCTGGGCCGAACAAGTGACAAGTCAGAACATCTAGCTAAGGGTGAGCAGAATGTCAAGCAGTTCACGAGTGACAGCCGTCCAGTAAACACTGTAGACGCAGCAACATACAACATCATACGTATCATCATGACTGTCAATCACAACGCATCAGTAAATACTAAATCAGTAAATACTCCCTGGCCACTTTATTGGAAACACCCCCTTGCTAGATCCATCTAGTTAGTGTACAGTTACAGATTGTGGCACATCTATTGATGCAGTTTGTGTTAACCAATCCCTAGTCTTTCATCAATGATCAGTAGCTACCAGTGATAGTGTTGGGTGTAGATGCTTATAGTACAGATACAGTGGATTGGAGAAGTTGGCAGAAATCATGTCCTGGTAACCACCACCAATGTGGATTAATAAGTGATAAGTACAGAGGACCTGGTCTTGTCAGAAGGGGTTGGCGATATGGTCCTAAAGAAATATCACAATATTTCCTGGTAATACTCTTGGGGATATTACAAATCACTGAATTAAAAAAATATTCAAGAATACACTACTGCAACAAAATGAAAATGACATTTTATTATTGCATACAGTATGATATGGCACACCCAGATATATACGGAGATATAAAAAAATCCAGAATGTCATGATACTAATAATGCACTCCAAATATCCATATATATCCATGTATCCAGAATTAAAATAATAATAAATAATACTGGACATATATAATCTGTCTCTAGTAGACATATAGCAAGAAATGAGAACGGCGTGATTTTTTTCTTTTGCTAAAAACAGCAAAAAAAAGGTACCCTGGTGTGATCATTATGGGTGGGTGATATGGCACAATATTTCAGGATATAATATTGTTCACAATAATTTAAAATGTTGGCAATATTACACCCCTACTTGTCAGGCCATCAAAACTGCATTGTTAAGAAGTTGACAAAGGTTTGGTCAGAGTGGAGTAAATGTCCTTGCCTGACCAGAGACGCAGAAACAGATGCCAGATCTGGTCAGGAACATCAAAATTCATATATACAATACTGATACTAATACTAATATGGAGTTAGCTATCTTGTATAAGTTACTATAGGTTTAAATCGGATCTCCGGTGGATTTCCTCATTTTACAGACACTGGTCAAAGCAAGCGCCATTCACATCGGATTTTATAATATAGAGCGAACTCAGGGGCTTCAACGTGGTGAAACTGCCCAAGCACCGAATCACCAAGTCTGAGGTAAGAGTTTAGTAGTGTTAGTTTAGCTGACAGAAATGTTATCAATGATGCTGGTGAGCTTTACAACTATGGCTGTATCTCTATAAACATTTTGTCCTTTGAGGTTTTGAGCTGTACAATTGACTGTGGGGCCGAGGCAGGTAGCGTTCTCTGCTGCAGTGCTGTTAGCCAATCAGAGGAGATATGATTGCGTGTTTGAATATTCACAAGCAAGAGCCAAAATTATGTCCTTCTTCAGAGACCACTAATCCAGTGAACTAAGACAGGATTATAGAGAAACACAAGGAGATTTTGGCATGCATTCATACTAGAGACCACAACTAGACATTTTAAAATGAATTAAAAAACGATGGAATGAAACCTTTTAATGGATTAGTGGTCTTAGAGTCTTGACCTGGTCAGAATCGTCAAAACTGGATTGTTGAGGAACTGACCGAAAGCCTGGTCTGGTTAGGAACATCAAACTTTATCAGTAAAGATTGTAAAAATGTCCTGGCTTGGTCAAGGTTATCAAAACTGAATTGCTAAGAATGGAACAGAAGACCTAATTAACCAACCAACCTAATTAACCAATCACCATCCACATAATAGCTGCTCTGTGATGGTTTTCTCTCCTGTGGGGTCCTGATCATTGAAGAACAAGTTGAAAGGAGGATAAAAAATAAAGTATGGAGAAAAAAAGCTACGGGACTACAGTCTGTTATTACAAAGTGTTTCTAAATGCTCAATGAAGCTGATAAAAAAGGACGTGCAGAAACAAGGAGGTGACTGGACAGTTTAGTTGGGAAAACCATGCAGGGGTGACTCCCTCTCTCTCTTTCTCTCTCTCTCCCTTTATCTCTCTCTCTCTCTCTCTCTCTAATCGTTAAAAGAGGACACCTTGCTCAGGAGGGGAATCACACAGCCTGTTTATCAAGGTGTTTTTCACCAAGCCAGTCAGTATTCTCCTCTTTTGTCTCTAATGTAATCCATCCATCTTTCACTCTGTCCTTGCTTCTCTCTCTCTCTCTCTCTCTTTCTGTCTCTCTCTCTCTCTCTCTTTTCCCATGTCTCCCAGCCGTGTTGTCGCTCTTGTGCATTTATCTCCATTAAAAGAGTGAAAGTATTAATAGTTTCTGGGGCGAGACAGAAAGGATATTGCTGCTGGATTTCCGAGAGGGAGGGGAATGAGCGAGGATTTACCGAGCGCATAAATTGCTGCCATTGAAAAGGGGTATTCTCTGTCTCTCTCTCTCATTCTCTCTCCCTCCCTCTCTCTCTCTCTCTCTTTTCACTCTCTCACACACATACATTCTCTTCATATCCCTCTCTCTGTTTATTCCCTTCATCAGAAATCTGCCAGGATCCCTCTTTCTCTTTCTCTTCCGCTTGCTGCTCCAAAAAGCGCTGGCTCAAATTTAAAGATGCCAGCCTCTAAACTGCTCTAACTAAGCGAGAGATTTGCAGGGCAATGAAGGAATTTCACTCTTTTTAGGATGTGTGTGTGTGTGTGTGTGTGAGTGTGAGAAGGTTTTGGTTGAATGATACAGACAAATAACGATTATTGCAATCATTACTGCTATGTTTTGAACTGATACACTTTAGACTACATTAACGTTAAAAAAACTTGGGTTCAACTGTGACTCCAGCCCCCATCCATGGCCAGAACCAAGCCTCTGCAGCAGAAAACGTGTGCCATGAACTCACGTGACCAAAGAAAAATTTGTAGTCCAAACAACAGCAACCAAAAAGCAGTGATTAATATTAACGTATTAGTGAATACCCAGAGCTTTACAACACTTTTCAACGCTCATATAAAGAAAATCGAAGAATAAGAATCAAAGCTGCAGCCTTGAGGCTCATGCAGTGATATGGCCACAGTTTTTTTCACGATATTTGAACGCCCATTGGCCCATTTTAATGATAAACACTTTGGTTGGTTTGGAAAGGTGTGTCAAAAGAATATTTCACTGTGCAGTTACTGCTGTATGTTGGGGAGGTCTGTAACACCTGTGATTCGCTTAAAAATATGCGGTAAAAAGTACAGTAGTGGCGCTCAAAAAAGAAAAATAAGTCAGCTAAAGTAACGATGTAAACAGGAGCTACTTAAAAAGATCCCCAAGTTGACTGGATGTTGACTTTGACATGCTTGGCTGATCTCAAAATGTCTGAGAGCCATAGAAAGGCAACGGTTGCATATGTTATGTGTTCTGCTGATATTGGTTCAACTGATTCTAATCTAAAAAAAAAGACAGTTTGACAGTGAATGTGAATACTGGACCAATATTTTGAAAAGAGTGGTTGCCGTGGTTAAGTGGAAGGTGCTTTGCAATGCTCATAGCTTTCTAAACAGTATACCTCGCCAACAGTCTATTTGCATATCTTGTGTCTGCATGATTACATCTAGTGAGGTGTGTTCAGGTGAATGTCTGGCGTATTGCACCACTGACAGAAGTGAACCTAGGCAACAGTAAGACTTTACTTGCTATCTTTGCAGTGAATGGTCACAGTTTCGTCCCCAATGCATGTACACCACCCGCTTTTTATGCACACATAGTACAGATGCACAATAGTGCACAAACCCATAGCACATGTCTGTTGGCAGCTATACAGTCTTTTACAGCAACAGTAAACAGAACGAATAAGCGTGAACCAGCTGGTCAGTTTCTTCTTCTGGGAAAGAGTGTTGGACACGTCCAGGTAGCTGCACCTCTGAAATAGCAATGCACCAAAGTCAGACTGCTCCTCGCTCTTAAAGGGAATGGCAAGTGACCTGCTGATTGGTTTATTTTTATGATTTCATGCCCAAAACACACCCTAAATTAATTAGGAGGTCGCTGACTGGAGTTTGTGTAAGGTATGTTTTCCTTGTATGAGAACTATGAAAAATCTGGTTATTTCCGCCTCACAAAAATACACATGGAGTGAAAGGTTGTTCGTGGTACCCTGTAATATATTGCTACCCTGTGCAGGGGGTAGTTTATGACTTTTTCCCAATGATACTAAATAGGCTCTGGACTCACTGCAATCCTGACCAAGAAGTTGAAGTTGATAAGAAGACTACAGTTTGGAAACTCGATGTTGAATCTATATTTTGTGACAATACCCTTTTTTGGAATCCTACATTTTAAGATTGTGTGTATTGTGTGTGTGTGTGGTGTATGTATGTGTTCTTTGGAGGGTGAAACTGAACGAGGATTTATTCTGCACTGCCAGATGAGAGATCTATGCTCCGGCTCGCGCTGCGTGTTAATTAAAAATTTCTTAAATTATATATTTCTCTGGAATGCAAAAGGAACGATGGGACGCGCTGTAATTGGCAGTGCATTCCGAGGCTTTGAAGTGAAATTGCTTGGGTGACGTCGGTCTAAAAAACTGGATTAGGAGTCGACAGGGTAATACACGCAATCAGTCACTTTCTTTCTTTCCCTCTTCTCTTTCTTTCCCCCTTTGAATTGGCACTCATCCTCCTCTTCCCATTCATTTGCTGGTCCTTATTTAGTCTAGTGCAAAATAGCACACCTCTCCTGTCCTTTTTTCACCTCTCTTCTCCTCTCATTCTCTCTCTCGCTCTCACTCTCTCTCTCTCTTCTTTCCTTGTGCTTATAGAAGAACCTGGTTATAATCTCAGCCCCTCCTGCCTTCCAATAATCAACGTCTCCCGATAAGATTGCTCTCGTCTTTACCCCTCTTTTCTCCGTTCCACTAGATGCTCCCCCTCTCTCCGTCGTTCTGTATGACGGAGCACGCGTGCTGCAGGGTCTGAAGGCTGCAGATAGTCGAATCGCTCCTCTGGCGCGTCCCCTCGCCTCAGCGTGAGGACGACTGTCACAGCCGGACTGAATAATCGCGCCGCGGCAGCACTGAGCACAGATAAATGGGAGTCGACGGAGCTAGAGTGGCTGTAACGAGCGTTCCTGTAGAGCAGTAGGCCACGGAGAACCCTCAGCATAATCTCTACAGCACTGAGAAAAACATGGAAAGCAGTCAAATGTCAAAATCCCTGTCTTTTTGTTCTCTGAGAACAAAGAGAAATAACAACAGGAGAAAACAACAGACAGGGACGTCCCAGTTTGACCCTCAAGTCCTTGTAGGCCTCCAGAAACATCAAAAATACATGCTCTCTACTCTCTACAGGCATGACACCTTCTAGCCCCTACAGTTGAGAAGTGTATTTCACTTTTTAGAAAAGTAAAATGTACAGGTCTCACTTTCTAAACTAGAACCACATTTGGCATAAACGTATAACCAATAAAACAAAAGAATAAACCAAAAAACAAACAAAATGAATGGTAAAATGTTAATGAATTATTTAACAAAGTTCATTTCTCCAATGCCCAAACTTGACCATCTCTTCACCGATGCTCCCCACTACTGTTTGGACCCAGCATTTACTAATCAAAGGTTTAGACACCCCACATTTCAGACAATAGAAAAGAAGAGTCTTGGCATTTTTAGCAACACCTAATAACCAGTTTGAACACCTTAGCAATGGCCAAGCACTGACTTAGCAGCCAAGAACTATCATAGTAACAACACATCAACCTCCTTCCAACACCTTAGGATCAATACAACAACCACCTTCCAATACCTTAGCAACAACACAGCCACTACCTTCCAACACCTTAGGATCAATACAACAACCGCCTTCCAATACCTTAGCAACAACACAGCCACTACCTTCCAACACCTTAGGATCAATACAACAACCGCCTTCCAATACCTTAGCAACAACACAGGAACCACCTTCTGTTACCTTAGAAAAAACACAGCAACCACCTTCCAATACCTTAGCAACAACACAGCAACCACCTTCCAATACCTTAGCAACGACACAGCAACCACCTTCCAATACCTTAGCAACAACACAGCCACCACCTTCCAACACCTTAGCAACAACACAGGAACCAACTTCTGATTCCTTAGCAAAACACAGGAACCATCTTCCAATACTTTCCAATACTCTCTCCAGTGTTTTGAAATTGGACTGTGGTTGCCATTTTTGGGGCCACACACTTGGGCCCAATCCCTTTTCTCTTTTTTACCCCTACTCGGATTATAACCTGTCCCCTTGGAACAGAGTGATATTGTTGCCCTAAGATTTGGGACAACACTTCAAGCACCCGGTACAGATATGTAGGTTAGCAGTGGAGTGCTAAAGTTCAGAAACCTAGCTGCTGATTAACTAGTTAATTTTAGAGCATTGTATGTCCTCAGAAATTAGATTTTTAAAATTGTATTTTATTTTTCATTTTCAACTTAAATGAAAACAGAGGGGTAGGGCTAAGTGGTGAAATAGGTTTGGGCCATTATGTTATTTTATAGATTTCTTTAAAAGTCTTTAAATTCATTTTAAAATGTCAAGTTGTGATCTATAGTATGAATGAATGCAACAGAGCTGTTTTTTGTGAAAAAAAGAAATAGTGCTCAGGTGTTTCTATTAAGCCCTGCTTTAGATCACTGAATTAGTGGTCTCCGAAGAAAGACAGGATTTGGCTCTTGCTCATGAATATTCATACATGCAAACATATCGCCTCTGATTGGCTAACAGCACTGCAGCAGAGAATGCCTACCTGCCTTTCACCCCCCAATCGCCCCCAACCACAGTCAGTTTTACAGCTCTGAAATTCAAAGTACAAAATGTTTTCAGAGATACAGCCTTAGTTTTAAAGAAAAAGCACTGGGTGCTAGGTAAAGTTAACCCATAAACTTCACTTAATGTCAGACTCTCAGCAAGTTGAGCGGCCCCACGGCCAAGAAATGTTATCAATGCTGCGATAACCCCGCCGTAATAACGTTACTTTCGACTAAATTAACAGTACTAAACTCTTACCTTAGACTTGGTGATTCTCTGTTTGGGCAGTTTCACCACATTGGAGCTTCAGTGTTCTCTCTATATCATAAAATCCGACATAACCGGCGCCCGTTTTGACCGATATTTTGTTGAGTTGAGCTGCCTTGTCAGACTGTGCTTCCCTAGTGTATATTTAAGGTCTCTGTAAAACGCAAAATCAACTGGAGATCCAATTTAAACCAGTTACTAAACAGAAGCTGTAAACAGAAGCTGTAAACAGAGCTGTTAGCTCCTCCTTAGCTAACGAGAGAGTGTTGGCTCTGCTCCAGCCCGGGTTCAGCGCTGCCTGTGGGCGGTCCTGAGCCGAGTTGGGCGAGGTCATGAAGTCACTGGTAGATGTAGACACCTAACGTCTCTTTGATCAACTCATATTTCTGAGGATTTTTTTTACTAGCTACTGCAGACAAGGGAGGCTGAGGAAGAGTTTCATATGCAGCATGCATATACAATTCAGAGAGACCTACAGTATTACACAAAAAACAAAAAAGGGGGATTTTAGTGGAAGAAGATCTTTAAAGTTAATTCACAAACTTGCAGTTTCTAGTTTAATTAGGAGTCTCTGTAGTTCAGGACTTGCAGTGGAGCTGCTCAGGGTCAAGTTTAGTACTGAAGGCCCTTGGGGGGACACTGAGGCTCTGGTGTTTTCATTCCTAAATATGAAGACAGTCATGCACTCACATTTACACTCCCACACACACACAGTGCAGACGAGGACACCGGAGGCGTATAATGTCGAGCTGTCTATCTGTCTGCTCGGCTACAAATCTGTGTAACGACGCAGACGGACAGATTTGGAGTGGCCGTAGTGAGCGCCAGGCAGAGGAGCCGCCGCCTGACACACTGCATCTCATCACTGTCTTCACACACACACACACACTCACACACGGATACATACATAAATACATATACACACACCTCTGACTACTCTCTCTCTCTCTTTCTTTGACATTAACTTCTCTCTCTCTCTCTCTCTCTCTCTCTCTCAGCTCTTTATGTGATTGTCTCTCGCTCGCTGCCAATCTCCTCTGCCACAGCTCTGCTGCATCTGTGCAGACCCATGTGCTAAGCTAAGGATATATGAGCTTATTTTCCTTTTTTTTATTTCAATCAGATTTAGGAATGTCACATTATTATCTGTTTTCATACATGCCTGCCTGAACCTGTGTTTGTGTGTGTGTGTGTGTTTGCCCGTACACTGTAAAAAAAAATGGGTACCACTTTAAAATAAGACTACCTTTATAAAGGGTTTATAAATGGTTTACAATTAGTTTATTAATGGTTACTAATTAGGTTGTAAATACCTTAAAAATAATTAATAATCAGTTATAACACATACATAGAAAGGGCAACAATGACTTGTTGTTTGCCAAATAGTGAACCCACAGCCATCTATATTGTTGCCCTTTCTACGTATGTGTTATAACTGATTATAAATGATTTTTAAGGCATTTACAACCTAATTAGTAACCATTAATAAACTAATTGTAAACCATTTATAAACCCTTTATAAAGGTAGTCTTATTTTAAAGTGGTACCAAAATATTTTCTACATCTACATTTTCTATGTAACAATGTACGTTCAAAAGCTGTTAAAGGTGTTAAAGTTCAATCAAATTGGATTTGCTATTTGCTTACAGATGATTTCTTTACATGAGTTCTATTCCCTTGTTCTAGTAATTTAGTTTAATTTAGTTTTCTTAGTTTCTGAGGGGAAAAATTCATTCTGTATTTTCCGCTCTATAAAGCACATTTTAAATTCTTGAATTTTCCCTAAAATCGTTTCGTTATTGCGTTTTATAATCCAGTGCGCTTTGTGTATGAATTTTACCAGTAAGGTATTAAGGAGCAGTAAAGCTACTTCACTTAAGTACAGTGTTATACAGGAGTTTCAGTTTAGTTCTCCAGCAGCAAGGCTAGAGCATCATTAGCATAAGCTGCTAACCATGCTAAGTGCTAGCTCTTTCGCCGCTCAGAGCTGAGTATTATTGGACTGCAGCCTGCTGCTAACCCCGGCTAGTACCGCTGGAGCAGCATTAGCATTAGCCACTAACCATGCTAAGCGCTATCTCTTTCGCCGTTCAGAGGAGAGTACTGGAAATATAAGCTTACTCTAAATAAACGGAAGCGATTTATTCACCCAAATTAATAGTTTTCAGAAGAGAAATCTGTGTAGATTAACATCCAGTGCTCGTTTGACTTTTAAAGAAAATGTTTTTTTTTTTTTTTTTTTACGAATTACAGTTTTGTTAACTTAGCTTAGCTTTACTTAACTTAGTTACCCACCACCACCCAGTGACGAGACCTGCTGAATTATAAGGAAAACATGACAACACCCCTGTTCCTTACTAGTATCACATAAAGTGCCTTATAATCCTGTGCGTGTTATAGTGCAAAAAATGTGATTAGTAAAATGCATTTTATGACAATGAGTTTTTTTTTTACGCATAAGCTAAACTTATCAATGCAACAAAGGACATTTTTATCTAATAGCCTTCAACACAGAGCCTGGCCAGGTAACCTTTGCATAGAAAATAACTGAATACACAAGAGAAAGTAGCCTGGGGGGGCACAACAAAACAAAACCAACCAACTTGCAACCAACAAAAATGAATGGTTGCAAGATCCAATGGGAAATGAGTGAGCTATAACTCACAGTTTCAAGTTAACTCCTAAATCCAAATGTCAATTTCATTAAACCAAATGAAAAACCTGAGCTGAAAGGCTGACAACTCATAAACTCTAGTGGAAATTACTAATAAAAACTAATTAAAGCTTAAGATTTCAAGGAAGTTATCAAAGGTTTTGCTCAAATAATTTTAGGCCAGGTATGGATTAGGGTGGTAACTCTGGAATGAGTTCAATGGTGATCCATTCAATACGTTTGGGATGGGTTGAGGACCCCATTAGTGCTCGTGTCACTGAATGCAATCAAATCCTCACAAGAATTCTCCAAAATCTAGTGGAAATCCGCCCCCACAGTGAGTGTGTTCGTGTCAGCTGGAGTTGGACAGATGGGCCGTGCTGGATGCTGGTTATCCTCTACTGGATTTCAGAGGTATTCAAATTACAGGGGGGTACATGAAGGTCAAAGAGAAAGTGATTAAGAGAAACATCTGTACGGATGTTAATCAGTCCAAACATGGACATTTATCTCATCCCATCACCTCAGATGATCCGCTGGGCCGATGTCAGGTCTATGTGCTTCTCAGCACATCCTTAACCCTTAAAACCCTAGGCTGTTTTGGTGTGTTTTTTCAGTTTGTTTAGTCAGTTCCTCTTTCAGGTCTTTTAATACAGTAATTATATCAGACAGTCACATGCCCTGAGCTCCTCTTTTACTCCAGAAGCCATATGGCTGCTCAAAAATGTAATCATTCGAAATGTAAAACTGAAACTGGCCACGTTTTGGTCAACATTTTACCAAGCGCCTGTTTTTTTTTTTACTTATTTTAGAATGAATAGACTTCAAATATATTCACAACTAAGACATCTTTTCAAAAATGAGTTGAAAGCATAAGGATATTGATAATAGTTCATTACATGGTTTATTACTTTGATAAAATACATGGACAACATCAGGTGGACTTTTTTTCTTAATAATCACACTTTATGACACTCAGAGCAGCCTATGCCTTTCAGTATTTTAATCAGGCCCAATATGGCCACTATTCCAACTAATAATAAAACTGATTTACTCTACTAGATATTTATTTTCAGCTGCTTATAACAACAACAAATATTATAATAAAGAGTTATTCCACAAAATGATGAGAAAAAACACTTTTATTTAGGACACACAATGAAAATTCAATTAGCAGGGTAAGAGCACAGTTTTGCTCAAAATATTGCAATGCACACAACATTATGGGTGACATACTAGAGTTCAAAAGAGGACAAATGGTTGGTGCACGTCTTGCTGGCGCATCTGTGACCAAGAAAGCAAGTCTTTGTGATGTATCAAGAGCCACCAAGAAGGACGAACCAAATCCAACAGGATTAACTGTGGATGCTGTAAGTGAAAGCTGTCTGAAAGGGATGTTCAGGTGCTAACCCGGATTGTATCTAAAAGAACATAAAACCACGGCTGCCCAAATCACATCAGAATTCAATGTGCACCCAATTCTCCTTTTTCCACCAGAACTGTCCTTTGGGACAATAAATTATTGTGGTTTAAAACCAGGTGTTTCAGTTTCATTGTCCAACCTCTGTATCTAAGTTCTTACAATATTCGAGCAAAATACAAGCACATATGTTGCAGCAGGGCCTGTTGATCCAGCACATGGACATGCAGTTCTTAAAAATGAACATCCTGCCTCTCTTAACACATCCAACTGGCATTTTTCAGCAGGATGATGCTTGCCCACACACTGCACACAAGGGACAATCTGGGACTCCAGCTTTGGCATCTGAGGACTCTGTTTGTGCCTGACTGCTCCATAGTGTTGCACATTCCTAGATCTTTCCATTGTGATGCCTACACTGCACATATTGCGTTTGTTATTAAACAATACAGTTCATATATCCAGATCATATCTCTGCCTTCAGACAGCAGAACCATGAGGAGCAATCATGTCTTTGACTCTGTACTCTAAAGGACTGAGACATTCCGCATTAAACTGATGGAATAATGGAAAATGTCAAGTGTAAATACATCATTAATTAGTGCCATTGCTTCTCCAGACATCCTGTTTTATTCAGATCCTTTTCAGCAGACGGCCCAGCGTTAGCTGGGTAATAAAGCGACGACCTTGTAAGACGATCGCCTCGGCTCCCTGGATGACCTGCGTGGACGATGCGTCGAGGGCAACGTTTATTGCGTCTTATGTAATGGCGTTTCGAACAGGGAGATGGAGGGGACGTGCTTTATGGGGCTCAATGCATTCTGCAATGCAGTTTAATAGACAGCTCAGTAATACTCTCATGCATGGTAATTACATCCACTGTGCCCTCTGGAGCATGCTAACTGCGGGAGGAATATTAGGCAGATTAGGATTATCGCGGGCCGCATTTGCACAAAGGTGAACCGCATGCAGTTGAAGAGACAGCTGAAGAGCTGGATGATGAACCCTGTAACAGTACTGGTGCCACCATTCATTTTTGAAATGTAGCGGTAATAACAACAACTTAGAGCCTATATACTGCATTTTTCTGGTCCACATTGGTTTGGAATAATGTATCAAATTCTGCTGTAGTTTATTCACTCTGCCTGGCCAAAAATTCTTAGTTAAATTCTGGATTTAAGTAAGTAAATTATTTGATGTTGCTGCAGTTGGTCAGGTTTAGGTTCAGCAACAGTATGTGCTGAAAGAATGAAGTCAGCTGACTACCTGAATATACAGAATATAGACCAGGTTATTCCATCAATGGATTTTTTCTTCACTTCCAAGATGACAATGCCCACATTCACAGGGTTGGAATTGTGAAAGAGTGATTCAGGGAGCGTGAGATCATCATTTTCACACATGGATTGTTCACCATAGAGTCCAGATCTTAACCTCATTGAGAATCTTTGGGATGTGCTGGATGGTGAAGGCTTTGTGCAGTGGTCAGACTCTACCATCATCAATGCTGCTGCAAGATCTCGGTAAAAATTAATGCAACACTGGCTTGAAATAAATCTTGTGACATCTTGTGATATGCAGAAGCTTATCGAAACAATGCCACAGTGAATGTGTGCTGCAATCAAAGCTAAAGGCGCTCCAATGAAAAATAAAAATGTGTGACCTTTTTTTAGGTCAGGCAATGTATATTTGAAACCCACAGCCAAGTGAAGTAAAAAAAATATTGATGGTCTGGTTCCAGTGGCATTATTTTTTGATTAGCCGATTAATCACAATTATTTTTTATCATGCCCTCCATTTGTGTTTCCTATTGGTGCAGCAATGCATAAGAACCCAATATTTTTAATGTATGTAAATTGCCATGATATGTATACATATATAATTTTTTGCTACTTTTGAGCTATTTATCACAGCCCCCAAAAAACTATTATTTGCAAAAAGTTCAAATTTAAAATGTACTGTGTCGTGAACGTCTGTGGCAACCTTAGATATTGGCCCAGTTTAAGCTTCACAGAGATGGATTTTAGGCAAACTTTGGGCTGGATTTTTTGGCCGAACCTGGCAACCCTGGCTGCAGTTCATGGTAACTCGCTCTGGGTTTTCTCTCTGTTGCTCCAAAGACAACAGAAAGCACTATATGTGGGATTTAAACACTGAGAATGTATTTAAAAATATAATGAGCTGAAGTACAGTGAGTATGGATGTTGTCTGCATGAGCAGAATATGTCTAGACAACTAAACGTCTAAATCACTGGAGATGCAGTGTAGTGTTTCCTGCAGTGAGGCTCCTATCAGAGGAGTCAGTCTGATGTGTGTTGCGCTGTGAAGCTGCTTCTCCCACGGTCGGGTCTGGAGTTGGTGCTGAAGGTGCGGCGTGGGTGGAGGTGTGCGTGCTGGAACTCTGGAGTGGTGGGTTAGAGCAATGTGAGCAGACACCAATGCTGACAGCGGCTCAATCGATGCACGAAAGCCGAGGCGGGCTTTTCCAGCTTTTTTTCCGGCTCACATCACACACTCGCCAGGGACTGAAGTAGGCGGGACCGAGAGGGCCAAGCAACCCCTCGAACAGGTAAAGAGTAAACAAACAAACAAGCAAAAAACCCAACCAAGCAAACAAACACCAGCGGTAGGAGAGCCAGGGCTGGTAATTGAGACTTTTCCGGGTCGTGATGAATTATGCATGAGTGAGTCAGCCTGAAAAAGGCTGGAGAGAGAGAGAGAGAGAGAGAGAGAGAGAGGGATGAATAGAGTGGAAAATGTGAGAGAATAAAAGTGCCAGAGAGAATAAACAAGTGTCAGGTCTTCTAAGCGCACTCTGGGGATTCAAGCTCAGGCTCCATGATGAGCAGAACTTACACAACACCGGACACACATGCCCTTTTCCTCTCTCTCTCTCTCTCTCTCTCTCTCTCTTTCTCTTTTCACACTACACTTTTTCCCTCACAGCCCTTCATTTCTTTCTCTCCACATCAAAGCTCTCTCCTCTCATCTGTCCTTTTCCTCCACTTTCTTACACTCCCATCTTCCTCCACCACGACCAGTTTTCATACCTTTTCTGCATACTGACTTAAGTCTGGTGCACACTACACAATTTTTAGCTCGGTTTTGGGAGGTAAATCAAAAGATACCCACCCCAAATGTCAGTGCTCTTCGTTGAAACTACAGTGGCTTGCAAAAGTATTCAATTTTTTCAACTTACAACCACAAATTTATATGTATTTTATTGAGATTTTAAGTGATGGACCAACACAAGATAGCAAACAATTGTGGAAAAAAGTAGAATGAAAATGCTACATAGATCTAAAAACTTGTATCAAATAAAAACCTGCAAAATTGTGACGTATATCAATACTTTTGAGCCACCTTTCACTGCAATTACAGCTGCAGGTCATTTAAGGTTTGTCTCTGCCAGATTTGCACATCTAGAGGAGAGTGGACACTCTTCAGCCAATAGATACAAAAAAGATAAACTGTTAGAAATTTGGGAAACACACAAGTGTCTGTAGAGCAGGTTCTCCAGTAAGTTTAGGACTGGGTTTTATTCAGGGTTTGAGTCATTTTTAGGTAGATTTTGTTAGGGTAGGGTGCATTTTAGACATACTTTGTTGTACTGGGACAAATTGTATGTTTTTTTTTTTTTTTTTTTTTAAGTCAGGTTCGGTTAGGATGTTTTGTGCTCTTTTGTTGGGCAGTATTTGTCTAGCTTATGGCAGTTTTAGACAGTTTGTTGGGCTAGAACCAGTTCAGAAAGATTTTGTTCAGCTTAAGTGAGTTTAAAAAAATGGTGGTTTGGGTCACTTAAATAAAATAAAATAAAAACTTGGATTTTGGCCAGTTTAGGCAGCCTTTTGGATTCGTGTCAATTTTAAGAACTTAGGTCAGGATTAATCCACACTTTGTTGGGATTGGGTCAGTTTAAGACCTATTTTGTTGGCTTGGATAAGTCTTTAGAGAGATTTTTTTGGGTTTAGATCAGTGTTATTAAACTTTAGGTCAGTTTTCGACAGTTTGTTAGCCTTTTGTTATTTTCATACAGATTTTGATTAACTTGGGTCCATGTTTAAAGGCTTTGACAGATGTTGTTGGGCTCAGGTCAGCATTACACAGCCTTTGTTTTGTTTTGAGTTTTAGACAGTTTATTGGGCTAGGACAAGTTTACATAGACTTTGTTGGGCTTAAGTGAGTTTTAATAGGCTTTGTCAGTTTTAACAGACTGTTGGACAGTTTGAGAGAGACTTTATTTGAATTGGGTCAGGTTTAGATAGACGTTATTGGGCTTATGTCAGTTTCACACTGACATTGTTGGGCCAGTTTAGACAAACTTTGTTGGATGTGTCAGTTTTTGGACTTTAGTCAGGATTAATGCACACTTGTTGGGATTGGGCCAGTTTAAGACATACTTTGTTGGGATCAGGTCAGTTCTATCAAACTTTGTTGAATTTAGGTCAATTTTAGGCAGAATGTGTTGTACCTGGTTTAGTTTTGGACAGAATATGTTGTAACTGGGTCAGTTTTAGACAGATTTGGGCAAATTTCATACAGCCCACACTTTGTTGGGGTTTTGTCATTTTTTATAAAGTTTAAGATATATGTTGTTGGGCTTGGGTGAGTTTTTAGAGAGAATTTATTGGGTTTTGACCAGTTTTAGGCAAAATGTGTTGTACCTGGGTAAGTTTTAGACAGTTTGTTGGGGTTTTGTCATTTTGATTAACTTGGCTTCATTGCTAAGACTTTGACAGATGTTGTTGGGCTCAGGTCAGCATTACACAGCCTTTGTTTTGTTTTGAGTTTTAGACAGTTTGTTGGGCTAGAACCAGTTTACATAGACTTTGTTTGTTTTATCTAAGCATGCATATGACATTTATAACGTTTTTTGTTTAGCTCAGTTCTTAGGTTTGGGCTTGGGTTAGTTTAACAAAAAAATGAATTTGGATTCAGGGCAGTTTAGGCAGACTTTGTTGGATTTGTGTCAGTTTTAAGCAGGTTACGCTGGACTTAAGTCAGGAATAATCCACACTTTGTTGGGATTGTCTCAGTTTAAGACATACTAGGGTGAGTTTTTAGAGGGAATTTTTTGGGTTCAGTGTTATCAAACTTTGTTGAATTTAGGTCAGCTTTAGGCAGAATGTGTCGTAATTGGGTCAGTTTTAGACATTTCTGGGCCAATTTCATACACACGGTGTTGGGCTTTTGATTAACTTGGGTCCATTTTTACAGACATTGACAGACGTCGTTGGGTTGAGGTCAGTTTTACACAGTCTTTGCTTTGTTTTGAGTTAGACTGCTAGAGTTCTGTTGTTTGGGCATGTTATTGAACAGGAAGTTCTGAGGTTTCAGGTTTCTAGTAAAAGTTCTAGCCTAAACATTAATATTAAAATCACAAATCCTATTAAAAGTGTCTGGCCACAGTAATAACAGCAACAACAACAACACCTCTTGTAGCAGAACACCGTATGAGTCATATAATAGCACATGACTCACAAGAACCAAAAACGTATACAGTTTCACACTGGGTTATCCATCTCTTTCAGTCAAAAGTAACCCAAAAAATGGGGGTCAGTTATTTAAATGGAATAATTAGACCAGATGCGAGTGTCCACACGTCTATTTATAGAGCATTTTCACTGCGCTGTCTGCTTTCACCATTTAGACACGCTTGTACTGCATTAGACAGATTTGAACTTCTCTGCTAAACCCCATTACAGAGCGAGCCGTACACCACCACACCGAATTACAGTCCTCCTGTCACCACACACTGCACTATTATGTGAATTATAATGTATTTCCTGACTCTATTATACTGACCTGACTCAGAATAAATAGCTTGTGTAACTCGTTGTCACGCAATTCCTGCAGATTTTTTTCTTTTTTTTTTTCAAATCTTCCATTGTGTCACATCCCAAAGATGGTTTGGTGGATTTAAACCAATAAGTAAATAATACTGAACTCATTGTTATGTTCATAAAACCAGTCTGAGGCTATTTGATTGATTGGTATGAAGCTGCTGCTGCTTTATTATTTTAATTTAGTTGAATTTCACACTAGACTTTTTTTCACAAGTTGGAAATGTTTGTTCAAGTGTAAAAACTGTATTCGAGCCCAGGACCATTTGCCTAAAGATTGGTGGTCCGGCGTTTGTGTTAAGAGGCCTTTGATACGCTCTGCTACAAATGTGGAAACTATCTGCTCCTGGTGCTGTGTGTGGGTTTGCGTGATTGGTTATTTTTTCCACTCATCACAACACCTCCCCTTCACATTACTATATCCTACACTCTAAAAATGTATGTGCTGTTTTTTCTCAAAAATGTTGTGGAATATTTTTGCAACCTTATTTTTAAGGATAAACCACAAAATAATAATTATTTTTCCTAAAATGGCCTGTTCCAGTGATCTGTTGCACAATTATTGGCACCCTAAACAATTTTTCAGAAATAAATGTGTTTGAACCATTTATGTTATTTCTACTGTAGTTTATAAAGTGGATCAAAATATCTTTTTGGTTGTTTTTACTAAAAATCTTAAAACAGGCATTATTTAATAATAAGGTTGCACTATAGTTTTTACCAGTGGTGTGCAGTGAGGCCCTTCTAACCCTTCAGAGAAGGGGTGACAATAAGTGCATGTAAATAATTACATCATTTTTAAAAAATATTATAGTTATTGTAAGTGTATGGACTTTTATAAATGTTTTATAAATAAAAAACAGCAACTAATTCAAAGCATTAGTCTGTGTTTTTCAGTTGCTACGGGACTCTTATCTGACTGACAGCTGTTCTAACCAATCAAAGCTTTTTAAAATGGCTTCTGCCCCCTTGTGTCTGTTGTGGACCCTTCTGCTCATTTTTAGAAGGGTGTAGTAATGAGTCTGTTAACAATGTCATAGAACAATCTAACCAATCAAATTTATGATTTTCACTCTGGGGCGGGGCCATGGCTGTCTAATCCCTTTTCAGTGCTGTGCATTGCTTAG
Source organism: Astyanax mexicanus (assembly GCF_023375975.1). Classification (NCBI taxonomy): domain Eukaryota; kingdom Metazoa; phylum Chordata; class Actinopteri; order Characiformes; family Acestrorhamphidae; genus Astyanax; species Astyanax mexicanus. The sequence continues at coordinate 9,804,629 of NC_064427.1, read as the reverse complement.
TCGTAAAACAGCGCACATGCTGGGGGGGTGGGGGGGGTGGGGGGTGGGTTGTAGAAGGGGTACCCACTATACTCACTGCACATCACTGGTTTTTACGTGAAACCCACAAAATATTTTGGGTATTTTTATTTTTAGTTTATTAAAATCTGACATAAATCTGAATGTCACTATATAAATTAAGCTGTTTCTACTGTAAGATCAATAAGAGTAATAATTTATGTTACTACTACAACTGAGTACTAGTGACATAAAATATGTTCTGTAGCAGGTTGCAGTTCATCATTTACCTTTATAAACATGTATAAACACAGAAATAATTCTTAGACCTTTTCAAATCAACTTTATTTATTTATTTTTGAAAAACTATGCAAGCTATGAAACAGTGAAACAGTGTTAACCCTTCCCAGGAGTGACCAGCCTACCAAAATTACTCCAAAAGGGCATGGACAACTCATCCAGAAGGTCACAAACGAACCCAGAACAACATTTAAAGAACTGCAGGTCTCACTTGCCTGAGTCAATGTCAGTGTTAATGATTTAATAATAATAGAAAGACTGGTCAAAAATGTTTTTAAAAAAAAATTTTTTTATCCAAGATAAAAAAAAAAACACTCCTGACCAAAAAGAACACAACCACCTGTCTCACATTTACCAACAAACATCTTGATGATCCCCAGAATTTTGGGCAAATATTATTTGGACTAATGTGACAAATGTGGAACTTTTTGAAAGGTGTGAGTACTGTTACATCTGGCATAAAATTAACAAAAAAAATTATATATATATATAAAAAAGAACATTATACTGAATGTAAAACATGGTGGTGGTAGTGTGATGGTCTTGGGCTGCTTTGCTGCTTCAGTGCCTGAAAAAATTGCTGTAATAGATGGAACCAGGAATTCTGCTGTTTATCAGACAATCCTGAAGAAGAATATCCAACCATCTGTTCATGACCTCAAGCTCAGGTGTACTTGGGTTCTGCAGCAGGACAATGATCCAAAACACACAAACAAATTCACCTCTGAATGGCTTAAAAAAAAAAAAAAAAGAAGATTTTGGAATGGCCTAGTCAACGTCTGAGATTGAAGAATGATCTAAAACAAGATGTTTATGCTCAAAGACCCTCCACCCTCCAAAACCTTTGACTTTAAACAATTTTATAAAGAAGAATGGAGCCAAAATTCCTACAGAGTGATGTGAAAGACTCCAGTTTGCCAGTTAGTATCAGTAAAGCTTAAATGCAGTTGTTGCCGCCAAAGGTGACACAACCAAACACATTTTATACAGGGCTAGATTGGTTTGGATAGGTTTTTTTCTTTAATAAATTAAAATATCATTTAAAAAGTGCTTTTTTATTTTTTTATTATGTTTGTCTGATATTAGAGTCAAAATATATCACTGTATGTGCAATGTTCCTACAAATTTCTAAACATAATACACAAAATATTGGGATATATTTACTAGTTTTTAGTTTATGGAAGGTTAAAACTAAATAATTTCAGGTAATTTTTTATCATAATAAGCAAAGATTACTGGGCTCTAGTCTCATTTTTTACAGTGTAATAAACAGTGTGATATGACAGCTTTGTGGAGTGAGTGCATGTACTGACCATGTGTTAATAAATGCTCGTTTTGCACTATGGAAGGAACTCCTGCATAGTGAATCCCCAGCATCCAAACGCACTGTTCCTCACCAAGTATTTTTTTTAAATCTAAACAAAATAATGAAGAGCAGCAGACGACTAAAGTTTTTGCAAGGAATTACACAATCGATCCACTGTTTTTACTCACAAATCTTGTGTGTAAAAAAAAACAACAACAGTGATAATGAGCCATTCCCCCAAATAAGCCCAGAATCGGACTCATTTATTCGGGACGACCCTGTCCTCACCTCCCTTCTCCTGTCCTCCACTCTCATTCTCATTTGGCTAATTGCACCACATTTAGGAGGAGTCTTGCTGCTATTTGAAAAATGAAACCATCACCTTATTACCTCAGACTGAAGTGTCAGCTCCCAGCAGTGCTAACAAGCATTAGAATGAATTAAAGTCAATAAAATGTTTGATTATGATAAAGTGAATGGATTGGCTGGCTGGGTGCACAGCTTGGAGGACAAATGGCTTTTGGCTAGAAAAGATAATAAAAAGAAGTGCAGGTTTGGGACTGTGCTGCTTTATTGAGGTGACCTAACTGGCCATTACAGACACAACCAAACTCAAAGCTAAAAATACTGAGTGCTTTTTACTGAGTATAGTTGTTCCGTAGAGATAAAATGCTCCTGTAATGTGATTACTTATACAATAAACAGTAATAAACAGTAAATTACAATTAGTATAATTAGATTTACATTCCGCATTTGAAACCTGAATATGTGCACCTGTATATATGTAATAATATGCCTCATTTTTATGCTACCTGTCATGATAGCACATGCAAATGAAGATAGTTTATTACAACAAGTACCAATACAAAAGAGTGGTGGTCAGAACGAGCAGGGTCAATCACCAGTGAACAGCAGCAGCAAGAAGGAGCAAACATACCATAAACATGACCAAAACAGTCTGAGGGTCAAACACAGGCAAGGATATATAAGAGGGCAGGCAGAAATCAAAACAAGTTCAATAAGAAGAGAGTAGGTAGGTTGGTAGGTAGATAGATACTTTATTTATCCCGAAGGATATTTAGGCAGGGGATAAATGTGTTGTAAAGTGGTAAACCAACACAACTCAGCAGGGTGTGTGTGTAGTTAAGGTGTATTTATATGGGTATGGACAGGTGAATTCAATATTCTGGTGATTAGCTTTCTGTAGATTCCACGTGATGTCAGTATGTGGGGCATTTTGGGTTTTGTAGTCCAGAGAATGGAGATTGCATGTACTGTTGAGTGTGGAACAGAGAGAAGCACTTTCGGCACCAGGCGTGACACTACCAGTCAAAAGTTTTAGAACGCCGATATTTATAGTAGTCTATTCTCATTCATCTGGCACCCGTTCTCAGGTCTTCCTTCAACTCTAATAATTCATGTTGCCTTGCCATAAGCACGCTGGCCATTATTCAGCCTCACTCACAAGGTAACACATTAAAACTTGTACATTTTAGTTGTTTCCGCTAGCCTGTAGATCAGAGAGCTTAACTGCGATAAATTACAGTCTTTAACAGAATAACAAAATTTGTAGTGTTTTTTGGTTTGTTTGCTACAGTATCAGTATTTCTTAAGCATGAGTGCTCCCTTAACATGTACATATTTTATTGTATCTCTTTAAGGCAACAATATAGAATATTATATATTATATACTATATATTGTTCTATATACTATCCTCTAAAAAAATCACTAAACACCATTAAAGCCATTAATGTCTAAATAGCTGACAACACAAGCAGTGATGGAAATAATGGCGTTGAAATAAACAGCGTTACTAACGCTGCTACTTTTTTCAGTAATGAGTAATCGAACTAATTACTATGACTGTAACTATAACGCCGTTACCATTTCCGACACCCCGTTACTGCACGTTACTTTAGATGTTCAATTATTATTATTTTTTTTACAAAGCATACCTATCAAGTCTCCCGTTTCGTACGGAAACTACCGTATTTACCCCTCTTTCCCGCCGTCCTCCCGTATTAGTATTTATGACCGTATTAATGAGCGATTAATAAATATCTTAATGGCAATCATGGTGCCAGTTCAAGGAGAAAGTCCCCCTTTCAGGAGAAACAGCCAATCAGCTTGCTGGTTTTGCGGAGCGCAGGGGAAGGTCAGTGTGGGAAAGCTTCCCCATCGCTGTGAGTTCAGGCAGCTAGTTGGAGCAGCTGACGTTAAAACAGATCTGGATATACAGCGATTTTTCTAAAAGAAAGGTAACGGAGCTAACCATGTAAACTGTGATTACACTGTTTCTGGAGCTGTTTCTGCAGGTTAAAAAGACTCATCTCCCAATCAAAACAGATAGATCAAACCCATATATATATAATGTTCAACCTGCCCTGATGTACCTGATCAGCCAGTAACTTATGATTTGTTTTTACTTGTATTTACTAATTTAAGATTGCAGGACCTACTGTCAGCTATAATAAAGGAAAATTAATTTAGCTAACTAGTTTAATAGAAGCTGGATGTAGAGGATAGCCAGAATTTAGTACAGTACTTTGTGTTGGTAGTTTAAAGCAGTTTCTGAACTCTGCTCACTGCCTCTAAATTGTGTTTTCCACCGGATCCATCTGATCAGCTAATAAAGAATCCTTTACTGAGTTTACCTGTTCAAATCCCTTAGCCCACTGTGGACCATAACTCAGTCATTATGTAAATCCAGCAGTGTATTAGACCCATCGTGCCGCCCGAGCTGTTTTTGTTGCCTGCTAGAGGAATATTAAATAAAGATTATTAATTGTGTAGGTCCCTTAGAACTGATATTTGTGGATATTTGTTTTAATAATTTGTTCCTTTGTATTATAAAAGGTAAAAGAACGAAATCAGAAACAAGTGAATTGTTTACATTATCACATTGTTACATGAAATCCATTGTTGATGTACTGTTTTGCGTACTTTATTAAGGAATGGATTCACTGATGGAATATATCTGGTCCATGTCCTTTAGTAAAAGCTCATTTTGCAGAATTTGTGCACCCTTTGTTTAATTTGTTCATTTTAAATCCATTATATAAAAAAATATAAAAGAGTGCATCCCTGACAGGAAAGTGAAGACTTCATGCAAATATCTAGAAAAATGTTTTCATTTAACGTGTAACGTGCCCAACACTGAACACAAGTGAGTAAATGTAAATGTGAGGGGTGTACTCACTTTTGGGAGATACTGTAAGGGATTACAATGTTTGAGGGAGGACGTTTATAGGGAAAAACTGTACAACCTGGATACAAGATGAGAAAGAGGTACACATGTTCTGTATGGCGTCTTGCAACACATTTGCCAACAAATATCACAGCTGAGCCTGTGGTGTGCCAGATGGTCCCATAAATGCTTGATTGGCTGGAAATCTGGCAACAGGTCAGGCCAAGAAAGTGTGGTAGGGAAAACACTTCTTGGGAAACACTTGCTGTGTGTGGGCAAGAATTGTCCTGCTGAAAGATGGCAGTTGAAAGTCCTGCCATAAGAGACGGCAAATAGAGGTAGGTCCAAAAATATTTGGACAGTGAAACAGTAAAAAATCTTCATGATTTGGGCTCTGAATGCCACCACACTAGATTTAAAATAAAACATATTAGATGAAGTTGAAGTTTAGACTACCAGGTTTACTTCAAGCGGTTGGAGTAAAATTATCCTATGAAGCATTTAGGAATTACAACCTTCTCATTTCAGGTGCTCAAATGTATTTGGACTTTAATTCCCTTAATAATGCATAATTAATTAATCAGGTAAAAGGTCTTGAGATGGTTTCAGATGTGATATTTGCATTTGGAAGCTGTTATTATGAACCCACATGTGGTCAAAGAAACTATCAATGGAAAAGACACAGACCTTTATTAGTCTGAAAAAAGAAGAAATCATCAGAGAGACCCTGGTGAAAAAAATACATATTTAATTGTACTTAAAACATATTGAGAAATGTCTAAGTATGCTATAAACATTTATGTACCTACTTAAAATATATTAAAAGTGTAACGCGGGAACCAGACGGGAGACGGACGTAAATGCGGGTAAGACCAGACTTTATTAAATAACAAAGAAACAAATAAACAAACAGGGGAATAACGGATATAAATAGGTGCATAAACAAACAGGGAAAAAACGTGAAACAGATAATAACAAAACAGGGCGAGGAAATATATACAAGGGATAAATACGTAAATATATACAACATAAACAAAGAAACAAACAGGAACTAAACGTGACTAGAAATAACGTGACCGATAACCAAACAAGAAAACAAACTAGAAATATACAGGGAATAAACGGAGATAAATACAAAACGAAGAACTAGAGAACGTGGAAATAACTATAGCGAACGTGGCAAGACAAACAACGGGGGAAGGTGCAAAGACCGACAGCAAACGTGGACTAACAAGTACTATTTATACTAAACATGAAACAATGAACACCTGGGGAAACAGGTAACGAGGGGCGGAGCTACAAATTAGAAACACATATGGAAAAGTACTGAGACGGGAGACACAGGGGAGCACAGGTCACGTGGGGAATGCACACAGAGACACGAGACGAGGCCAAGACGTGACAAAAAGTACATTCATATTATGCTCTTATCAAATGTTTGGAAGTAAACTTTGATCATACTTTTTAAAAAGTACAATATAGCGTATTTAAAAAAAAATAGACTACTATGAAGTACACTTTTAGTTTAATGTAATTCAATATACTTCTAAAATACTTATTTCTGAATATACTTTTGTACATTTTTAGCAAAAACAACAGTAGTTACAATAGTTCACTTAAAGTGCAATGTATCATGTAACGTGTTTAGAAAGTAAATTAAATTACTAATTTAAAAAAAAATTAAGTAAACAAAAAATTGTAGTAAAGTATATTTAAATACCAAATACCAATATACTAGAAGTGTGCTACTTACAAAAGACAGGAACAAAAAGCATATTTGTACTTGTAAAGTAAATATATTTCACATCAATTATTAGTACATTCCTAAAAGACCTAATATGGGGTTACATACATGAAGTAGTATGTTCAAATATTTCTTAAATATATTTAAAATAGCAACATTTTAGAACAGTTAAATACACTTAGCACAATTTAGGTAAGACTGTTGTAATGTTTTTATACAATTAAAGTATAATAAGTAACAGTTTGATACATCCTCTGAAAAAAAGAGCTGAAAAAAAGTGTTGAGCTTCCAGAGCTCAAAAAGGCCTGGAAGTCCACGGAAGACAACAGTAGGTGATGATCACAGAATCCATTCTGAACACTTACTGTATCAGTATCTAACTCCACTATAAAGGGAAGAAGACTTCATGAGAGTGAACACAGAGGGTTCACCATAAGACTTTACTGAAAAAAAGAAAAGAAAAAAACATCTGGAGGAATCAGCCAAGATCAGGAATAGTGTTCTTTGGACAGGTAAAACTAAGATCAACCTATACCAGAATGATGGGAGGACGAAAGTATGGGGAAGATTTGGAATGGCTTGACACAAAGCTCTGTAAAACATGGTGGTGGTGGATCACAAGCGTTTATTGAAGACGTGACAGAAGACAGAAGCAAATGGATGAATTCTGAAGTGTACATGGATTTACTTTCTGCTCAGATTCAACCAAATGTAGCAAGGTCGATTGGATGGCGCTTCACAGTACAGATGGACAATGACCCAAAACATACTGCGAAAGCAACACAGGAGTTTTTATAAATAAAGTAATGGAATATTCTATGTCCAAGATCACTAGATCTTGCTTAGGACAAAACTAAAGGTAAAAAGATGCATAAACCAGCAACAACTGAAGACAGCTGCATTCTGCGGCCTAACAAAAAAATCATAAAGGAAGTAACCAAGTGTTTGGTGATGTTTATCGGTCCCAAACTTCAGGTATTTATTGCCTACAAAGGATTCTCAACAATTAAACAAACAAAATAAATAAATAAATTTGCTCTATGGTAAAGTTAATTTGTCTAATGCCTTTTAGACCCTGAATTGAGGAGGCTTTGTAGAATTTTTTTGTAATTCTGAAACACTTAGATATTTTTGTTCAACCCCTTAAATGAAACCTAAATATCTACGCTTTAATGACATTTAATTTATTTAATGGCAAAGCAAGTGTGCTCAAATCATGAGGATTGTATCACTGTCCAAATATTTATGGGCCTAACTGTATGACCCCAGCATATATTTATTTTCTAATTCCCCCCCATTTTCTCCTCAATTTTGCTCAACCAATTACCCAACCCACTCATTACGACTCCCCCTATCACTAGTAATGCCCCAACACACCAGGAGGGTGAAGACTAGCACATGCTTTCTCCGATACATGTGAAGTCAGCCACCGCTCCTTTTCGAGCTGCTGCTGATGCAGCATTGCCGAGTAGCATCACAGCGCTCTCGAAGGAAAGTGCAGCGACTCGCTTCTGATACATCAGCTCACAGACGCCCTGTGCTGCGGACATCATCCTTTAGTTTTGTGGGGAGAGAGCGCCATCTACCTACCCGGAGGGAGCAGTGCCAATTTTGCTCACTCTCAGCACCGCTCATAGTGGCAGCGCTTTAGACTGCTGGACCACTCTGCGCCCCGACCAAAATATGGTCGACCAGAATATTTTTTACATACGACTGAGCTGTTAGTGCCCCTTGAAACACTACTAGGAGTGACTGAATGTTTTATGCAAAGGCTTTTCAGATCATCCAACCAGCAGTTGATGCAGGCCTTTGTCGGTACCTAAACAGACGTTGGACTTATCGCCAAAGTCAATATGGTTCCAGTCTATAGCAGTCTCTCTGTGTCAAACATTTGCTCTGTCTCACTTGATTGTTTCAAACAAAGTGTGCGAATGAGCCCGATATTGCAATGTCTTGATTTCTGGGATATTGTAGATGATTTTTTGTGGGCATCAGGCAGCTGCTATCAATATGCAGGAGAATCACAGAAGTCCTGGGAATAGTAAGATACAGGTATTATTATTATCATTATCATTATTATTATTATTATTATTATTATTACAAGTAGGTATTGTATAGAACCTGTAACTCCACCCAACCTGCTGTTTACACACAAACACATGCCCACACCAGCTGCAACAGGCCAGCTTCTTCTCCACTCCTTTATCTCTCCATCTGTGAATTCGGCTCAGAGATATTTGGGCGTCCCAGAAGCTCGAAGAGTTTCAAAATAACCTACTGTTATCTCGCTGTGTCTGCTTCCCTCTCTCTCTCTATCTCTCTCTCTCTCTCTCTTTCTCTTCATCTCTCCACCCTCTAGGCTCGCTAGTTCTCCCTTTCGTCTGCTTTATCAGTATTTACTGGAGCTGTTTTGGGGGATGAAAGGGGCTCTTGCTAGATTAGCTCTGATGATAACAGAGAAGTTATGATCACGCCAAAGAAGCACCAAGACAGTCTCTCTCTCTGCTTAGCTTTCAGATTCAGTGTCAAATTAATCTTTTCATATGTATGTTTTCTCCTCTTTAATTTCTTGGGGTGGGAGCTGGGGCGGAGGGGGGCAGTGCAGTGAATGAGAAAAGCAGGACGAGAATCTAAAGAGAGGATTGAGTCGGATTTGGAGACGTTTAACCTGCAGGCATGGCAAAGTGCTACTGAACTCTCTTCAAACGCCTCCCTCGCCGACTCTGTCATAGCACATATTCGCAGGGGCGGAACAAAAACATGCTTTATAACAGCTATCGTCTTTAACTGTCTCTGTACCACCTCTCCTACTGCACACAACTGCCTGCTCCTCACAGCCCCACTGTCTGGGTATTTACTATCATTTATCAAAGCATTACACAGCACTTATATCCAAATGTCCTAATACTTTTTTTTAATCAAAGAAGTTTGCAAAACTAGCAGCACTCAAAAGGAATTGTTAAATTCCTACAATTCTAACACAAATATTCCTTGATTTTAACCATTCCATTGTAGCTCTGGTCGTATGTTTAGGGTCATTGTCTTGCTGGAAGGTGAATCTCCATCCTAGACTCAATTCTTTTGCAGCTTCCAACAGGTCAGGCATAGCGCTTTGCATTTAGGCCAACAAGTTTAACTTTGCTCTCATTGGCAAACTGAAAATAGCATTTCTTAAGACTTATAGTTGCTCTGTCGACCGATTCTTCCACCTGAGCTGTGGATTTCCGCAGCTCCTCCAGAGTGACCATGGGTCTTTTGGCTGCTTCTCTGACTAGTGCTCTCCTTGCCCGATCTTTTACTTTGGGTGCAAGTAGAGTGTGGTAGAATACGTCCAACAGCATCCCACTCATTAGGAATGGGTCTTTCTTAAGTGCAAGCTCTTGAGATGGCAGCAGTACATGGACAAGCATCATCCAGAGTGTACACTTTGACTTTGGCGGATTGCTATTTCAGGAGCGCAGCTACCTGGCTGCATCCAACACTTCTCAGCAGAGGAAACTGAGATGCTCCTTTAATATGAAGGTGCGAGAGCAGATCATGTACACCAGGCGAAGCAATAAAATAGCGTTATTTTATTTATTATTCTGTTTATTGTTGATGTCAAAGTTTGCATAGCTGCCAACTGGCACGTTATGGATTTGTGCACTACTGCATGTGTATGTGTTTGCATAATAAGCTGGGGTGTATGCACGTTGTGCATGCACCTGGTGACAATTCACTGCCAAGATAGCAATGAATATCTAACTGTTGAGTCCATATAGATTTTTTTTTTTCAGTCAGTGGCACACCGGTATTTTCCGTTGCTAAGATAGCAATAGTCATTCCAGGTGACTCTATCTCATAAAGCTGACTGAGAAAATGCCAAGATGTGCAAAACTGGCATCTAAGCAAGGATGCTCATACATTAGCTCTTAAGCTTGCATCTTCTCCAACAACCTCACAACACCTGGAATGTCGGCTTTCCCAGAGTTTCAGAATTGGGTTTTCTTCCACAGAATGGTAAGAGCAGACATATGGATGTTTGAATGGATCTTTTACCTATTTAATGCTCCTTTAGCATTAGCCGCAGTTCCTCTTCTGTGGAAGGTGGTAGGTATTAGTAAGCTAGCGAGCTGTGGTGTCCCCACATACTCTCTAAATAACTGTACATGATATTAAATTGCCTGGGGCTCTGAGTGGTCCAGCAGACTAAGGCGATGATACTATGATCAAGAGATTTCTGGTTCAAATCCTTGTCATGCAGCTTGCCATCATCTGCCGGTGCCCTGAGAGAGCACAAGTGACCTTGCTCTCTCTGGGTGAGTAGATGGCACTCTCTTCCCACAACACTTCTAGGGTGACGTCGATCAGCAGAAGGCATCTGTGAGCTGATGTATCAGAACCAAGTCACTGCACTTTCCTCCAAACTCGCTTGAAAAGAGGTGGTGCTTAGCTTCGCACGTGTTGGAGAAAACATGTGCTAGTTTTCACTAGTGATGTATAGAGGTGTATTTAGTATACAGCTGGCAGGAAATAAGCTGGCCTTACAAATGCATAAGAAAAAAGCTTTTGAAAGTAGGCGTGGTGGTGGATAGCATTACAGTAGTTTCTCACTTTCTCACATATGAATGAGGGCATTTCTTGTACCTAAATCTGAGCAACACCAGCGCCGGTTTGAATCCTCTTCATCTCCGTGGCAGAAACACAGATCACACCTCAGCGCTTCAGGGTTAATCAATCATTCATCACTCCAAGACAGAATTCAGCACCAATTCATCATTAGCCACTAATTAATGGGCTGCTGGACGAGTTCTGAGAGCAGGATGGCGCATGTAGTCATTACAGATCTGAGGCCTACACTGAACTTTCCCCACTTTTCCAATCAAATCACGTTTGAGGTGTGCGGGATAACGAGTGACTGATGATCATCTGACGAGTCTGTAATCTGTGTTAATGCAGGACTAATGCTGAAAAGCCCAGGCTTGCTAAAGTGTAACGAGGAAACAGCTGTAACATATGGACACACATGAACATTCCTTCCTTTCCTCCCCTTTTCTCTCTCTCTCTCTCACACACACACACACACACACAGCCTTGTGAAATATTAGGGCTCATGACTGGAGCCTAATTACAAGTCTGGGTAAACATCAGGCAAATGAGAATGAAACGCGTATCTGCCACTCTCGCCTAATGAGCTGCTGACCCAGAGGTCACACAAATTATAAATATCATTTCCCAAAAAAGGGGGAGAGTTATATAACGGAAAAAGAGGGATTACAGAAGAATACTTCCTGTCGTTCCAGCAGGGCAATGATGAATAGAGCGAAGAGACATACAGAAAGAAAGAGCATTTGAATTACGATTGGAAATGAATGAAGAAAAAAGATACATCACTAAAGTTAAACATTTTATATCATCACTGTCATGCCTTTATTTTTTATTTTAAAAACATATAATAACTATTTTTGTCACTTTTTAATATAATGTTAATTTCATGATGAAATGATGAATAAAAAGCCACAAAATGACTTATAAAAACTCTGTATATTGATTTCCATTAAAGGTTAGGTTAAGGTTGTAAAGTTAAGGTGTAGATTAAAGTTAGGTTAAAGTAAAATTAAGGTTAGCATTACGTATTGATTGGCAAGTAGGTTACGGTTAGTATAGACTAGAAAATGAATGTAGATTAAGCCATAGGTTAAGATTAGATTAATGTGTAGCTTCAAGTTAGGTTAAAGTTAAGTTAAGTTTAGGATGAGTTGTAGATTAAAATGCAGGTTAAGGTTAATATACAGTATATACCTTAGCCTGTGTCTGTTCCATGTGCTTCTGTCCTCTGTTTTCCTGTCTTGTGTTCCCAACCATGAGCTTTTAAAGCACATGGTCTTGTTTTGTTATTGTCCTGTATCCGCCCTAGCCATTAGTGTTGTCTTGTTTGTAACCCTGCCCCTCGTTACCAACCCTAGGTGTTTCTTACCCTCCTTGTGTATATAAGCCTCTTTGTTTTAGTGTTTCTTGTGGAGTCTTTTTTTTTGTGTTAAATATGTCATGGTTGCGCGTCTGGTTTGTTTGGTCTTTGATTCCAGGGTTGTTTCTGCTATTTAGTTTCTTGTTTTCTTCATTTTGATTAGTCTTTATTATTGTCTGTAAATATTAGTTTTCCCAGTCTTGTTTATTAGTTTTTTGCGTTTTGCGTTTTTTTTTTATCTTGTTTGTTTAACAAATTAGATTCCTGCATTTATGTCTGTCCTCTGACTTTTCCTGTCTTGTGGCAGTAGACTAAAGGGTAGGTTAAGACTAGATTAAATTGTAGATTAACATTAGGTTAAAATAAAGTTAAGGTTAAGATTAGATTTAGATTAAAATATAGCCTAAGTTAATATAGATTGGGTTTAGCTGTAGGTTAAGATTATGGTGGCTCATCATTATTGATTAAAGTGGAGGTTAAGATTAGTACATATTTGGTTTAGGTGTGGATTAAGGTATATGGTTACTGTTAGGTTAAGGTTAGGTTTAGATGTGCATTATGCTGTGGGTAAAGGTTAGATTTTAGGTCACTTGTATAAAGTAAATATCAGAATGAATGTACAATAGAACAATGACTAGGAATAAAATATTTGTACACTGGGTCTCATGCTAAGTGTTATTTTAGTTTTAACTAAAAGCACTGCTAATTTTAATTTGAAAGTGATTTCACTGTCTCAGACGAATTCCTACTTTCTGAATAAGTCTTTTTCTCGTCTTGGCTTTAAAGTTATCACACGTTTTTAGTCTTGGCTCATGCAAATTGTGAAAAGGAAAAAAATTGCAAATAAGCAGTAGCTGAGCACCAAAGAAATCTGTACCCTTCATTTAACTAAAGCTGAGTCCTCCTTGTACTAAACAACGGCATGTGTATTGCAGAGTAATGAAAAATTGTAAAACTGTTAAACATGGGAGTGGAAGGTTCATTCGATGGAGGGGCATCTTAATGGATGGCACAAGAAGTTACGATGCCCAATACAAGAAAATTCTTGAACAAATACTCCTTCAGACCTCATGCTCTTTTAACATGACAATGACCTGAAGCATACAGCCAGAAACAGGAAAATTTCACGAGTGGCCCAGTCTTCAATTCTATCAAACATATGTGGAGAGACCTGAAGATGGCAGTTCACAAATGCTCACCATCCAGACTGATGAAACCTGAGAGGACATGTCATGAAGACGGGGATAAATCACCCAAATCCAGGTGTGCAAAGCTTGTAGAGACATTTCCTGTAATTGCCGCCAAAGGGGGACTCAACACAGGACTCCACATTTTGACGTGGTACAAACATAAACATGTATATGAAAGCAACATAGAGAAGGCAAGATGGACAGAGAGAGAGAGAGAGAGAGAGGTAATATGAATATGAGAGAGAAAGACAGAGAGACAGAATTGGGCCAGATGGGTCAGGCCAGGCAGACCCGGGGCAGGTGGAGGGAAGGGAGGAAGGATACGTCTTCAGTGTTTGTGGAGAGTAATCGCTTTGGAAAAGCAGAGCGAGGCTAGGTTCGAGCCCTGGCTGTAACACAGAATCAAACGGACATATAAAGATGATTGGTGTAGAAACCCCTGCAGCCACTTAACATCTTCAGATCAAAACTTACAAGACAGCCAGCCTACACACTTAGCTTTACACAAAGTTCTCGCCATCTTTCATGGAAAGGTGGAAATTTTCTTGTTCTTTGTGAAATACTATAGGTCTCATATGAAATATGTTTCTCAGCCTCCCCTGTCTGCAGTAGCTAGTAAAAGAAAATCCTCAGAAATACGAGTTGATCAGAGAGACGTTAGGTCTCTACGTCAACCCGTGACTTCATGACCTCACCCACCTCAGCTCTGCACCGCCCACAGGCAGTGCCAAACCCAGGCTGGAGCAGAGCAGACACTGTCGCGTTAGCTAATGAAGAGCTAACAGCTCTGACTCTGTTTACAGCTTCCGTTTACAGAGCTAGTTAGCGTTAGCTATCTTGTGTAAGTAACTATAGGTTTAAATCGGATCTCCGGTTGATTCCACATTTTACCTAGACCATAAATATATACTAGGAAAGCATGGTTTGACAAGGTAGCACAACTCGACAGAACACCAGTCAAAATCTCATCTTTTTGCAGCGCAAAACTAAGTTCAGACAGAGTGCGGCTACAAATATAAGCACATAAAACCCAGTTCAGTTAAATAAGATGAGGAAGGACATGTAAAGTTAATCAAATATTATCAAAAGTAAAGGATTGTCATGGTATGTACAGAATGGCAGACACGTGCAGATACTGATAAAAGAATGAAAAGTTTGTTATAACAATAAACAGATGTAATCGTAGCCGATACAGAAAAATGGGTGATCACCAGTAAACAGAGCAATGAAGACAAAACCATACCATAAATGAGAAACAGTCCAGAGTTCATACACGAGAGATCCAATATCAGAGGTAATCCAAGAGGCAGTAGTGAAAACACAGTCCAGGTAATACACAAGCAATCCAGTATCAGAGGCAAAGGCAACAATCGACGTCGAGAAAACAGATGTGACAAGGATAGGTGTGCTGTGAAACTAATGTCACTTTGTCAGTAGCTTTATCCGTTCTAGTATTAAAGACAATGAACAGACGGCATATATGGATACTGCTGAACATGTTCCAGTCTGTTTATATATTACTGTGAGTAACTAGTGGGAGAGACCTACTTGAGGGAGATTCTGATAAAGTGTGGTTGTACTTCCCTGCATTGACCGTCACAGAATTTAAATGGCCTCTCAAAGTTTGCCATTGCATTCAGTTTATATCCAGACGTCTGGGGGCCTCAGGCCAGCTGCTCGGGCCAGCAGTTGCTTGGTTTGCTTGGACTTGTTGCAAATGGTCTGTGCATGCAGCAAAAACTGTAAAACTGTTCTCTGTTCTTCTACCACCATTACCAAGATTAATTCATTAAAAAAATAGAAAGAAAAAAAAAGTAAATCAGGAGAAGCCTCCAGACTGACGTCCACCTGTAAATTGGGATTCATGGCCTCGCCCATCTTGGCTTGTGACCTCCCACTGCAGAGCCATGGAGGGAGAGTCACAGTGCTGTTAGCCAATCAGAGGTGAATATTCATGATTTAGAGCCAAAATTCTGACGTTCTTCCACACCCACTCCTCTACTGAACTAAAACAGCCTGAAACAAGAGCGCTTTTTCAAAAACAACTCATTCATTCATGACATCCATTCATACTAGAGAGCATCAAATCAAATTAGAGATGAATTTTATTTACGCCCCAAAATCAGTAGTCCTCCTTCTATGGTCTAGAAGGTCCTGATGGTTCCTGCTGCAGTGGTTTACTGTAATCAAAGCTGATTGTGGGGAAAAAAAAGAATGCTGCATTCCCGAGTAAAATTACTAATCTAATGAAAGCTGAGCTATACATTAACCTAAGCATGGGGGCGGGGCAGTCACTGCTGTTATCTGCAGCTTTCCTGCATCAATAGAAACTGCATTAGGGGCCGGCACCTTTGGCTGTCAGCTGTCAATCAGTGGCTGATGGATAATGACCTTGCTCTCTGTCTCAGAAGCGGATGTAAATCAAGCCTGTGGTTTTTCTGGACGTTTGTGCAGCAGTTTTGTGGGAGACGGCAAATAAAATCTGATTGATTGAGCGGCCGGTGGGATGAGGGATCACCCGCCGGGATGGGGGTGCTGTTTTTTTACATTGTGGATGCAGCTTAACATTGCTGCGAGGGAAACAGCAGTGGCAGTAATGATTAAACTCGTGAGTCTCTTAGTGTGGAACATGAGCATCATCTATGCTAACTAAAAACAGTGAGGATGAGGGCTTCTGTTGTCCTCCGAGCTCCACCTCTTCTTCTCCACCCTTCCCTTAATTTTTCAGTTTTACCTTTTCTTTACTACTTTTCTTCTGACACTCTTACTCTGCCTCTTCTCCAACAGCCTCCTCTCTGCTACCCAGCTTCACCTCTACGCTTTCTACCCCTACCATCCACCTCCAAGCTCCACCCCTTTCCTTTCCGACGATCAGCTCTGCTTCTTCTCCACCACCCTCCCTTTCAACTCTGCTTCTTTTCTTTCATCCTCTTCTCCATTACCCTCCCCTACCTTTTTCCTTCTGACTCTGACTTAGGTCTGTCTCCTTTCCACCCCTTTCCCTTGACTATCCTCTCTACTTCTTCTCCAACCCTCCCTGTAACCTCTTAACTCCATATGTCCTCCACCACCTTATTTTGTTTCATCCTCCTTTTACACCTTTACCTCTTCTCTTCCACCCTCCCTTACATCTCCATCCTGTTCCTCACCACTTTCCTTCTGACTCTCAGCTCCGCTTCTTTTCTTCCATTCTCTCTTTTTCTTATCAGCGCTACCTCTTCTCCATTACCCTCTTCTACCTTTTCCCTTCTGACACTTAGGTCTGCCTCTTCTCTACCCCTTTCCATTGACACTCCTTTCTCCACCTTCTTCTCCAACCCTCCCTGTAACCTCTCAACTCAATATGTCCTCCACCAACCTCTTCTTTTTTATCCTCCTTTTACACATTTACCTCTTCTCCTCCACCCTCCATTCCACCTTTCAATTCCCAAGGCTCTAGCTTTTCCCCACCACTTTCCCTCTGACTCAAACTACGCCTTGTTTCAACCACCCTCTCCTTAATCCTGTAGCTCCACCTCTTCTCCTTCACCCTCTCTTTCACCATCCAACTCTTTCTCTTCTATTCTGACTCTCAGCTTTGCTTCTTTTCTTCCATCCTCTCTTTTTCTTACCAGCACCACCTCTTCTCCATTACCCTCCCCTTACCTTTTTCCTTCTAACTCTTAAGTCTGCCTCTTCTCAACCACTTTTCCTTGACCATCCGCTCTACTTCTTCTCCAACCCTCTCTGTAACCTGTAAACTTCACATGTCCTCCACCACCCTCTTCTCTTACATCCTTATTTTACAGCTTTACCTCCTTTCCTCCATCCTCCCTTCCATCTTACAACCACCCCTTTCCCTCTGACTCAAACTATGCCTTGTCTCCAACACACTCTTCTCAGTCCAGTACTTACACCTTACTTATCACCTTCACACTCTGTTCCACCTACCAGCTCCACCTCCATTCTCCTTCTTTTTCTTCCTGCCTTTCAGACTCTCTTCTCTCCTTGCTTCCGCTACACAGCTATACATTCTATCATGCGCAGTTTAAGGCATCCTTCACATCTGCTATTTTGCTTTAGACCAAACTGAAAAGTCTGAAGGTCTGGACCAAAGTAGGTAGGTGTCAAAGCACCCAAAACCATCAGATTAGAATCTCTCTTTAATGCATGTGAACGGATGCAGGTTCATGTGGATAATCTTAATCCAGATTTATTCCTCGAAGCGCTGAGGTGTAAACAGGGTTTCAGATTTACCAAGTGTTACAGTTTATTCCTTCTGCAAATATGAAGATTTATCATGAGCTCTAACGGCTGAATCAATAGAGAACCTTAATCCTGTAAAAGAGAGTGAGAGAGAGAGAAAGCAAACAAGAGAGTGAGAGAGAGTGCATGTGTGAATGAGAGAGTAGCAATGTGTGAAAAAGAGATGTGGAGAGAGTGATGAGAGAGAAAGAGAGAGAGAGTGTCCCATACCCATAGAAATCACTGACTCAGCACACTCACTCGCCCATTCTAAGGTGACTGAGAACTCACACACCTCTCTGTCTCTCTTTCTCCTGTTCTTTCTCTCTCTATCTGTCTGTCCTTTTCTCTCTGTCTCTCTTCCCTGTGTCTTTTCCTCTCTTGTTTTCTTATTTTGCCTTCTCTCTCATGCTATTCTTTCTATCTCACTATGTGCTCTTTTTGTCTCTTGCTTTCCTTTCTTTCTCAGTGGTTTTCGGGTACTACCTCTTTCTTGTCTTTTTCTCTCTTATTTTCTCTCTCAGTTAACCTTTTCTGTCCCTCTCTCTCTCTCTCTCTCTCTCTCTCTCTCTCTCTCTCTCTCTCTCTCTCTCTCTATTTTTGCCCCATTTCTCTCCTTTCACTCTTTTTTCTCTTCTTATATCCTGTTTCCTTTCTCTTTCTTGATTTTCTCTCTCCTTTTTTCTGTTTCTCTCTAATTTTTCTGTTTTCTCCCCTCTCTCATTTGCTGTCTCTTGTTGACTTTTGCCTTTTTACTCTCTTCTTCCCTACCTCTCTATCTATCACATTCTCTGTAATTTTATTCCTTTCATTTCTTGCTCTCACTCTCTCTCTCTTTTCTTTCTCTCTGCTGTTTCTCTCTTTGATCTCTCTCTGTCTCTCTCTCTCTTTATCTTACTCTGTACGTGAAGGACGGAGTAACAGAGCAAGAGCGGAACTGTAGCTCACATTACAGCCTAAACTCTGAGGAGAAAGGAGCTCTCTTTCTCTCTCTTTCCTTCTCTCTCTCTCTCTCTCTTCTCTCTTTTAACCCCCCCTTTACACCCCCTTATCCTCATTTCACTCTCGCGCCTTTTCTCCCTCTCATCATCGCTGTTACACCACCTCACTCTCTCTTTCTTTCCTTCCCAGCCTTTCTCTTTCCCTCCCTCCCTCTCTCTCTCTCTCTCTCCCTCTCTCTTTCTCCCTCCCTTACTCGTTCTCTCATGAATGTCACCTTTACTGGTGGCAGCGTCTGGATTCGCTCCCTTCCTCGCGAGCGCACACACAAACTCTCTCACACACAAGCTTTGGGGGTGGGGGGCAGGTAGGGTTGTGGGAAGAGAGAGAGAGAGAGAGACAGCATGCCAAAAGAGGCGGAAGGAATTTTCTCCCTCCGTCCATCCTCCTGTGACCGGCTTCATTTGTCCGTCTCTTGCATTACAGATGCTGAAAGTCGCTGTGGAAACGGACAGGGCTGGATTACCGCTCTAGATTATTTTTCAGCGGACGCTAAACTTAACTGTCCGGCCGCTGGGGTCTGAGCTGACCATCTGGCAGATATTTGCAGGACCTCTCCGAATAATCCGGCAGAAAGGGAAGGAAAACTTTACAGCGGGAGTAGACGGAGGAGAACGCTGGGTCGGTAAGGTAATTCTGTTGTTCTTTTGAAGAAGCGTTCAGAAAACAAACTTCAGCCACATCAGTGCGTTCCTCTTCTCAGGAGCCAGTCTGGAAGGGGAGGGTCCGGGGCGAGTACAATAATGTGAACGACTTTGCAACGATGACTTCCTCAACGTCTTCCTCGTTTCTCTTTCGTTGGAAATGTATCTACGATGTTTTACCTTCCTGGACTTTTTTCAGAGCTTGTTTACGGTTCCTGAGGCCGGTATGATGAAGGGTAAACCCAAAGCGGGTGGAGACTCTACTAGAACTTAACCTTTTGTAATTTTCTAGATTTCTACCACTTTCAAAGCAGCAGACTCCAAGCTAGCACCTTCTGATCCCCCGTGAGGGGGGGTCCCTCCTACTTTTTGTCTCTGGGGCAGGGCAGGTGAACGAGGAAGCACCAGAGAACAGGTCCCGAGGACTTCCCGAGACCCCCCTCCCAAAAGTGAGAGGGGGGGAAGATGGCAGCTCTCGCCAGCTCACTCATCAGACAAAAACGGGCGGTCAAGGACGACCAGGCCAACCGGCCCATCGCCAACAAGCGCAAGCCGTGTCCAAAGAGCAACAAGTCGCTCTGCCAGAAACAAATCCTCGTCCTCATCTCCAAAGTGCGACTATGTGGCGGGAGAAGAGGGAGAACAGAAAAAAGGCCAGGTAGGGTCAACGGCTTTTATTTCATACACTTAAAGACACTGAAAGATGTTGTGGATGGTCAAAACTTTCATTCATCATTACGTCACACATTAGTGATGGTTTCCTAGTAGTTATTGAATAATTTAAAGTAAATACTCATAGTAGTTTATAACAGTTCACTCCTGACAAATTCATAACACATACTCATTAATTCATTGTACATACCCGATAATTCATAGTACATAACATAGTACATCAACTCATATTAGATACTAAACAATTCATAGTACAATACTGTCTACTTAAGAGTTTATAACATATACTCAAAAGCATATAGTAAAAACTAATTACTAATTTATAGAAGATTATAAGTAATATATCATAATAGATCATGAACAATTGATAACAAATATTCAAACCATTAATAAAACATTAATACTTTAAATACATTAAAACAAGATAGAAAATAATACAGTAAATATAGTATGCAGTTTGTACAACATATTGAAAAATTCATACTAGATATTTGATAAACAATCAGTGCTTGATTCACAACTATTTATATTAGATTAGGATTAAAGTGATTCATTTATATTAGATAGTACTGAATAATTTATGATAGTTACTCAATACAAAATAATAGATGCTTAACAATTCATGGAAGATATATTAAACAATTCATACTTGATACTAAAACGCTTTAAACTTAATTCTAAACAAAATGAACAATATCCTAATTATTCACAGTACATGTTGAGTGATTTAGATTTAGTTTCTCTAAAATTCATTTAAAAAATAATATATTATATTTAATCAATTTATATTAGATTCTTAATTTACCATAACAAATGAACTTAAATATATACTAAATAACTGATAACATATACTGAACAATGTGTGCTTTATGTTTAATGTATTTAAAGTATTTCAAGTTTAGTAATTTTGTGTTGGTGTAATATGAATTGTATGTACTGTAGAATGAAGTTGATTCAATGCAGCAGCTTGTCCAGTGTAGGCAGCATGACATGTACAGCTTTGAATCCAGCTGTTGTTTAATAAGTGCTTGTATGTGTGTGTGTGTGTTTGTGTGTGTGTGTGTGTGTGTGGAGGTAAGCCCTTTATAAGGTGTGATTTACACTCTCTTAAAGTGTCCCACATGCATGTGCTATTCTGGGTCGCTTTCACCTTTCAGACGTGCCTCGGGGACACTAATTATTACGCCGGGACATATCACTGTGTGTGTGTGTGTGTGTGTGTGTGTGAGAGGAAATGAGTGAACACAGGGACGTGTATGTTTAATCCATGCTAAAGTGCACAATTATGTACAAAGTAATGAGTGTACAGTACTTGCCAGTCCTTGACACACTGACCTCTCGAGGCTCCGCCCACAAATATGTTTTTTTTTGGTATTATGTACCTGCATTGCCTAATTATTATAATTTATCCAGGGGGATCATATAGTCAAAGGAAAGTGATATTTTTTCACCGTAGCTGCTGTTGAAACCCCCACTTTACTAAGGGGGTTCCATCTTCTCTACACTGGGAGAACGTAAGCTCCACTGGCAAACGTTCTCACATCTGGGAGCTAGAATCTGGTCTCTTTCTTCTCTACACTGGGAGAATGTAAGCTCCACTGGCTAACGTTCTCACATCTGAGAGCTAGAATCTGGTCTCTTTCTTCTCTACACTGGGAGAATGTAAGCTCCACTGGCTAACGTTCTCACATCTGGGAGCTAGAACCCGGTCTCTATCTTCTCTACACTGGAAGAATGTAAGCTCCACTGGCTAACGTTCTCACATCTGGGAGCTAGAATCTGGTCTCTTTCTTCTCTACACTGGAAGAATGTAAGCTCCACTGGCTAACGTTCTCACATCTGGGAGCTAGAACCCGGTCTCTATCTTCTCTACACTGGAAGAATGTAAGCTCCACTGGCTAACGTTCTCACATCTGAGAGCTAGAATCTGGTCTCTTTCTTCTCTACACTGGGAGAACCTAAGCTTCTCTGGTTAATGTTCTCTCATCTGTGAGCTAGAATCTAGTCTCTATCCTCTCTACACTGAGAGAAACTTAATTTCTCTGGCTAACTTTCTTTCATCTGTGAGCTAGAATCTAGTCTCCATTTTCTCTACCATGGGAGAACTTTAGCTCCTCTGGCTAAAGTTCTTCCATCTGGGAGCTAGAACCTGGTCTCTATCCTCTCTAAACTTGAAGAACTTTAGCTTCTCTGTCTAACATTCCCCCATCTGGGAGCTAGAACCTGGTCTCTGTCCTCTGGCTGACCTTACCCCATCTCCTGGCTAACATTTTCCCATCTGGGAGCTAGAACCTGGTCTCTATCCTCTCTACACTGGGGAAACATATACTCCTCTGGCTAATGTTCTCCCATCACCTGGCTAACGTTCTCCCATCTGGAAGCTAAACTTGGTCTCCATCCTCTCTATACTGGAAGAACGTAAGCTCCTCTAGCTAATGTTTTCCCATCTTCTAGCTAACATTCTCCCATCTGGGAGCTAGAACATAGTCTCTATCCTCTCTACACTGGGAGAACATTAGCTCCACTGGCTAACATTCTCACATCTTCTGGCTAACATCTTCCATTTGGGAACTAGAACCTGGCATCCATCCTCTGTACACTAAGAAAATAGTAAGTAAGCTCCTCTGGCTTTTCCCACTGTAGACAGGGTGTAGACCAGGTTCTAGCTCCAAGACCAATTAAACAGCTGAGATAATCCACAATGATGACAGTCAACCTGTATTTTTCTCAGCAGCCCTGTACAGTCTCAATGTCAGTGGGCCCCTATCCATGCCAGTACACAAGTACTCCTCTCCCCCTGCAGGAAAAAAACCAAGACCAACCTGATATGATGATGCACTGACCCAGGTGTCTAGTCATCATCAATTTGTTTCTTGGCAAAGTGGCTGCAGAAAGTTTTCTAGAGCAGAAGTTCTAAACCTTTTCCACTATATGGCCCTCCCTTCATAATAAGTAATATATCTAAATACATGCTTATTTAAAACTGATGGTGTATATTTTGGCAAATTGTGGTCCTTTTAGCTCTTAATTATTTGTACTATATTTTCTGTTATAGTTTTATAAGTTAAGCTGCTTTCAATCTGAACACAGAGAAGCTGTAGCTGTGCTTTAAACCCATTGTTTTCAATAAGAGGCATAGCAAAGATGTGGAATATCTCTGCGTCAATTTTAGTGGCTTCACAACAGTAAACAATTTTAGTGCAGCAGATGCACAGGGTCATGTAATATTAAGTTCTAATGATGGATGAATTTTTGTGCAGACGCTCATTTAACTGCATCTCCCACATTTGTGGATATTTGAGAAGTGAAATTAAGTTCTTCAAAGTAAATTAGGCAGGTGCAGAAATTTGAGCACCCCAACAGAAAAATAACATCAATATTTAATAGCTCCTCCTTTTGCAGAAATAACGGCCTCTAAACGCTTCCTCTAGCTTCCAATGAGAGTCTGGCTTCTGGTTGAAGGTATTTTGGACCATTTTTTCTGTACAAAATATCTCAAATTTAGTCAGGTTTGATGGTTTCTGAGCATAAACAGTCCACTTTAAATCACACCACAGATTTTTAATAATAATTAGGTCTGTGGACTGAGATGATCATTCCAGTACTTTGTACTTGTTCCTTTGTATGCCACTTTGTGACTTAACTAGAACTGTGCCTGTGGTTCTTCCATTTCCTCACTCTGTTCCTCACAGTGGAATCTGACAGCTGAAATCTCTGAGATTTGAGGGGTTTTTTTTGTATCCTTCCTCTAAACCATGATGTTGAATAATCTTTGTTTTCAGGTAATTTGAGAGTTGTGTTTTGAGGCTCCCATGTTGCCATTCTTCAGAGAAGATGCAAAGAGGAGAAAAAAACTTGCAAATGGCTAACTTAACCCTTTCTCATCATAATTGGATTTACAGTGTATGTAGGTCAAGAGTCAGTGAGCTTACCAAACACATGTTATGATCCAATAATTAGTGCTAAAGTGGCCAAATTTATGCACCTGCCTAATTTAGTTTAAAGAATTATTGCACACTTTCTGTAAATCCTATAAACTTCATTTCACTTCTCAAATATCACTGTGTTCATCTGCTATATGATATATTTAACTGAAATTGCTGATCCAAACAAGCAATGATTTATGAAGGAAAATCATGAACATTATCAGGGGTGAACAAACTTTTTCATACTACTGTAATTGCCATATTTTGCATGTTAATGTCTTTACATTACGTGTTGACTAAATAACATGAATTAATGCATTAGTTACCATGAATAAGACATGAGGTAATACATTAACGATGCTTAGGTAATGTTAGTTAAACACGGAACTAAAGCATTAATTAATGTTACTTTCACATTACAAGTGAAACATTTGTTAAGATGAACAATAAATCATATACTTTATTATTATATACTTTACTTATGTTAGGTAAACAAGTAACAACTGCATTAGTTAATCTTCTTATCATTTGTTTGTGTACTGCAGTTATGCATACGGTAATTGTTAAATATTTATTAAGTAAATATTAGTCTGGATGGTGCTTTTGCTTTATTTCATCATAGTTATGTGTGAGAGTGTGCACTGACATTTTTGTTGGAATTCACCGTACATGTAGAAATTGTAAATCTAATTCATGATTAACCAATAATGCCTTTGTTAAGCATTATTATTAACATCTGTTAAACATTACTAAGCACTTATACAACTCTGTTCATTAAAATAAAAATACCTAATGTGAAATTGAAATAATTCTAATCCATGTAGAGATGTATTTCCAATAGAAGTAAAAATGTAAAATATATAATATTATATTAGTTAACTGACATCAGTACATAAAACATGTAACTGGCTACCACTGCATAAGTGTTATCACACCCACACATATTTATAACTAATATTTAATTAATAAATATTTAACAATAAATGTGTGAATAGCTGCAGAATACTGTATAAGCAAATGACAAGATCAGTTGTTACTTGTTTACCGAACATTAGTCAACATTTTTTTTTTTTATAATTTTATTTCAAATTGTTCTACATTTTTCTACATTTTCTCCCCAATTTACATGGCCAATTACCCAACCCACTCTCACCTATCACTAGTAATGCCCCAACACACTCACATGTGTCCTCCGATACATGTGAAGTCAGCCACCGCTTCTTTTCGAGCTGCTGCTGATGCAGCATTGCCGAGTAGCATCACAGCCCGCTTGGAGGACAGCGCAGCAACTCGGTTCCGATACATCAGCTCACAGACGCCCTGTGCTGCAGACATCACCCTAGGAGTGATGTGGGGAGAGAGCGCCATCTACCCACCCAGAGGGAGCAGGGCCAATTTTGCTCCCTCTGAGCGCCGGCAGCTTGAACATTAGTTAACATTATTAATGAAGTATATGTTTTATTGTTCATCTTAATAAATGCTTTACTTCTAATGTTAGTTCATGTGAAAATAACATTAATTAATGCTGTTTTTCTGTTGTTTCTGTTGTTTTTCTGCTGTTTTTAATGTATTGCCTCATGTCTTATCCATGGTAACTAATGCATTAATTCATGTTATTTAGTCAACACTTGTAAGTGTAAATTGTTACCCAGAAAACTGTGCTGGGCCCCTGGCCCAGGTTGCCCACCCCTGGTTCTGAGGAAGGCTTAAAGGTGGGATTGAGTTTGTAGATTTGAATTCGGTTCCTTATTCCCGAATACCTGGAATCATTACATTACATTACATTACATTTCATTTGGCAGACGCTTTTGTCCAAAGCGACTTACAATAATGAAGTACAAAAGTAATAGGAATTTAGATAACCCATTTTTAGAAAGGGCTTAAAGGAGGTCGAAGGGAAATAAAGGGATAGAGAAGTGAAGGAGGGGAAGAAGGAAATGGGGTTAGAATTAGTTAGTTTGTTAGAGGTGTTAGGAGAGTAAGTGCTCTTTGAAGAGCTCTTTGTTGGGTGGCCTGTTGCGTCAGAAACTGTCTAATTTTCCTGATGTTATAAAGCGCGAAGCTGCAGGATCGAGCAACCGAGGCCACATGGTGCGTGAAGGAGAGCTGGTCATCAACCATAACACCCAGGTTCCTAGCAACCTTTGTCGGTGAGAGAGAGAGAGAGTCGATGCTTATAGAGAGGTTGTGTTGAAAAGATGGTTTTGCTGGTATAACCAGAAGTTCAGTCTTTGAGAGATTTAATTGAAGGTGATGCTCCTTCATCCAAGAGGATATGTCAGAGAGACACGACGATATCCGTGCAGAGATTGAGTTATCTTCAGGTGAGAATGACAGGTATAGCTGGGTGTCATCAGCAAAGCAATGGTAGGAAAAGCCATGTGAGTGGATAACCTGACCAAGAGAGGCAGTGTATATTGAGAAGAGAAGGGGACCCAGTACCAAACCCTGGGGAACCCCAGTGGATAGGGAGTGGGCTGAGGACAGCTGTCCTTGCCACGACACCTTGAACGAGCGCCCAGTGAGGTATGATCTAAACCATGACAGCACATTGTCTGAGATCCCCATGTTTGAAAGTATAGTTAGGAGGAAGTCGTGGTTGACCGTGTCAAAGGCGGCCGAGAGGTCCAGCAGAATGAGCACTGAGGACTGGCCTGCAGCTCTAGCAGTTTTCAACGCTTCAGTCACAGACAACAGAGCCGTCTCGGTAGAGTGTCCTTTTTTGAATCCAGATTGGTTCTGGTCCAGGAGGTCATTCTGGGAGAGGAAGCCAGAGACCTGATTTAAAACTGCTCTCTCGAGTGTTTTAGAGAGAAAGGGTAGTAGTGAGACCGGTCTGTAGTTATCAACCTGGGCGGGGTTGAGAGAAGGCTTTTTAAGCAGTGGTGTCACATGTGCTTGTTTGAAAGCAGTTGAATCAGAATCAGAGAATCTGCAGAGAGTCTGTGACTCCCAGACATAATGACTCCCTTCTGGATCACAGCGTCTGCAGAACACCTTCGGTCTGAATGCAAATCATGAAGCGAAACAGCGAACGTTCACCTGCAGCTTATTTGCAGGTTGGAGGGGGGGGGGGTCTGCGTGGTGTGTGTTTTGAGTGCTGAATAAATATGAAGTGGCGGCAAAAAGCAAAGAGAGGGAAAAAGGCAAAAGGTGTGTGTGTGCTTGTGTTCATGTGTGTGTGTGTGTGTGCATGTGCATGTGTGTGAGAGAGATAGGAGTGGGTGTTGTGTGGCAAATGAAAATGATTACAGGGAAGGATATTAATGTGGCTGTTAGACTGAGCGTGTGTGTGTGTGTGTGTGTGTGTGTGTGTGTGTGTGTTTATGAATCCTAACATAATGTTGTCCTGAGAATGCAATATTTACATTGCTTTGAAATCTGCTGGATGAATCACCACATTATGCCGCGCAGTGTTATCGTATATATATATACACGTATAGAGAATGTCTCTGGCTCAGCTCTGTATCCTTAGTGCCATTGTCCAGGGGTGTGCACCGTTAATAGATGAACAATGCATTCAAATAAGGGAATAAGGGGAAATCTAGATTTTTAATAGTGTTTCAATATCAATTTAACGTGTCTTTCATGTCCACGGCATAGTCATTTAAATTTCATACAAAAAATACACTGTGTATCAGTGTAGCAATACATTATTCCAGGATCACTGTCGCTTAGCATCAGCAGCCTGAGTCTGAGAGAGCACAATTGTCCTTGCTCTCTCTGGATGAGTTGATTGCGCTCTCTCTCCCCACATTACTCCCAAAGGTGATGTCATTTAACACAGGCATCTGTGAGCTGATGTATCGGAACTGAGTCACTGCGCTTTCCTTTGATTGTACTGTGATGCGACTCAGCAATGCTACATCAGCAGCAGCACATGTTTTCAATGGGAGGAGGCATGTGCTAGTGAAGACCAGAGACTGTAGAAAAGATGGACGCTGTGTCCCCGTTCCCATTCATTCAATGAAAATGAAGCCAAAATCTTCCTCCATGTTGGCGATCCTGAAACCCGAGTCTGTAGAGCGCAGTAGAGACCAGAGGAGGGAGAAAGACTGTGGAGAGACATCCTACTCATTTAAATAACCCCGCCCCTGAGGGCTGTCTCCACAGAGCTCACACAGTCTATGGTCCCGACCATACAGTCATTGGTCCCACCCCGGCTAGGTGTAACCCAGCCCTTTTACAAGAACCACACCTTTTTGAATAGAGCTGAATAACCTTTTAAAAAATGAATTCTGCTGGGCTATACAAATTTTACAATATACGCAGAGGTTACACTAGCTGTTACATTTAAATAATGGAGGTAAAATTACAGTATATTGAAAAAAAAAAAACGTGATTGAAAGTTGTCTGTTTTGCCATTGAAACCTATGGGGATGGGTGGGGTTACACAGCTTTCTGCAACCGAACAGCAGGGGGCGCCCGACCTGTGGTGGCTTTACTTTTGAATGTGAAATTTATTTTTAAAAAATAAAGAAAGAGAAAAAATATTTAATTTGAATAAACACATTATAACAAATATCTTGTAAATGGTAAAATAATCAAGCATTCCATTAAATTATCAAGTTATTAAAATGTGTTCAAGCGTTTACTGTCCACCCTGATATCTTAGGATAACCCCACCTCTTTAAGGTCAGTGACATCACAAAATTCACACTGTTTTATTTTTAAGGGACTGAAGACAATTGCTGCATCTTTAGCAATTAGAAATATTCATTTTATCTCAATATTTAGCTGAGGTAAAGCATAAGCGATCTATCCTGTTGAGCTAAAATTAACAGTAATTTAAACATTTATTATAAACAGGACCATTTAAAATATTTGCAAACCTAGGTCAGCCCTGTTCTATATCAAATGGCAATCTTCAGCTAAAATCATGCAGTTTGGCATTATAAGTTATTATAAATAAGTCATTTTTTAAGATATGATGGAATAAATGTACAGCAGCATTCTGATAATGAGCAATTCTTCCATATGAGCATGAGAAGAACCTGTTAAACTACAGAAAATAGCCACTATATATACAGTATTTTCCTGACATAAGGCTGTGTTTAGTCTGTACAGGTCTCTACAGAAGATACTGCAATGTCATTTGACAATTCTTGCTCAGCTCAAGCAGTGTTTTACTAAATTAAACCATTTCACCTTCTGCACTGGTGCGTCTGAGGACGCCGTGAGCTGCTGAACGCTCACACACACCCTCATTGCCTGCAATTTCGATCGATACTACTCATTAATGTATACTGATTAATCAATAATCACCCTCTCCACTGAGGGTATGGCACGGTAAAACACACACACACACACACACGCTTACACATAAAGCGCCACACACTTCTCTTAATCGGAGAGACAGTTTTACACCTCAACAGTTTTACGAAGTGCTTGGCCTCGGCAGCGCGTTTGGCTTTTTTCAACAACAATGTCTCAAACAGGACGGACAAAGTTCCAGAATGTAATCAGCAAAAAGCTACAGAGCCTCGATTCCCGACCAAAAGCCAACTTTTTACAGTCCAGATATTATGTGCATAAGTTTGCACATCCTGCCAAAAGGAACTGCAAGCTTTTCAAACGGGTTTTATTAGAAATGGTCGTGTTTTCTTTATTAATTAATAACAAAGCAGCATTTTAAGCAGAACAATGTTTAGATTTTGACAATGTATTTAATGAAACACAGAACTGAAGCAACATTAAATTTAAACTTTACTCTGTTAATAAAGAGCAAAATCATCCATATCATTGAAAGAAAAGATTTCAACAGTATGCATAAAAATACCCAAGATAAAAATTCAACAAATAACCATATATGCACCATTTCAACCTTTTTTCTTTTTTATTGTTGTGAGTTATTTTAAACTCTTCCATGAACTAAGAATTATATGTGTAAATAAAATACATTTTATTGTTTTTTTTTTATGTCAAAAAGACTGTAATGTCAACATAATGTAATTCTCTCAGAAGAGAAAAATAATTGACATACTGTTATACTCTGTAAAAAATTAAGAGAGCACTTCAGTTTCTGAATCAGTTTCTCTGATTTTGCTATTTATAGGTATATGTTTGAGTAAAATTAAAATGGTTGTTTTACTCTATAAACTACGGACAACATTTCACCCAAATGTAAAAAATATTGTCATTCATACTGAGCATTTATTTGCAGAAAATTGGAAATGACTTAAATAACAAAATAGATGCAGAGCTTTTAGACCTCAAATAATTCAAAGAATTGTTCATAATTCATATTCATAAAGTTTTAAGAGTTCAGAAATCAACATTTGGTGGAATAACTCTGGTTTTTAATCACAGTTTTTTATGCATCTTGGCATGTCATCCTCCACCAGTCTTACACACTGCTTTTGGGTAAATTTCTGGGCTGTATGTTGAAATGGTTGAATTAATGTTAGATTTAATATCTGTATATTTTTGCCATTTATACTGACATTTTCACACATGCAAAATATGATATCCAAACATGATTTGGAAACGTCTGTTATAATTGTATATATTGTGGCGTCTGTGTGTGTGTGTGTGTGTGCCAGCTTGTAGTGTGCCTGTGGGGGCGGGACATGGTAATCCGGGGCCAGCGGGGCATTATGGGGGTATGTTTTGGGTGGGTTTAAGGGGACCTACCATCTCTGTGCTGGATAGCTGGGTTGGTGGCCTCAGGGTTGTTTGTGCTGTGTTGGCAGTTGGGTTTTGCTCTCCTAGCCTTGTTAAAGGATATAAGTGAGTGGCAAGCCTGTTAATAAAGAGCTGTTGAGTACTTGCAATGAGACTCACGAGTCCTCCTTCCTCTTCCACACCACAATATATTATAATATAATGTTTTTTTTTTTAAATAATTTGCAAAGCAACTGCCTAGAAACTATTGACCAACAGGCAGTAAAGACTACTAAGGTTGAGAGCTTAGGCTACTCTACACACCGCTGGTGATTTTGCAGTGTGTGTGTGTGTGTGTGTGTGTGTGTGTTCAATACCTGGGCTCGGCCTCGGGGACTGTGTACCGCTCAGGGCACGAGGACATACACACCGAGGCCCGGAGGAGGATAGCATTAAGCTGACCGCTAAAGATGGGCCGCTCAACTCGCTTACTCAACAACACCCGATCAGGCCATACAGTGTTAGATAGCAGCAGCAGGGGTCAGAGAGAGAGAGAGAGACAGAAAGGATGGATAGAAGGTGGGAAGGTAGAAAGGTAAAGGAGACAGAAGAGAGTGAGCGATGGAGCGAAAAGGAAAGAATGGCCAAAATGGGAAAAAAAGATTGAGAGAATTAAGCTTCCGGTTACATTTACAATGCTATTAAGATTTATGCACCATTTGCTCATTAATAAAATACATTAAACATCCAAAACAGAGCTGCATCCAGAAGGACGTATCAGAATTTGATGCTACCAATAACAAAAAATAATATAAAATTGAGACTGATACGGGCTCTTGGTCATATATATTGAGCTACACATACAGAAGTAGTGTGTAAAACCTGTGTAACACAACATTCCAGAAGTCTCAGCATGGAGATAAAGAGGTTCCCAAGTGTGTCCCGTGAAATTTCATCCCATGCAACTCAAACAGTCCTGCAGATTTTGTGGTATGGGTGGCATGTTGGGTCTGGCAATGATGATGGGAAGACCTCTGTCCTGTTGGTATAACATACAAATGAAGATCAAAGGTGATCTGGCATGGTACAAAAATAGTACCCAACACTGTAACACTGTGTGTGGAGGCACTGTGGTCAGTCCCAAGACACAGAGCTTGTCCAGAAGCCAACGGGCCCCATTTAGAGTGTCCAATCAGTTCTGAATTTGGCTCCTTGGTGTAATACAGAGTGGCACTTTGTGAAGGTACACCAGCAGCTCATTCAATGGAACAGCAATGTTATTTTATTCTTTTTTCTTTTTTTGCAGCATGTTTGTGTGTGTGTGTTTAATGAGTGGGGGTGTGTGTGTTTAACGAGTGTACACGTACTGATGCCATGCAACGTGCACCATGCTCCTGCATGGCTAAGATAGGATTGCACAAGTGACTGTTGTCAGGATTTTAATCAGTCAGCGGCGCACATGTATTTTCCGTCATCAAGATAGAAACATGCCAGATGTTTACCTGAACACACACAAATCTACACATCAGTGTAGATTTATTTCTAGGCGTCAAGTTGTCCAGCGGTCTAAAGCGCTGCCACTATGAGCGGGAGGTCGCAGGTTCGAACCCCCGCTCATGCAGCTTTGCCATCAAGCTGCCGGCGCTCAGAGGGAGCACAGTTGGCCCTGCTCCCTCCGGGTGGCTAGATGGCACTGTCTCCCCACATCACTCCTAGGGTGATGTCTGCAGCACAGGGCGTCTGTGAGCTGATGTATCAGAACCGAGCCGTTGCGCTTTCCTCCGAGCGCGCTGTGATGCTACTCGGCATCTCAAAAAGAAGCGGTGGCTGACTTCACATGTATCGGAGAAAGCATGTGCTAGTCTTCACCCTCCTGGTGTGTTGGGTCATTACTAGTGATAGGGGGGAGTCCTAATAAGTGGTTTGGGTAATTGGTTGTGTAAATTGGGGAGGAAATGGGAAAAAATTAGAAATAAAATTATATAAAAAAAGATTTATTTCTAAACTCTGATGCTATTTTGATTGATATTTTGCTAATATTTCCCACGGTCTTGGACTGAAATGAAAAAGGGAGGCGGGGGATTTGGGCAGGAGTTCGGGGCAGCTTCGCTGGAAAGCATGAAGCTAAAGCCCCCCCACAAGAAGAGATACGGGAATAGAAAAGGGAGAAGGAAAAAAGGAGGACGATGGGGAGGAGGTAGGTGCAAAGTTGTTCGACATGCAGGTAGAAAGGAAGTGAGGGTTTATTTAGGGCAGAGAGTGGGCGGAGTAAGGGCATTGAGTTATATTCATAATTCCACTTTTAAATGCAAGGTGTGGAAACAGACTGTAAGACAGGTGTAAGATAGCAATAAGCATCTGGCGTCGTGCCTGGCACCGGGTGTTTGATATGGCCACTGGTGTCATGATGTGGGACGTAGCCAGACCTATCCCAATAAAATGTGTGGGAGGCTATTGGACAGACCATCCACTCCACTCACTCCACCCTTCCTGCTAAATCTGCTGAAACTATATGAGAATATTTGATATGTATAGGATGTATAATGACAGGATACCATTAGAAAACTGTACAACCCCATGCTGAGACGTGTGGCATGTTGTGTTTTGTCCACACACACACACACATACGACATCATCAGTCATGTGTTGGTAACAGTTCCACTAAAATCTCAGAACAGCAGAAACAGAGCAGAGCAATCTACACTAATAATGATTAGCACTGGCAGCGTGGGGCATAATTGGGGTCAATTCTGGCATGGAAACCCAGAATTAACTCTCAGCATGAATCTACAATCTGATGTACCATCATTGCTCTCAAATCTGAGAGGATAAGTACTGGCTAATTTCTATAATATTCTAATAATCCCAACAGTGTGAAGCGTGGGTCAGGATTTTTACACTGATGAAACATGTATCATTACACGAGTGTCACTGATCTCAGAGCTCCTCTTAAAGGAATTGTTTGATGAAAAATCAAAGGAATATGGTTTCAAGAAAAAGTATGTGAACTCTTTGGGATTACTTGGATTTGCATAAATTGGTCATTAAATGTGTTCTGGTCTTCATATAAGTCACAACAATAGACAAACACAGTCTGCTTAAACTAATACCACTAAAAAACATTATATGTTTGCATGATTTTATTGAACACAACATGTTAAAATCACAGTTCAGGGTGGAAAAAGTATGTGAACCTTTGGATTTAATAACTGGTTGACCCTCCTTTGGCAGCAAAAACCTCAACCAAATGTTTGCTGTAGTCAGTAAAGCCAGTAAAGCCTTACAAACCCCGAGTTCAAAATCTGAGATGGCTGCACAGCACATCAGTAGTAAAATCAGTATTATTATACTGTTTATTAGCAAATATATGTACAACTGCTATCTGTGGATGTATACTGAATAATAATATTGCTCATCTAATGCTGATATATTGTTCTTTGTGAGTTTGATTTGTTTGCAATAATCGTAAATATATTTCATTTTACAAAAGTAAACAAAATTTTGGCTTGAAGGCAGCATTAGTCTCAGGTTCAAGGTTGCTAAAAAATCTTATAGATGCAATTCAGTAAAAACCAAAAGAAACAACACAATAAATATAATTAAAAACAACTAAGTCATGACCTAACTGAGTCAATTGTGGATCGTGCAGCTCAATTAAGGGCGTGTTGTTGTGTCTTTGGTATCTTGAACGTAACGCCAGCAGCTCATTTAATGGAACAGCAATGTTATTTTATTCTTTATTATGGTTATTATTAAGTTAAAATTCAGGTTTGTTTAATAAGTGAGGGTGTACACGAGCTGGGCATGGAGCACGTATAAGAATGGACACTGACCATTGACTGTTGTCTAGGTTAATTTCAGTTAGTGGAGCACTTGTGTTTTCTGCCGATAAAATAGCAACGAGTCAGAAATGTACCTAAACACACCTCTCTTCCAGACCACCACACCCATCCACACCGTAGATTTATTCCTAAACACAAAGCATGAAAATAGACTGTTGATGGGGTGTTAGATAGCAAATAGCATCATGATGCGCCTTGAGCAGAGTGTACGATAGGGCCCTTAGAATTTAAGGAAGCGTTCCCATAGTGTTCCTACTAGTAATACTAACTAGTTTTTGGAGTATATGGTATTTAGTGTACACAAAAGTGTTAAAATACACTCAAACATCAATGTTGCACAGTTAGAAATGATTGGATTTTGAGTGCCCCACAAAAAAGTGTAATGTAAAACAAAAAGGGAGGAAAAAGTTGTGACAAAAATTGGCAGATAAAGGTGCATATATAAAGGCAATGTATATGTGGGTCATAATGAGGAAATAGGTAAATGACTAAAGTATGAACAGGATTTTTTCTCGTAACGCTTTAAAGTCCCGCCCCTCACCAAAAACAGCCAATCAGCTTGGTGTGTGAGTGGGGAAGCCCTCTTGCTATGGAGATCTGCACAATCGCAGCAGTCATAACAAGTTGTACCCTATAAACTGTTAATGACGCTTTAGCAGATTTTATCAGTGATTTAAAATATATTTTGGAAATGGAACTCTGATGTTTCCATTTCAGAAATATATTTTTTAAATACTGATGAAATCTGATGAAACCTCATGGACTGGAAATTAAGAAAAAAAAAAAGATATCAGGATTTGATTAAACCCTTCTGACATCTGTACATTCTACAGGGGGTGTGGCTAAAACAGAACATTTTAATGCATGGAATTGTGTTTTCATTTTTGATAATGGACATAGTTTTAATGTTTTTTTTAAATGCTATGACGTCTTTAACATCAATTTACTTAAGCAATAATACATGAGAGGGAGTGCTATAACATGTAATATTAGCACTGCTGTGCTGCGGTCGTAGGCATGAGGCCACAGGTTGAGTGTATTATTGCGATTATAGCACAGTTCCATTATAACTGTTTTTTATATTTTGAGTTAAAGAGGAAGAGAAAATACATAATAATCTGTTTGGATTGTAAGCGCTGCATTGTTGCTAGATTACCTGTATGTTTTGGAGTAATATATGGAGAGCTTCGGTTACAGTGCATTACCGGCTGATAATGTCACTCATCAAATGCCTCTCAGCCAATCACATTGCAGGGTCGGAACAGTTTATCTTACTGTCAGAGCACCTATAGGGCACTCTTTAGGGCACTGTCTAATGAGGGTGGGATAGAAGTCACTTTATAAGGGTACCATTTATTATTAAAAGGGCAGAAGGACACGTATTAAGACAAATCAGCAAATTGTCTTGCTCTAGAGGGCATGTTATTATAACTTATGGCAAGAAGGGACGGGGCAACCCAGCAGGTACTTCATACATTTATTTGCCCCCAAACTAGTCAATAGTTTTGGACTTCTTGGTCTTCAAGTTGACAAAGGTGGTCTTTTCTGGCTGCAGAACTGTTGTACACACAGAACCAGTGAGCACACAGAAGCGGTGCACACATGCGACTAGAGATTCAGGAAGATTAAAGACGCATGGCGTGGGCTGAGTTTTGTAATAACGCCAGTGCACCATCTGGGGAGTCTTCCAACCTCTCCAGCTTTAAGTGGATTTTGAAGGATTGTTGAAGGACACTGTGCACCTATTAGGACACACCACAATATCAGACTCATCAAATACAGTGAAAACTAATAGTGAAAACAATTTGCCACGGGACACATGCTAAATGTAAAGCCAATAAGTGATGCTATACATTATATAAAATGTCTAAAATTAGTATGTTCAGCTACTTTAAGGTCTTATCACTGCTGATAATCTCTACTGTAAAGTATTGACCAACAGAACAATGCTGAACCTGGTTTCAATTGCTTTTGGTCATCTTCTTGTAATTTTATCATCTTATTGATTATTTACCACTATAATTCTGCACCATACACCATGCGCTCTATCGAACACCCTGTGCAAAACATGTCACAATGCTCATTGCTATCTTACACCCTGCCAGCAGCCTATATTCATGCCTTGCATCTGTGTTGTGTAAATACAACAGCACTTGTGAATACATCTACACTAATGTGGTGTGGTGGTCTCTAAATGAGATGTCCAATGAGATGTGTTCAGGTTTTTAAATTTCTGGCATATTGCTATCTTGGCAACAGAAAACACAGGCGTGCCACTGACTTAATACATCCTAGACAGACTTGGCAATAGTAGTGCATCCCAACAGATGCATCCCAAATGCAAGTACACTTTTTACAAAACAAGGAAATGCAGCAGTGCACAAACCCACAGCTTGTGCATGTTAGCAGATATGCAAACTTTTACATCAACAATAAACAGAATGAACAAGCATGAATAATCAGGTCAGTTTTCCTCTGCTGAGAAAATTAGGACAGATCCAGGAAGTTGCGCCCCTAAAATAGCAATCCACCAAAGTCAGAGCACATCTGGCTCTTGAAGGGAATGGCAAGTGACACGCTGTATTTTTTTCCATATTAGTCCAAAACACATCCATGGATAATTCAGTGAATTAGTATTTGCCTTTTGCGTATTTTGAGCTGTGCAGTGCATACTTTTCCTGTCGTTACAATAGCAAAGACACACTGACACCCCCTTCATCTGGAGCCTACTGTAAACGGAGTTGCTCAACTGTGAGTAGTTAACACAGCACAAATCGTGCATGTAAACAACATGGAACTGAGGCAGTAATTGCTCATAGCTTTGGTAAATACTTACTGGTAAATAAACTGCGCCTTATCAGCAGTTTAACTGAAATAAAAGGAGTATATTTAATAGCTGGGTCAGATCTAGACTGGATCACTAGAGCTCTAGAGTTTGTTTGGAACTGGACCGAGACCACCTCCTCTGTTAGTTCTCGGTCCGGTTCTTTTGATCCGAACCTGAGAGCAATCACTGTTTTTAAATCTAATCAAATCAAACCACAACTTAGTCCATTTTAACTGGACCAATTAGTGCTGGTGTGAAAACTCCTTAACAGATTGAATAGACTGGACTATTTTGTTACAACAAATTGTTGCCCAGTTTAGTTCGAGGGAAGTTGTAGCATCGAATTCACCCTGCATCTAGCTAACTTGTTCATAAATGCTAAAAGCTTAAGAAAAGTGCAGAAATTTTACAAGTCTTGCTTTTATATTTGCTCTGATAATAATTCAGTGAAAGCTAAAGATCAAAAAGATGTCCTTAATATATTTGTTTATAAACCTTTTTGTCCAGAAAGCTCTAATGCACAAACAAAATGTAGGAAACCTCCATGAGGAATAAATATCCGATTAGTTTTGCAGTCGCAGCGGCGGGATCAGCAGAGCGAAACTCATCTCCCCGTTTGATAATGAGGACGGAAAAGATGCAAACATCAGATTACGAAATTACGCAACTCCCAAAGATTTGCAAGCGTTTGTGGTTCCATAAGCTTTGCGGAATTTGATTCCAGAAGAATAGACAATTAGAGCTGAG
Organism: Astyanax mexicanus; assembly: GCF_023375975.1. NCBI lineage: Eukaryota > Metazoa > Chordata > Actinopteri > Characiformes > Acestrorhamphidae > Astyanax > Astyanax mexicanus. The sequence goes on along the minus strand of NC_064427.1, from coordinate 9,766,473 downwards.
GGGATTGATGGGGGCTTATTTTTCCGCTGCTCCGGAAATGCAGCCTCGGGAGCCGGAGGGAAGAGAAGCTCCAGAATCGGTTTGAAACGGAACAAAACGCTCCGATTAAAACTAAATCTGTCTCAGAGAGATCAGAGAGAAATGTTCTCCACTCGCTCGTAATCAACAGAAACATATAAAGCGTCATACACTCTCGCTGCCTGTTCATTGCAGCCCTTACCCAAGGCCGCTTTCTGATAGATTAGGCTGGAGGGTTGGTTGTTGTGTTAATGGTTTCTGGGGAATAAATACATTCTAACAGAGAAAGTACTTGGTGTTCATTTTTTACACAAACCGGAATAAAGAAACACTAGATAATTGGGTAAAACCTTGGAGCTGCAGTCTCTCATTAGAGTGAATATGAATAACCCTCACTAAATGTAGGTATTGTGATATACACTGAGGTGGAGCTACAGTCTCTCATTAGGGTGAATATATAATAATAACACTCTAAATGTAGGTATTGTGATATACACTGAGGTGGGGCTACAGTCTCTCATTAGAGTGAATATATATTAATAACACTCTAAATGTAGGTATTGTGATATACACTGAGGTGGAGCTACACTCTCTCATTAGGGTGAATATATATTAATAACACTCTAAATGTAGGTATTGTGATAATATACACTGAGGTGGAGCTACAGTCTCTCATTAGGGTGAATATATAATAGTAACACTCTAAATGTAGGTATTGTGATATACACTGTGGTGGGACTACAGTCTCTCATTAGAGTGAATATATATTAATAACACTCTAAATGTAGGTATTGTAATATACACTGAGGTGGGGCTACAGTCTCTCATTGGGGTGAATATATATATTAAAAACAAACACTCTAAATGTAGGTATTGATATACACACTGAGGTGGAGCTACAGTCTCTCATTAGGGTAAATATATATTAATAACACTCTAAATGTAGGTATTGTGATATACACTGAGGTGGGTCTACAGTCTCTCATTCGAGTGAATATGAATAGCCCTCACTAAATGTAGGTATTGTGATATACACTGAGGTGGAGCTACAGTCTCTCATTAGAGTGAATATATATTAATAACACTCTAAATGTAGGTATTGTGATAAACACTGAGGTGGGTCTACAGTCTCTCATTAGAGTGAATATGAATAGCCCTCACTAAATGTAGGTATTGTGATCATATACACTGAGGTGGAGCTACAGTCTCTCATTAGGGTGAATATATATATTAAAAACAAACACTCTAAATGTAGGTATTGTGATATAAACTGAGTTTTAGCTACAGTCTCTCATTAGGGTGAATATATATTAAAAACGAACACTCTAAATGTAGGTATTGATATATACACTGAAGAGGAGCTACAGTCTTTAACTGAGTTTGAATTAAATGACGTTAAATGAAACAACAGCAGCAACGGAAGACAAAACGAGCTGAATCTGTCTTTAGGGAAGGACGAGGCCTAGCAGTTGAAGTGCAGTTACTCATAGAGAGATCAGTAAACAGAAATGCGCTGGAAACACCCTTTTAGCCTCTCGTCTTACACCCTAAAGACATCGCAAGTGACAAAGAACGCCTTGATAGCCTCTCACGCAGAGCAGCTGAAATTGAATTTGTGGATACTTTGATTAAACCTGACAAGGACAGATTGAGTTTGACCTCTAACAAGAAAGAGAGATACAGAGGAAGTGTGTGTGTGTGTGTGTGTGTGTGTGTGTGTGTAAGATGCGTAGGATAAGGAAGGAGAAAAAGTGCCGGACATTTACCTTTCTAATGTTCATCTGCTTGGGTGCTGATGTTGTGAGTAGTTACAGCTCTATTTCTGTTTGTGCAAAATTTTAGATTGTTTTCAGAACACACCCTAATCACTAATAAGAGACCACTTGAAAATGATGAGTTTCTTTGAGTTTACCAAATTAAAAACCTCTGGAATATAATCAAGAGGAAGATGGATGATCACAAGCCATCAAACCAAACTGAACTGCATGAATTTTTGCACCAGGAGTAAAGGCATAAAGTTATCCAAAAGCAGTGTGTAAGACTGGTGGAGGAGAACATGATGCATGTAAACTGTGAATAAAAACCAGGGTTATTCCACCAAATACATATATACAGCTCTGGAAAAAATGAAGACACCATTTCAGTTTCTGAATCAGTTTCTCAGATTTTGCTATATAGGTATATATTTGGGTAAAAATAATACTGTTTTTTTATTTTATAAACTACGGACATTTCTCCTAAATTCCAAAAAAATATACTGTCATTTAGAACATTTAGTTGCAGAAAATAAGAAATGGCTGAAATAACAAAAAAAAGATGCAGAGCTTTCAGACCTCAAATAATGCAAAGAAAACAAGTTCATATTCATAAAGTTTTAAAAGTTCATATATATATATATATATATATATATATATATATATATATATATATATATATATATATGTATACACACAAAATGTTTGCCCCCCCCCCCAAAAAATTTACTTTGATTAAGCACACTTTTGGGGAATCTGAGTCCAATCACAATTTCACACAACCAAGCCTTATTACTTCCAGACCTGTAGAATCAACAAATCAATTAATAGATCCTATCTAACAACATTAAGCAGCTAAAGCACCTCAAAAACCAAGTTACAAAGTAATTTCTAAAGCTTTGGGACTCCAGAGAACCACAGTGAGAGCTATTACTCACAAAAGGAGAAAACATGCAACACTGATGAACCTTCCCAGGAGTGGCTGGCCAACCGAAATATTCCAAAAGGGAGAGGAAAACTCATGCAGGAGGTCAAATTTCAGAAAAAGATCATCATACTGAATGTAAAACATGGTGGTGGTAGTGTGATGGTTGGGGCTGGGGCTGCTTTGCTGCTTCAGGGTCTGGATAACCTGCTGTAATAGATGAAACCAGGAATTCTGCTGTTTATAAGAGAAGACTGAAGGAGAATATCCGGCCATCTGTTTGTGAACTCAAGCTCAGGCGTACTTGGGTTCTGCAGCAGGACAATGACCCAAAGCTCACAAACAAATTCACCTGTGAATGGCTTAAAAGAACAAAAATGAAGGTTTTGCAGTGGCCTAGGAAAAGTCTGATATAGGTGCTGTGGCATGACCTTAAAGAGGACGTTTATGCTTGAAATTAAAACAATTCTGTAAAGAAAAGTGGACCAAAATTCCTCCACAGAGATGATGTAAAAGACTCATTGCCAAAAGAAAGCTTGGGAATAGATTGCTTTGCATATTTTCCCTTTAATGAGTAAAAGGATCATTTAAAAGAGCTTTTTATATTTACTAAGGTTATCTTTGTCTGATATTAAAGTTAGTTTGATAATCGGAAAAAAGAAACCACAAGAAATCTGTAGTAGCAAATTCTTTTTAATACCACTGTAAAAAACTAAGATTTTAATATTTAAATTAATTATTCTTATTTCTGGTGGTCTAGCTGTTAGCTCCAATGCTCTGGAGGAGCATTTGACCTCAGATTTTGCTATTTATAGGTTTATGTTTGAGTAAAATGAATATTGTTGTTTTATTCCATAAACTACAGACATTTCTCCCAAATTCCAAATAAAAATATTGTCATTTAGAGCATTTATATGCAGAAAGTGGGAAATGGCTTAAATAACAAAAAAGATGCAGAGCTTTCAGACCTCAAATAATGAAAAAAAAAAAAAAACAAGTTCCTAATCATAAAGCTTTAAGAGTTCAGAAATCATGCATCTTAGTTTGATAATCGGAAAAAAAAAAAACACAAGAAATCTGTAGGAGCAAATCCTTTTTAATACCACTGTAAAAAACTATGATTTTAATATTTAAATGAATTATTCTTATTTCTGGTGGTCTAGCTGCTTGCTCCAATGCTCCTCCAGCACCAGCTGAAGCTCGGCTACAGTTTTCACACATGGAGCCTCGGACAGTGACTCGGATTGCTGCTGAACTGTTTTGTCCCAAACACAACACGCTTAGTCCTGCAAGCTTGGGAAAACAGAGCAGTCAAACAAACAATGGTGTATTCATTTACACTTAAAACCACCATTCATATCAGGCCTGCACATTCGGCACTATCCTTTAGAGAGGCCTTTAATGCTTACAAGACAGGATTTCTCCATTTCCGTTTATCCTCTCTCTCTCTCTCTCTCTCTCTCTCTCTCTGAACCACTTCTGTTCTCATATTCAGTTAAATCACAGCCCTCAGTTAAAGAACTTGACTTGCCAGCTGTCTCCAGGGACAGTCATTGAGGGCTCTGAATGACGTGACAAGGACATCTCGACCATGCAGCCCCCCCGAGAGGCAAACCCGAAAGCAGCCTAACCGACACTTCTGACAGAAATGTGCCACTCCAGATCAAACACTGCCTTCAGACGCCTGAACACGCCCAGACAAGAGACACTGGACATTACGGGTTAATTACACTCGCACTTCACAATCCTGTACTGATAGCAGGGTCATTACACACTTACTGCAGGCAGTGTGTGAGTGTGTGTGTGTGTGTGTGAAAGAGAGAGAGAGCGAGAGCGAGAGAACGAGAGAGAGAGACAGTGGGTAACACCTACCACACCATATCTCAATGCTGCACAAGCACATACAGCTCTGATTTTCTCTGATTTTGCTATTTATGAGTTTATGTTTGAGTAAAATGAATATTGTTGTTTTATGCCATAAACTACAGACATTTCTCCCAAATTCCAAATAAAAATATTGTCATTTAGAACATTTATTTGCAGAAAATGGGAAATGGCTGAAGAAAAAGATGCAAAGCTTTCAGTTCATATTCATAAAGTATTAACAGTTCAGAAATGAATATTTGGTGGAATAATCCTGGTTTTCATCACAGTTTTCATGCGTCTTGGCATGTTCTCCTCCACCAGTCTTACACACTGCTTTTGGACAACTTTATGCCACTCCTGGTGCTTGTTATCATCCATCTTCCTCCTGATTATATTCAAGGAGTTTTTATTTTGGTAAAATCTAAGGAACTCATCATTGTTAAGTGGTCTCATGTTTTTTCCAGTGCTGTATATAATATGTATGTTTTTTATATTATCTTATTTTTTTCAACTACTATTGTTGTCAATCATTTGGTATTATTGTCCTTTTTGGTTTAATTTTGTAATGTTTTGGCATAAATTGTCCTCATTGAATCTTGCAAGGATGCAAGAAAAATAAGTGAGAGATAGAGAGAGGTAGAAAAAACAGAGAATCAGAAAGTTGTGGACAGTAAAGAAATTGCAGATAGAAAAATAGCAATGTTTCTTTCATGTACTTTGACTTTCATTGGCTATTTCATTGTTGACTGTATGAACCCAAGACATTTGATATTTTATCTGGTTAATTTTATTCCATATGTAAATACACATATTGTTTTCCTATTCCTCTATCAAACATTGTCATTGTTACAGTTTCTGTTTAAAGATTGTATGCTCATATTGAGGACATGTAAAAACTGCAGACAGTTCAGTACACATATCTTCTTCTTTTAGCATGTGGTTTTACATTGTCTTGTTAAAAAAATTTAGAGATGTAGCTGGAAAAGATGTCATCTTGAAGCCACCATATGTTGCTAAAAATCTCTTCCAGTCTAGTTCTGCTTTAATGCTGCCATTACAGGAGTGTATGAGGATGAGGGGGGGGGGGGGGGGGGGTACTAGAGAAAGGCAAATATGAGATAAAGAGAGGCAGAGAAAAAGATGCAGAAAAAGAGGAGGTGCAAAGAAAGACTGAGAGAAAGTAAGAGAAGAAGCACAGTGCATGCAGAGAGAAGGAGACTGAGAACACAAAGAGAGGGGGAGTCAAAGACAGAAAAGACAGATAGGGAAAAGAGAAACAAACAAGGAAGGAGAGTAATAAGTAAAAAAGAGAGAAATAGAGCTAGAGTTTAAAAAGATAGAGACAGAGAGGCATGGAATAAGTAAAAAAAGAGATAAAGAAAGAAAGACAGTCAGCTGAAGAAAAAAGGGAAAAAAGAAAGAGAATGAGAAAAAAGAGCAAGAATGTATGGAATTTAAGAGAGACCAAGAAACAGAGGGAGGGAAAGTGAGACAGGGAAAAAGAGACAGATAAACAAAAAGAGAAAACAGGAGACAAGCAAAGATGCAGGGAAAGAGAGAGAAAATACAGTATAGAGAAAAAGAGAAGATTTTTAGGCTTATAGAAGAGAAATAAAAAGCCAGAGGGGGATATAGTAAGACAAAAGAGACAAAGAAAGAAAGAAAGGCTGCTACAGTAAAAAGAGAGAAAGGGACAAAGCAAGCAAATGAGGCAGGGGACAAAAAGAGAGAACAAGAAAAAAGAGGAGCAAGAAAGAATAGAATTAAAGAGAGAGAGACCAAGAAACAGAGGGAGGGAAAGTGAGACAGATAGAGAGATATAAAGAGAAAGAAGAGAGTGTCAGAAGGATAGGCAGATAAATAAAAGAGACAGTTTTCTCTTTCTCTCCATTTTTGTTACAATTTAATCACACAAACTGTCCCTTACACCGTGTGAAAATTTGCTCATCAATGGACCAATAGAAACTCTCCAAAATGGGCTGAAATAAACTCTTTTTACATTGACTTCAATTAAACGGGAAGATGGTTTTGTCTCTATCCTCTAAAGTTGCTGTTTTGGAGATACTTGCTTTTCATTGGACAGCGACGATATGCAGTATTGAGAGATATAGAGAAAAAGAGAAAAATTTTATGGGGATAGAAAAGAAATAAAGAGCTGGAGAGACATATAATATGAAATATGAAAAGGAAAGGAACAACAGAAAGAAAAAAGGAGGAGAGACAGAGTCACAAGGAGAAATGTAGAAAAAAAGCAGAAAAAGAGGAGATGAAAAGAAAGAATGAGAGAGTATTAGAGAGAAGGGAAAGGAAAAAGCACAGTGCATGCAGAGAGAGAGAGAGAGAGAGAGAGAGACAAGAGAACGAAAAGAGAGGGGAAGACAAAGACAGGAAAAACAGAAAGGGAAAAGAGAAACCGACATGGAAGGAGAGAAAGGAGTAAAGAAAGAGAGAGACAGAGCTAGAGTTTGAGAAAATAGCAAAAAGATAGATGCAGAGAGGCATGGAATTAGAAAAAAAAGACATAAAGAAAGAAAGACATGCTGCTACAGTGAAAAGAGAGAAAGGGACATAGATAAATAAAAGAGATAGAGAGGCATGGAACAAGAAAAAAAAGATAAATAGAGACAGAGAGAGAGAAAGAGTGAGAGAAAGACAGAGAGAGAAAGACAATGACAGACAGTGGCAGTGAAGAGGAAGAAAGAGAAAGCGAAAAAAGAGTAGAAATGTATAGAGAATGCAGACAGATATATAAGTGAAATAAAGAGAGAGTGAGAGTATAAAGAGAGTGAAATAGAGAGAGAGAGATAGTGAGAGAGGTGGGGAGTCCTGGTAATGAAGGCTGAGTGAGGGAACGAGGGAAGCCCCTGTATTTCAGTCTCTCAGTGTGAATGCAGTGGAAATGCCCTTGGCTGCTCACTGAAGCAGCGGCTGTAATTACTCCGCTCCCTCTCTCTCTCTCTCTCTCTCTTATCAAGATGAGCCGAGCCGCAGCGGCCGGACGTCGGATTTACCCTCGGCAGGGCAGAGAAACGGCACAGTGCCACTGCAGGTCCGCGCACTTAACCTGCATCGATCCAGCCCCAGCCCTCCGAACGTCCCACAGCACAAATAAGCACAGCTCAACCTCAGGGCCGGGACAGCGCCTCTTAAAGGCACATCACGCTCGGCTAACGCAGAAAAAAACCCAACCACATCCCTCCATCTGCTAGATACAGGCACACTTAAATATTGCAGTTCTCTCTGGAGTATGATTTCATGGTCTAAAGTCCAGGAAACCCCTTATTGATTGTATATCTTTAAGGAGGGTGGAGCTTTTGAGACACTGCAGCTTTAGGGTGTATTTTTAAGAGTTTGAGCTACAATGAAAAGCTTTTTTTGTTAGTTGCAGGGTTCATACAGTTTTGAATTTTTAATTTTGAAAAATTCCATGACTTTTTCTTCAAGGCAAATTTTCATGACGATACGATTGTTAAAACATCAGTGCCGACATGGACAATAATGGACAACCAAAAATGATCAAAAAACTATAAACAAAATTGATTACAGGAGGCCTAAAATGTATTAAGCAACGTTGACACACAATCTTCAATTATAACATATGTTCTTGTGCGGTCCAGACTTTCAGACATTTTTTAATTTGGTCTGAACCAAAATAGCAGCTCTTAATTTCAGGTCTGTCTGTAATCTGTCTGTGTGCTTGGTCTTGATCAATTGAACAGTGGTCCACTTCGTCTGCAGTGTGAAAAGGTGTGTTTTTAAATTATTATGACTTTCAGACCAATTACAGGAAGTTGAGGAATAATGTTGTCATCTATACAGAAGAAAAAATACCAGAGTTGTGCTAAAACTGACTCCTCTTCACGTACATGTGCAGAACACCGCAGTATGGCTCCAATTATTTATGCCCATGACTCCTGTATCTACCATAACTGTAGATTAAATTGTATTATGAACAGACATAAAATGTATCTGTCACGTCTGGTGCTGTTAGCTCCTCTGTCCCTTCCACACCAAGCTCTAACGGAGGTTCTCAGGTTAACAACTACACTACCCAGAATGCACCACCCGCTGACATCACGCACTCACCTGATCACGTGACACCTCACCTGCTTCCTCCTGGAAGTCCCGAATACTGATTACTGGCACTATAAAGGTGCACGCCAAACAGACTACCACGCCGCGTATTGTAGGTTATCCTCGTACAAAGCGTTACTTATCTCTTGTCTCAGTTTACTTTGTGTATGACCTTGCTTTTTGTTTCTCGACGCCGATTCTTGCCTCTGCCTTTGATATTGGATTGTTTTGTGTATGACCTGGACTGTGCTTTCACCACCGCCTCTTGGATTATCTCTGATACTGGATTGCTTGTGTATGAACTCTGGACTGTCTCTCGTTTATGGTATGGTTTTGTCTTCATTGCTCTGTCTACTGGTGATCACCATTGTTTCTGTATCGACCCTGATTACATCTGTTTATTATTATAATAAACATACTTTGTTTTTATCAGTATCTGCACTTGTCTGCTATTCTGTTCTGACCATGACAGTATCCAATCCTTATGCTCACTATTATGCTGCATAATGTATTGTAGTGCATTGCAGGCAGTTAGATTCTGGCAGATTCTTGCAACACTTGAAAAAGCAACTTTTCTAAAACAATCAGTGTCAAGTATAGGGAGACACAGCCCATATAGGTGAATGTAGGACAGAATGTAACACTTTCTAAACATGCTAAACTACAGTTTTAAGCCAATACTAAATAGACCAAATGTACAGAAAACAATGAGACAACCAAATCAATGTTTGAGATCTGGTCATTTGTACTTGCTTGTTCCAAGCAGGATCTAAAACAAGATGTGTTAACCTTCTAGAGCACTGACTGGCCAAAGCATCTGTCTATGCGACACAATGCAGGCATTCAGCACAAAAGTAGCCATTTGTAAACTACTTGTCCAAACTACAGAAGCAAACACATATGATTTTATCTGATTCACAATGGCAGCTAATACAATTTGGCTGTGGTGTTTTGAAGAGGTACAAGTATTGGATTGGTAGCCGACAAAATTATCTAACCTGAGCTGCAACGTCCCCACTTACATTTCAGAGTGGAGCTGTGACAGTGGAAAACAAACCAAGTAGCAAAAAGACACCAGGTACCAAAAAGCAAAAAGATTTGAGTCAATTCAATTAGTGTAGATCTCAGTAAAAAAAGTTCTATACTTTTCCAAATTGTGTGGACACCCTTTCTAATGAATGCACTCAGCTATTAAATGCTATTAAACACACACACCCACACACACACCCACACACACACACAGCTCGTCTACTTTCTATAGATAAATATTTCCAAAAGAATAGGACAAATCTTGCAATGCTACACAGTAACGTTAAGTAAAATGCCTTTTTCTTGGACAGTAGAGACAGTCATTCCAACAAAATGTGGTATAAACACTTTTTAATTCCCTTGATTTTATAAGAAACAATGAAAGAGCTGGTGTCACAATATTCACAATATTCATTTAATGTACATTTTCAGAACCAGTCAAAAGCTTGGACACACATTAAATTCAGTTTCCTTAATATTTTCTAATACGAACTTACTAAAGAAATACATATGAAACTCTTTAGTAAACAAAAACGTGCTATACAAACCATGATATGTTTTATATTTTAGATTCTTCAAAGTAGTAGCATCTCTTGTTTAGATTAGACAGCTTTGCACATCTTGGGTGCATTTCCTCAGTCAGCTTTACGAAGTGCAATCACCTGAAATCCAGGCTTTCAGTAAACAGCTGTGCTGAACTCATCAAGAGTTAATTACTTGGATTTCTTGCCTCTTTCTAAAGTGTTTGAGAGCATCAGTTGTAAAGTTGTGAAGAGGTAGAGTTACAGGTATACAGTGAATAGCTCTATTTGTTTATGAGTAATGTTCTAATCCATATTATAATAAGAACTACTTAACTAAGTTTAGAATAAAAATACTTTAAGAAATGAAGGCCAGTCAATGCTATTCATTTTAGGATCTATAAAAGTATCCTCAAGTGCAGTGGCAAAGATCTTTCAAAATGTTATGATGAAACTGGCTCTCATCAGGACCACCCCAGGAAGTACAAAAGTACATCAGAGTTACCAGCCTTAAAAAAAAACACAAATATAAGAGCTCAACTAAATGCTTAGTCACAGAGTATTTTGTTTTGTTTAAGACTTTTAAGTTCATTACACAATTCCTTATGTGTTCCTTCATAGTCTGCATTAAATTAAAGCGTACAATAATTTACAAAATTGAAAACATTGAAAGAGAAGGTGTGTCCAAATTTTTGGTGCTGTACATTCAACACTGATTTTCCACAACATGGTCCCTTTAATTAACATAAATCCCAGCATGCTCCTGCAGTCGCTGGCAGTATCCGTGCAGTCAGTGGGTGAAATAGGAAAGCAGGGGAATGTAGTGTTTGATTGTCGTTTCTAATTTAAGCGGAGGTGATCTGTAATGCGCTGTACGGATGGGGGTAGTTGGATTCACGCGTGACAAAAGTGATTTGCATGGGCAGCTTATTGCAGTCTTAATTATCTCCTCAGAAGCACACTCCCCTGAGTGATGAGACATCAGACAGCATCAGCATTGAGTCAGGCGCTTGGCAAGACACACCGGCACTACACTCGTCTAAACAATCCTTTCTTTTAGGATCATTTCACCTCAGCGGTGAACACTATCCACGCCTCAGCGGCAGCGCCAAGCCCAGCTGATTCCACCTGCAGGGAGTCAGGAATAGGGGGGCGGGGAGGACGAGTGTATTATACACACACTGGATGTGTATGGTGTAAGTGTGGCTTTTAAAAGAGAAAAGCCAAAGGAAACAAAACGAAAGAACTAGAAACAGCAAGAAAAACCCTCAGTCAATCATATTAATTAAAGAGCGCTGTTGCGTGAGATTAAATTAGAGTCAGGGGTTAACAGGAGATTACTGCACAGAAAAGCAATAAAGAACTATCCAAAAAGAGTGCTGCACTGTACACGTATGTCTAAAATGTCATTAGACACCATCTTGTCCAATGATCTACTCAAGCGTTTGAAGCTGTTTCTGTGATAAATGAGGTAGTAAGAAAGCCTACTGGCATGTTGAGCATAAATAATGCTAAAAGACACAAAATCCAGTGGATTGGTTAGAATTGGGGCCGATCCAGGCAAATTTGAATCAATCAGGTATTCTCTACTTTAAACCCAATCCAGTTCTTCTAATCCAGAGTCTTAACCAATTGTTGTTTGAACCACTGTGTTTAGAGCAACAACTATCCAAACTAGAAAGAAAACCATATACAGGGGTTGGACAATTAACTGAAACACCTGGTTTTAGACCACGATGAATTATTTTCCCGACAGACAGTTCTGGTGGAAACAGGAGAGCTGAGGTGCATATTGAATTCTGCCGTGATTTGAGCAGCCGTGGTTTTATGTTTTTGGATAAAATCCAGGTTATCACCTGAACAGCCCTTTCAGACAGCTTCCTCTTACAGCGTCCACAGTTAATCCTGTTGGATGTGGTTCATCCTTCTTGGTGGTATGCTGACATTACCCTGAATACTGTGGCTCTTGGTACATCACAAAGACTTGCTGTCTTGGTCACAGATGCGTCAGCAAGACATGCACTAACAATTCAACAATAAAAGAATAAACACATACATAATATATGAGTTTCACATTTTGAACTGAATTACTGAAATACAGTAACTTTTCAATGATATTCTAATCGCTTGAAAGCACTATATCAAATCTACCAGTAAAATGACTGCTCACTGACCCCAGATACAGTAAATAAAGCCAATAAATATTTAATATTTAGTTTAGGACAAGAGATGCTATTGGCTAATGTGGCTAACATACACTAGAATTTTTTTTAATCTATTATGTAGTTTTAAAACTTTGTGTCTGTCTTTGTGTTAAGTAGGTCTATCTTCCCCCTTATGATCAGATTACCCATAATGCATAAGTCCATGCCAGGTGTGCACAGGGTCTTTGACCATCAGAAATTAGTTTAGATCATTTAAAACTAGCAACCAGTAGAATCTGGTCTACGTTTTGACCTTCGCTAGTCAGAATACTCACAAGTACTGTACTACTGCACTGTACTATGTCAGCCAATGTGGATAAAAAGGCAAGTATAATGTCAGACCATAGAAATCTAATTTGGTGGCTTGTACCCTGAGCAAATCTGATTTGCCCCACAGTGTGAACATAGCCTAGCGAAGCAGCCTGGCTACTGCTGCTGCTGCTAATGTTTTTAGCTCAGAAAAGCCTTTTAGCCCATGTTAACAGCTAACAGTGAGTCATACAGTGACAGAAACCACATAAGCAAGATTATTAAAGGTCTCATTCCATCTTTGTTTTTCATTCATTTTTAAAAATGTTTAGTTGTGGTCTCTAGTATGAATGAATGCCATGTAAGCTGTTTCTATTTAGCCCTGATTTAGATCACCGAATTAGAGGTCTCTGAAGTAAGACAGGTTTTGGCTCTTGGTCATGAATATTCATACATGCAAACATATTGCCTCTGATTGGCTAACAGCACTGCAGCATAGAACGCCTACCTGCCTTCCCTCACTGTCAATTTAACAGCTCTAAATCTCAAAGGACAAACTGTTTTCTGAGATACAGCTTTTGTTATAACGATATAGTACTGAGGTAAAGTTAACCCTTAAACTCGAATGGCCCTGCGGCTGAGAAACGTTATCAATGGCGCGGGCCAAGCATAGGCTGTCCACCCCGGCCGCGTGGATTTCCCCCCGTCCCCATGCGGGGCTGTGGATTACCCTCCCCCTCCCCCTCCTCACCGCGCCTTTAATAAAAGAAATTTCAGCTAAGCTAACGCTACTACACTCTTACCTCTGACTTGGTGATTCTATGTTTGGGCAGTTTCACCACGTCAAAGCCCCAGAGCTCTATATCATAAAATCTGTTGCGAATGTCACCTGCAGTTCAGTTGTGCTACCTTATCAAACCGTGCTTCACTATGTTTATTTAAGGTCTCGGTAAAATGAGTAATAACCGGTGATACAATTTAAACCTACAGGTACTTGCACAAGATAGCTAACGCTAACTAGCTCTGTAAACAAAGCTGTAAGCTCCACCTTGGATCAGGAACGCCTGTGGGCAGTCCTGAGCCGAGGTGGGCGAGGCCATGAAGTCACTGGTTGATGTAGACACCCGAGCGTCTCTCTGATCAACTCGTATTTCTGAGGATTTTCTTTTACTAGCTACTGCAGACAAAGGAGGCTGAGAAACAATGTCATGTGCAGCATAATATACAAATCAGTGAGACCTATTGTATTTCACAAAGAACAAGAAAAAAATTATTTTAGTCAAAGGAGACCTTTAAAGATATCCACAGACCTGCAGTTAGCTAACTTACTTAAGTCTCATGGCCAGTGTGTAAGATTTGGCAACCCTGTGTTAGCGTGCTAGCGAGAGCCACTGACTTGTACTGTGTTTGAGTTGCTGTATTTTGTGGAGGACAAGCCTGCTCAGCACAGCGCTTGTCACTTGATGTATATCCAGAGTGGCTCTGGCTGAGACCCAGAGAATACTGAAATAATTGCCATCTGTAACAGCGCTGGAGTTGGATGCTACACACACACACATACACACACGTTTAGTTCTACACACTGCTTTTCCTCTCTCTATTCTCACCAGCAGCCAGATAAACAGTTCCCCTGGGAAACACCATAGAGTTTCCTTTCTCTTACAAGATTTCTACCTTTCTGACACATGCACTGAGGGATTCTCTCACTCTCTCTCTCTTACTCACTCACTCACTCATTCCTTTTCTCTCCGTCTGCAGCTCTTTGGTCATTCCTCCAACTCGCCCACATTCCTACAATGTGTCTCACTTTAAGCAAGTGATACACTGACCATAAAGCAGTCAATCAATTAAAACATACTTAGCGCCAGTGTTCACTGTTTTGGAGCCAATTCCATCCGCTGATCATCTTTCCTGATCAAGGTTAATGTAGTGGGAGGCGCTACCTTAATCTTTCCAGGCAATCTTGGTAATGCATAATCGTGGAGGGCTTCTGCTACTGTATGTTCCATGTTCTGTCTCTTAAGATGTATTGTACTTTAGTTTTTGGAATCAACTTCATTTTAAATGCTGCTGCACTCTGAGCACCAGTTGTGAAAGTCAGTAAACTTGGGTACAGAACTGCTCTGTGGAGCTCAGTGTGGAAACTGACGTGGAAGAGCTGTTTATCTAGCGGACAAGACTCTTCTAGCTTCTCGATGCTGCTGCATTATTTGCTGTTTTGTGTGCTTAGTGGTGTTTGTTAGTTCCGCAGATTTCTGTCCTCTCTAGAGGAATATCCAGTTAGTAGTGTTGAGTAGTGTCTTTATTCTGCTTCCTCCATGAGACACTTTAGTGTTACACATTCTGCAAATATGTAAATATGAGTCAAAATGATAAGCCAAACAGCCCAACATAGCATGTAGAGCAGTATCCAATGCCAGTTATTGAGTATATGCAGCTATGCACATTCTTAGTAGTTCTATGTAGTGGTTGAACAAGGAACTGCAGCTCCCTGTGACTGTATAAAGTCTGTATAAAGGAATCACATGCAGAGACATTGTAATACTTAATGCCAATGTGGATTTAATATTGCTTTATCTGCAGCTAGCTGACTAGCTAGCTTTATGCACCACTAGCTGTGTTAGCCTAAGCCAAGTCTGATATACTGAAAAAAGCCCATGCTCTAAAAATACACACCCTACACACTGCTTAGTTTAACACACACACACACGTATATATATATATATATATATATATATATATATATATATATATATATATATATATATATATATATATATATATACATTACTCATTTTAGGCAAAAGAAATTGCTCAACATATAATCACATTTGTAGGTAAATTAAGTCAATATAGATTCTAACTTTTGCTTTCTGATGTATATTTTCTTGCTAGCTTCCATGACTGTTGCCTCGCTGTTTTGTATTTGTAAACCTGGCAACCTCGGGGCTGGAATACGTTTCTTGCAATGAGCAATAGGTGCAAACAGAGGCTACACCTACACAGATTTTCTTGATGTACTGCACAGTTCTAGTTAGAAAATGGTGTCTGAAGATCTGCTGAGAAGAGATGGCATTTCCTTAATATCTGATGACACATCCTGATCATTTTATCATGTACTGGTGAAAGGATAACCTATAATGGTCCTTTAAGCTGTCATAATAATACTTAAGGCAAATATGATCTAGTCGGCTCCCATAATTAGAAAAACAGTCTACTCTTTAGTCCATACAGTACAGGCCAAAAGTTTGGACACACCTTCTCATTCAATGCGTTTTCTTTATTTTCATGACTATTTACATTGCAGATTCTCACTGAAAGCATTAAAACTATGAATGAACACATGTGGAGTTTTATGAACTTAACAAAAAATGAGCTGGCCTCCACAGTCACCGGACCTGAACCCAATCCAGATGGTTTGGGGTGAGCTGGACCGCAGAGTGAAGAAGGCAAAGGGGCAACAAGTGCTAATAAACACCTCTGGGAAGCTTCCTTCAAGACTGTTGGAAAACCATTTCAGGAGACCACCTCTTGAAGCTCATTGAGAGAATGATGGCAAGAGTGTACAAAGCAGTAATCAGAGCAAAGGGTGGCTATTTTGAAGAAACTAGAATATATTTTTTTAGTTATTTCACCTTTTTTTGTTGAGTACGTAACTCCACATGTGTTCATTAAAAGTTTTGATGCCTTCAGTGAGAATCTCCATGTAAATAGTCACAAAAAAAATGCATTGAAAAAGAGCCAGTACTGAATATAATATTTATAAGATTTTATAAGATTTAAACCCGGGCCACAACATACTCACTGCAGCAGACACCTGTATGCCCCAAGTGTCTTATTTTTTTGAAGTTAATTTACAGTAAGTTGGAAAATTGTATAAACTTGATTTTTTTTTTTTGCTTTATTTCACTTTAAACAGTTTTGACTTGATCACCTATGATAATACTTAAGCCTGTTCCTCTCTGTCATGCTCACTCACT
The DNA here is from genome assembly GCF_023375975.1 of Astyanax mexicanus. Taxonomy (NCBI): domain Eukaryota; kingdom Metazoa; phylum Chordata; class Actinopteri; order Characiformes; family Acestrorhamphidae; genus Astyanax; species Astyanax mexicanus. The sequence continues at coordinate 9,749,853 of NC_064427.1, read as the reverse complement.
CACTCATTCGCTCACTGGTTTGATTAAGAACTGAGTATCGATGAATACAAATAATTTCCTGCCCTCTGTGGCATGAGCGAGGGTAATGACAGTCGTCAACAGCTTTCATTCACGAGGCCTAATAGCTCTTACATCATTACAGACAGGCCGGGCTGGAGGAGCTGAGAGAGCTGTTTTAGAGCTTAACACACACACACACTTCAGTGTCGATTAAAGAAGACCACACACACACATACTCATACATGTATCATTATCTTAATAGGGGCTTTTCCACTGACCTATGTGTCATTGCAGCAAAAAAAAAAATGCTGGGTCTTATAGCAGGGGTGGGGAACTCTGGTCCTGGGGGTCCCGGAGACGCTCTTCCTGCTCAGGCACAACTGATTTAGCTCAGCCATTAATTGCCAGGTTTAGTCGCCAGGTTTTAGTGTGTTACAGCAGGGAATTCAGTAATCTGAGCTGGACTTAAGTCCTCCGTTCCCCACGCCTGTCTTAAAGGGACAGTTTAGTAAAAAATCAAATTTACACAGCCCACACAAACACACACACACAAATACACTGCTTCCTGACACCTAATCCAGTTTTCCCACTCTGATTGGGTGATGTATGGCCTTATTGTGTTATTGTGCTGAATGATAGCCCACATAACTCAATGGATATTAGCTATGGAGAGAGAGAGAGAGATAGAGAGATTAAGAGATAGAGAGAGCATCACCCATGCTTCTGACAGCCTCCCTGAGCTGATTCCTACACAATGATAAGATGTTCCCAGAACATCACAGACAGGCAAACACACCCACATACACACAGAAATGCTCACATTTGTTTTTCTACTTTGTCTGAATGTGGGACAATGCAAAAGTACTGTAAAAGCTGTAAAAAATATATATATATGAATTGTGCTCTCTTTCAAATGTCTCACATTTTGCTTTTTTTTCGTGTTACTAAATATTTTAGATCTGTGATTTGGTAAAGAAAGTTTACCCCATCGCCGTTTTTATATGGACATTAATAAGTATATGTTTATGTTTAGGTATTTACCTCTTGTTCCTGGGTGCAGCCAGGAGGTGTGGTCAGATTCAACCCCATTCAGATGATCCACTGATGTGGGGGGAAAAAAACAATTACCATATTTTTTGTACTATAAGGCGAACTTAAAATACTTTTATTTTTACAACCTACTAACCCCGGCTAGCACTGCTGTAGCAGTATTAGCATTACCTGCTAAGTGCAAGCTTATTGGCTATTCAGAGGTGAGTATTATCGCCCTGTAGTCTGCTGCTAACCCCGGCTAGCACTGTTGGAGCAGTATTAGCATAACTTGCAAAGCGCTAACTGTTTAGCCATTCAAAGGTCAGTATTATTAGCCTGTAGTCTGCTGCTAACCCCGGCTAGCAGTTCTGGAGCAGCATTAGCATTACCTGAAAGCCATTTGGCTGTTTAAGGGTGTGTTTTATTATTGGCCCAGAGCTTGTATGTTTGCCATGTTAACGCAAGCTACGTGGGACAAACCGCTAGCTAATATCACCTGGTTTACCAGAACACTCAGGGTACCTGAGTGTAGCACTGTTGGGTGGTCAACCGCTAATGCTAAAGCTAAAGCTCTAGTGGAAATCTGGAAATCTAAGCTTGTTGAAAATGAACAGAAGCGCTTTACTTGCCAAAATAAGCAGTTTTTAGGAGAGAAATCTGTGTAGATTAATATCCAGCAATCGTTTGACTTGTTTGACTCTTCTGAAAATGTTTTTTTTTTTATTAAGAATCACAGTTTTGACTACTAGTTTTACAGGTCTCGTCCCCCGATCAACACCCCTGTTCCCTTATAATGCCTTATAATCTGGTGCGCGTTGTGCATGAAAATAGACCATGAAATAGGTGTTTATTCACAGTGTGTCTTATAGTCCGGGCCTTACAGTGTAAACAATATGGTATAGAACAAATCATTAAAAAGCTTGGGGAGAAACCTAAATGCCCAGGGTATTTAAATTAGAAGCCCCACCCCAAAAATATTTATTTTAAGAATGAATTTTGTACCTTATTCTCTCAAAAATAAAAGTACCAAATTGTCATTAGGGTTATAACAGTTTGATTATTGTGGTTGTACTCCCACCCAGTTATATGTTCCAACTACAAATGTTGTAGTGTTAAGGGTATATTTACACTGTTTGTACTTTACATCACTTTTGTATCTTTGTTTGTATCACCAAAGTCTCTCCTGAACATTTTATGGTAATTTAATGATTCACAAACTGCTAGCCCATGATTTTTGGCATGTCAGTGTGCTTTTCCTTCGATCAGTTGTGCAGTTTATCCTAATAAACATATACCATTACTCTAATATTGTAATCGCTTACATACAACATTATTACTTTCACACATAAAAAGTTTCACTCCATTCCAACAACTTCTTCTAGGTTATTTTTGGGTGTTTGTTCAATTGCACATGCAAACACACACACCCCTGCACTCCTTTGTGACTGTGGAGGACGGGATAAAATCGATCAGAGTTCTCTCCGGGTCCTGGGAAAAGTTCAGCAGATTCTGCAGCGCTTCTCTGCATAACAAAACACAACCTCTTGTCATCTAAGTCTAACTTATTGATGGAGAGAGCTGTAAGCAGAATAGACACCACTAAAAACAAAACAAAAAACTGACACTGAAATATTTCATAGTTCTGTGTATGATTTGCCATATTGTATTGTTCATAATAATATTGTTTTAGTTTTCTAAATGATAAAAGTGTTTTTTAGTCTTAAAATCAATCTACTTTGTATTTGGTTTGATATTTTCTGTAAAGCTTTAAGAGTTTTTTTTTGTATTGTTGTTGTTTATGTTTGCAGTTTACGTGCACTAAATTAATAGATTATATGCAAACACAGATAGGTGCTATTCTTTAAACATAGCTCTATTTTTTGCAAATAAAATCTTCAAATATTCTGCATTTAAGTATTTTATTTGATTTTTTCCCCCGTTACTTTACACTTTTATCCTGCTACGTTAGTCATTTTGTTAAAGTGTTGCTATTTTATCTGGGTGAAATGCCGTTTACAAAATAGACAACAGTTTACAGAATTTTTGTTTATACTTAATGTTAGAAACTGTTACAAATACTAGTCCAAAATGAAATTTTTACAATTACTTTATTGCAGGAGTATATTCTTAAAATGAACTTATGTCAAACAATGATTAGTTGAGACATTCTGGGGTAAATATTTTAAATTAATATACCCTTACACTTACAAAGCCATACAAAGCCATACACAGTCGTAGGCGGGGTCTACCTAAGTACATACTTTAGTGAAGAGTGTAAAGAGAAATAAAAGAAAATGTAAAGACAATACATATGCTAAAAAAATATATTTCAGTTACAAATTATTAATTCATTTTTTAGTAATTTGCAATATCATGATTATTTTAGGACCACATCCATATTGCCCACCTCTAGTTCTGCAATATTCTGTACATTTACATTTACTGCATTTGGTTGACACTCCTATCCAGAGGGACTTGTTCCTATTCCAGGTTGTCCCTATTTCAGGGTCGAGTGAATGTAGTGTTAGAAGTCTTTGCCCAGGGACTTTTATTGGTGTATCACAGTATAGTCACTCAGACCAGGAATTGAACCCCATTCTCCCACATGATGTGATAGTTTTCAAGCAGGCAGTGGTGTTATCCACTGCGCCACACCACCCACTGCACCACACGAACACACTAAATATTGTGATATTAATAAATACAAGTATGTTCAACCCCTCCTCAGAAATCAATAAATCAACAGTCTGGATATTAATAATACACACTGTATCTCCAAAAAAAAAGTATCTGAAAACACTATATATGGTCTAAAACTCATAAAGAGATCATAAAGTGTTTAATTGTGCATAAAGTGATGGCTTATAGCACCATAATGATCCAAAACATACACTACCTGTACTCTATCCGTCACATTTATGGGCACCACTTTAAAACAATGTATTCAGTTACTTTAAATGTCCCCCATTATTAACACAAATGTGCAAAAAGTAAAATAAATAGGAATCTCTGTTAAAGATAAACACCAGCCTACCCAGAAAAATAGACAGTGTCAATTTAACTCTGTAAGAGTTTCATTTAACACTGTCCTAGATAACATATGGTTCCACTCACCAATTTTAAAATCTAAATCTTTTAGTGTTAAAAAACTATATACTGGAGTATCTATAAAACATTATGAAATGTCAGTTATACCAGAGAATATATTACCTTTTTATACTATGTAAGCTTAATTTAGAACAAGATAGACCATCAAAAACTGCCAAAAAAGCAGTGGTTCTCCCATCATAACAAAATAACTCTTGGATGGAGACCCTTATCCACCATCCAACCCAACAACACCAAGAGGGTGAATAATAACGCTCCATCAGGGGAACCACCACAAGCTAAACCACACAAACACACAGAACATTACCAACTCTGTGGATTGTTTATCACTGAGGGCTGTTAGAAAAACTCCCAGAGAGTTTAAACATGTTTACACTGTGATTTTAACACTGTGGATTTTACTGTGTACTGTGCCTAATGCCAGGTGTGGGTTAAAGGGGTTGTGCAGCAAGGTGACTCAAGAAAATCTCAAACAGAGGCTCTCTGCAAGGAACAGAGGTAAAAATTCCTGTGAAGAAATTGTATGCTGAAACGTGTTATTTGGCCAAGGGGGCCAAACCGTCCTCATACATCCTCAGCTAACCTTTACATAGAGGTTGCAGGCAGGCAAAGTGCAAGGTTGTAGGTTTGGAAATCTTTGCACAGAAAGAGCGAAAAAGGCCATTAATGCTCTTCTTCCCCTTCCTTTCTCAAATGAACAGAAGTAGTCCGGAGGGACACAGCTCATAAAACATTCAGCCTCTGTTCTCCTTCTGTTCCCCTGTCACAAATAAACGTGTGATTCTAATCCATCTTTAATGCAGCAGACTTTCTTTCACTCTTTTAGGTCCTCCTCTGACCTGAAATGCCTCTAAAAATAAAGATTATCAGCTAATTGGTGGATTAATGTGTGCTTTTAAAGGGGCTAGCCTAGTTATAGCTCCATATAATGTAGAATTTACTGTTAGTATGTTATTAGGTTATTTTTCGATTATTGTCCAATGCAGTAGCTTACTTCACACTGCACTCCCTATGAGTAAGATACATAAGATACAACTGGAAATCTAACACAAAGGTGAAACAAAAACACAAAAATTTTATGAGGAAGAAAGCCTTCATCTCTGGTTTAAAAGCTCCTAACTTACAGCATCCCTCCAAATACCCATACGTCTACTTAGACCTATTCAATATTTACATTTTCAACTAATCTCTTTCAACTAATATAAAACCTATAATATTTCTTGTTGACCTTGATATTGCCAATTGCATGTATGTCGATTTTTTTTTTAAACAGTGTTTCCATTGCAGAGAACCAGGAGAAACACTAGCTTTATAAAATATATTGTAAATTATACAGTAAGTTAACTTAAGTTAATTTAAGTAAGCTCTTAAATTACGGTAAATCACAACTTTGTACAGTGTTGGTATAAAGCATGTGGTTCTCTGTGTTCTCTGAAACTGAAAATGAACCAATATATTTGGCAATATCTAGGTCAACAAGAAAGTATGTACTTATCCTGCAATATATTGATATATTGCAGGATAAGTACAGCATAGTATTGTATGATAAAAATAGTAACTTACTGTAAACAAATTACAAAGTATTACAGATTTTTTACATGAATAAATACACATAAATAAATAAATACTGTAATTATTCTTTACAATAATCACATGCTCTTCAAATAATAGGGGTCTTTAGTTACCACTGAAACTCTGTAAAAGTAAAGCTTTTATATTATATACATACACTGTAAAGAGTTTCACTGTAAATGAACTGTAAAATACATCAAATTCATGTTTTAAACTCATGTTTTGTTGTAAAGAAAATGGCAACTTGTTCTTATGACCTACAACACTGCAGCCAGGCAGTCAGCCATTATATAAAATAGGACAAAATACACAAGGGAAGTTAGCTAATGTAGCCAAGTGTCCACACTGTTGGTCGGTTAGGAGTGGGAAGACATGCCTATTATGCAAATAAAGGATGTCCGGGGCCAATAAGAAAAATGTAACTTTTGTGCAGTACACTAAGAAAATGTTAGATTTTGTATGTGTCTTAACTGTTCAATTTCAGTACTAAATTTAGTGAGTGGAAATTCAAAATATTTCCTTTTTTGGTACAGTCTATGATTAGGGACAATTTAGATCGTTCTATGTGTAGAAGATTTTATGTGTTTTTGCCTGTTTTTGTCTTAAATTAAAGTAGTAAATTCCTGGGAAACCTCTCAAATATAACCATCTGTTTTTCCCTCAAATTTTACAATTAACTGTACAGCTGGCAGTTGTTTTCATAGGGGATCCCAAGATGTAATGCAGTCTACAGTTTTACAATGCAACAGTTATAGAGCTTGGTATTTGGCATTCTGCTACAGTGAGCCCTATGTCTAGACAAGCTGTGTGAGCATTTGTACATCTTTGTAATGGATGTAATTTAAATGTGTTTAATAAAAAGGGTATTCAGAAACAGTTGGACATATAATATATTTGTAAATGTATTTTTTTCGGCACAATATTGATGTCTGGATAAAATCATTTTGGCCTACTGTGTTACAAATTATAATAATCATTAATAATCATTAAAGCATACTAACCTGTACAATTTAGGACAAATGCTGTGGGATATATTAAAAAAAAACCTGGCTGTAGGACAGTTTCGGGGGTAGGATTATATCCTTGGCTTTCGTTGTAGACTTCAGGTTTTTGGAGGCTGCTTCAGGCTGTGGCGAACCACCTGTGCTCTGAATAAAGAGACTAAATTAGACCAGGCTACCAGCAAGATGTGTGATTTTATTTAGAGCATATTTTTAACCTGGCTTTCAGTGAGCTGGACTGAGGGGAAACACAGAATAGGGAACTTGTCTTTAATCTTTGCAGCAAGTAAGTGTCAAATAACTTAAAATAACTATATTATGCACTTTTTTCTTTTCAAAAAAACAACAAACAATGAAATGTGGTGGTAAACTCAGCTCTGATAGGAACCTACGCTAATTATCAAAATAAATTGAGATATATATGTAGCATAGCATATTCTACCTCTTGTTCTGTAGCTGGTATAGACCGTTTCAATGAGGGAAAAAAATAGCAAAGCTACTGCGCATGTCTGTTCCTTCGACGCTTCCGGTGGCGCTATTTTAAATATTCAGCTGTCAAAATCACGAGCGCATATTTCGCAAATCTCCCAAACACAGAGGAAACACGCTATAGTCAGAGATTTGTAATTAGTGATCAAACCTCTTCTCTTGATCATTTTGGTAAGGATTTAAGAGGGAAGATTTTTTCTTCTGATTTAAAACGCTTGCCAGAGGTGACCAACCCAGATGTGGTCACTACCTTGTTGAAACGGAGTGTGTTTACACCAGAGAAAGCGCATATAATTACTTTCTCAGTGGAAAAGTTGGGAATATTTGTTCCTATAGTAGAGAAGGCATCACTATAGTGTATGGTGAGGTTGGAGCAAGTCAAACACTGTCCAACACGTGCTCTGCATGATTTGTAGATAAGAAGGAGGGAGAAGTTGTGAGCAGACACTGTAACTGCATGGCAGGTTAGCAGTGTGAAAAACGAAAGCACATGTGTTTACTATGGAGGACCAAACTTTTGACTGGTATTGTATATTAAAATTTTGCAATCTTGTGTTCTTGCCAGACATCATATTCTGCTGCCCAAGTCACATCCCAGTTCCTTAGAACTTATTTTCCAAGAATTATATAAAAAAAAAACCTGGACCTGTTCTGGCTTGACCCTGAAAACCAAGAAAGCATTGATTGCCTGTCAAAAACGTTATTCCCAACAACATAAGGCCATTTTTTGTGTTCTTGGTATTCAATTCATTGCTACCTGAATGTGTGTGTTCACTGGATGAATGGGTTAAAGGTGGAGACCACATTTCATGTGTTTGGTATTAATGATTGTCTTGTTGTCTTGTCTTAGATTCCTCTTACATTAATACCAGGAATAAAGTCAGTGGTCTAAACCACAGCACTGTAAATAGGTTTTACAGTAGTAAAGAACACTCCTCAGGTAATCCATGTAATCTGATAGAACACGTCCTTTCCTACTAATCCAGTTCATTCTGTATAAAGAAACCAGACTGTTGGACCACAGTAAAACAGGCCCAAAACAGCAGCAAACTGTGTAAACAGCTTCTGTGTCTCCTGCACCTTGTATACACACTGTGATGGCTGTCTCAAGAGCATGCTGGTGTGTATATGTGTGTAACTAGGTGTGTGTGTGTGTGTGTGTGTGTTTTTTGCAGAGCCTCAGCTAAAAGGCATTGTCACCCGACTGTACAGCCAGCATGGCTACTACCTCCAGATGCAGCCGGATGGCACCATGGACGGCACAAGGGACGAGAGCAGCTCCTTCTGTAAGTGTGTGTGTGTTTGTGTGTGTGTGTGTGTGTGTGTGTGACCTGACTGTAATTTTACTCTATTAATACTAATGTACAGCATATGCATACAGTAGAACTGTTTGTTGAGGGTATCAGTAGCAGTGGAAAATACATAAAAGAATGGCCCTACATTTATAAATATAATTTAACGTACTTACATGTACTGTACATATAACACATATGTAACTCTACTACAATTTGAAACATAGATATACACAGTATCTGACTAAAGTGAGTACAATCCTCACATTTTTTAAACGTTTTATTACATCTTTTTATGGGACAACACTCAAGATTTGACACTTTGGCTACGTTCACATTACAAGCCACGTTGCTCAAATCTGATTTTTTTCCTCAGATTAGATTTGGCTACCTTGACTGTTCACAGTTACAAATGTAAGTGACCTGTATCTGTGTGTAACGTGAACAAAATCTGTCCCTGAAACGCCTCACATGCGCACATTGATATGTACAGGGGTTGGACAATGAAACTAAAACACCTGTCATTTTAGTGTGGGAGGTTTAATGGCTAAATTGGAGCAGCCTGGTGGCCAATCTTCATTAATTGCACATTGCACCAGTAAGAGCAGAGTGTGAAAATTCAATTAGCAGAGTTAGAGCATCTGTGAGCAAAACAGCAAGTTTTTGTGATGTATCAAGAGCCACGGTATCCAGGGTAATGTCAGCATACCACCAAGAAGGACGAACCACATCCATCAGGATTAACTGTGGACGCATGAGGAAGCTGTCTGAAAGGGATGTTCGGGTGCTAACCCGGACTGTATCCAAAAAACCCAAATCACGGCAAAATTCAATGTGCACCTCAACTCTCCTGTTTCCACCAGAACTGTCCATCGGGACAATAAATTATTGTGGTCTAAAACCAGGCGTTTCAGTTTTATTGTCCAACTCCTGTATATAAACACCAACAACAAAAAAATGTAAACATATTTAAGAGATGTAGCTTTTTAAAGGTAAATGGATGCGTTTGTTAGCAGCTCATATGTTGAGCATCTTCTGCTGGAGTGGAGAAACAGCAAACAGCTCGTCTGAAGTTCATGCTCAGGTCGAGGAGGTGAAAAAAGGCGTTTTGCTTTTGCTGTTTTTGCAGCTATAGGTGCACAGCTGCCCAAGAGATGTGTGGGTACGAGAGAGAAGCATGTAGCGCATGTGCGAAAGCAAAAAGATTAATACATTCCAATTTGACCATTCACGTACATGTCATTAGCTCCCCACAGCCGGCAGCACTCATGCAGCCCCAAGCCATGACACTTCCACCACCATGCTTGACTGTAGGCAATACATACTTGCTTGACACCATCTGAACCAAATAAGCTTTTTCTTGGTCACATCAGTACAACAACACATGGTTCCAGTAATGTATGTCATTAGTCTGCTTGTCTTCAGTAAACTGTTTGCAGAGTTTCCTTATGGACTGTATTTTTAGATACCCAGAGAGTTATTTGCCATGAGGTTCCATGTTTCCAGCTTCCATTGACTAGTATGAGAGAGTGGGGAAAGAGATAACACCAAATACAACACACCTACTCCCCATTCACACCAAAATGTGTGCACATGTCTAATTTTGTTTAAAGAATTATTGCACACTTTCTGTAAATCCTATAAACTTCATTTTACTTCTCAAATATTACTGTGTTCATCTGCTATATGATATATTTAACTGAAATTGCTGATCCGAACAACCAATAATTTATAAAGGAAAATCAAAAAAATGATCAGGGGTGCCCAAACTTTTTCATATATATATATATTACATATATATATATATATATATATATATATATATATATATATATATAATATATATATATATATATTCCATTTTTCTTCTATCACTCATAGTCCTCATCTAAACTTTGTTCAGTTTCTGTCCCTGTTCTTCTGTCTGTCTGTCTGAATTTTTGATGATAATTAATTTGAAAGCCCACAGTTGGCATATGTTTGGCCTGCATGTCTGGCCTGACGCCAGGTGTTTTACACGCTGCCACTGGCTCCTGGCGCCGGCTTTAGGCTCATTTCACTAAAGCCGACCCATGTGATCAATGACCATATAACACCCCTACACACACACACACACATGCACACACTCACAAACACACATCATGTGTCAGTCTACATACATTACAGTCATTTACATTCAATAGACAAGATTAGATGTTTGTAATGATTTATTATGAAATGGCTTTTCAGCCATGAGTTAGGAGTTTCAAATAAAGTGGCCAGTGAATGTAAACACATAAAAAAGTACTTCATTAATTTCACATACACCGATTCCACAATGAAATGTCCCTTTTTCCTCATAGGGAACAGAAACAGAACGTCTCTTCTGATCTTTCTGTCCCCTTTGTTCTTTTTCTCTTTCTGTCTCCTCCGTCACGTCTTCGTCTTATCTCCTCCATGTCATTCTCATGTCCTTCTCTCTTGTTCTGTCCTTTTTAACCCTCTTCCTTTCTTTACTACATTATGTTAATCCTTCCGTCACCCATCTGTCCTCTCTCTGTGTCTCTGTCTATCTCTGTCTTTTTCTTCTATCTTTTCTGATAATGTGGGGCTTCTAGTTAAATCGCAGTAAAGGGCAGCTTTCACACTTTGTCACTTTGATTTGTCCTTAAAAATCAGTGCTTACGTAAAAGTGCTGAATAATTTCTGGTGGATACAATTTAATTTCTGGTGGATGAACAATGTAAAGTGAATAATATTGAATAATTCATAATGAATACTAAAGAATGTATAATAGTACTGAAAAAATATATATAAAATAAAATAGAATAGAATATAAAAATATATATAATACTGAAAACAAAAAATAAATTGTGGACACTGTATAATCAACAGTTAGTAATGAATATTTCATAGTGGATACTGAGCAATTGCATTTATTTAACAGTTTATAGTGGGTAGTGAATACTTATTATTCTGTAGTGAATTCTAAAAAAAAATAATAGACAATGAATAATTCATAATAGATACTTATCTAAATAATAATATACACTGAATAATTCACAGTAGATACTGAACTAGATCATAATATACACTGAATAATTCACAGTAGATACTGAACTAGATCATAATATACACTGAATAATTCATAGTAGATACTGAACTAGATCATAATATACACTGAATAATTCATAGTAGATATTAAAATAAATCATAAGAGACACTGAATAATTCATAGTAGATATTAAAATAAATCATAAGAGACACTGAATAATTCATAGTAGATACTGAAATCAATCATAAGAGACACTGAATAATTCATAGTAGATAATGAAATAAATCATAAGAGACACTGAATAATTCATAGTAGATACTGAAATAAATCATAAGAGACACTGAATAATTCATAGTAGATAATGAAATAAATCATAAGAGACACTGAATAATTCATAGTAGATACTGAAATAAATCATAAGAGACACTGAATAATTCATAGTAGATACTGAACTAAATTGTAATAGAATATTTCATAGTGGTTACGGAAAAAATCCTAACCAATTCTGAATTCTGTTCTGAATCTCTAGTGGGTACTGAATATTTTATACTGGATACTAAAAAAACATGATAGGAGGTACTGAACAATTCATAGTGAATGCTAAACAATGTATATTTTTAAAGAACAAAATAAAGCAGTTACTGATGGCAGATAATCAGGCATAATCATTCATTGTAACTGCTATGAACTCATAATTTTCTCTCAATAAATTGAGTATTAAGAAAGGGTCCAAGGGGTTAATTTTTTTCTGAATTTAAAATCAAAATAGTTGAGGTGTGTGTTATATGCATGCATGTGTGTGTGTATTAAGTTATATTTTTTTATAGTTTGTCAATTTTAAACAGCATAAAGATTTTTTTTTTACTTGCTAAGGTTGAAATTATATTTATACAACCGTGTATGTGTGTGTATGTGTTTCCTCTCTCTGCAGCACAGTTCAACTTGATTCCTGTGGGCCTGCGGATAGTGGCGATCCAGGGGGCCAAGACAGGGCTTTATCTGGGCATGAACAGCGAGGGGTACCTCTATACCTCGGTGAGTGACTGACTCATGCTTTAAAGCTGCTGATGCTTCCAGTAATATCCTCCATGTGTCTCCTCAGCGCTGACTAACTGATGACTGAAGATGTGCGGCTCTTTCCGCTCTCAGTTTTGATATAGTTACTCATCTTGTATTAAAGAAAGAACATAAACAGGCTGTGTGGAGTGAGCGGGACTGCGTAGTTCTGAGGGTTCGCTGGCCGCTGGCCGTGGTGCTGAAACTGTTCATGCTTCAGTGTGAAGGTCAGGTGATGCTGCCGGTGTTTGAGAGTTATAATGACCTTCAGTGGGGTAGGAGTGAGTGATGTAATGATGATATTATGATATTGTTATAATGATAAATTATGCTATGGTATACATTTCAGAGCAGAGTATGCATCTCTCAGTAACCTGTGCAGTGTGCTCTGCTAATTAAAATAGTAGTAGTTGTTAGTGTTAGTGGTTGTAATGTTATGGCTGCCATAAATTAATATGAATAGGAAACTCAATCATTCTAATAACCATTCTAATAACTTTATATAATCAATAGATACAGCTATAAAATAGCAATAAAGTAATCAATCGTGTCAGCTATCATATCATTAATCCTGCAACCATCTCATCACTAGTCTGCACTCACACAGCGCCCCCCACAGCTCAGGATTGTGTGTGTGTGTGTGTGTGTGTGTATGTGTGTGTGTGTGGAAGGTTACAGCTCCCAGCAGCTCTGGGATTGTGCACAAATAAGAAACAATAACAACGGATTAACCAGAGCTGTGTGACCAATTACACACACTGCCTTTGATCTGGAAGAGACCGGCTTTAACAGAGAGAAGGTGATTCAGCCCTGAGAGAGAGAGAAAGAGAGAGAGAGAGAGAGAGAGAGAGAGAGAAAGAGAGAGACAGAGAGAGAGACAGAGAGAGAAGAGGGAGAGAGAAATAGAGGGATAGAAAGAGAAGAAGACAGGAAATAGGTGAGAGATGCAGGGAGAAAATATGATAAGGAAATAGGAGAGGGGTAGAGGAAATAAGAAAGAGAGGAGGAAGACAGAAAAAGGGGGATATGGGAAGATATAGAGGAAATTAAAGGAGGGGAAGAAGGAGAGAGGGAGACAGAAAGAGAAAAAGAGAGGGGGAGAAAAGAGGGAGAGAGAGTAAGAGAGAAAGAGGGATAGAAAGAAAAGGAGAGGAAATAGGAAAGAGATGCAGGGAGAAATAAATGATAAGGAAATAAGCGAGGGGGTAGAGGAAATAAGAAAGAGAGACAGATGGGCAGATATAGAGGAAATTTAAAAAAAAAGAAAGCACAATGACAGTAAAGAGAGAGGGAGAGAGGGGATGCATAGGTGAAATAAAAAAGGGGAATTAAAAACAAAGAGAGAGAAATGCAGGGAAGAAATTGATAAGGAAATAAAAGAGGGTAATATAGGAAATAAGGGGGAGATAAGTAAACATGACAGAGGGAGGAGAAAGGGATATATAGAGTAAATTAATAGAGAGAAAGAAATGATAGATAAAAGAAATGAGACAGGACATAAAAGAGAGAGAGAAGGAGAGAGAATGAAAATAAGAGGGAGATGGATAAAGAAAGAAGAAAGGCAAAGAGAGGGGACAAAGAGAGCACATATGCAGGAAAGGAAAAATGATAAGGAAATGAAGGGGGAGATGGGTAGATAAAGAGGAAATTAAAAAGGAGAGAGGGCAATAAGAGAAAAGAGAGAAGGAGAAAGGGAGTGCATAGGTGAAATAAAAGAAAGAGAAAACGGAAACAGAGTGAGAGAAATGCAAAGAAGGAAATGGTGAGGAAATAAGAGAGGGGAATAGAGGAAATAAGGCGGGAGACAAGGAAATAAGAGAGAGATAGAGAGAGAGAGAGGAAGAATGGGAGATATAGTGTAAATTATAGAGATAGAGAAAGAAGAATGAGAGAGAGAGAGGAACAAGAGAACACATATGCAGGAAAGGATGAAATGAAATAAAAATTATAAGGAAATTAGAGAGAGAGAAATGGGGATAGAGGAGGAAGAAAGATATAGTAAATAATATACGTGGAGGTGGGCAGATATAGAAAAAAAAATTAAAAAGAGAGAAAGGATAAAAAGGACAAGCAAGGGGGAACATAAATGAAATACAAAAGAGAGAGAGAGGAACAATATAGAGATGAAAGGAGGGGGCATAGACCAAATAAAAGAGAGAGAGAATGGAAATAAGAGAGTGATGGAGAAAGAAAAGTAAAATAGAGGATGGGCACAGGAAAGTGGGTTGAGAGAGATGGGGAGAAAGTAAAAAAGGGTATAGAGAGAGAGAGAGATAGAAAGGGAGGGAGAATATCCCAGAGCGAGAGATTAGTTTGTGGATTTGGAGCGAGCTTTTGTCTCTGGCTGATCTGTGAGCTGAGAAATGGGGGGATTTTCTCTTTAGAAGAGGAGAGTGATATTCAGATCAAAGGGGGCTTCTGGAGCTGCACGATATAGACAAGATACCGATATCTAGTGCTGGGCGATTATGACCTAAAAAATAATCTTCGATTTTTTTTCACAAAAAAGAACATTTTCGATTATAATTGGTTCCCCCCCTCGACATCCTAATAAAGCCCTTTGGTCTTGCCCATGTTGTAGAGGTTAGTTCGACTGATTAATTGAGTCTGCAGGCCACATAGCGGTAATCAATTCATTACCTGCATTAAAGAAATGACTCTTTTTCTTTATGTGATCAGAGCATTATATGTACATATTGATATCAGTTTATTCAGAGTTAAATCTCCTAATACAGCTTTAAGCTAGAACTGGAACATATCATCGATGTCCAATGAAAAACACTTATCTCCAAAACAGCAACTTTACAGGAGAGAGAAAAAACCTTGTAAACTTTCAATGGAGGTCAATGTAAAAAGAGTTTATTTCAGGTCATTTTGAAGAGTTTCTATTGGTCCGTTCACCAAGTAATTTTGGCACAGTATAAGGGACAGTTTGTCTGTTTAAATTATGTAGTAAACTAAAAATTGACAAAAATGGAGATACTTGTTTTTCATTGGACAGCGACGATATGCTCTGATGCATGATGGTCTCTCTCTCTTTCTGCTGGAAAGTGACAGGTGGATGTTTTAAATTGCAAACCTTACACAACACAGTCAGTGAGTATTTCAGTGTGTGAACTTTGATATATTAAATTGTGCATAAACTGTAATTCATATATGGTGTAAAGAGTAAATACATAGTTGTAATATTTATATACAGTACAGGCCAAAAGTTTGGGCACACCTTGACCTCTGATTACTCCTTTGCACACTCTTGGCATTCTCTCAATGAGCTTCAAGAGGTGGTCACCTAAAATGATTTTCCAACAGTCTTAAAGGAGTTCCCAGAGGTGTTTAGCACTTGTTGGCCCCTTCACTCCTTCACTCTGTGGTCCAGCTCACCCCAAACTATCTGGATTGGGTTCAGGTCCGGTGACTGTGGAGGCCAGGTCATCTGCTGCAGCACTCCATCACTCTCTTTCTTGGTCAAATATCCCTTACACAGCCTGGAGATGTTTGGAGTCATTGTTCTGTTGAAAAATAAATGATCGTCCAACTAAACGCTAACCAGATGGGATGGCATGTTGCTGCAGGATGCTGTGGTAGCCGTGCTGGTTCAGAGTGCCTTCAATTTTCAATAAATCCCCAACAGTGTCACCAGCAAAACACCCCCACACCATCACAGCTCCTCCTCCACCATGCTTCACAGTGGGAACCAGGCGTGTGGAATCCATCTGTTCAGCTTTTCTGGTTCTCACAAAGACACGGAAGTTGGAACCAAAGATCTCAAATTTGAGATATCAAACTCATCAGACCGAAGCACAGATTTCCACTGGTCTAATGTCCAATCCTTGTGTTTCTTGGCCAAACAAATCTCTTCTGCTTGTTGCCTCCCTTAGCAGTGGTTTCCTATTAGCAGCTATTTCACCATGAAGGCCTGATTTGCGCATCAGTCTCCTCCTAACAGTTGTTCTAGAGATGGGTCTGCTGCTAAAACTATGTGTGGCATTCAACTGGTTTTTGGTCTGAGCTGCTGTTAACTTGCGATTTCTGAGGCTGGTGACTCGGATGAACTTGTCCTGAGAGGCAGAGGTGACTCCTTGTCTTCCTTTTCTGGGTTGGTCCTAATGTGCACCAGTTTCGTTGTAGCACTTGATGGTTTTTGCGACTCAACTTGGAGACAGATTTAAAGTTTTTGCAATTTTCCAGACTGACTGACCTTCATTACTTAAAGTAATAATGACCACTCGTTTTTCTTTAGTTAGCTGATTGGTTCTTGTTATAATATGAATTTTAACAGTTGTTCAATTGGGCTGTCAGCTGTGTATTAACCTGAGTTCTGCACAACACAACTGATGGTCCCAACCCCATTGATAAAGCAAGAAATTCCACTAATTAATCCTGATAAGGCACACCTGAAACTAGCTATTGCACCAGCTATTTCAAAGAAATTAGAATATAAAACATGTTTTCAGTTATTTCCTCTTTTTTTTGTTAAGAATAAAACTCCACGTGTTCATTTATAGTTTTAAAGCCTTCAGTGCGAATCTACAATGTAAACAGTCATGAAAATAAAGAAAACACATTGAAAAAGAGAAGGTGTGTCCATACTTTTGCCCTGTACTGTATATATGGGACCCATTCATACAATGTTCACAATCCACGTATGTGATGCACCAGTAATAAGCTTTGGCTGCATGTCCTGCATGTCCTCTGTAAATAGGAGTTCTCTAAATGTACAGGGCTGTATTTTTGGCGGTGGTCAGACAGTGTGAGGTCAGACTGGAGGCATTTCTGAGTAATACAGCTTATGTATGTGCACAGAGTTACACAACACAGTTTACGTCCTACTCTAATCCCTTCCCCTTTGCCTTACGTAAGCAGACGCAAATGTTTATATTATGTGACGGAATGGTTTTCTCCGACAGCTGGACACAGCACGAACATCTGTTACAACCCTAGCTCTGTGTGCATGCATATGTTAATGTGTGTATGTGTGTGTGTGTGTGTGTGTGCTTGAATTTGGCTGTTGGTGGGAGCCCAACACATGAAAAGGCACAGGTAGTACAAAAAAAAATGCATACGTTTGTGTACATATATATGATTCACTTTCAGTTCAAAAATCAGTTTCTCTGTTTTTGCTATTTATAGGTGTATGTTTGAGTACAATGAACATTGTTGTTTATTCTATAAACTACGATCAACATTTCTCCCAAATTCCCAAATATATATTGTCATGTAGAGCATTTATTTGCAGAAAATGAGAAATGGCTTAAACAACAAAAAATATGCAGAGCTTTTAGAAATAATGCAAAGAAAACAAGTTCATATTCATAAAGTTTTAAGAGTTCAGAAATAAATATTTGGTGAAATAACCCTGATTTTTAATCACTGTTTTCATGCATGTTGGCATGTTCTCCTCCACCAGTTTTACACACTGCTTTTGAATACTTTATTTCACTCCTGGTGCAAACATTTTAAGCTTGGTTTGATGGCTTGTGATCATCCAACTTCCTCTTGATTATATTCCAGAGGTGATTTATTGGGTAAAATCTCATTTTTAAGTGGTCTCTTATTTTTTCAGAGCTGTATATGTCTGGAAAGTTTAATGTGTTATTTTTTTAGTTGCTTTAATTAGCAATATAAGCAAAGCATCTCTATGACTGGGTTCAATAGCAGTCTCTCTCTCACACACACAGACACACATAAACACACACACACACACACACACAGAGCTTTCTCTTATCTGTAGCTGGTGGATTCCTGTTTTTTAAAAACATCAAGGCAGAAACGTAACAAAGTTATTGTGTGTTAGTGTGTGCTGTGCTGGAATGAGTGGACCTGACACAGCAGTGCTGCTGGTGTTTTTAAACACGTTAGTGTCATTGCTGAACTGAGAGTAGTCCACCAACTCCATTCTGTGATCAATGTCCTCTGTATTATTTTTTCTTTTGACATAATGTGAGTTATGGTAGTCGTTCTTTACAGTGTGTCACAATTTCATAATAAATGGACTGGAGAAATGCTACAAAATGTGTTGAAATATACAGTATATACAGTATAAGGTTTCTTTTTTGACACACTTTATCTGGGCAGTACGTAAAACCACTGAAACTGTATTGAACAAACACAAGTGATTTCACATTTTTGTGTTCAAGTTAAGCTATCTTCATGGATACCTAGTATATTAATCATAGTTATCATAATATTAACCCCACGTTAGTTTAGTTAAATTGGTTATGGAATTGAACACATCCACTGGGGAGATATCTGGAGCCAAAAAAAAAAAACTCTTAGCGCTGATAAAACTGGAAGTTAACATTCTGTGTGGCAAACACACATCAATCTTACCAAGCACAGCTGTTAGCATTGCGGGTAGCCCCTGCTCCACCTTTGCCAGGCGCAGCTGCTGTGGTGTCTGTTGGCACTGCAGCCACAATCATGGCGAGGCTGGCTTTTAGCATTGCGGATAATCTACACCAGGGGTCGGCAATTAAGTTTGGCTGCGGCCCAGATATGTTTTGAAAAATGAAGTGTAATGGGACGAGTGCTACAGACTAGTAGCTCTCCAGCCCAGAGGGTTGTTGAACCCAATTGCAGAACCGTTGATCTCAAAGCAGGTAAACCCAAGAAGAAAGGAAAATAAATAAATAAACACACCGTCCTCGCGCGTAATCAAACCCATGTCGTCAGGGTTGTAGTCTAATACACTACCCCTGCCTTGGCTAGTGAATTGGGACACGGCTGGGGTAAAAAAACGCCCTTACAAGGAGATAGGTGGAAAAACGAGAATGGGCGTGAGCTAAAGACAAGACGAGCGCGACGGAGAGAGACAGGGGAGGTATGCAAACAAAAGCTCACCAGAGAAGCATTTTATTTTTATTTTTTTTCATATCGTTTATTATAGTTCAAACAACCTCACAGGCCAGATGTTTCACATCTGGCCTGCAGGCCACCTTATGCTGACCCCTGATCTACACCAAACATTCTGAGCTAAGCTGTTAGCATTGTTGCTAACCAAGAACTGCTCCAAGAACAGCGACTGGGTTTCAGGGTGACTCTGGAGGACATGTCTGGAGTGAAGTGGAGTAGAAAGGACTGCAAATCAACAACTGGGAGCTGTCTAGTCAAAGTGTCTAGTGAACAGAGCTCTCTTAATTGATGCCTGTGCTTAGGAAATGTTCTTAGTTGTCTTGATGGGGGACTGTGAGCCACACTGACTGTATTCTACAATGCATTACAAGATGTGTGTGTGTGTGTGTGTGTGTGTGTGTGTGTGTGTGTGTGCGCACACGCTTTCTAATCATGGCCCTTGTTCCTCTGGAGAAGACGTGAATGACATGCAGACAAATGTTAACACTGGCGACGGCAGGCTCCTCGCTGTCAGGATGATGGAGGTTCAGAGAGGCGTGACAGGCGGAGGCCTGCAGGGGAACGCCGCGCTTTCTTCTCCTCTTTTTCTCTCTCGATTTCCATCCATCTTCCGGGGTTACAGTTTCCAGTGTTACTGCGGTATAACGACCCCTGGCTTTACAGTCGGTTCCTTGAGTGCATGCAGAGGGAACCTCCTTGTCATTGTGGTGTGTGAATGCGTATGTGTATATACAGTATCCTGTGTGTGTATGTGTATGTGTGTGTGGAGGGCTGCTACCTGTCGTAGGGGCTCATGAAAATGGTTTACTGATAAAAATAGAGCTTCGTCCCTTTCCTGACCCACTTTATCAGCAGCGTGCTCCGGAAAAACCCTTCTGGGTGAGAATGTTGGAAGTGGGGGGGTGGGGTGGAGAGAGAGAGAGAGAGGAAGGGAGAGAGATAAAGAGAGAGAGAGAGAGAGCTTCAGAATGTAAATCATCTTCCAAAGTAGAACTTTGAGAGATTCTTTGTGTGTGTGTGTGTGTGTGTGTGTGTGTGTGTGTGTGTGTATGTGTGTGTGTGACAAATGGCTTCTGTGCTTTATTCTCTCCGTGTGAGGAGTGTATTGAGATGCGACGCTGGCAGCGAGATGCGATCATCTCCATCACAGCCG
The DNA here is from genome assembly GCF_023375975.1 of Astyanax mexicanus. NCBI lineage: Eukaryota > Metazoa > Chordata > Actinopteri > Characiformes > Acestrorhamphidae > Astyanax > Astyanax mexicanus. The sequence continues at coordinate 9,729,264 of NC_064427.1, read as the reverse complement.
AGAAAGGGAGGAAGGCAGAAAGCAAGATGATGGAAGAGAGAGCATTTACAGGCAGGAATCAACACACACACACCAAACACACACCAAACACACCCCACGGGCCACCCGCACGTACTCATTCTCGAAACATACAGAACTGTACGCTGGTCATTTCATCCTTTCCTGAGGTGGTAATGAAGGCCAGCCTGGTGGAGTCTATAGTCCATAAAGCTCCTGCACCATTTTACTACCTCTTTCCGTGTTTTATGGACCACAGCAGTGGTTGGGAGAGTGGCACCAGGCTAGGGGGCTGGCGAGGGTGTTACATACACTAATATATACACTTCCCTTGCAGTTACTGTCATAAGAAAACTTCACAGCCCCATTCTTTGTGTCTCAATTTGAGGGACCATAGCTATAACATTAACACTGCTTCCTTGTTTCTTGTATATAGGACTTTTTATAGTTCTATAGTTACATGGTAATGCAAGGCAAGTTTATTTGTATAGCACCTTTCATACACAAAGGCAATTGAAAGTGCTTTATAGCTTTAAGATTCAATGCAGAACAAAATTACAGACTGCAGTCCTTCTGTTTCTCTACATATTTTACATATTTTCTTCTTTCACCCTATTATTCAATGGTTAGGATCCCACAGGACCACCACAGAGCAGCTATTAGTATTATTTGGGTGGCAGGTCATTCTCAGCACTGACACAGCAGTGCTGCTGGTGTTTTTAAACACCTCAATGCCACTGCTGGACTCAGAATGGTCCACCAACCAGTATATATTCCAGTCATACTGCATCATGCTGATGTTAGTGAGTATGTGCAGAGAATGTACCTAAACTTTCTGATTAGAAATATAATCAGATACAGGCGTTTATAAGCTATTAAACTTCTATTTAACTCAATATTTCCAGAATGGAATTCTCAACTGGACTACTCTATTCAAACTAAAGTATATACCAGAGACTGTAAAAAAGATGGACGCCGTGTCGCCGTTCCCATTCATTCCATGAAAATGAAGCCAAAATCTTCCGCCATGTTGGCGATCCTGAATCCCAAGTCTGCGCAGTAGAGACCAGAGGAGGGAGAAAGACTGTGGAGAGCAGCCTAATCATTTAAATAACCCCGCCCCTGAGGGTTGCCTCTACAGAGCGCACACAGTCTATGGTCCCGCCCATACAGTCGTTGGTCCCACCCCGGCTAGGTGTAACCCAGCCCTTTTACAATAACCACACCTTTTTGAATAGAGCTGAATAACATTTTAAAAAAAGAATTCTGTGGGAATAAAAACATTTTACAATATAAGCAGAGGTTACACTAGCTGTTGCATTTAAATAATGGAGGTAGAATTACAGTATATTGGAAAAAATGTGATTGAAAGTTGTCTGTTTTGCCATTGAAACCTATGGGGATGGGTGGGGTTACACAGCTTTCTGCAACCGAACAGCAGGGGGAGCTTTACTTTTTAAAAAGACAATGCTCTGTCCAGCTATACACAGTCTATGGTGTATACATAAAGGTACCATATTCTATTACAATTGAGCTTCTGGTCAGTTTAATAACAGATTTTAATCAGGCTGTCACAATAAGATTTTTTTGTGGATGATATATCGTCCCTAAAATTATTGCAATAAACAATATTATTGTCTTTATTGCGACTGACATGATAATATTTAAGCAATAGAACACGAGAGGGAGTGTGTTATCACAGATCATCACAGACGTGATGTTATTCGTGATAACACACGACCTCGAGTGTACTATTGCTTTTATACAGCAGTTTCTTTTTTTACAAAATGAATAAAGAAAATAAATCAAAGAACTTTAAGAAATTAAGAATGAATGCGCTTTAATATGGACTGTGCCTTCCGCCAAAAAGTAGTTCCACAACTGTAACAGAACTGAAACTTAACTACAAAAGGTGCATGGTTCATACAGAATAACACCACGAAAGTTAGCTTGAACGCAAAATTGGGAATAAGCGAAGATGGTAACGTTAGGAGCGTGAAATAACGCTAATACTCTCCTCTCCTGCTCCGTGGAGTCGTCTTCAGGTGAACGCTGCACATTTTTGAGCATTTCTGTTTGTTTTGCTGGGTGGTGTTGGTTTTAGCTAGCCGGCTGGACTGTGGTTAGGTTAGCGTAGCTTGCTTTAGCCCAGCATTAACTTAGCCTAGCCTGGCTGGTTAGCGTTCTGGCTGTCAGAGGGCATTAGCCAAGCGATTTTCTTTCCCTTTTTTCTCAAAAGACAGCCAGTGCTGCGGGCGAGCGTGCCGTAGTTTAGCGCTAGCCTGTGCTAAGCTAACGCTGCCGCTGATGCCGTTGATGATTCTAAGCTGTCCTGTGTATATACGCCGTTACTCTGCAACGCGTCGGCGGAGTGATACAGGTTTAGTGTGAGAAGGCCGTGATGTTATCACAAATATCTTCACGGCTAAAACACATCAATCAATCAGATTGTGAGGTCGGAACTAACTGTTGTATGAAATAGCATAATGACCCAATTATACCCTTTTTAAAACAACTAAATATTATTTAAACATAGTTTGAGATACAGCCACTTTAGTTTTTCTGATTTTGCTATTTATAGATATATGTTTGAGTAAATTTGAGAATTTTCTTTCATCTACTGCAGTAGGGGTGAAACAATTACTTGAGTAATTCGATTTACTCGATTAAAAAAATTGATCGAGTAATTTTCTGTGCCTCGAGTAATCGTTTATTTAATTAAAAAACTCAGCGTGCGGTAATTCATGCTTTTAATGTGACAACGCGCTCAGCGTTACGTCACCCAGGCACAGGAAGAAGGAGCAGGCGGTGGAAGTTTTAGTTGAGAAGAGGGTATTTTGAAGCGGCGTGGGAAAAGAGCAAAAAAAGGACAATTATAATGGAGTATTTTAGGCTGGACAGCGTGTATTCACTCTTGCCTCCCAAAACAGCACGCTTTAATGCTGCACCGTCTCAGCCGAGGACACGTTAGCGGTGGAGCCGAGAGAAGGTTAATATAACTCATAACAAATCAGTGAGATTAACATTAATGTATCTTAATAACATAAAGACAGCATTGTGAAGCGCTGATCATTTGAAAAACTGTCTAATGTCTGTTTAGTTTACAAAAACAGACAATTCTGGACTTAATACAGGCTTTATGTAAAGAAACACAGCCCTGAGGAGTTTATAAACAAATACATGAAACCGGCTTGGTGAGAAGAACTGGCAACATCTCTGCTGTTCAGAAGCTAAGATGCACAAATTATGCAAATGTTTATGCCCTTTTAATTGATTAATTCCCTATAGTTTTAATACTTACAAGAAATTCTTGTTGAAAATAATTTACCTTAATTTATTAAAGTACTAATTATTAAATTATTATTATTCCTTTATTTATTTCTATTTGAGTTTGCAGTTTGGAAGTGTATGGTGTAAATTTAAAAATATAACTTATCTAAAAAAGGAAATCAATTGGTCATTCATTATTAAGTGAAATGTCTTGTTTTCTCTTGTGTATTCTGAATTACTCTTTAAGCAATCCAAAATATGTTTTTTTTTTCGATTACTCGATTAATCGAAACGAGTACTCGATTACTAAAATAATCGATAGCTGCAGCCCTATACTGCAGCCCACACTGTGTAAATGGGCTGGAGTTATTGAAGCATAGGTCATTGGAAAATACTAAAATACAAATAACCACAATAGACAATGTCACAATTATTAAATATTATTAAGATAGTTTCCATTTATTGTCTGATAAGTCAATAATGAATAGAACTAACGAATAGAACAAGTACTCACATCTTCTGTGAGAAGCTATAGATAACATATTCTCTCATGGATTAGAAGTCCTGTCTTCTCAGATAGGGAGAATAACATTGAGGTGGATGGCGATGTCCAGTTTCGGGCGAGTTCCCGCCCCTCTGACACAGCAGATGTCACTCTAACCTGAATCTTATTGACAGTAGTTCTTCACTTGCCACTCAAGGCACAGCCAGATGAGCTGTGATGCTGGGGATGCTCCTTATACCCCTGCTGCTTCTGCCAGCATCGCTTACACATCATGCAGTGACCTCCGCTGTACCAACTGTGGGCTTCATCTTTTGCTAAACAAAATCCTAAAAGCAAATAGCAGCGTGCGTTATTGACTTACGCGGCGTGGTGTGCTAACAAACATCTGCAGAACACACAAAAAACATTAACAAAAGCATTAACTACTGATCTAAAATGTGTTTAGACTATGGGCTCTATTGTACAACCTGCACAAGGTATGTCGTGATGCTTTTTGCTACCTTACACCTCGTCAACAATCGTTGCTGTCTATAGATCCCTAAAATAGGGCCTTATATGTCCAATTGTTTGAGGACACCCAATCCAATTAATGCACTGTGATATTTTAAGTTCCATCTGTTGCTGCTGATACAGATGTGCAAATGCATACACATAGTTTTTTTAATCCTCGTAAAGATACAGTGAGGGAAATAAGTATTTGAACACCCTGCAACTTTTATCCTACTTAAAATCATGGTGGGGTCTACAATTTTATTTTTTGCCCACAGTGAGAGACATAATAAAAAAAAAAATCCAGAATGACAATGTATGATTTTCTAATAATTTATTTGTGTGACCTGGTCAGTGACCTGAAGAGAGCTGGCACCACGTTTCCAGGGTTACTGTGGGTAAAATACACTAAGACGTCCAAGTTTAAAGTCATGCATGGCACGGAAGGTTCCCATGCATAAATCAGCACACGTCCAGCCCGTCTTTAGTTTGCTTATGACCAGTTTGATGATCCACAGGAGTCATGGGAGAAAGTTCTGTGGTCAGATGAGACCAAAATAGAACATTTGGGGGTGTTTTTTCTGCACAAGGTACAGGACGACTGCACTGTATTAAGGAGAGGATGACCGAGGCCATGTATTGCAAGATTTTGGGGAATAGCATCCTTACTTCAGTTAGAGCACTGTAGATGGGTCGTGGCTGGGTCTTCCAACATGACAATGACCCAAAGCACACAGCCAGGATTACCAAGGCGTGGCTCCATAAGAAGCATATCAAGGTTCTGTAGTGGCCTAGCCTGTCTCCAGAACTGAAACATATAGAAAACCTTTGAAGGGAGCGCAAGCTCTGTGTTTCTCAGCGACAGCCCAGAAACCTGGCTGATCTGGAGAAGATCTGTGTGGAGGAATGGACCAAAATCCCTGCTGCAGTGTGCAGTGCAAACCTGGTGAAAAACTACAGGAAACGTTTGACCTCTGTAATTGCAAACAAAGACTATTATACCAAATATTAACACTGATTTTCACAGGTGTTCAAATACTTATTTGCAGCAGTAACACACAAATAAATTATTATAAAATCATACATTGTGATTTCCAGATTTTTTGTTAGATTATGTCTCTCACAAAAGAATTTAAAATTTAGATTTTAAAGTGGGAAAACAGAATGTTCAAACACTTATTGTATATTGCCAATAGAATAGAACTATATATTTTTAATGAACTTGAGCGTATTAAGCCCCTAAAATAGCAGTGTGTAGCAGTGAAACTGTGTACTCTGAAGCAATGGTGCCCCATCCACTACTTAGGCTTGGATCATCAGTGATCATCCAACATTCTGACCACACAAACACTCTTGTCTGTCACTGAATGCAATCAAACCCTCACAGCAATGCTCCGAAATCTGGTAGAAAGTCTTCTCTGGATGGCTCATTAAAGTAAAAGCACGAGTTAGGTCAGGGATTGATGTTGAATAATCAGTTTTGCCAGTTTAACTCATCCCAAAATTATAGATAAAGCCCATCCCAATACTGGGGGGTTTACACCCCTCTAGCTCACCCTTGGTGTTCCAGAGCATCCCGTTCCAGCAGAAGTGCCTTTCTATAGAGATTATAGAAGCACACGCAGTGCTCACGAATACAGACACACAAGCTTATGCTGTCATAAGTAGACAGATTAACGGATGCACTTACACAGGCACCAATATACACACACACACCAAGCTGGCGGTCATAAACACAGGCCCTATTAAGAAGCTTTACATTGAGTTATGATCGTGGGGGAAAGTGGCTGCAGATAATTTTCTGCTGCAGCAGGAGCCACGTTCATTTGTTTACCTACATTCATTCAGTCGTGTCCCGCTCATGTCGTTATTTTTATCGTAAGTGTTTGCTGACGTTAGCTTAACGGTGTGGCCAAAGCATATTTAGGGGGTTCCAAAGTCCATAAAGACCTAAAACAAATGACCTCACATTATGGAAAATGACCCAGAGAAGGTTAAATACATTTAAAAAAAATTACCAAATGAAAATAATGTTTATATTTTATTAATGGGTGATTCAACCGAAATATATGTGTACACAGAGTAGAAAGACACATTAATTATGTTAGTATAGCTTGGGTGGGCTTTTTGCTAAAAAAACATTGAATAACATAATTAATCACTGATTACCGTATTTTTCGCAATATAATGTGCACTTAAAATCTTTTCATTTTCCCCAAAAATGTTATGTACTGTATGAATTGTATTAGTCAGGTTGCAAGAAGCAGTACATCCACTTTATAAAATTATACAGGAGCGTTATACAGGAGTTTCAGTGAAGTTTCTTTAGCACTGAGGCTGGAGCATTATTAGCATTAGCCACTAACTGTGCTAAGCGCTAGCTCTTTCACCATTCAGAGGTGAGTATTATCAGACTGTAGCCTGCTGCTAACCCCAGCTAGCACTGCTGGAGTAGCATTAGCATTAGCCCCTAAAAAGTTAGGCTAAGTGCTAGCACTTTCGCCATTCAGGGTTCCTCAGTGTAGCACTGTCGGGAGGCATTAGGCGCTAACCACGGCCAGCACTAGCGGTTAACCCCTAATCCTAATGCTGCTGCACCCAATCTTCCAGCACATCCAGCGCTCGTTTGAAAAGAATATATATATATATATGTGTATATATATATATATATATATATATATATATATATATATATATATATATATATATATATATATATATATATACACATATATATATATTTTTTTTAGGAATTACAGTTTTGTTTACTCAGCTTAGCTATACTTAAGTTACCCCCCACCACCACCCAGTGGTGAGACCTGCTGACTTAGAAGGAAAACATGATGACACCCTTTCTAAGTTTTCCATTTAATCCCATACAAAGCAAGTTTTCCATGCATTAACTTGCATGAAAGCGAACATACAGCTTTGGAAAAAATAAAGAGAGCACTTCAGTTTCTGAATCAGTTTCTCTGATTTTGCTATTTATAGGTTTATGTTTGAGTGAAATGAACATTGTTGTTTTATATATAAACTACAGACAACATTCCTCCCAAATTCCAAATAAAAAGTATTGTAATTTAGAGCATGTATTTGCAGAAAATGAGAAATGGCTGAAATAACAAAAAGATGCAGAGCTTTCAGACCTCAAATAATGCAAAGAAAACAAGTTCATATTCTTAATGTTTTAATAGCTCATAAATCAATATTTGGTGGAATAATCCTGGTTTTTAATCACAGTTTTCATGCATCTTGGCATCATGTTCTCCTCCACCAGTTTTACACACTGCTTTTGGATAACTTTATGCCTTTACTCCTGGTGCAAACATTCAAGCAGTTCAGCTTGTTTTGATGGCTTGTGATCATCCATCTTCCTCTTGATTATATTCCAGAGGTTTTTAATTTTGTAAAATCAAAGAAACTCATAATTTTTAGGTGGTCTCTTATTTTTATTCCAGAGCTGTATATTTGCTATATATGTATTTGAAATTTTAGTGAGTGTAGCATCAGTAGTCAGTAGCAGATGGGAAAAGAGGCTGTTTTAATGGACTGAATCATCTGTCCTCGCTCATTGTCATTTAAACACAAGTGCTCTCTCTACAGTAAGATCACTGACACTGTAGGGGGTTCACAGCTCTTCTCTGGCTGGTGCTGCAGCTGCCTGGCATTACAGTGCCTCGCACTGCTCTGACCCCTGCTGGCCATATCCGGCACTGTAGTCTTTAAGTTTTGTTAATCTCTGTAGTTCTACTTCATGCTGATTTGGTTCCTCATAGTGTTTTTCCCTTATCTTTTTAGATTATTATTCCCTGTTAAGTTTAGCTCATGCTCTTTTGTGTCTTCCTCTTATTGGTTTAAACTCATGTTTTTTTTTTTGTCTAGGTTCCTTTTATTGGTTTTATTTTATGCTTTTTTACATATAGGTTGCTCTTATCAGCTTAACCTGATGCTCTTTTGAGTCTAGTTTCCTCTTATTGGTTTTACCTCATGCTCTTTTTTGTCTAGGTTCCTTTTATTGGTTTTACCTCATGCTGTTTTGAGACTATGTTCTTCTTATCAGTTTAATTTCATCCTTTTTTTGAGTCTAGGTTCCACTTATCAGTTTTACCTCTTGCACTTTTGTAGCTAGGTTTCTCTAATCAGTTTAAACTGCATGCTCTTTTGAGTCCAGATTCCTCTTATTGGTTTGACCTCCTTTTCGTTTGTGTCTAGGTTTCTTTTTATTGGTTTAACCAGAGACTGTAATAAAAGATGGACGCTGTGTCCCCGTTCCCATTCATTCAATGAAAATGTAGCCAAAATCTTCCGCCATATTGGCGATCCTGAAACCCGATTCTGCGCAGTAGAGACCAGAGGAGGGAGAAAGACTGTGGAGAGCAGCCTACTCATTTAAATAACCCCGCCCGTGAGGGCTGACTCGCGGTCACAGGCTGCAGAGTGGAACGGAGCGGAGCTGACGGTCTGTTATTGGTCCCGCCCATAACCAGCCGTTTTACAATAACCACACCTTTTTTGAGTAGAGCTGAATAACATTTTTAAAAACGAATTCTGTGGGGATATAAAAATTTGACAAGCAGAGGTTAAGCAGAGGTTATGCTAGCTGTTGCATTTAAATAAAGTAGGTAGAATTACAGTATATTGGAAAAAAACGTGATTGAAAGTTGTCTGTTTTTCCATTGAAACCTATGGGGATGGGTGGAGTTACACAGCTTTCTGAAACCGAACAGCAGGGGGCGCCCGACCTGTGGTGGCTTCACTTTTGAGAGACGATGCTCTGTCCAGCTATACACAGTCTATGGGTTTCACCCCATGTTCTTTTCAGTGTATGTTCCTCTTATTGGTTTACCCCATGCTCTTTTCCGTCTAGGTTCCCTTTTATCAGTTTTACCTCATGCTCTTTTGAGTATAGGTTCCTCTTATTGTTTTTTACGTCATGTGCTTTTGTGCTTAGATCCCTCTTGTTGAGTTTTAGGTTCTACTTCATGCTCTGAACGTTTTGGTTCTTCTCTCTTTTATTCTGATGTTTGTAGAGTTTTTTTTTTCTCTGATGAGTCTACACAAGGCTCCTAGTGTTTCTTTCCTCACATCTGTAGGTAATTATTCAATCAAGTCTACCTGATTTTTTACTTTATGTTGCTTTCAGTGATTCTAGCTAATGCAGTTAGAATGTTTTTCTCTTTGAGTATTGATAACTCTCAGTGATTACTTTCTGGATGTGACACTGTATGTGACTCCTTTCGTTTTGCTTATTGGTTACCTCATGTTTTTAGATATTTTCTACGCTGCCTGGCCAAAAAATGTGTCCACCTGGATTTAAGTAAGTAAATGATGTGGGGTTGATGCTGCAGTTGGCCTGCAGGTCTAGGTTCATCAACAGTATGTGCTTAAAGAATGAGGTCAGCTGACTACCTGAATATAGTGAATATAGACCAGGTTATTCCATCAATGGATTTTTTTATTTCCTGGGTAAATTCCAAGATGACAATGTCAGGATTCATGGGGCTGGAATTGTGAAAGAGTAAGTCAGGGAGCACAGAGTCCAGACCTTAACCCCATTAAAAATCTTTGGGATGTGCTGCATGGAGAAGGCTTTGTACAGTGGTCAGACTCTACCATCATCAATGCTGCTGCAAGATCTTGGTGAAAAATTAATGCAACACTGGATTGAAATAAATCTTGTGACATTGCAGAAGCTTATAAAATCAATCAAAGCTAAAGGCGGTTTAACTAAATATTAGTTTTGGTGGCGACCTTTTTTTTGGGCCAGGAAGTATATCTTGGTTCTTTTTAGTATTTCTGCCTCATGATATTACATTTTGTTCCTCTTGGTGCTTCTACCAGTGTATTAAGTTCTTATAGAGACAGAATATTCTCAGGATGATGAACAAATGAATGTTAAATAGGACTGAACTGATTAAAACAGTCTGAGCACAATGTGTCACAGTCGTACTGCAGAAGAACATAAACAGTGAGACTCCTCCAAAAACACACAGGTCAGCCTAATCCACTGCAATCACACGGGCAAATGTGACCTCCACGTCCCTCCTGTTTGCTGTGGGCAGAACGTAACACAACGCTGCAAACATAGCTGAATAATTAATATCAATTATGCCATTTCAAAGGCACATACATAATTCAGCACGACTTTGAATCATCGTCAACTGTAGGAAATGGAGGATTATATGCAAGGAGACAGAAGAGTGGAACAGGAAGAGTGTGTACCAAAACTAGCTAGAAGTGTTGGGATATCTGCTCATTATTGTTTCTTCTGAAGTCAAGGGTTTTAAAAAAGTTATCCCGCTTTTGTTGGAGTAACTGTCTCTACTGTCCATGACAGGCTTTTACCTGATTTTGGAGCATTTGGAGGATGATCACCACCCTACCTCAACCAATCCCTACTTATCCCAGATGTTTTGGATAATTATTGTCCACCATCATTCCAGAGAACACAGTTCCACTGTTCCACAGCTCAGGGCTTAGAGGCTTTATACCCCTCTAGCACATGCCTGGCATTAGGCTTTATGCCAATGGTTTCATATTTATCATTTCAGTGTCCTATTCCTATTCTACATCTGTGTCAGCAATCGGTGGCAATTAAAACAGCAGAATTTCATCACACCTATGTTAAGCTTCCACTTACTTGCCATTTTATTAGAAACACTTTCCATTTGCTTCCTCTGTATTACCACTTTATTAGAAACACCTACTTCACCACTTTAAAGGTCTCATTCCATCGTTTTTGCATTCATTTAAACAATTCTAGTTGTGGGCTCTAGTATGAATGAATGCCATGTGAGATGTTTTTTGTGCGTTTCTATTTAGCCCTGCTTTAGATCACTGAATTATTGTTCTCTGGAGAAAGCAGGATTTGGCCTTAAGAAACAGCTTTAGTTGTTAATATACAGCACTGAGTGCAAGGTAAAGTTAATGCTTAAACTTCGATTAACGAATGCAGAATCAATCAGAGATCTGATTAAAACCTACAGTTACTTACACAAAATATCTAATGCTAACTTGCTCTGTAAACAGAGCTGTAAGCTCTATCCGGATAAGGAATCCAAACTACAATACCCGCGAGATATTTTAGAAATAGAATAGTGTCAGAAACGAGCCAAAGAGTCTAAAATCGGCGAGAGTAAAGTTGTAGCGCAGAAAAAGGGGCCAAAGAGTCTAAAAACGGAGAGAGTGTTCAGTTGTAGCGCAGAAAAAGGGGCCAAAGAGTCTAAAAACGGAGAGAGTGTTCAGTTGTAGCGCAGAAAAAGGGGCCAAAGAGTCTAAAAACGGAGAGAGTGTTCAGTTGTAGCGCAGAAAAAGGGCAAAAGAGTATAAAAGTTGCCGTAATTAAGGAGTTTAATATTAAGAGACATCATGAAATGAAACATCAATTTAAAAATTTCTTAGTTTACACAACACTGTCAAAGATAGATAAAGATAGGAAGTCAGGTAATTTGTTTTATTATAGAGTCTGTGGCCCGTGACTTCAAATATATTCCTCCTTCTGGCCCCCAACAAAAAAAGTTTGGACACCCTTGACATAGACACTTTACTTCTCTTTGATCGATTCATATTTATGAGGATTTTCTTTTCTTATCTACTGCAGACAACGGAGGCTGAGTTTAATATACAACATACATATACAACTCAGAGAGACCTATTGTATTTCACAAAGAACAAGAAAAACTGGATTTTAGCGGAAGGAGACCTTTAATAGAAACACCCATTTTGTGCTTCCACTCACTGGCCACTTTAATAGAAACACCTACCGCATGCTTCCATTTACTGGCCAGCATGAGGTAGAACCAATGAGAGGCACCACATTTGGGGCATCTTCACACCAGCACTATTTGATCCGGTTAAAACAGACTCGTTTGTACACTTAGTGCGGTTCAATTAAGCAGGTCTAAACCAGTAATCACACTCGGATGCTGTAACAAACTTGATCTGGACTATAGAAACCAACTACAGGTGTGAAAAAGCCCTAACAAAAGCATGAGTTACCTGTAAAGACCTGTAAGAATTTGTGCTGTTTGTTTTTCTTTAAAAAAAAAAGCAAATATTTGTGTTTGTCTCCATTTCTCATTGGTCCTGTACAACTAGCTACACCCAAAATGGTTTGTACTAAAAAAAACATACTACTTTTTGGTTCTAGCTGGTCACAAACTTTTAGGTTCTGGAAGCTATTTTTGTTGGTGGAAATGTGCAGAAGGGTTCAATATCGGGTGTGTCGTTCCATGTTGGTGGAGAAGGGCTATGAGAAAAAAACCACAACTCAAAAGGAGACCTCCATAAGAGAACAAGGAAGAAACCATGGAGAGGAATCAAGATATAAGGGAGGAACCTATCTTGAGTGATTTTTCTTTTTCAGACACTAATGAAGATTAGAAATTCTACAGTAAGCACACTGTCCAAACTAAAAGGATCTGGCAGTAAAAACACTGGCAGCTTCCTATGCTGTATCGTTGGAGTGGCCAAGCTTATGACAGGTCATATAAGCGTTATGTAGGGCTATCTCTGCTGGGAAATGCCTCGAGTGAAGTGCTTCTGACTTTGTGATGTTTCAGTAACAAGGTCATTAATTCCTCCTCATTGGACGGGGACGGATCCGCACGGCGATCAGATCCTGCAGCCTCCAACTGTCAATTTCATGCTCTCTGAACAAAAAGCTGTGAGGAGTTTATTGATTGCAAATCTGTTTGAAGGTGGAGTCAAAACTCCCCGCCCACACACACACACACACACACACTTACACACAAACACACATCCTCTCAGCCACTGGGGTTTTTCAGTGTTTAGCAGTTCAGAGGAGGATGAGCTGAATTTCTAGTTGCAGTTTCCTCCCATAACCCCAAGAGCAGCTAATCAGCTAAGGTGTGTTTAATGTCTGTATTTTTTTGTTTTGTTTAGTTAAGTTTGCTACTGCAATTATGAGGCTACAACCCAGTTAGCATGTTGCTAACTGCATGTCTACATAACACATTGTATAGGTATTAAAGGAGAATTATACCAATGTTGTATTTAATCCAGTGCTTGAGAGGGAAACAGTGTGATTTAGTGGTTGACAGGGAACCTACAAAATCATTTCATTATTGTGGTGTTTATTAAGAAAGGAGCTAGACTTACAGGGGTTGTATGCGACAGACAGGGTCAGAAACCATATGGCAGTAAATATAAACTACACACCAAAAGGAGTAGTCTGTCTGGCTGGGGTCTTTCACAAAACTCCAAACACGACAGTGCCTTGCAAAAGTATTCGGCCGTCTTGAACTTTTCAACCTTTTCAACATTTCAGGCTTCAAACATAAAGATATGAAATTGTATTTTTTTGTCAAGAATCAACAACAAGCGGGACAAAATCGTGAAGTGGAACTTAATTAAACTTTTTTTAGAAATAAAAAACTGAAAGGTGGGGCGTGCAATATCATTCGGCCCCTTTACTTTCAGTGCAGCAAACTCACGCCAGACGTTCAGTGAGGATCTCTGAATGATCCAATGTTGACCTGAATGACTGATGATGATAAATAGAATCCACCTGTGTGTAATCAAGTCTCCGTATAAATGCAGCTGCTCTGTGATAGTCTCAGAGTTCTGTACCACATTAAATCAGTTTGAGGTCAATACACAAGGCACACTGTGGATTTTCGAGAAGATTAAAGGATTTTTAGTGTGTCATAATCCGACAAATACGGCAATCTGAATGTTGAAAGTTTATACTGTACTGTGAACTTAGTGTGTATATGTGTCAACTCTAAACTATATTTGTAACAGCAGATGTTTTGTGTCTGTCCAGGACAAATTTCCTTCGGGACAATAAAGTCTTATCGTATCGTAATCTGATTACTTTGGGTTTCACAATGCAGGTTACTAAGTGCAATAAGGAACATCCTGTCATTATTACCTATATTTGCTGCATCTCCCTATTCTTGACAGTGACTGGTTTGTAGACTGTTGCCAGTTCAGGTGTTGGACCAAATCCGGGTTCCTTCCTGTAATAATGAATGTTAAAGATTAATTTCTGTTAATAAATAAGGGTAAATCTATAGTTACATTAGATACAGTAATTACAAGCGTTCGTGCCCTTATTACTGGTTCACTGGATTATTAGCTGGATTTCAGCACAACACGGCTTTTTCTTCTTCTGTTGTTGAATTTGTGACTATAATGTGCCCCAAAGTCCAAATCATTTAGAAAAGTTTTTTTTTTTACACTGCAGATCATGGTTCAGTTGATCTGGACCTTAGATCACATCTTTTGGTCGAACCACATTTTGGGCTTTTTTCCAGACTGTGGTTTACAGCACCCCCCCTTCCTTTTTATTTTGGTTGCAACAGTAAAGATCATATTTGTATATAGCTGTAGTAATTATCTGGGTAATAAATCAGGCTAAACTGCACCTGAACATCTCTTTACCTCAAAACTGAGAAGTAAATTTGATAGTCGGTTTGGACCCAGGGCGGATCATGTTCTCACCACAAACTAGCCACTCTGGAGTCTTAGAGCGCTTTTCCACCAGCATGGTGCCGATGCTGTTGCCAGGTTCCAGAACGGTTCTTTGCGTTTCCACCACAAAATCACAGGTTCTGGGCCAGAAAAGCCGGTTCCGTTCTGGCCCCACAATCTTGCTGGTCTGGAACCAGCGAACCTGTGATGGGAGCGGCCAAAGGGCGGGTGTTGAAGCGTCTCTGGGGCAAAGCTGTTTACAAACCTCACCTCCATTCACAGCTAAGAGCAGCAGAAGCAGCTAAATCAACAGTGCTCTACCGAGGAGTTTTAAAAGAAGTTTGGGTTCCGCCATGTTGTTTTTTAAATCGCCCCCTGACTTCTGTTGACGTCCACATTCCACACAGTGGAAACATGGGCTGGTTCCTAAAAGATTCGCAGGTTCGCAATGGCTCCGGCACAAGCACTGTTTTGGTGGAAAAGAGGTATTAGTGGTCTTGGTGCAGTTGTTTTGGTCTTCACCTGAGTGTGATTACTGTTTTCACTGTCTGACTGTGATGGATGTGATGATCTAAGCAGGCAGTTTGCTACTACTGCTTTAAGACACAGTTATTTACATCTTACTTCAGTGTCTTGCCTATGAAAGCAGAAAGTGTTTTTTTTCCACCCGGTGGAATGAATGCAATCAGACACTCCTGTATGGTGAAGAGAGGAAGAGAGAGAGATGCAGGGAAGGAAGGAAGGAGGAGAAAGAGGGAGGAATGCAGAGGAAGGAGTGTGGGCGGGGTAATGGTAAGGTCGAGGTGAAGCATTGAATGCTAAAAGCGGTCGGCGTCGTGGTCAGGATTCTGCACACGCAGGCCGGATATTAGCCGCTCTCCTCGATTCATTAAGATCCACTCTGCCGGCCCAACTCAGTCAATGAGTCACCAGGGGAAGGAGTTTGTTCACAGTTTACTGCTTACAGTAAATTGTTGAGTTTAGAAGCTTGTAACACTTTATCTGAACCACCATGTTTATATTGCTGTATAAAAGTCGAAATTGAGTAGGAACAGATTACATATAACAGCATTAAGTAATTAGATAACAGTTACATTTTAAAAATAAAGTGATTTCTGGCAAGTATTGTTGTCAAGACCATGACCAAGACCAAGACCAGATTTATTTTTTTTATCAGAAAACATGAAAAAATATTAAAACAAATATTTGATTGTTTTTTTTTCCAGTTATTGCACACACTATATTGATAATATATAATCATGTTTTCACACAAAGCAATCCAGACGTTCTCATAGAGAGTTCCCCAATGGTGGAACAAACTACCTTCCACTACCAGATCAGGAGAATCTCTCACTATCTTTAAGAAACTCCTGAAGACAGAGCTCTTCAAAGAGCACTAACTCTCCTAACACCTCTAACTAACTACCTTCCACTACCAGATCAGGAGAATCTCTCACTATCTTTAATAAACTCCTGAAGACAGACCTCCTCAAAGAGCACCTACTCTCCTAACACCCCTAACCACTTCTAACCTCATTTCCTGCTCTCCCTCCTTTCCACTTCTATCCCACTATTCTTCTTTGGCCTGAGGCTATAGCTACAGCTAGCTCACGTCCAGCACAAAGAACTACAGCTCAGTACACATACACAGTAATGCACTATACAGCTGTGTTCAAAATTATTCAACCCCCACTGCACATCAGGGTAAGAAGAGAGGCTGAATATACTGAATATAGACCAGGTTCTTCCATCAACTGATTTTTTCTTCCCTGATGACACGGCCATATTCCAAGATGACAATGCCAGGATTCATGGGGCTGGAATTGTGAAAGAGTTTCAGGTTCAGGGAGCATGAGATCATCATTTTCACACATGGATTGAGAGAGTTCACCACAGAGTCCAGACCTTAACCTCATTGAGAATCTTTGGGATGTACTGGATGAAGAAGAGCTGCTTTGTGCAGTGGTCAGACTCTACCGTCATCAATGCTGCTGCAAGATCTTGGTGAAAATTAATGCAACACTGTATGGCGTCACATTAATACCAGGTGAAAAAAAATTAACCAGCATGTTTTAACAGTGTGAGTGTGTAAATTAAATTCTCGTGAGCACAAATGAAAAACTAGCGAGCAAAAAAATATGGAACTGTCTGCGCGCTGAAGAAAAAAAGCACCCGAGAGGAGAAAAATGAAGCTTGAGAGCAACATTTTCTTCAGCGCGCACACGATTCCCTCTTCTTTTGCTCGCTAGTTTCACATTTGTGCTCATGATAAGTTAATTTACACACTCACAATTTTAAAACACGCTGGTTAACTTTTTTCACCTGTTATTTTTGTGCCTCCGACTTTTGACATTAATGTGACACCATAACACTGGATTGAAATAAATCTTCTGACATTGCAGAAGATTATTGAAACAATGCCACAGTGAATGCGTGCTGCAATCAGTAAAGTTAAATAGTTAAATTAGTAATCCACAGGTGGAAATGTGGGAGCTTAGAAAGTTTAGCTTAGGCAGCTGTAAGTCAGAGGTACAGGTCAGACTTGGCTTTGTTTGAGAAGATTTGGCTGGCAAACCCCAGATCATTAGTTATGGTTTAGTACTTTATTACTATGCGCAGTTTGTAAGAGTACCTTCATGCATAGGCTGGTAATTATTCAGTGATTAGTATTCACAGTAGGAGGCCGATGATTGATCTTTTTGTGAAAGTTTCTAAAGACATCAAACACTGGAGCTGAATGTAGTCCAGTTAAAAATGCAGAGCTGAAATAGCTGATGGAAACAGAAATGTAAATGTATGGAGTTTCATGGCTTTTGAAAGTAGACAGGGGAAAAAAGTAAAGATTTACTGGTTTTCAGTCAGCTGAACTGCTATGAATATCTGAAGTGGAACAGCTATTGCTAGTGATGGCATATTGTTACTACTACTATTTTACTGACTACAAACAAAAATACAACTATTTGTTTTTGCTATGGGTATTAAAACGCTTTTGAATATGCACACATCCAATATCCAAAAGGTAACAGAAGAAATACGTCCGTGTCAAAGACTGATCAAAGACTCCGATTCCCAGCAGGCACTCACACCGGACTTCCCTGACTCTGCTGATCACGTGCCAATATGGCGTTCCCGCTCTCCCAGTTACTGATTGTTTCCACCTGGCCTGTCTTGTATAAATAGCCCTATTAGTGTTTAGACTATAGGCACTACTTAGCAGTACTTCCAGTTACTTTTCTGCTTATAGACACAGCCACTCTTCTTGGGTTCATTTTGGATGTAAACGACAGCAAGAAGAGAACCTGTGGTATTGTGGCTAGTCCAGGTTCACACCGGCCCATTCCAGTCTGCCTCACTCTTCCTCCATCTCTCTATCAGTCTGTTCTTCATCTCCTGGCTGGAGGAAAGGCTTCAGTCAGCTGTTTCTGGACTGCTGCTGCCCTCACTAAATCTGTCCTGCAGATTGGGTTTGCTTTCCTGACAGTGCAAGGACTCTGACGATGACTAAGAGAGATGTACACGCGTCGCTACCGGTTACGCTCTCACGGCATCGGTGGTTCAGATCAGCGTGAGGATGGATGAGGGTCGCGGAGGGATGGAGATCGCTCTGAAGTGGCTGAATTGAAGTTTTGGGTGGAATCATGCATTCTCAGTAAGGTGCAATCACTGTCAGCAGACCGGGGCCTACCTTTCCTGGATGTACGTTATCTGTCAGTACTCTCTTTTTCCTGCAAGAACATTTATTTACACTGTATTTGCATATTTACGCTGATTTTCATGTATAGATGCTTTCAGAGTCAGAGGGGATGGTATTATCCTCATAATATATGTAAATGAATGCTGAAAGGAGAACTCTCTGGAGAACCAAGCACTCCTCCACACTGGAACATACATAACAAGCTGTACGCGTACCCTATACCTAATTTGCATGCTAATGCTAAGAAAAGAGGTTATTATTGTGTTATTATGAAGAAGGTTGTTCACTCTTTTATGCTTGTTTTCCTTTTATTTTTATTTTTTTCTTGCAGGAGCACTTCAACCCAGAGTGTAAGTTTAAAGAGAGCGTCTTTGAGAATTACTACGTGACCTACTCGTCCATGCTGTACCGGCAGAGCCAGTCCGGCCGCTCGTGGTACATCGGTATCAACCGTGACGGACAGGTCATGAAGGGAAATCGAGTTAAGAAGACCAAAGGAGCCGCCCACTTCCTGCCTAAAGTCATTGAAGGTCAGTTTTTTTTTGCTTTAATTCAGGGTCATTAATATTCCTGAGTGGGGAGAGGGCAAAATAATACAATAAATGGCATCATTGTGCGTCTAATACCATTCCTGCGAAGAAAAATGCTAATGCTGCCAATACAGAAACTACTACAAACATAGAAATTTCAGAATGGCAAACTCTTTCATCTTAATCTGCTTCATTAATATTATATCATTAATATCATTTATTTATTCATTAATAAACCAAAAAACACATAATTAGAACTGAAGGGAGCTGATGAGCTATTCAAGAGCACAACAGAATTGTTGCTAAAATCCAGTGATTCCTTCACCCTGAAAGCAGACTGCTAGACAATGCACTTTTTAAAAGTACTTTTCAGCAAGCTCAGTGCAATTACACATTCTCACCAAAAACTTATGAACTGACACTTTAATGTGACTTAACGTGATGTGACGTAAATTTGTCAGGAGAAGACATTTTTTTACATGTGAAAGTATGAACCGGAGTATGACCCTTGGTCCCTGTTTTTTTTTTTTATATACTCATTCAATCCAGTTAGTTCTGGTTTCTCACTTCTACATTCCACTATATTATGCCATCATCCCTTAATTGACTTCATTTTGGTATACTTCCTGCCAGACTTCCTTCCAGTGAATGTGCGTCTTGTAGCAAAATGAGCATAACAGAACTTCCTCAGATTTACTGCCATCACCAGTGTAATCTGTTGTACCCATACTGCTGCATGACACAGGTGTACGCGAAGGGGAATCAGATTTTGGCACAACACAACAGTCCTTTTTCTTCTTTTATACTTTAGTGACTGACGATAGCCTGCCTCAGGTTCTTCTAATTTGTTTAATAGTCCGATCCAAGTCTTTTTTTTTACACTGGAAACAACCTGAATTTGGTCCAGACCGTGACTTGTGTCACTTTTCACACTTGTCATTTTAGTTTGGATCAATCAGAAAAGTCATGAGATCTGGATCATTCAAGGTGGGTGTAAAAGCACCTCTGTTTTGCATGTGCACGCCTAGGGTTTAGGTGTCCAGATCCTTGTTAGGCTGGTGGAGCAGGAGGAATTGTTAGGGTTACATGACCCTTCGAACAGCACATTTTTAGAGGCACACTCAAAACAGGAGGCTATGAGAATCACTGACAAGATGGCAGATCAAGCGACCAAAGAAAGTATCTTCCTTGTTAAAAATTATAATAAACCCTAAATTACCCCAAAATTAGTATTGTAAAATGAGGTGTTGCAGTGCTTTATGGTCATTTTCTTCAGTAGTTCATCTCAGTAGCTTGCTAGCTAGCTAATTTTTCCATTCCACCTTAAATGGTGCAACAGTTGGCAGAGGTTGCTGCATTTAAGGTGGAACAGAAAAAAAAAAACATTTAATAAAAGCTCATTTTAGCTTCCCATCACAGAGGAATTAAGGAGTGGTCAATAATAAAGATCAATCTTTTAATCTATAATGAATCACTGCAGTACCTGCCCCCTTTCTGAAGACATACAATGCGTAACTAGGTAACTAGTTAACCAGCAGTTAGGTTGCTAAACTTTAGCGTTCCAGTACTATATATAGGTGTATCGGGTGCTTGAAAAGCTATCACTATTCTTAGGGGGAGGATTTCACCCTTTCCCCTTGAAATTCGAAAACAAGGGGTGATGGATAGTGATGGAGATGCCAGAGAGATAGAAATGGTTCAGTCAACCAATGCTGTAAAGAAATTGAGATCAGTTTGGTTGAAAACAAATAAATTGTTGAATTCAGTAAAATGAAGTAATTTAGTTCAGAAATAGAATAGTTAAAAAAAAATTAAAAGGTGTCAGACACCAGAAATGTCTGGGCTGATTTTACGTTTTTTTTTTCACCATTTTTTTTTTTCAATCTTTTTCCAGTCGCCATGTACAAGGAGCCATCACTGCACGAGTTGGTGTCGGAGCAGAGCCCCCCTCGAAAGACGGTGAAGACCTCAGACTCGCCGTCGCATCAAAACGGCCACAAGGAGGCACCCAGGGCTGAAGCCTCGTAGCACAGGGGCCAGGAGGGAGGGGGAGGGCGCGGGAACTCCATTTCCCTTCATGCACTGGGGCGCAAAGGTCACATCTCGTGCCCCCAAAAGCCGCCGGCTGAGGGCTGGCCACAGTGGGCCGGTGGAGGGGGGGGTCAGTCAGCAGGCCCCCTAGGCCAAACCCTTCAGCACCAGAGAGGGGAAGCCGCTGTCGTTCTCTTTTGTCTGATACAGTGGGCCTGGAGGAGCAGCCCACACTTCATTTTTCCCAGCATGAGCCTTTCTTAACCTTCCAAATCACCCTCCCAGTTCCAGCAAGCCACAAACCCCACCCAGTGGCCCCCCAGGGTCCCACACCAGCTACAAACAGACTTAAACAGTGGCAGTTAGCCCTGAATATGACAATTACACCAAATGCAGGCAGAACAATGTCAGACATATCTTAGCGAAATGGGAAAAATCAATGCTATGAGTTTACTTGACTGACATGAGAACATCGGCCCCACATGAATGAAGCAAAAACCTTTAGCTTTGTGCTGTTTTTTTTACAATTTAGCAAACAAAATAAGCCCCTAATATTGCTTCAAACACATATTTTAAAGGGCCAATTTTTATTGCATTTCATCCATGTGTGTGTTTTTAAGTCATTCATTTTTATATGACCATTTTTTAAAAAACTGTCCCTTAGAAATAAATAGGTAATTTTTGGTACTGCACCTTTAAGACGTGAAGATGTGTAAAATAGCTCTGTTTTTGTTCTGATTGGCTGCCCTTTATTATGGTCCCTCGTTGCAGTCCAGACTGTAACACTCCTTATAACTTCACTTTGAATCTAAATGGACTTTAGAGTGTTTTTTGCGCAGGTTAGTTTCTACGTTTTTAAACATATCTTTCACTAAAAAAGGAGTTCCGGCAACTTAAAGAGGCTTGTGTTAATTAAAAAAACCTAAAAATTAAGAATGGGCTGTTTCTGCAGCTGTGTGGAATGATGAGTGCATTGTTTTCCATGATATGATCATTTTAAACTTTTCTTCCACCAAAAAAAAGTAGTTCCAGCTGCACAGAGTTGAAAGTTTTAGCTTAGCTTAAAATGAGACAGGGCTAAACTGTGGTGTAAATGGCTTGTTTTCTTTGTAATATCACAAAAACACTGGATTTGCAATGGACTGTTTTTTACTCCACCAAAAAAAGTAGTTCCAGCTGCTTAGAGTATCGTAAAAAGGCTTCACTTTAGTGTAAATTAGGCAGGGCTAAACTGATGTGTAAATAGCCTGCTTTTTTTTTTAATCACAAAACACTGGATTCAGTATGGGTTGTTTTTGTAGCTTGGCAGCTTCGGTTTTATATGAAAACTGTACAGATGTGGGAGTATGTTTTGTATCAGTGTTTTTTTTCATGATATGGGACTTTTTTTTAACGTTTCTTCCACAAAAAAAATAAAAAAGTAGTTCCAGCAGCTTAGAGTATAGAGACTTCTTCACTTTAGTGTAAATTAGACAGCGCTAAACTGGCTAATCTGTAAATGGCTCTGAATTCAGAATAGACTGTATTTGCAGTGCGTATATTTTGAAGGCCTTTTAACTGTTATTCCGCCAGAAAAAAAAAAATAGTTCCAGCAGCTTTGCATATAGAGGCTTCTCTAAGATCAGTGTGATTGAGTCGGGTCTAAATTGCTATGTAAATGCACTATTTTTTGTGTGACATCATGAAATCTGAGCATGTAAAGATGCCTAAAAACCAGTGGTCAGTTACCCCAGACATAACAGCATGGGATAGCCAGTGGGAGGAGCCTGCTGTTGTACAATTATGCAATTTCATGACAGTCAGTGCTTAAATTATAAAAATAGACTAATTGTAGTGGTGATGTAACATATGTGTTATTTATGTGGGCCGGCGCATTTCAGTCAAGTGAACTCAAAGCAGTGTTTGTCAGAGTGTTCTCGAGGGCCTGATTTCGTTTTTTCGTGTTCCATTTTTCTTCTTTTGATCGTGCTTGTTGCTGTGAGGGGTCTTCTGAGTGTGTGAGTTTGAGAAAGAGCATAAGAGAGAGAGAGAAAAAGAGAAAAAGAGTGATAGAAGGAGAGTAATAAATAATAATAAATGAACAGCACACCTGAGCAACCTGCTGGTTCAATCACCGCAGCAGTGGCACCTGCACTCCATTCGCTTAGCCAATCAGAGCCCAGCCAGCAGGAGGGCACAGTAAAATCAATGCTTTATTGGACAGCTCAAGGAGGCTACGTTTCTATTGGACGGCTAAGAGGCGGACAACTGATTGATATCTGCTGGACGATGGCCAGACGAGGCAATTCCACTGGGCAGCATCTTTGATTGGAGGCAACAAAAGAAGACGGCGCCGTCTAATCAGATTTTAGCAGGTGACCTTCTCAACCACTTTTAACAAAAACAAGGCCAGTTATTTGTCCTCCCTCCTTCCATCACTCCCCCAAACTCTCTCGCTTTCTCTCTCTCTCTCTCACTCACATTTAATGTCATTCTAATCTGTCTCTGCTTAAAATGTGTCATGACCCAGCACGGTCACATGACTGCGTCTCTAGTGACCACTGGACGGGTCTATTCACAGATGTCTGTTTGTTTTATCAGGGCCGAATATGCAGGGATTATAACAGGCCGTTGTTGCGCCAGCACTTTTGATGGGATTCTTTCAGGGGATTATATGAGTTATAGGAGTTCAGCCATGAGTCACACACTAGTGAAGGGCAGCATTCGCACGACCTTTATTTGCATGACACCTACGTGAACATATAGAAAGACTGATTACAACAAGATAAGGCCATGTAACAACTACACAAGTCTTCCACAGACAAGTCTACAACAGACAAAAACCTTTATATACATTTATGAAGGCTTATCACAAGCCGATAAGGCGATATGACATCTACATAAGTCTATATAACATTTATACAGGCTTATTACAAGCTGATAAGGCAATATGACATTATATAAGCCTATATAAACCTTTATAAAGGCTCATAACATGACAATAAGGCAATATGACGCCTACATAAGCCTGTATAAACATTTATACAGGCTTATGACATGGCAATAAGGCAATATGACACCTACATAAGCCTATAAAAAGGATTATTACAACAAGAAATCCATGTGACATTAACGTACATGTTTAAAAAGGCTTATTATAACAAGTTAAGGCCATATGACACCTACACAAGCCTACATAAATGTTTATAAAGGCTTAATACAACAAGATAAGGCAACGTAACAACTACACAAGCCTTCCACTACAACAACATTAACCTACATAAACTATTATGAAGTCTGATTAAAATAAGATAAGGCCACATACCAACTACACAGTCTTCCAATACAACAGACAAAACCCTACATATACATTTATGAAGTCTTATTACAAGCCGATAAGGCAATATGACATCTAGGTATGCCTATATAAACATTCATGAAGGCTTTTTACCACAAGAAATCCATGACACCAACATATTTAATAAGCCTTATTATAACAAGTTAAGGCCATGTGACAACTACACAAGCTTACATAAATGTTTATGAAGGCTTATTACAGCAATATAAGACCATGTAACTGCTACACAAGTCTTCCACTACAACAACATTAACCTGCATAAACAAACTCTTATGAACCCTTATGACACCTACATGACCATATACAAAGACTGATTACAACAAGATAAGGCCACGTAACAACTACACAAGTCTTCCACTACAACAGACAAAAACCTACATATACATTTATGGAGACTTATTACTACAAGAAAGCCCTATGACGCCAATATGCATGCTTATAAAGGCTTATTACAAAACGTCAAGGCAATCGGACACCTACACAAGCCTTTATAAACATTTCCAAAGGCTTATTACAAAATGTTAAGACCATATGACACATATGCCACATAACCCTATATTAAAGTTTATGTAGGCTTATTTGGTCTATATAAAGGTCCATACAGGTTTATGTCAGTTACCAAGAAATATATGGACAGTATGAAGACTACCCTTCAATTAAGTGTCACCATAAGTACTTAAATTATGAACAAAGCGTCCTGGAAACGAGAACACGTCTAAAGACAAATTCAACAGAAAATCTAATGAGCTGTTGATCAGCCAAGACATGGTTGATGTCTGACTTTTAGCTTTTTTGAGCTAACTTTGCTTACAAACACTGAGCTTAGACAGTCACAAATTACATCTCAGTAAACCAAACATCTCTCAAAACCCAACTTTTCATTAGCATGACACATGGGTGTGGTTTTGAACACAGATTGGCTTCATTTTATCTATAAACACAAACGCTTCCACAGAGCTGGACTCTCTGGAGTAACCGGAACTACTTTCAGCTCACCACAGTGTATGGTATGGTATCACTCCAGTCACAGTTTAGCTTAACTATCCAGTCCAGGGTTTGTTAGCAACATTAGCTTAGCATCTGCTGGTTTAACTAAAGAGGCACACTTCAGATACCCAACATGTCTTGGCTGATCTGGGATCAGTGATCAGTCAAGTTTCTTCGACCTGCTCCTTTAAGTGAAGGGAAAAAAAGTATCTGTGAGTATAGTGAGTGTGTGTGTGTGTGTGTGTGTATGGATTTAGGCTATAAATATGAATTGAGATTGCTAAGCCATTTGCATTTGTATCGACAGTTTCCTATTATAGTGTGTGTATGTGTGTGTGGTACAGATGTGAATGGAATTTCTAAGCCATTTGCATTTCACCATATGGAGTGTGTGTATGTGTGTGTGTGTGTGTGAGAGAGAGAGAGAGAGAGAGAGAGAGAGAGAGTGTAATTGTGGATGTGAATGGAATTTCTAAGCCATTTGCATTACACCATATGGAGTGTGTGTATATGTGTGTGTTTTGTCTGTTTGTGTGTGTGTGTGTGTGTGTGTGCTCAACATTAATGCCCCAAAAATGCTTCTATCTGCACCATTTTCCCCTCATTATCATTCATTTGCATATAAAGCTTCTGATTGGTTGTGGTCATTTTGATTATTTTGACCTATTTTACGATGGCCTTAGTGTGAGACCCAGTAACCAGAAGCTGAAAAGTGACATCAAAGTGGTGGAAGTGTGTGTGTGTGTGTATGTATGTGTGTGTGTGTGTGTGAACTGATTATTATTCTGCACATGCCCTCCCGCTTATCCTCTCCCAGCCTTTACCCAATCCACACACACACACACACACTGCTTTGCTCTGCAATCACTTTACTCAATGTGTGTGTGTGTGTGTGTGTGTGTGTCCAGCCCATAGACAGTACTGCCGGCCTGTGGTCCTGCAGATGAGCCAGACATGCCGCTCTGTGATGACTTTTGGAAAAGAGCCATCAGACATTGTGCTTAATGAAAAAAACTCCACTGGCCAAGAAGCTCCGCTGTGGTCATATATTTCACAGGCTGGACGGAAGCATGACCTCAGTTTGGCCTTGTCAGAGTCGTTCCGCTGTCGGGATAACTGACAGATTAGTAAGTGCATTACAGGCCAAAAGTAGTGAAGCTTCACGCTGTACTTTCTGAATAATAACAGAAAGAAACTTCTGGCCTGCAGTGATGATACTGCAGATGTTTGTGTGTGTGTGTGTGTGTGTGAGTGAGTGAAGCCCATCCCCAGGCCTGTGGGTGGGTCAAGCATTCAAACCAGCCGAACAATAGAAAGTAGATCCTTGATGGTAAAGTGAATGTCGCTGAAGGTCAGACGATCAGAGCATGTCGCAATGTGAGAGGGTTTGTAGAATGTTGTCAAAAACGTGCTGAGAATGTTGTGAGTTTAAGGATAAAGTACGTCAGAAGACCGTCTTAGTTAAGTGTCTGAAGGAAGAGTGTGTGGTGGAGATTCAAGGTCAACAGAAGGTCAAAAAGAAAGACAGTGATGGTCAGAACAGAAAACAGACAAAGAATGTCAATGTCAAATAAATCATGTTAAGTCAAAGAAAGACAAAGAAGATCAAAGAAGGACAAAGGACATCAAAAAAGAGAAGTCAAAGGAAAGTAAAAAAAGATGGATATATTCAAAAGAGGCCAAAGAAAGTGAAGGTCAAGAATTTAAACACATCAAAGAAGTTAAAGATTGATAAATAAGATCAAATAATGACAAAGAAAACCCAGGTCATGAAAGACAAACAGTTCAAGATCAAGAAAGTCATATAAAGCTAAAGAAAGTCAAAGTAGTTTAAAAAAAATACACAAATAATATTGCAGAAAGATAAGTTAAGTCAGAGATGGGAAAGAGGAGACAAAGGAGAACTAACAAAGTCAAGGTATGGACATCGAAAAGAGACAAAGAGACAAGTAGCCAAGGCAGGACAGTGAAGGAAGGATTAGTAATGTCACACCAAGGTTAAGAAGATCAAAGATGATAAAATAAAGACAAAATCAGTAAACAAAGACATCAAAAAGAGATCAAGAAAGTCAAAGAAGTCAAAGGAAAGTCAAAATTAGAAAAAAAAAAAGATGAATATACTCAAAAGAGGCAAAAGAAGGTGAAGGTCAAGAATGTAAAAACATCAAAGAAGTTAAATATTGTTATATATAAGACAAACAATTCAAGGTCAAGACAGTCATATAAAGCTAAAGAAAGTCACAGAAGATAAAAGAAACACAAATAACATTACAAAAAGATACACTAAGTCAGAGATAGGCAAGAGAAGACAAAGGACAACTAAGAAAGTCAAGGTAATTGGGGTCAAAGATGGATTAATAAATTCATGTGATATGATGGCAAAGAATGTCAATGAAGGTCAAACAAACAAATACAAACAAACTGAAAAACAGGCCAAAGTCAAATACATTCAGGTAAAGAAAAATCAAATATGAGCAAATGATGATGATCAAAGAAAAACAAAGTTCTTCATGGAACACAGAAGCCCACATTCAATAAGTAGAAAGAGTTTCAGGGCGTTGAGGACGACGTGAGCCGAAACATGTCCGCCTTGGAATAACAGGATTTAGTCAGCTAAACTCTTGTTTTTTTTATTGAGTGCGGGCTACTATGTTCCATGATGAACTTACAGTATAACCCCGCACTGTTAAACTTCAGAAAGATCGCAAGGTGTTGGTTTATTTTTGGATATTTTTTTTTTATCAAAGAAATACAGAAAAAGAAAATCAAAATGGGCAAACAAGTTCAAACAGAGTTAAGCAAGTTCAATGAAGGTCAGTGTCATGAGCATCAAAGAAAGTCAAATGAGGTCAAAGAAGGTCAAATAAACTTAAAGTTGCATACAGGCAAATACAGTCAAAGATGATCAAATAAAACAGAAGATCAAACAAATTGAACAAATGTCAACGAAAGTGTAGAAAAGTAGGTTAGAGTAGAGGTTAGAGTCAAGGTCAAAGAAAGTCAGAGCAAGTCAGAGAACAGCAAATAAAGACAAAAGAAGGTCTGAAGATGGTCAGAGATGGTCAGCAGTGGTCAGCAGCAGTCACCTGGTCTGGGAAGAAGAGCTCGGAGTGAACAGGCAGTGTTATAGTTGGTTTGGGAGACAGTAAGGACAGAGAGAGAGTGTGAGAGAGAAGACGAGAAGAAGCTTCAGCTGTGAAGACGGGAGTGAAGCGGTGGTGGAACGAGGCTGTTTGGAATGACAGTAGACAGATTGAAAGTGTTTGGACGGGGTGGACGGATCATTACGCCGGACGCGGAGATGGGGGAGAGTAAGTGAGTTTTTTTAGTGCTTTAGTGCTGCTCGGAGAACATCTCCAGCTTTATTATGCAGTACTTCGGGGAAGGACGGTTTCATGGGTGAAGAGGCGGAAGCTGAGAATTCTTTAAGGGTGGGGGATGGGTGTGTATGTGTTTGTGTGTGTGTAGGTGTGTGTGTGTGTGTGTGTTTGTGGGTTACCTGGCTCCACAGAGACACGGTGAATACAAGGACAAATGTGTGTGTGTCTCTCTCTCTCTCTCTCTCTCTCTCTCTCACACACACACACACACACACACACTCCCTGTGTGAAGTCATGCTCCATTTCCCGAGCAATCTCCCCAAACCCTGTCCTGTGTGTCCAATGGCAATTAACCTTCCCAACAGCGCTGTGTACCTGAGTGTGTGTGTGTGTATGTACCTGTGTGTGTGTGTGGAAGAGAGCAAGAGACAAAGAGCAATAGGAGAACAAAAGTATGTGTGTGTGTGTATGAGAGAGAGAGAGATAGAGAGAGAGAGAGAGAGAGAGAGAGAGAGAGAGAGAGAGAGAGAGAGAGAGAGAGAGAAGGACAGAGTAGTAACGATCGATTGACTCAATAAGAGCTGAAGCGGGCGCAGTAGCGGAGCACGCTGAGCTCTGATTGGACGCTGCAGCAGCAGAGGACATTCAGTACACAGTGAACTGAAAGCGTTCTCATGGACTGTGGGGGGAAATCCCCTCTACAGTAACACCCCTAAACACACATACACACACAGATACACACTCAACACACACACGCAGAAATAGAACAGATACCGAACAAACCCACACACACAGAAACAACACACACTGATGAAGCATATTTATCTCTTGGCCTGAACCTGGTTGATTCACACCGTCCCCATCCTCTCTCACTCCCTCTGTCTTTTCTCTCTTTCGTATTTTTCTCTCTGTTTCTAACATTCTTCTCACTGACTCCATCATTTCCGTCTTTTCTCTGCCTTTTCTCTTCTTGGTACTCTTCTTAATTTCATTCTCTATCTATCTATCCCTGTTTTTCTTTCGTTCTTGCAGTGTCTCACGATGCTCTCTCTCTCTCTCCATTTCTCCTAATTGCTCCAATTTTCCTCTCCCTCATTTCCTTTTCTGTCTCTTTTCTTCTGTTCGTTCTTTTTTCTGTTTTTCTCTCTCTTGATTTTTTTCCTTTCTCTTTTGAATCTTTATTAATTACTTTCGTTTCTTTTTTCTTTTTGTCGTATCTCAATCAGTTTATTGATTTCTCTTCTGTCTCCTTTTTATCACAGTTCTTTCTCTTTCCTTTCTTTTTCTATCAGTTAACCTCATTTTCTCTATCTGCCATCTCTTTCTTTCTCTCAGTTTTTTTCTGTCTCTCTGTCTCTTTTCCTTCCTCTCTGTCAGAGCTTCTCTTTCTTGGTTCTTTTCTATTAGTTCTTCTAATTCTGTTTTTTATTTCTTTCTTCATCAGCTATTATTTCTCTCCTTATTTATCCTCACTTGCTATCTCTTCTTCTCTTTTCCTTTTATCATTTTAATTTCTCTCCCTCTTTTTCACATCTCTAGTATCCCCAATTATTTTTCTTTTTCCGTCTCCCTTATTCTTTCTTAGAGCTCTCTCTTTTTTGTTTGTTTCTTTCTTCTTTCCCTTCCTATCTTTCTCACATTGGCTCATTCCTTTCTTTCTCTCTCTCTCTCTCTCTCAGTCCACCTCATGTTTCCGTTGCCCTCAGTTCAGGCTTGAAAACGAATGGAACTTTAGAACAGCAGAACCTTCAGGCACATCAGTTCCACAAAGATGATAATAATTTTCATACTGTATTTTTATGAAAAAGGAAATAATTTCCTACCGTTAATCTCAGAGACCTCAGAACAGAGACACATGCACTTAAAAAGCTGATCCTGGAACAGCAGGAAATAATGATCAGTGATTATACAGTGAGTATGCAGTGTTTTGAGGCAGGGCTGAGTCGTTATTGTGAAGGAAACATAAAATATAAAGAAGAAATCAAAGAGCCATACTGACTACACTGTACAGATTTACTCAGAGTGCTTCATTAACCCTGTTTTTATTTGTTTATTTGTTTGTGTGTGACGCAAACTGCTGGCGCGATTGTTCTTTTAAGCGTAGTAAACAAAGATGAAAACGATGAATATCATGTTTATTTAAGTATGGTCGGATCGGTGCTTCCTTCATGTATGAATTCATAAATCTTTACCTTTATATACTGTACAGAAAAGTCTATAACAAAAATCTAATAATCTGTTTTTGTTTTTTTCTTTTTTTTATATGTATTTCATATTTCAGTGTGTATAAATGTATTGACCCTGTGGTGGCTGGGTTTTGTATGTGTTTGGTTCTGGTCATAATGTTTTGTTATTTTTAAAAGCCCCTCAAAGACCCTTCCAGCTTCTGCATAATGTCCAGAGAGGGATTATTTTTTACTGGTGTGAGAATATATGCTGCATCTGATGGAAATACTGTAATAAGATTAAATAATTATATTAATAATAATAATAATAATAATAATAATAATAATAATAATATGAATAGTAATAAGTTGTTATGTTCTGATGTTTGAGTGAGGTGCTTTCAGCCCAAAGTGAATCCTGTGCAGGGCACGGGCCGTTTTGAAGCTGTAAAACTGTAAGCGCTGTGCCGGCTGACCTCTGCAGGCTCCGCCCACTAATGTGTCTGTCATAGCAACTGTTGCCATGCTGGACATGGACATGGGATATACACTGAGGTGGAGCTTTCATTGGGAAATGAACTGAATAGAACTACCAGCTTTACCAGCGTTCTGGGAAGCTTGTCCAATCAAGCATCAGTAACTAAAAAAAGAACCCATTTGTGGGCGGAGCCTGGGCTTATGTGTGTGTGCTCCATGCAAAAAACCGCAGCTGGTCCAAAACCCTGAAGGTTATGTTCAGACTGCAGGCAAACCAGTAAGAACTTTATGTGCTATTCATTTATTCTGGATTTGATGAGATCATTGACTGTCACAAAGTGGTTGATGCTAAAGACACACTAAAACCCAAATTGAGCATCCAGAGCGTCCAGACTAAGATGTTGAAACTGGTTTATAATAATGTTTCATTAATTAACATTTCGTACCACCTCTAGGGCTATGGTAGTAAGGTAATGAGGTCTGTTTCAGTTACTAACCTTAGATGCTCTTTTATGTTCAGGCAATTCCTACCACAGGGAAATCGAATTGGTTTTCTCAGATCAGATTTATTGAGTCTACTGCTGTCCACACTCTTATTTGCCTGCGGTAAATAAGTGATCAGATCGGATTTTCCTGTCTGAACATCACAAACATAAAAAAAAAAAAACGTGCACAGGTTGCAATGGTAGCAAGGTCAGTGTCAGTAACTAATATTTGGCAATCTTGTTAGAATTCCGCACTTTTCTCACTTTGAATATGGCAAATATAATGTAAATGATGCAAAAGACACGTTGAAATCTGATCTAAGCGCCCAACGCACTCAGACTGAACTGCATCTGTACAAAACTGATTTTAAACAACCTCCAAATTGATTTCATCTGATTTTCTGTCCAGACTATCAAAAATGAATCTGGACACAATATAGATCTGGGCTGGCAGTCTGAACAAAGCCCAAATGTGGTTTGCGTCTGATTTCTTGTATGTCCAGAGTATCAAAAATCAATCTGGACACAATCTAGATATTCCAAGAATCAGATTTTGTCTAGCAGTCTGAACATAGCTCAAATGCAATTTTGGTCCAATGATCTACCAATTATCTGATTTCATGTGGTTTCTTGCTGTCTACACTATCAAAAATCAATCATATTTGGGCTGGCAGTCTGAACTAAAAAGTGCATCAGGCCCAAGGGTCAAGATTGTTGTCTTCCAATAAGAAGAATAAAGCCACTCCCTCGTTTCTGTCCTGTCGTCTTCCAAAAAACAGCAAAGTCTTCCACCAGCCAGGGCTACTGTGGATGTGGTTTGGGCCTGCCAGTGAGAACACAATGGAGGCCAGTGAGGAGACTATAATGCACTGAATACACACACACACTGCACTGTGGGACTAACTTACGTGGGACTGACAGCAGCGTCTGCGGCCGGCACGACTGGTGAACACCACCAGCAACACACAGAGGGAGGGAAAGGACTTCCAGGAAGCTGCTGAACACGGAGAGAAGAGACTTTGGTCACATGCATGAATTCTATTACGACCAGCAGAAGCCTTCTCTACTGAAGCAGCAGCTGATACAGTGCTTCCTAACCTGGCCTGCCAACCTGCCTGTGTTTCTAAAGCAAATACTGCACCTGTCTGCTGAGGGGAGGGTGTCTTACTACTGAATAAAACAAACCAATATATTTGTATGATTGTAAAAATGTGTGTTGAGTCATTTTTATCAAGAACCCCTAACACCTACATTGTGCTTCCAATCACTGGCCATTTTATTAGAAACCCCTTCTACCTTGACATTTCTTAATTCACTGACGTGGAAAATCATAACATGATTACAAAATAGGTAGCTATGCTTAACAATAGGTATATGTACAGTGGTGAAGACTTTATTAAGGAAAATTATCCAATAATACATCTTTCTGAGTGGTCGACCATTATATTAAATACATAACACAGTAAGCAAAACATTTTATTTTATTTTATTTAAAGAACTGCAGTCTATTGGATTTCTGAGGTGCTCAGAAGAACAGTTCTTGATGCGCATCAGATTGGAAAAGGATTGGTTGACCAGGAAAAGATCAGAAGCAATGTGTGCATGGTAGGGTTACAAGAAGAAAAGAATGTCAGAACATGAACATTTGTTATAAAGCAAGACAACGATCCAAATCACGCAAGTTGTTCTACTAAAGAATTGTTTTAAGAAGAAGAAAGTGATATAAATGTTGTGGAAGGACGTGAAGCAGCACCATCATAACAGAGCTGAAGCTGTTCTGTACAGTAAACAGTAAAGTTTAGTTAGCATTAGCATTAGGGGATCAGACCAGATACTGAAACACAGGTTCATACACTTTTGCCAGTTTTTTAAAGGTATGTAATATTATATATTTTGCTTCAGTAAAATGGAAAAAAATCGACCACTCAATGATCAAGTTTCCTTGATTTTTACCAAATTGAAAACCTCTGGAATATAATCAAGAGGAAGATGGATGATAACAGCCATCAAACCAAACTGAACTGCTTGATTTTTTTCACCAGGAGTAAAGGCATAAAGTTATCCAAAAGCAGTGTGTAAGACTGGTGGAGGAGAACATGCCATGATGAATGAAAACTGTGAGTAAAAACCAGGTTTATTCCACAAAATATTGATTTTGGAACTCTTAAAACTTGTTTTCTTTGCATTATTTGAGTTTTTTTTGTTATTTTAGCCATTTATCATTTTCTGCAAATAAATGCTCTAAATGACAATGATTTTGGAACTGAAGTGGTCTCTTATCTTTTTCTGGAGCTGTATATAAGGACTACAATATATAAGTGTGTCTCATTTGTTTGATTTTTCTTTGCTTATCTACTTTTCTTTTTGTAAAATATTGTGATATGGTGTGTGTGTGTGTGTGTGTGGGGGGGGGGGGGTGGCCCTGGCTTTGGGTAATTACTGTGTGAGGTAGCTGAGGCGTGCAGCAGGCAGATGGCTCAGACAGCTGCAGGTGAGCACAGGTGAGCTGTGAGACAGACAGGTGACTGTTGATAGGTGACTTCCAGCCCTACTACAGGGCATTGGCACACTCAAACACACACACACACACACACACACACACACACACACACACACACACACACACAAAGACAGAAAAATAAGGCATATTATTGTGTACACACTGACCACTAGGAGCTGGTTGCCCCAGCCGTACGCAAGTTAACACATCTTACACCCCGCACAAGGCGTGTCATAATAGTAATTGCTACGAATTCGAGCTTACGAATATGGGAGTGTTGTACGATGATGGGCGTGTTGGTTTGGAGGTGAGGTGTTTTTAGGTAAATCTTTGGTGTATTGCTATTTTGCCAATGGATAACACAGGTGTGCCGTTGACTGAAATAAACCTAGTCAACAGTCATTGAAGGATGCACAGCAGTGCACAAACCTAACTTTTACATCCATTATAAACAAAATACAAAATAAAATAATATTGCTGGCTCTTAAAGGGAATGGCAAGCGATACGCTAGTTGGTTTATTGCATGTCACGCCAAAACACCCATGATTAAGAGAATTAGTACATGCTTTTTGCATGTCTTGAGCTATGAACGACACACTTTTCCCATCGTTACGAGTGCAAAAAACACTAACATGTTCTAAATTTATAGATTGCTACAATAGACCACACAGAATCCATTAAGTAAAGCTTTATACATTACTGAACCGTTACAAAGTGTGACACACTTACCAATTTTATTAATTTATCTAATGTACAGCTCAAGGAAAACTTAAAGAAAAATCAAAACCTGTGCATTATGTGGAGGATCCTTAAACTGAGGGGCATGGATAGACAGAAGAGTATAGTTATTAGTATGGGTATGGGTATACATGGGTATAGAGGGGTACAGATAAATATGGATGGTTATGAATTAGTAAGCGTGGGTATGGATTTAATTTACGGAGTTAAAGGAGAACTCCGGTGTAAAATGGACTTTTGGGGTAGTAAAACATGATAAAAAAGTTCTTACCTTTAATAAATAGCACACCTCCGTTCTCCCACAGCATTCTGAGTGAGAAATTTTAACAGTTTGTCCAAACAACCTTCAGACTGGGTGATATGGGGCATAATTTGCCCCAATAAATCGCCTCCTGGCGCCGGTTGCTACACTATGCGGAATCTATGTATATATGTCTAGGTTATTTTCAGTTCAAAGATGGCGGTGCACAGAGCTGAAGCTAGCATTATGGGATGTAAACAGTGGTTTTTATTAAGCTTCTTGTGCACTTTTTAAGTTATTAATGCCTCGTTTTAAATGTCAGGGCTCTCCGGATTCTAGCAAGGTGTGGAGCTACTTTGAGCTGGATAACGGTGGAAAAAGCTTCGATTTATCGGGGTAAATTATGCCCCTTGTCACCCAGTCTGAAGGGTGTTTGGACAAACTGTGAAAATACTGTTAATTCTGGATCTCCGAACGCTGTTGGAGAACGGAGGGGTGCTATTCATCAAAGGTAAGTACTTTTTATCATGTTTTACTACACCAAAAGTCCATTTTACACCAGAGTTCTCCTTTAACTTGTAAAACTCAGGGCTAGGTAAAACGTTTGGAGCTCCCTTACCAGCAGCAGAATTTCTGAGAGGATTAGTAAGGACCTCCGTTTGGGAGCATGTTGTACAGAGGAGTCAAACTGTAGGTTAAGAGCTATTGAGGTAAAGCAGCACACTGTACATGCTTTATTTGGGTTGTAAATTGCAGAGGGACATTCACGTAATTTGTAATCTTTTTGTAATTTCATGGGCTCCCTGTGTCCAGATGCTCTGCAGGCACAGATTAAAGAGTAATCTGATTCTATTCTTAATTATCAAACGGCTGAAGACGCTACAGATATTAAAGGATTCAGAGAAGGATCTTCCTTCTGCTTCTAATACGATTCTCTTCTTTTTCATTTTTGGACTCACTGTAATATTTCAGGTAAGATTTCTCAGAAAAGATCAGCAGTCCTGATATGACTGCATGTCAGTATGGTTAGGAAGAATAAACCATGTGAAAGAATGGGAGCAGAGTTAAAAAAAAAAAGAAAACAGCTCAGTGGAAATGAAATTCATGTGAAAGGACTGCAGGGCTGGAGAGGATGAGCCTCATTCCTCTTAGAAATACTGTCAGAAATAGATGTTATTAGATATTTAAATGGAAAGGGAAAAACTCATATGTGGAAAAAGCTCAGTGTGTCATGAAGAGAACAGTTATGATAATATCAGTGTGTTCTGGAATGCAAGGAAATCAGATTTTTTAGAATTTTATTTAGCCCTTTCAAAGGTTGTGATCTGATTTTTATTATGAATTAAAAACTTGTTGTTTGCATGTAAGTAGAAATGTTGGATGGTTACAGATGGCCATGAATAATGGATATGCATTGATATGGATGAATATGGGTGTGGATGTGTATGATATGGAGGGGTGTAGTATGGAGGGGTATAGAATAGTATTGATGAGAACAGTAGTAGATTTGTATGGTATAGATTAGGTATAGGATGAATAAGTATGGGAATAGAGGGATATAACACAGTAGTGCTTGAAAGTTTGTGAACCCTTTAGAATTTTCTATATTTCTGCATAAATATCACCTAAAACATCATCAGATTTACACTCAAGTCCTAAAAGTAGATAAAGAGAACCGGTTTAAACAAATGAGACAAAAATATTACACTTATTTTTTATTTATCATGGAAAATGATCCAATATTACATATTTGTGAGGGGCAAAAATATGTAAACATTTGTTTTCAGTATGTGGTTTAACCTGCCTTTGCAGCAATATCTGCAATCAGCTTGAATAAATTTTAACCCATTTATCTATACAAAACAGCTTTAACTCTGGTCTGTTGGTGGGTTTGCTCACATTAACTGCTCGCTTCAGGTCCTTCCACAACATTTCAATTGGACTAGAGTCAGGATGTTGACTTTGCCATTCCAAAACATTAACATTATTCTTCTTAAACCATTCTTTTGTAAAAAATTACTTGTGTGTCTAGGGTCATTGTCTTGTTGCATGACCCAGATTCAGTTAATGGACAGGTATCCTGACATTTTCCTTTAGAATTCTCTGGTATAATTCAAAATTCATTGTTTCATCAGTTTAGTCAAGCCATCCTGGGCCAGATACAGCAAAACAGGCCCAAACCATGAAACCATCACCACTATGTTTCACAAATGGGATAAGGTTCTCATGCTGGTATGCATTAAATAATGTAAGTAGATCTACTTTTAGAACTTTTAGAAAATCTGATGCTTTTGTAAATATATATTTATGTAGAAATTTAAAACACTCTAAAGGGTTCACAATTTTTTAAGCACCAATGTAGCTATGGAAATTGATAGTTATTGGTAAGGGTGGCTATGGTAATGATTGGGAATAGGTAAGTATGGGTGTGGTTGGGAATGTAATGGATGGTTATAATCATGATTATACAGCTCTGTAAAAAAATAAGAGACCACTTAAAAATGATGAGTTTCTTTGATTTTATCAAATTAAAAACCTCTGAAATATAATCAAGAAGAAGATGAATGATCACAAGCCATCAAACCAGGAGCAAATCATATACATAAAATCTTCCAGAACTCGCTGGTGCATCTTTTGGAAACAATGTAATGTTGATTGGTTTTGTGTCTTTATTAGTTCAAAATAAGAAAATGTTTTTATTGCATGATCCTAAAAAAAACAAAAAACTACACTTTTGAACAGTATGACTCTTAAAGCTTAAGTAGCTGTTTACATTTCTCGAAGCAAGACGCCTGCCTGATCAGTGGTACAGTGGATTTGCAGTGGATTTACTTAGGAGTTAGGAGTTAGGCTTAAATAGAGCAGCAGTAAAAGTAAATATGACTGCTCTCTCTCTATCTCTTTCTTTCTCTCTGTGGCCTTGGGATGAAATGAAACGAGTGGAGCACAGCAGATGGTTTAAAGACAAACTGTGGCTCGGCTGAGTAAAGAAAGAGCATGTGGGGACGATTAATGCTAATCGCTTGTGTTATTATTTTTTTCTGCTGTGTAATTTTCAGTACTGGAATGTTGAGGGCCGGTAAAGACACGCTTATGGACACCCAACCTCCCCACCCTTCTCCTTGTCTCCTGGGGGGTGTGCTCGGGCAGGGCACTGGAGGGAAACGGCTTGTTAAAAGTAATAATTCACCGATGCATTATTCATATGCCCGTCCCCCGGGGTCACAATACACACCTCACACACACTGTTCGCTCTCCTCATTACAGCAACCATCTGCAGCCTTACTCCGCAAACGAGCTGCGAGAAGGGGCTTCCCTTACTAATTTCATCCCGCACACACACACACAAACGCTCACGTAGGTGAACCTTCCTCTACTGTCTTCTCTCCTGGATTCTGTTGGTCTGTATCAAAAGGCCTCATTAAATACGTACACTGGCAGAGATAACTAGCTAATGGCACCACATGGCTAATGTGCTAGAAGATAAACTGATGTAAGTATAAGAAAAATAACAGTGTTGCTTATTATTTTAGTAAAGAAAGGAATTGTAATTTTGTAGAAAACAGGATGCAGCATTTTATAAAAACTACACTATTCCAACTGATGATTATCTTTGTGTTGCAGCCAGTGGCACATGGATTTTTTCGTAATGGATTTAATTAAATCCCAGGAAATTACCTAGTTAAACAGGGGGATTTAAATAAATATCTAACAGGTCTACTTTTCAGATTTCCGCTGTCTTGAAGGTCCATAGAGGACAAATAAGTGATATAAATCCCATGCAGGCAATAAGATACAAAACCAAGCTCAAGACAAGGCTCATACATGTTTTCCATGCCTTCAAGGCAAATTTTCATGACCATATGATTTTTAAATCATCACTGCAGATATGGACATTTTTTATCTGATGTATTTTATCTCAAAATAGATTTTCTCCATCGATAAACTGAAATACCAAATTTCCATGACTTTTCCAAAACTTTCTGGGTATTTTTATTTTTCCAAAACTTATCCAGGCCTGGAAATTGCTATTTTCAAATTCCATGACTTTTTCAGGTTTTCCATGAATGTACAAACCCTGTCATGACCAAGTTACAGTCCTCAAAAAATCCAGAGCTATATTTTATGGACAAAAATATTGGCATACTGGGTCATTCATTGTATCTCCTGAACTGCTGTTGGTAGTTTTTCCTGCTTTTCTTGGGGTAGCTGTCTTTTCTGTCTAGGCAAGGCTTTCTAGTAATGTGTAAAATTACTACCCCACTCTAGTTTCAAAACAGGTTAAGGACACTGCAAGATGAGTTCAAGATCAGTTCAAGAACTTTTGCAATAGCAAAGTGTAATCACATTTGTAGCTAAATTGAGTAAATATAAAGTCAAACCTTTAGTTTCTGTTGTATGGTCTGTTACGCTAGTTGTAATAGAAACAGCTGAAATAGTTGAAATAGGAAACAGCTGTGGCCTGTCTACTCCGCTGTTGTGATAAATTACCTACCTAATGTTAGTGAACCCTAGCTGAAGCTCGGTGCTTACCTGTTCAGGAGAAAATTTGCCTGCTCGTCATTTATCTTGTAGTCCTTCTGTGCTCTAGGCTGTCTCCATATGTCATATGCATTTTCAGTATTTATGGAGCTTTGTAGAAGGATGCCAAGGCTGTTAGCTTGCTATTGTGCTCCACACATGGCAATCCAGGGTGTGGAAATAGGACTGCAGCATGGGCATGTGGAGTGGGAGGGTTCAAGTCCCATATTCTGACTCTTTGAAGTAAAATTGTCCTACAAAGTCTTATTTTTTGGTTGTTTTATTTTTTTTGTGTGTCTTATACAGATTAGACTATTAGATTTGGATTTGTTATATCATTTTAAGTAATTTGAATTTAAAATTAAGAGTTATTCTGAATTGCTTGTCCAAACTGATTATATAATTTTATTTGTCTTCTATTTGTATAAGTCTTACTTCAATTATTTTTAATTGCCTATTTTAAGAAATCTTACTAAGAAAAAAAAGATTTTTGACAATGAATATTTTACAGAAGAACATGCTGGCTGAAGCTCTGCTGTCAAGATCTATTAGCACTTAAACCCAACATGTTTCTTTAATACCTGATGACACTTTCTGATCATTTTATGAGTTAATACAGAAAATACAATATGTGTGGCTCTTTAAATGTACAGTAACTGCTAAAAGTGCACGATGAAAATCAACTGCTGGCTCATCCAAAATGTGCTTTAGCATACCTCAAGCGACTCTTTTTGTGGCATGTACACAGAAAAGGTTTCTTCTGCATTATTCTCCCATACAGCCTCTCCTTGTACAAAGTGCGCTGAATAGCTGAACGATGCACAGTGACTCCATCTGCAGCAGGATGATGATGTCGTTTTTTGGAGCTGGTCTGTGGGTTGACTATGACTGTTTTCACCGTCCTTCTTCACTGTTTATCCTCAGGTCTTAGCTAGAACTGTGCCTGTGGTCTTTTTTTTCCTCACTATGTTGCTCACAGTGGAAACTGACAGCTGAAATCTCTGAGATAGCTTTTTGTATCCTTTCTCTAAACCATGATATTGAAACAATTTTTGTTTTCAGGTCATTTGAGAGTTGTGTTTTGAGGTTCCTATGTTGCCACTTTTCAAAATAAATATGCATAGAGGAGAAAAACTTGCAATTGGTGCCTTAACCCTTTCTCATAATTGGATTGGATGGAGTCAATAAGCTTGCCAAACTAATTTCTTGTTTAAATAATTAGTGCTAAAGGTATTTAAATCAATAAACAACACGAGTGCCCAAATTTGTTTATGCACCTGCCTAATTTGTGTTAAAGAATTATTGCACATTTTCTGTAAAGTCTATAATCTTCATTTCACTTCTCAAATATCACTGTGTTCATCTGCTATATGATGAATTTAACTGAAATTGCTGATCAAAACAACCAATGATTTCTCAAGGAAAATCATGAAAATGATCAGGAGTGCCCAAACGTTTTCATACCACTGTACAGTGTTTGTATAAAAGGTAAACAAATATACAAATACTCTCTCTATTAAAGTGCCACAACACAGAGCAGCCAGTCACAAGAGAGGTCATTTACATTCAGCAACCATAAAGGTCCTATAAGGCCTAAAAGCAGGCTGTAAAATGTCTGCTCACACTGAATTATTACGGTATATAAAACCACACAGGGGAAATAAACATTGCAGGACATGCTCTGTTTAACCATGAGGGAAACTTCCGGTTCAGCCTGTCCTACACCGCCCTCTGCTGTACACCCAGCACCCTGCAGCACTAATGAAGACAGATGGGTCAGACAGGAGAGAGAAGGTCAGAGAACATCTCAATGTGAAAGAGGCCGCAAATATACCAACACAGGCAGAACTAAAGGGGAGCAGAGCCGGGGTCAGACAGCACGAGTGAGAGGATACGCTGACACCGGACACACAGCAGCAGCGTCCACGCGCTTTCCAAGGGCAAAGCAATTTTAGGGAGAACAGCATGGCTGGTATAAATGCTCCGAGTGTAAATAAAAATATAAATATAAAGTATAAATGTATGCGATAACTTACATTTTCTTACCTAATAAAAAGATGTTATAATGTTCAGATACACTCAGTGAGCTTTTCTAAAGTAAACAGTAAATATATTTTATTCACATCAGACTCTTCTCCGCCCTAACGGCAAAAT
Organism: Astyanax mexicanus; assembly: GCF_023375975.1. NCBI lineage: Eukaryota > Metazoa > Chordata > Actinopteri > Characiformes > Acestrorhamphidae > Astyanax > Astyanax mexicanus. The sequence goes on along the minus strand of NC_064427.1, from coordinate 9,687,385 downwards.
GCACAGCAAGTTTGACCTACAGAGGGCGCATCAGTATAGAGGACCAAAACTGCCAAAATTAAAAATAAATAAATAAATAGATAAATAAATGAAAAATGTATGTAAATCACATTAAAAGTAATATGGTGATTAAAACGGTAAATAATAATTATAAATAATATGCAAATAGATACATATACATAAAAATAAACATCTTAAATTGTTATTTATGGGTTTCTTTATCAACTATGTTTAATTTTAATTTTGATTTATTTTTTGTATTTATTTACATAAATATTTATTTCTGCATTCATTTATTTCCCGATTTATTTATTTCCTGATGTATTTATTTCTGCATTCATTTATTTTTCAATTTATTTTAGTCTGTTGTTTTCCTTGTCCTTATATGATAATGAGGGGTCTGTCCAGCAATGATGTCACAGTGTCTTCACTGTCTTCATTCCTATTGTTTGATCCATGTCAGATACCCAAGATCAATTGTACATGTCTTGCCCATTTGGCGGTAACTTTGGTAAGGTGGAAGATTATTTATTGAAGATCATTTAGATCGCAATCCATACTCTGAATTATTTCTTTGCAGCGAGCAGCTGCCTCTCTAAGCAGGTCTGATAGCGACCTTCACCCCGATATTTCAGCTCCTAAACTTTTTTACTAATATCAGCTTCTCTCTCTGAGCTTGACTGCTAAGCATGTATGTGAAAAACACACCCCTTCATCATCATATAAGACCAAAGAAAAACAGAAATAAATAAATGAATGCAGAAATAAATAAATCGGGAAATAAACGAATGCAGAAACCAATAGTTATGGAAATAAATAAAAAAAAAATCAAAAGAAAAATTAAACATAATTATTAAAGAAACTCCTAAAAAACAAATTATTAAGATATTTATTTTCATGTACATGTATTTATTTATATATTATTTATAATTATTCTTTGCCATTTTATTCACCATATTACTTTTGTGATTTAGTGATTTACTTACATTTTTATTTATTTATTTTTAATTTTGGCAGTTTTGGCCCTTCATACATCAGTTCACTTCTAACAATTTCAAAATAGTCTGAGGAAAGAAAATTACAATATTCTTTACTTTTACCAGCATGCCCTTTTAAAACCAGACTCATTTTACAATATAGTTACAATATAATCAATTACATTAAACACTCAATCTTTTTCAGTATAGTTACAAAAAAATTTAACAAATAAAAAAAATTACATTTAACAATTTTTATAATTTAAAATGTTAAACTAAGACAAGGAAATACAATATGTGTTGTATATGTCTACTTTTCGCGCTATAAGGTGCATCGAATTATAAAGCGCATTATCAATAAATGTCTATTTTCTAAGCTAAGCTAAGTAAACAAAACAGATTCTTAAAAAAAAAAAATCTAAAAAAATTCTGTTAAAAATCATACGAGCACTGGATGTTAATCTACACAAATTTCTCTCCTGAAAACTGTTTATTTGGGTCAGTAAAGCGCTTCCGTTTATTTACAGTAAGATTTATATACAGATTTCCATTAAAGCTAGAGCATTAGCATCAGCAGCTAACCACTAGTGGTTATGCTAATGCTGCTCCAGCAGGGCTAGCCGGGGTTAACGACTAAAGCTAATACTGCAGGAAAACTAAACTGAAACTTCTGTATAATGCTGTACTTTAGCAGAGTTTCTTTACTGCTCTTAACAACCTGACTGGTACCATTTATTCATAAGGCGCACCAGATTTAATAGGCGCACTAATAATTTTAAATGCGCTGTAAGAGCAAAAAATACAGTATCTATTTGTACAAATTCGGACAGAAAACAGCAGTTTTTGGTATGCTTCTATTTTTCTCTGCTACACAAACTGTCATATGTGTATGAACAGATAAACCTATATGTGGTAATTTTATATACACAGGCACACACATTTATAATAACACACACTAACACAGTCTGCACATTTCACACACAGGCCTGTAGAGTAATCAGGGATGTACACTAGGGGTCAGCACTGAGTCATCAATGTTTAGAATGACAGTTGGTTGGGATGTTTCTGTGAAAATCGTAATTGTCCCATACCTCATGTTTGCACATGTTTAGTGTTTATTGAGTCATTGAAATGAAAAATGTTTCTCATGGGACACACCCATATGCACACACACACATGCACTCAAACACACTCTCAGTTAATGTAGTTCGTTAAATAAAATAATAATAAGTGTAAAAACAAAAGTACAAAAAATATAATGAATGTATATTAAAATAGAGAAGTGCCTCTGAACGTTTTTGTAATAATAATGTAAAAATAATTTTAAATAGAATAAAAAAGTGCATTTCTTGTTGATGAAAACCAAGAATGGTTGCAAAACTTGTGAGTTGCAAAAAAAGTGTATTCCTACTTCCAAGGCAGTTAGTTGCTAAGTAGTCAGTAAGGTAGAACATTTAGCTAAGTGGTTGCTAGGGTTTTGTATGGTGTTACAATAACAATGTTGGTATAACTGGTGGTTGCTATGAGGTTGCTAGGCAGTGGCTGTTGTTACCAGGCTGGGGCAATGGGTTTGCTAAATGACTACTAGATAATTCCTTTCTTAGGTAGCTGATATGGTTGGCTACGAGGTTGCTAGGTAGTTGCTGCTGTTGCCAGGCTGGGGCAGTGGTTTTGCTAAATGATGGCTAGGTAGGTACTACTGTCTTAGGTGGTTGATATGGTGTGCTATGATGTTGCTAGGCAGTTGCTAGGTGATTGCTGTGGTTGCCAGGCTGGGGCTATTGGTTTGCTTAATGACGGCTAGGTAGTTCCTATTGTGCCCGCTATTGATATGGTGGGCTATGACGTTGCTAGGTGGTTTCTGTGGGTGCCTGGCTGGGGCTATGGGTTTGCTAAATGACTACTAGGCAGTTCCTTCCGTCCTAGGTGGTTAATATGGTTGGCTATGATGTTGCTAGGTGGTTGCTGTGGTTGCCTGGCTGGGCTATGGGTTTGCTAAATGACTAGTAGGTAGTTCCTACTGTCCTAGGTGGTATATATGGTGGTATATGATATTGCTAGGCAGTTGCTAGGTGATTGCCGTGGTTGCCAAACTGGGACTATGTGACTGCTAGGTATGTGGTTATGAGGTTGCTAGGCTGTTGCTTGGTGGTTGCCTGGTTGGGCTAAATGATGGCTAGGGTACTAGAGGTTCTGTGCGGCAACAGATGAGATTTCAGATTCTCAGATGTTACATCTTCACATGCTGTTTAAAAACTCCAGCAGCGCTGCTGTGTCTGACTCGCACCAGCACAACTCACACTAACACCTCATATACCTCCACCATGCCAGTCATTGTCATCGCGGTGCTGAGAATAATGACCCACCGCACTAATATTACCTGCTTTGTGGTGGTTTTCTCTCCTGTGGGGTTCTGACCATTGATGAACAGAGTGAACGGAAAATATTAAAGTATGCAGACAAACAAAAACAGGACTTCTGTCTGTTATTATAGAACTACAAAATGCCCCTGTATGATCAGTGGATATCACAATATGTTTATTTAGTTACATGAAATGTGGAGTTTTTGCAGAATTTATGTTACCCATGTTACTCCTTCAACACACTCACACACACACACACACACCCACCCACCCACCCACCCACACACAAATCAGATCTATACCCGTATCTTTATCACACATCCTTCCTGCTCAGTAATGCAGGGGTGAGGTATTTCACACGCTGCACCTCACACTCAAACAGCCACACACTCTGATCGGAAGTTTATTCCAGCCACTCAGCGCAAACACACACTTCCTATAAATATCCTCCTCATGGAAGCACAAGAATCATCTTTTTTTCAGCCCTGCTACCGGCCTGGCACCGAGCGCAGTAACACCTCCCTGTCTGAGCGACCGGGCCTTTATTAGACACACTTGTATAATTATTTAGAGTTCCTAGTAAAGTAATTGAATCTGTCAGTGGGTGATGGCTTACAGGAGGGAGGAGAAAACAACCTGCATGCTGGACCAAACACAACAGAGCACACTTACAATTATATGTATATAATCAATGTGTTTTCTTTCTTTTATGATTTTTTTTTTCATTTAAAATTAATTATAAATACTATATTAAAGCTATACAGAAACACATGCTGAATTATTATGTAAAAAATGTGTCAAACAATCCAGAATACAGTATGTTTTTTACTTTAGGTTCTTGGTATTTTTATCTCAGTGTCTTCATTAGATAAAGTCACCTGGAATAATTTTCTCAGCATCTTGAAGGAAAGAATTCCTGGAGGTGCTGAACAATAGTTGCTGCTTTTCCTTCTCGTTGTGCTCCAGCTCAAAACCCACTGCCTGGAAAAGCATCAAGGAAGGAGAATGCAGAAGGTTGGTGATGTCAGTGGGTCACAGACATTAATCAGTTACAGCAAACGAAAGGTTTGCAACTAAATATTAAGTCTTATTCACTTTAATTTACTTTAGGTTTATCTGTTCCAATACTTTTGCTCACAAGAAAAATGGGTGGGTTCAGACAGAAGGTGCTGAATCTTCTGAACTGTGTATCAGATCCAGCTGTAAATACCTGGAAATAAAAACTGAAATGTTGATCTTTTGTCTCACATTCTTCTTTTAATGTGAAATTTAAAAGTTTTCAGTCTACAGCAGAAATCAGCCTCACTGTTCCCATTTTCTCCCCAATTTACACAGCCAATAACCCAACCCACTTATGACTTAGGACTCACCCTATCACTAGTGACGCCCCAACACGAGTAGGGTGAAGACCAACACATGCCTCTGTCGACATGTGTTCTGATACATCAGCTCACAGACGCTTCTGATGCGGACATCACTGTTTTGGAGTGATGTGGGGAAAGAGTGCTATCTATCCACCCAGAGAGCAAGGCCAATTGTGTTCTCTCAGAGCTCCGGTAGCTGATGGCAAGCTACATGAACAGGATTCAAACCGGCGAGAATGTTACTTTTAACATTTAGTATCTGACATCAAGTCTTTAGCAGCAGATCTTTCATGGATCCTTTAACTACTACAAGTTGTGAGGTTGGACCCTTTCACCAGTTCATCAGGTGCTTCACATTTCTTGGTACTAAACACCTTTTTTTATTTTTTAAATTTGACAATATGGTAAAATTGATCTGACTCTTTCTCTTTTTTTTTGTTTCCAGTTATGTTACCAACACATTTGGCTTGTCTGTATAGACCACTTGCTATTATTTTACAAAAAGCTATCTTTGTCTTAAGGCCTATATCTATTGCACCTAATCTGCCAAGATCATTACTTTTTAAAAACAAATTCTCTTTTAGCTACCTCACGTGTTGTACCCCAAATAAAATTAAGACAGAGTTTTTTTTTTACACCATGTTTCCGTAGGAGGAAATACACAGGATAAAAATAATATTTTAGATAGAATGTAGCTTTAAAACTTAAATTGTTATTGTTAAAATGATCAAGTTCTTTTTCTTTTCAGTTAACATCAATAACATCTTTTTTTGGTACATTAACAGTTTTTATTATGTATTAGCTTCACCAATCCATGAACAGGAACACTGCATGCCGGTATACTTCACAAGACCTGCATGATGTTTTGGAGATGTTCTGACCCAGTCAATCGTCTACTAATCAAAGATTGGGTTTTTTTCAAAGTGTCTCAGATTCTTACTTATGTGCATTTTCCCTACTTCTAAAACAGCAACTTAAAATCTGACTGTTCACTTGATGTCTAATACCGGTACATAAATCTCATATTTTCACTGGTGCTGCTGAAACCAAATAGACATTGTTATTCACTACACCATTCAGTAGTTTTAATATAGTGGCTGATCAGGGTATTTCTGTACTATTACACTGGGGTTTTTTTTTACACGAAGGTTTGTGTAGCAAACCTGTTTGACCAGTGTGTGTTCCAGGAAACACCAGCAGAGGTGAAACGAACTAAAACATGCTTTCTCAATCTCTCTCTCTCTCTCTCTCTCTCTCTCTCTCTCTCTCTCTCTCTCTCTCTCTCACACACACACACACACACACACACACACAAATAACCATGTATGCAAATCAAAATACACCAGGCTTTCCTTGTAACTGAAACCAGGGGATGTCAGATTTTCAGTAGCCACACCCCTGTGAGTGTGAAACTGTGTGTTTGTGTTTGAAAGAGCGAGAGAGAGAGAGTATCTGTGTGATGTATTAAGAACACCGTGTATCATTCTCTTTTTACACTTCCGGCTGCACTGATCAATTGCTCCAGTTATGTTATCAAAACAAAACATTAATCAAGCGGGAAATATCAATTGGAACACTTTCACGGGTCTGATTTCCTACTTGGAAAGAAGTCTGAATACTATCTGTGGACATATTTTTGGATGTACAAAATACAGGATAATATTATCCACTGTGTTGCTAACTATGCTTAACTTTACTTGGGAAAATACTAACAAAAATAACCTGGAACATTGTCTGGATTCACTATAAAACACTAAAAACTTTAGCTAACTGTGTTTTTATACTAAAAAATTGTCCACAATTAACAACAAAGGTGTGTATTTACATTCATTACTTAGGTAGAAGTATATATACTAGGGTTTAAAATACTTCTGTAGAAGTTGAAGTATCAACTCAAGCTTTTTACTCAAGTAAAAGGGTAAAAGTACTGTTTTCAAAACTATTTAAAGTATAAAAGTAAAAGTTATGTAAAGGGAAAGGGACCCTAACCTATAAACCAATATGGTGTCAGAATGGTATATGTTTATACTTCTCATCCAATCACGATCAAATTCATGCTATCTGGATGGAAAGATTTATTTGGATACTTTTTTTTTAAATAATTAATAACCAGAATAAAAACAAGCTGGAATTAAATAGGATGTAAGCATTATAAAGTTCACATAATTGTGTAACAATGTAAGGAGTAGAAGTAAAAAGTCATCTGAAAAAGAATTGCTTATAATTATTTGTTTGGAACTATAATTAAGGATAGATAACCAAAATTTCTACTTAACTAGCGAACCAAAGTATTTGCCCTTATTTGACACCTGATTAATGAGAAGGTTAACAGGAACAGTGTCAACCTGGGTGTGACATAATTCCCAGCTCTTCCGAGGTAAACAGAACACAAAGCAATGGAAATGACATGAGTGTGAGTGCACAAGGCTAAACTGTTGCACTGCCAAAAAGGATGTCTTAGAAAAGAAAATAATTGTAAGATTATTTCAGTTATTTATAGTTATTTTAACCTTATCTCAAGTAATTGTATCTACGAAAATGTTCTATTTTTAGCCGATTATTGGTCACGTTAAGTTTATAACTACCTAAAAGCAAAATCATCTTGCAATGGATTTAGGTTGGTCGCACTCCAGATTCAATGTGCAGTGTCTCAAACTTTGAAAATACTGTTTTTAATGGAGGTATTTACACTGGTGAAGCTTAAGAACACAAGTACTGTCAGTTCCTCAGTGCGACTGTTTTTTTTTTAGTTTACATTAAATTATAATCAAAAGCATAGAACAAACAACAATAATAATAATAATAATAATAAATATAATAATAATAATAGTTTTCATTTCTTGCGTCACTTTCAATTAAATAAAGTAATTAGAAATGATCAAAACAAACTTTAAATATTCTCTTAATAGAGTCTAGGTTAGCACACTTCAATTTCATTCGCTTGCTATGATTCTCTATAGAGTGCCTCCGTTTCAAAAGCATGGTATGGAATTTTCAGTTGTCTGGGCAGTACCTGAAACTGACAGAGATCAGGACAGTTTCCTGTGTGCTGTGTTATCAAGCATGCACTAATTCCTCAGTGCTTTACTCAGCACTCACACTCCAACACACTCAGAGCAACTCACCCATCACACACATCTACAAAGATCTGTCAGTGTGTCACATGACGCAAGACAGTTTTCTGGAAAGAGGTGTGTGATTACCGGCAGCGGGTAAAGTACCAAAACCATAAGATATTACTCCGGTGATACTCTAAGTAATACTCTAAGTATTGAAAATAAAAGTACCATGATTTAAATAACAATACACTTATACACTTAAACACAATAACAGTAGCTCATTTTAGATAAATTACTCTGGTGTTACTCTTGGTTTACCAATCTTTTAATAAAATGTCATTATTAACATCATTATTTGATCCCTGATGTCTATTTAAATTATTAGATAGCCAAAACACATATATAGCAAGTTGCTAAAATTATCGTTTTATGAATAAGCAATTTTTTCAGTTTTCTCCCTGATATCACACGCCTACATCTTGAGGATATCTTTTTTTAAATATAATTTTATAAAATTTTTCCCCCCTATTTTCTACCCATTTTACTCAGCCAGTTACCCAACCCACTAATTAGGACTCCCTTTATCACTAGTGATGCCCCAACACCAGGAGGGTGAAGACTAGCACATGCCTTCTCCGATACGTGTTTTAAAATTTTGCTGATGCAGCATTGCATCGGAGAAAAGCGCAGCGACTGATACATCAGCTCACAGATGCCCTGTGCCGCGGACATCACCATTTGGAGTGATGTGGGGAGAGAGCGCCATCTACCCACCCAGAGAGAGCAAGGGCAATTGTGCTCTCTCAGAACTCCGGTAGGCGATGGCATCTTGAGGATATCTATTCAAGCATTACATAATACGGTTTCATATTTGGTAGGAAACATTACTGAAAATCCTAATTGTAGGTATTATAGAAAATATTTAAAAATATTTAATTCAATCTGCAACTGTCAAAATATAGTGAACAAAAATCACAAAATTGGAGCTTTCATAAGCTTTGTTTTAAAATCAGTATTTTCGTGCGATACAAATCAAACATTTTCTGTGCTTGAAAACTTTTATTTTGATGTGTTATCTAGAGACTCTACAACAGTTTCATCCACCAGGCAGTGAGACTCCTCAACACAGAGAGATGGAGCTGAACCACACTCCAAACACCTTTACACAGAACTGAACTGAACCCCCACCAATTTTCAGACACAACACAAAGACTATACTGAACCCACCTATTACTCTACACACACTCTCAGCACACAGAGAATAAACTCTCTCTATCCCTATCAGCAATATTTGCTGCAAATTCTAATTCCACTATGTACTGTATATTATCTACCTCAGTAACTGCTGTGATCATGTTTGTTCTATATGTTACAGTGTTACATATCTCTGCACCTTATTCTCACTATGCACATTTAAATGTACTGTATCGGTACCGCACTGTCTTGTCTGTTGAACTATCTAGTCTGTATTTATTGTATTTATTGTAGTGTTATAGTTTTATGTTGCACGTTTGTTGCACTGTGTACCTGTACTCAGACGTAATGATAATGAAAGCCTTTTGACTTGACTTCTTATGTATATTTTTAAATTTTCCTTTTCAAATTTTTGGAGTAGAAAGTGAACAGGCATCTTTTTCAAGTGTTCTGTAGGAGAAAAAGGGTTTTATATCACATACACAGGTTCACAAATAAGGTTTTCTTTACTATAACTACTGCAACTATACAGTATATTTCAAATATTTGGTTATTTATGCAGACAAAAGCACTTCTGAAATTGCACTCTATTACACCGTTATATGCTTGGACTGGGAAGCTTTAGTATGTACAACAGTTCAAAATAAGATCAAAGCTAAGTGCAGACTGTAGCCTGATGCTTGGTTCACATTTCTGTCATTTTTATGTTACAGTTTCATGTGTAACCAATAGGAAGAGCAGATTTTGAACATGTAGTAGAGTAAAAAGAAAGATTAAATGAACTGAAATTAAAGTAAAAGGCACCCGAATAGAAGTAGTTTAGTAAAGTAAAGATACACAAAAAACTACAGTAACAAATTATATTTACAACCCCAAATCAGTAAAAGTTGGGGCAGTATGGAAAATGGATTTAAAAGTACTTAGACTTAGACTTTTATTTATAAAATAGTTCCTGTTTTTAGGTTCAGAACTAACAGGCTACATTTCTGCAAGGTAGCAAGGCCCAAAAATCTAAAAAATAAAAATAAAAATAAAATAATAAACAACTAAAAAATGGTGTGATTACAACAGCAGAAGCGGAATTTGCATATTTCTAATCTACATTGTGTAACATCTTTAAACCATTTAAGAAATGGGAGGAATTTCACTAAGCTTGCAAACCTGAGCTGAACACCTGTTATCTCAGATCCCTCAGTCATTCCAACAGTAGCTGATAGAACCATGTGGTGTATGCATTACTTAGATCCAGAAGCGATGTTGTCTTCTCTGAGCTCAGAGGCATCTGGGATGGACCATTCAGTGGAAATGTGTAATGTTGTCAGAGAAATCAATATTTCAGATATTTTTGGAAGAAGATAAATGATATGCACCAAAAGGTCTAAAAGCTGGGGTCTGTCATGTTATGTATGTGTCAGTATGCTTCTGTGTTGCAGCATTAATAAAAAAAAATACATTGAGATCTTAGAGCTACATATGCTGCCTTTAGGATGACCACTTTTTTGGGAACATTTATGCAGTTTTAGGTAAAAAAAAAAAAAGAAGTAAAGGCACATGCTGCACGCTTTACAATGACAAGGCTGCGGAAGAAGAGTGTGTGGGAACTGGAGTGGCCTGAAAAAAATTGTTAATAATTGGGAGCTGTTTGGACACCTTACACACTGTGTCACTTTGTTTCCTTAATGCCAAAAAAACAAGTGCTTTCAGAGGAAATGGCAACATTACAATGGAGTAAATACTTATATATCAAATGCTGTATATTAAATAAAATGAAATTATAAGATAAATTAACTAAATGTAAGAAAACTGTGTAAAAAAGTAGTACTGTGGTAAATATTAGAACATATTAGAACTGTTCAACAGGAAACTGTTGAATTGTTGGGTCACTGGAGATGGAAAGTTTAGAGGACATTTTAATTTGATAAATGTCTGTTTTTTTCATTAAAACACACAGGGGTGGGAGGAGCTACCAGTCACATGGCAACCAATCAGCAAAGGCCCCAGACCTGCGATCTCTTCACAGACACTTATCCATGATTTTCTACAGTTATTGTAAATGACCAGCAAGGTAAATGTATGTATCTGTAGTAGAGACTGTAGTAGAGTAAAAAAGAAAGAAAGATATTTTAAATGAACTGAAATTAAAGTAAAGGTTACCCAAAATAGAACTAGTTTAGTAAAGTAAAGATACACAAAAAACCTAAAGTGAAGTAACAAGTTACATTTACAACCCCAAATCAGTAAAAGGTGGGGCAGTATGGAAACTGGATTAAAAAGTAAATGTTTCTTACAGTTTACAGTTAATGCTGACTTTTATTCTTAAAATATTTTATTTTTTAATAAATGTAATAAATTAATAGACTAAAAAATCAATTTCTGCAAGATAGGAAGGCCCAAAGACCTTAAAACTAAATAAATAAATAATGATGTGATTACAACAGGTGATTATAATCCCAATTTGGTCTGTTTTGTCACTGAAACATATGGGGGTGGGAGGAGCCACCAGTGACACAGCAACCAACCAGCAAAGGCACCAAACCTGAGATGTCTTCACATTCCCTTATCCATGATTTTCTACATGTATTGTATAAGACCTGTAAATATAGTGTGAATATGTGTATCTGTAGAGACTACTGACTCACTCACTGATGCAAATCCAAATATACTTTATCAAATAAATCAGCAGACAAAGGGATAGTCAGAACAAGCAAGGTCAACACTGGTAAACAGCAGCAAAAGAGAGAAAACATACCATAACCAAAATATAGTCCAAGGATCATAAACAGCAAGGCAATATCAAAGTAAATACAAAAACAAATTTGGATATGAGAGAGTTTACAAAGGCAGGGAAAAAAACGTGTGTTTTGAGGATAAACCGTCAATATTCATCAAGGAGTTTGAGAAGTGTATAGGTGTATATATAGTGAGTGTAACAGGTGCAATTGATATTCAGGTGATTGACTTCCTGGAAGTGCTGTGTATAGTGTCATGTGATCTTAAATGGGAGTGATGTCAGTGTGTAGTGCATCCTGGATGATGTAGTCTGGAGACTGGAGATCACAGGTAGAGCTGAGTGTGTGAGAGACAGGAATGCCTTTGGCGCCAGGCATGACAGAGTGGCTGAAACGCTATAATTAAGGGGCACATACTTTTGGCCATTAGCATTGCTTAGTTATGCTAGCCTGTGCTCTGTTACTAAATGCATGTGCATGTGTGTGTGTGTGTGTGTGTGTGTGTGTGTGTGTGCAGAGGGGTCTAGGAAGGAGATATAGAGTTGCAAAATATCAAACAACACTACTAAAATTCTAGTGATGCATTTTCAGCATGGTTGTGGGAAGCACCCAGACAACAAAATGAAACAGGAAGTGGATCCACTACATATTTCAGAGGAGCTCTGAGTGACACTAAATACCTGAAGGCATCCCGCGCTCTGCTGCACTGCAGGACCTGAAATAACTTCTGTTTGGCTGGTGGGCGGGTCTCCGGGACAAAGAGGGCATTGTGGCTTTAGAGCGGTTGTCAGACATACAGGAGGACAGAGATAAAAAGAACAAGAAAATTGATCACAAAACAACACACTGTAGCAAAAACACACGATTCAATCTAAAAATGAACTGAACTGGACAGTGTCATCCTTGTTTACAAATTTAAATACAGTAGCAGTCAAAAGTTTGAGCACATCTTCTCTTTCAATGTTTTTGTTTTAAATGTATTTCCTACAATGTTAATTAATATTGAAGTTATCCGGACAATGGAGGGACACATAAGGAATCATGTAGTAAACAAAAATACTCCGTGAAGCATTTAAATCAGGGATGTCCAAACTTTTTTTGTTGGGGGCCAGAAGGAGAAATATATTTGAAGTCACGGGCCACACTCCGTAATAAAACAAATAATGAAATATACCACTTTAAATAATACTTTTTTCCTGATTATTTAATTTACACACCACTTTACTTGACTTACTCTCTTTATCTTTGACAGTGTTGTGTAAACTGAGATTTTTCAAATTGATGTTTCATTTCTTGATGTCTCTTAATATTAAACTCCTTAATTACGGCAACTTTTAGACTCTTTGGCCCGTTTTTCTGCGTTAGAAATGCGCACTCTCCTCGCTTTTAGACTCTTTGGCCCATTTTTCTGTGCTAGAAATGCGCACCCTCTCTGCTTTTAGACTCTTTGGCCCGTTTCTGACACCTAGCGTTCAAACTTTAAATCTCACATTATAAAAACCTGCTTAACAGCGGGCCAACTTTCATTCTATTTCTAAAATACCTCACGGGCCACTTCAAAAAGGAAACGGGTCGCAAATGGCCTGCGGGCCTTAGTTTGGACACCTCTGATTTAAATTCTCTTATGTGGGGAGCTGTTAACTTGCGGTTTCTGAGGCTGGTAACTCTGATGAACTAATCCTGTGCAACAGGGGTAACTCTTCGTTTTCCTTTCCTGGGGTGGTCCCGATGAGAGCCAGTTTCATCATAGTGTTTTTAATTGTCTTTGAGAATGCAGTTGAGGATACATTAAGGGTTTTTGATTTTTTTCGGACTGACTGACTTTCATTTCGTAAAAAAAAAATGGAGGCAAATCCAAAATTATTCGATTATCTCGTTCAGTCATGTAGTGTGACCTGCTGACAGATACTCACCAAGCCATTGCAAAGTGATAGCCAACATATCATAGCTAGTTCTCAAGCGTGCTTGTGACAAAACGTGTTTTTAGAGAGAAGCCAGATAAGTCTGTGAGTTCCCAAGATAAAAAAAGCATGTAATTCTTGACAAAGGAGTAACATGTTGTAGCCCCATTTTGCTGATCAGTCATGCATTGTGAAAACCACAACAACTGAATGAATCACGATTACAGCACAACTACAGCTGCAGTGTAGAGTGAACAGTACAACAACTTGATGACTCAGAAATTCATGTAGCCTGAACCAGTCATTAGGGAGCAAAAGACAGTCCTTTAATTGATGATTCGCTTGTCAGAGATAAGTGTTAAGATTTTTGTCAGACATGTCCTCTTATAGGAATGTAAAAAAATGTGAACGTTCAGGGTTTCTGGTGTAAAATGAGTGGGATTTCACTTTAATTCATGTTCAGCCACTGACCACAGCCAAACAGGCTTAAACATAAATGTGAATAAGCAAAAATCAATACTGCAAAATGCGTTGTTGATAACTGGAACTGCTGAGGTCATTGGTTCGAATCCCTCTCATGCAGCTTGCCATCAGCTGCCAGAGACCTGAAAGAGCACAACTGGCCTTGCTCTCTCAAAGGGTGGTAGATGGCGTTATCTCCCTATATCACTTCAAAGAGTAATGTCAATCAGCACAAGGCGTCTGTGAGTTGATGTATCACTGGCTGCTCAGAAATAGAGTCAGAGATTGGCTTCACATGTGTTGGAGGAGGCATGTGCTAGTCTTCATCCTCCTTGTGTTGAGGCATCACTAGTAATGTGGGATATACTGCTGGCTAACAGCTGAACAGGTGGGATAATTCGCCAGATAAATTGGGAGAAAAAAGGGGGGAAAACTAGAAATTATATATATATATATATATATATATATATAATTTTTTCTCCCAATTTTAATTTGAAAAAGTTACAACAAGTAAATGGCACCCATTCTGTGGAATGGCCCGTAAATTACCAGTATGAATTATAAGGATGATATATATATATATATATGAATAACTGTAACTGCTAACAATGCCAACCTGAAAAAAAATTACAAATTATAGTATAAAACATATTTTGTTCGGATACACCATTGGTAACAGTCAGCCCAGTCAGCCCAGTTTAGATGGATGGATGGATGGATGGATGGATGGATGGATGGATGGATGGATGGATGGATGGATGGATGGATGGATGGATGGATGGATGGATGGATGGATGGATGGATGGATGGATGGATGGATGGATGGATGGATGGATGGATGGATAGATAGATAGATAGATAGATAGATAGATAGATAGATAGATAGATAGATAGATAGTCATAATATTGGTCATGACGTCATATGACAAATATTATGTCCGGATAACGTCTAATACTGTTGCGTGCCAGCAGGGTATACTGTTACAACAGTACTGTCAACTCAAATGTGATGTAATTCCCAATCCAATATCCCATTTCTGATATATATGGAATGCAGCATACAGCAGATATAACAAGTGAAGTTTGTTGTGAAACATTTTATTATTTTGCAATTGGCTGGTTTTACAGCTTTGTTTTTGTTTCTGCTGGGTTTTCTTTTGAAAGAGGAACATGGTTGAGGTTCCCTGTTTATCACTTCCATGCATTGAAATCTAATTATTTAACTATACCTGGAAAAATACAGTTTAACTGTTAAAAGCCATTTTATGTGAAAAAGGGGTGTTTTCTTTTTTCTTTGTTCCAATTCTTTATTAAGGAATTATGTTTAAATGACACATGGAATTAAAACAAGAAAAACAATAATGAGATAATTTTGTTTAAATACAAAGAGGCCATGATGATGTGTGACAGATTGTTTAAAATATGTGTTCCTTAAGTTCCTTACAGTACTCAGTCCTTCACCTTAACTCAGGAAGTCTCTAAGTGACATATACTGAACATCCTGAGGGCTTCCTGTAAATGTGTGATCATGTTACCTCATTTACAGAATGTAGGTGAGCTACTGGGTATAGTTAGAGGGTTAGTGTTGGAGATAAAACTTCTACAGACCTGTTCCATCTTTTTAACAATTAAAATGAATGCTTTAATGAGATGTTTTACATTCCATACAACTAGTATGGGCTTAGTTTCTAGAGGCTAATGTTAAAAATACAAGTTATGAAGTTGTCATTGTTGTCATTACTGTTACATCAGGATTTAAACATTGAAATATTTATGGTCAAATATTCAAATATTCAGAACTGGGTCTGGACTCTAATGAAAAATGTAAAGGCCATTCCACCCAATTCCCCAGGATTGTTCACTAAATATATTTAAAATACATTTTATTATTAAGCATATTATCTTTGTGTATTTATCTAATTGCAAAAGTAAGATATGTATTTAAAAATAATAATAATAAGTGACTTAGAGCACTGAAAAAAAGCATTTGTTACATGTCCCCACTATCTAACCATAGACTTTGCAATTAAATATAATTATTAAAATCCTTCAGAAAAGTATTTTTTTGCATTGTTGTGTGAGTCCAAATCCAATCTATGCTTTATAAATATTTTTGAATAAATCCATAATATTTAAGTTAAAATACACATTTTAGTTGTGTCCCTGGGTTTCACTCATTACTTTTACCATAAAACATTACCTCATCTGAAACATCTGGAACATTCTACAAGTCACATCTACAACAGGAAGTGACATCAGTTGGTTCTTCTTTAGACCATGGGAAGACCAATTTTTTTTTTTGTTTTTTTTTGTTTTTCTGTATATTTTAGCTTATTGTAACTATGACTAAGGAGCTCAATCTCAATGTTCTATCCTGTTACCTAAATTAATTCTCAGATCTTATTTGTTTATTTTTAAAAATACATATTTTGGGAAAACCACTAGAATGCGCTCAGTGTCCTCATCCTATTAGCTTAGCCACAATTTTGCTATTTTTCATGTTTTTGCTAATTCTATGTTAAAAACTCATTCCGGTCACTGAAAACATTAAAAGTAACAGGAATGAGTGCTATTAACAGGAGTGATTTTTTGTCATAAAAAATCAATTATCAATTATTCTTTAAAATAAAGATTTTCTTGAGAGAAAATCAAAGGAATTAGTGTACTTGCTTTTAAACATGCTTTTTAAATGTCACATGAGTTTTTCACCATCTTCAGCTTAGAAATCTAGTAAAAAATTAAGTAAAGCTGCCTGAGTTTGATCAGTACATGTTTTGAATGGTAAATATAGGTGCAATAACTTTAATTTGAAAGAGTTACAAGTAAATGGCACCCATTCTGTGGAATGGCCCGTAAATTACCAGTATGAATTATAAGGATGATATATATCATCACAGAGTAGAGGGGTGGTGGTGGGGTGTTTTAATCATCTCTATTTTTATCTACAGTCAAAACAGAGTTATACCCCATAGTCTCGTCTGTTACTTACCTGTAGTACAGGTGAGTCGAAACATGACTCAGTCTTCGAAACGGTGACGTCACGACCCCCTTCCCCCTCTTGCCTTTTCCCAGGTTTCCGGAGCAACACAGGCGAAACTGAACCACTGACTCCTCCCACCGCACAGACCAAGCCCTTTGATTCCTTTCCCTCCACCTGTATTCAGCATCGAGAGCTGCGATTGGATGCTTGTAGACCAAAACAAGTGTATCACTCCTTTTCTGCTGAGTAAAACTGCGCGTGAAACATTGCTTATCTTGAAGGAGTATAAAACTAAAATAAATTAAAATAAACTGTAGATCTGTATACCGCGTATCTACATATTTGTGGACACTCTTAATCAGTGCATCCTGCTACTATAAGTTTAAGCACACATTGCTGACACAGATGCTGATATAAATACTGTCTAGTTGTTATATTGCCATTAGAAAATGATGATTACTTGGAGCAGATAAACATGATCCTATTACCTCACATTATTAGCATCCTGACCTCACTAACAAAGCTATTATTGCTGAATGCAATCAAATTCTCACAGCAATGCTTTAAACTCTAGTAGCAGGATACATGCATTTTAAATTCATTTTTATTAAATAAACAATAAATGAGCAAGTGTCTTAATATAATTTTAAAATGTACTGTAATAACAATTACAACAACAATGTAGAATAGAAGTCTAGGGCATATAACATATTTAGCACATCTAAACAACCAAAAAAGTTACTAAGACACAAAAGGATCTTTCAAGGACATATTTTCAACATATTGAACATATTTTAACAATCTAATAATTCAATTTTGTTTTAATAATTCAATGTTGTAATTCTAAAAAAAACGAAAAGTGAACTATAGTAACTAACAGTGTAATTTTGTTTTAACTCTTAAAACTATTTTTTATTCCTTGGCTTTTAACACAGCAAGAAACTGTGAAACTCTTTACTGTTTTTTATTTCTATTTTGTCTCTAGTGTTTTTTGTATGTTTTATAATTAATCTATGTACTACACTTTATTTCAGCTGTCAATATTTTTAAAGTGCTCTATGAAAAAAGTTGAGTTAGGTTAAGTTGAGAATTTCTAAATGATCTTATATTTACAAATGTGAAAATGCTATTTATCCATTTTGATAATTAAAGGAAGAATAAAAAAAATATCAGGAGAAAGATCATATGTATGTATATGAATATTCATAATTCAGAGGATCAGCAGAAAAACATGCACAGTATATAAGGCTATACTTACCACTGTTAATTTTACACTTTAAGTTTATATGATGTATTATATGAATACTATTTGATTAATAATGCTGGCAAATTTACAGTGTAGGGTTCTGAACATATTTATTTACCACTGAATGTGAAAGAGGCGATTTTTTTTGGAAACCTAAGTCATTACTGTCATTGAAAATCAACGTTTAACAGGCAGTAACGCCAAATATGGGCATACGGAGGACTACAGAATGACGCAGGACTTCCGTGCTCTTTTGTAGCGTGAAAGGAAGATCCTATCCTAGTGCAACGAAACTGCTCCGCGCGCTCCTGTTGACCAATAAGAGCAAAGAAAGACGTGATTGTCCGGAAAACGGGTGTGTAAAAAAACAACGCCTCCTTTTAAGCGCTCTTCTCCTTCAGCCAACCAGTTCCCTCCATTTCCACAGGGCAGCTTCCAGCAGCAACAGGTGCTTCACACACCTGATCAGCAGCAGATCAACAGCAGCAACAGCAGGACAAAGGAATTAGCTGAATTAGCCGCTTTTCTTAAGGTTTAGAGGAGGAATTTGGCTGGAGGGCAGCTGAATAATTTTAATTTATTTTAATTTGATCCTTTAAACAAGTGGATTATTGCGTTTTTTTCTCCTCAGCGTGGTTAAAGATTGTTTGGTTCAGCCCAAACTCTCTCAAATCCTTTTTAACCTCAGAAGGACAGAATAACTTTTAGTTTTTTAGAAGTTTAAAGCAGTAAAATGGCTAATAAAGGGCTGCAGATGTTGGGTTATATCCTCGCCGTCCTGGGTCTGATCGGGATCCTGGCGGGGACGATCTTGCCCCAGTGGAAGATGTCTGCCTATGTGGGGGATAACATCATCACGGCGGTGGCGATGTACGAAGGCCTGTGGATGTCCTGCGCCTTCCAGAGCACGGGGCAGATGCAGTGCAAAATCTACGACTCCATGCTGCAGCTGAACAGTAAGTGTTCGATCTCACCTGACCTAAAGTTACTCACACAGGCTTATTCATTAATTTAGTAATTTATTTATTAATTGCTTAGATGATAATCATTAAAAAGCAATTAATAGATTCGTTTTTTCTCATCACAATAATAAAAAAAAATAATAATTTAGTGGTTGAGATTTAAATACGGTATACGCTATTTATTATACAAATGTTTGTAATGGTAGCTAAAATAGTAATTAGCAAATAGAAATCTGTAGAAATGTAGCTTTGTTTTTGGGACTACTTTTTCACTCACAACACCCTTCATGTATCCCTCCACCAGAAATATGTTTTAAAAATACATTTCAGAACAACCGATTTAACACTATTGTGAAAAAAATGATACAGTATTATTAAAGTAGTATTATATCACTATTTATTGGACTGGATTAAATTTGATTTCGACACATATTGCAAAAAATACAAATAAATACATAAATATTTAATTAATTAATGCACAGAAACCATGTTCATATTCATAACGTTTCAAGAGTTCAGAAATCAATATTTTTGAATATACATCTTGGCATGTTTTCATTCACCAGTCTTACACACTGCTTTTGAATACCTTTATGCCACTCCTGGTGCAAAAATTCAAGCAGTTTAGCTTGTTTTTTTCCCCCATTAGTTTGTAGATACAAACTTTTTTATTGTTTATTGATAGCGGAATTATATTTTAGTATTGCATCACCAGGTACTAAGAAACATAAATTATGATATCAATTTAGGCAATGCCACTCAGTCCTAACTGTACAGCATTCTCACACTAGATTACAGTGTACAAAATGCTAACTAGTGCACAGGGTTATTCAGTTCTTGTTTAGTGGTGGTGTATCAGTATCGGTATAACGGCAGGTTCAGCACCCTCAGGTGTTTGTGAGCTGGTTAGACCTGTTGGTTGTTTGGTGATAAAGAGTAAAGCTGTCCTGCTGGGTTGTCTGCACACACGCAATGGCTTTCTCCAACACTCCCTCACACTGCTGTGATAATGATGGGCCATTTTGGTGCCCACCGCCTGGCCAAGCCAAGAGCGTAACTCATTTGGAGCTGAGATTGAAGTGTAAAAATGTGTCCTGCCTCATAAAGTGTGTCTTTATTTTCAGTTTTATTGTTTTCAAGGTGGCGTGTATTTGATATTGGCACAGATAGGCTTCACACTTTGGTTGTATCGTTTGTTTTAAACTCCTGTTCCATTTTAAACCCTGGCATAGTATAGTATAGTATAGGACTTTGGAGGGCATAAGGAAATGTGTTTAATGAGCCGGGCACGTTCCATATAGGGTAGTAGCTTTAGGGCGTGGTGCTCAGTGTGTGTGCACCTGTATGAGCAGGATGGTGAAGCTATTGAAATGTTCTTCCTAAAAAAAAAAGAAGAATGAATTTGTTGTGTTTTCAACACTTGACTCTTTGAGTTTTACATATGTATGCATTTTAACCGTGCTTGGCTCCAAGTTAAATGGTTTTCTGTTTGTTTGTTTGTTGACACAATATACTCACTGTTTTTTCCCCCCTTTGTCTTTGTACCTGGTCTGGAAGGGCGTGGGGGAGATTTTATCTGTAACCGTGCCTCAGGGCTTATACAGGATTTTTACGAATAGAAATGGAGCAAATGAAACGAAATGTTTATAAGAAGACAAATAAATTAGGTTTTGTAGGATTAAACAACTATATATTATTTTACACATGCTAACATCCATTTATCCATTAGAACAAATCAGTTAAACACCTGTCTTTTAGGGTTGGGGGTTAATTATATTACTGTTTAAATGTGATAATAGAATTATTAAGATTGAGGGAATCTCAGTAGATTAGATATTTGCTTTTATCGACCCTTAAATAACTCTTATGTGGCAGTGAAATACAAGTCGGATATGTTTGCATCATGTTAAATATAAAAATTGCATGTAAGGTTGATGAGGGCTGCTTACTATACAAAAATAATTTAAAATATTACTAGTATTCCTGAAAAATAAAATAAAAATGAAATAAAATGTAAAGGAAAAAATAAGCTTGTGCATCAATTAAAATGGTGCTGTCTCTTTAAAAAATAATGATTTATGTAAAAACTGAAACATTAAATCGAATTCTGAATACATTTTCTACTCATATATTTGAAAAATATCAAGATTATTATTATTTTTTTTGTGTAATCTTTACTTTAGCAATTTGTTGGAATCCCATAGCTTATAAAAAGATTTAATAAAAAATGGCAAAAAAAAAGGGTGGGTATGTGAGATTTGTTGAGGCATTTTCAGATTGCACGTGGTAGCAGCATTGTTTTACGCTGATCCCCATTGGGTTAGATTGTGTTCCAACTATTAGAGCAGTGTACCACTACCACCAAAAAGTGCAGATAGCGATGCGTTTCCATGCCCATAACCACACCTCTGCCAGACTACAGCTTACCAGCTTCAAAATTCAGCTTGGTTCAACTTTGGCTGTGTGGCAAGTGGTACAGTGGCAGGAAACGTGTGACGTGAACTCACGTGACCAAAGAGAAACAAAAACGCGAACGAACGACTCATATTAGCGATTAGTGTAAACCATGTGCTGTACATCACTTCCCTACACAAAAGATAATAGGAGGAAGACCAGAATCAGAGCTTGTCTTAGAAAACCTACCTAATATCAGCTTCACAAGGCAACCACAACTGCATTGAGCAGAGCGTAAAGTAACGCACCATTCTTTATTGTATTATGTGCTTTTCTGTTATTGTCTGCCTTACATAATGCCTAATTTTAAAACTAGACACTCCCTACGTCAGTGTAAAATGGGTTGTTTGTGAATATAGGCAACATAGGGGGATATGCTGTCTTTTTTTTTTGTCACATTTCATAAATAGTGACCTACCACAGGTTGTTTATGCTTCATATTACTTATTAACCTATTTTAATCCAAACTAATGAATAGTGGTTGACATTCTATGATACAGGCTCTTTAAATAACCACACAGAAGAATGAAAGGGTGTCTACACAAAGATTTCTAAGCATTCTAAACAGATTGAGATTTATTTAGCTCAAATAACAGTAAATTTACAGTAATGGATAAAATAATTTGCTTTGTCAAAAGCTGAAGAAAAGTTCCTCAAAAGAGTGTGTCGCCTTTACGCCTGGGTTGTTCATTACTGCAGTAATGATTACACGGCCGTGCTGCTTCAGGTCCCATCCCCTCCTCCGTTGGTGGAAAGTCCTCAGTGTCCCAGTATCAGGGTGGGTGTGGAGGGGGCGGAGTAAAGGTGTCACATTTGCTTGTTTGTTCCAGAGCCAACCTATGCAAATCCGAATCCACATCCACATAATGGCGTGTTGCTTGGACAGGCCATTTGTTTTATAACCTTCACTGAGTGGTGCTGCTTTCAGAATAGAAACGTCTAACACTGTGGCCTTAATTAACACTGGCTAGGCCTTCTTTTTTCTTCACTTAAACATTTAAACTCTAAGCAAATTGATTAAAAGCTATTAAAAATATTATTTTTTTTATTTGTTTGCTTTTTTTTTATAGTTTAATAGTTACCATGTGAGGTCCCACAGGGTTCTACTTTAAGGCCCATGAAACTCCTGTAAATTAAGACTTATATTATTGATTATTGTTGTTGTTCCATATGTGGAAACTAAGCTAGAGCCTGTTTTGAATTTGTTGTTTTTGTGAGGTGAAAAAATAAAATAAGTATATTTAAATATCTTCTAATATTCAGCACACTACCTGTTCCTGTTTGAGTTATGAGGAGCAGTCTGGACTGTTTTTTAAATAAATGACCCAATAAAAACACATCATTGACACACATCAGTGTTAAAAGCACTGTAAGCTAATTAAGAAAGTGAGGTTAAAAAAAAGAAACTGTCATATAAAGTCTGAATGAATGAATTTAACAATGAGCTCCTGGACCGAGATATAAAAAAAAAATTGTTTCCTACATTCATTTCAGTCTCCAGAAGCCTCTGTAAGCCTCTGTGTTTATGGCTGCTAGTTAACAGTCCATACGTGAGCGTTTATTATTTGATTTTCTTTGTTATCGCTGTCTTTGATAAGCCTTATCTATTGTACACAGCTTTTATGGCACCTACAAACAAGAATACAAGCCAACTTTGATAAACTCTTGTTAAGCTAATGTTGTAAATATAAGGACGCTACTGCTGATAATTGGGAAAGTGAGAATTAGGAATTAGTCCATTTCTGCAGAGTGACACCATAAAGCCTGGCTGGTTATTAACTGGTCCTGGTGACCCAACACTTACAGTAGTGAACAGAGTAATAGTTGTATAAAATGATGATAATTCTGTAAACTACTTGAATGCTCTAATATTTGCTTGATTTAAGTGGTTTTTCTGTATGATTATACTTTTATATATACTTTTATATATAATGGTTATAATGGAAACCATTAAAATCTGCAGAGTAGAAGGTTCTCCTTGACCATGGATGGGGTTTAGAAATTACTATCCTAGGTAACTGGTGGTGTAAATGAAATATAAGCATAAAGGACATTTTTATGGGAAGTTTAATTTAAAGTATTGATACTTCCTGGACTGTTCTACAAACAATACAAGCCTAAAGCTGTACATATGAGCCAGGAACCACTAAAGAACTTCTATACTATGTGGTGAAGTGTAATCCGGTGCTGCCAAGTAATTAAAACCTAGAGTGGCCCTTTTGGTCTATGTTTTAATTTGTTTGCGCAATAAATGAGTGTAAATACAATGTATTATTAATGGTTTTTCATTCAGGTCTTGTCTGGTTCTTTGTTTGCCACCACATTGGAATGGCTTTTGTTTGATACAGAAACTATGTGGACAGGTTGAAGGAAAACACAGACAGAGAGAGAAAGAGATAGACGGTGGGCGGTTCCACAGAGCGAAACTTGACCCTCTCTCGCTTGCGTTTTCTCTCTCTTTTTCGCTCTCACACTCTTTCTCCCTTCCCCACAACTGGTTAGACCTGTTATAGGCCAGCATGTGTACAAAGAGAAGCCGGTGACACACACACACACACACACACACACACACACTCACACACACTCTCACGCACTCTCAGAGGAGGCTTCCAGATGGAACCAGTTTGGCGCACCTGACCACAGGTGTAGGGGGATGGGCTTTTTGCATTCAACAGCAAGAGTAAATGAATACAGACTCTTTGTACAAATCTTTCAGTTGAAAAAAAATGGCAAAAAATTTGGTTGGCAAAATGAATCTTGCCATTTTTTTAGCAGGTGATTCCTTTCTGGCTAATGATTGGCTTAGAGTATCATGTGAGAAAAGAAGTACAAGAAACTCATTGTTGCTGAGAAATGATCAGTTGTGTGATTCATTCACACCTTATCAGCCCATTATGAAATCCATCTCCAACAATAGTTATTTGCACATAGAGACATTCTTTCATAAAGTTTCATGATGTTTCTCAATAATAGTCTATAAGTTCTTAAAGGTTTTTTTCCTGCTCAAACACGCCCTGTTTTTTTGCATCGTAATATTAAATAATCTCTTTTTAACCAGTAAAAAGTACAAACCAGGGGTCACCAGCTCTGCTACTGGAGATCTGCTGTCCTACACACATTAGACCATATTAGAGCCTTAGCCTACTCAACCCAACCTGACCCAAATAATGATTGCCTTCAAACAGTTTTTTGATTAGATCAGGGGTGTCCAAACAACGGCCCGTGGGCCATTTGCGGCCCGTTTCCTTTTTTGGAGCGGCCCGTGAGGTATTTTAGAAATAGAATGAAAGTTGGCCCGCTGTTAAGCAGGATTTTATAATGTGAGATTCAAAGTTAGGAGTCAGAAATGGGCCAAAGAGTCTAAAAACGGAGAGGGTTCGCATTTCTAGCGCAGAAAAACGGGCCAAAGAGTCTAAAAGCGGAGACAGTTCGCATTTCTAGCGCAGAAAAACGGGGCAAAGAGTCTAAAAGCAGAGAGGGTGCGCATTTCTAGCGCAGAAAAACGGGCCAAAGAGTCTAAAAGTTGCCGTAATTAAGGAGTTTAATATTAAGAGGCATCATGAAATTAAACATCAATTTGAAAAATCTTAGTTTACACAACACTGTCAAAGATAAAGATAGTAAGTAAAATGGTGTGTAAATAAAATAATCAGGAAAAAAGTATTATTTAAAGTGATATATTTCATTATGTGTTTTATTACGGAGTGTGGCCCGTGACCTTCAAATATATTTCTCCTTCTGGCCCCCAACAAAAAAAGTTTGGACACCCCTGGATTAGATGAACAAGATTTGCCAGACTTTGGTTGAAGCTAGAACACAACAAGATTTGTCCTGTATGGCTTCATGTCTTCTGTATATCCTTTTTAGTTTTATGTTGAGAAACATCGCAAATCATGCTGTTTTTTGTTTTATTATTTTATTGGATTTTAATTATTTTAATTATTTATTTTTGTAGCACTCACCATCCACAAAGATGCCTCCAACAAAAAAAGTTTAAGATGTGCTATGACAAACTATCCAGTAGGACGGTATCTTATCATATTGCAATACATGTTTTTATCATATTGACATGTTTTTTTTTCAAGCCTATTAATTATATGCTTTAAAAACACTTAAATTATAGATTCTTTCTATATGAAAAGTTTAATTATTCCTTGTTATGTGGTTGATGGTGTTGGGAAAACCGCACTACCCTCTGCGCCGTCTCCAGTGTGTTCCCCTGGATTCTTTTTTTTTTCTTTTTTTTTTATGGAAGCCCGAAGTAGAGAAGTTTTAGAGAGACAGGATACTTTTTTATCTTCAGCAAAGTAACAATTTAATAAAAGAGAGCTCTGGGAACGACTTCCACTCACAAGGAGTTCAAGAGAAGAAGTTCAAAGATTATTTCACAGACAAGCATTTATAGACAAACCCCACCTCAAGCTCACAGTGGAAGGCACCCTAAACAGTTCCCCAAAAGCTGGTTCTGGCTGGTCTTGATCAGAAGTTGTCTGTCTCAATTCATATCTGTCTTACATGCACAGTTTGCTTAACAACCGCCTGGTCTTGACCACCAGGCGCTAATGGCCAGATCTTGCAAGTAACGGACCGTTAAAACGGAGAAGTATTTTAGAGAACTCAGTGTGAGTTTGTGTCTACTGTCTCAGCTGCCTTCCTCCACGCTGCCCGAAACATGTCAACATGTTCCCTTTAACTGGCCTCTAGGTCAGTGGGGCAAGCTTTGTCAATTCATGTTGCCTACCATAGTATCACACCTCTTTCATATTCATAATGCATTTGATTATACTTCCTTAGCTTGATTAGTACTGATTATAGTAAAATTAATGATTATAGTAAAACTTTTTCCCCACAATGGGCATCAAAAATGGAAAGGAAATCAATGTGCTATGCATAAGGGAGTGTTTAAATAGCAATATTTTAACAACCTGCCATTGCTGATTCATTGTATCTGCCTGTCAAACATTGCAATAAAATATAGTGCACTGTACATTTTTTTTTCTTCTTAAAATATCATAGTATAGCGTTTTTACCATAGACTGTGTATAGCTGGACAGAGCATTGTCTCTCAAAAGTGAAGCCACTACAGGTCGGGCGCCCCCTGCTGTTCGGTTGCAGAAAGCTGTGCAACCACACCCATCCCTAGGTTTCAATGGCAAAACAGACAACTTTCAATCACGTTTTTTTCTAATATACTGTAATTCTACCTCCGTTATTTAAATGCAACAGCTAGTGTAACCTCTGCTTATATTGTCAAATTTTTATATCCTCACAGAACATTTTTTAAAACGTTTTTTTTTTTTTTTTTTACCTTATTCAGCTCTATTCAAAAAAGGTGTGGTTATTGTAAAAGGGCTGGTTATGGGCGGGACCAATAACAGCCGTCAGCTCTGCTCTGCTCTGCAGCCTGTGACCTCGAGGCAGCCCTCAGGGGCAGGTTTATTTAAATGAGTAGGCTGTCTCTCCACAGTCTTTCTCCCTCCTCTGGTCTCTACTGCTTTTTTTACAGTCTCTGTTTTTTACCATATTGCCCAGGTCTCTTATTTTGTGTTTTTCTTAGGTAGTTAGAGTGTTAGAACAATATTGGCCTTTTACTACAGTTTGCAAAAATCCTGTCTAGTCAGAAGTTCAAGAAGTTTGTCCACTGACAATTCATATATAATTATTTATTTTTATTACCGAAAAAAAAAATAAAGCACACCACCACGTGATTTTTTTTTTTTTTTTTTTTTTTTTTTTTTTTTTTTTTTTTGTCTTTAATGCACCCTGTGTTCTCAGAAAGTGGAAGTCCATACAGCATACATTATTCTCCCCATTCTAACCTTGGTCAAACCAGTCCAATCGGTGGACTGGGACTTTCCAGAGCTTCCGTTGTCCTCATCCTACATGCTTCTCTTATTACAATACCAGGAACCATGTATACAGGCCTGTTAACTAATACCAAACCAAACACCTCCAATTGGTTTCAGGATAGTGTATAATTTATTTAAGGTTTGTTGGGTTATAGGTATTAATCTCTCATTAGTTGTAGTTTCATTAGCTACACACCAAATATGACTTCAATGAAAAAATGTCTCCAATTGGAGACAAAAGATTGTTCATAAAAGCTAAAAGTTGAAAGTTAGAAAACCCCATCATAAGTCATTAATGTCCATTTGCTTTTGAAGACCATTGCTCATAGGACAAGTTTCATACCCCACCTTAAGTCAATTTGGAAGGATTAAGAATTACAAATAGTACTTCTACCAACAGATCTGAGATCAGAGTTCGTGGTGGTGGTGGTGTGAAATGTGATGCTTCACAGTGTGGGTGTACACAGTGCTTAGCTGTTAGTAAGACAAAACCATAGGCTGTATAAACTGTATGTGAGTGAGTATACTCTACAACAGGGGTTGAAAAGTGAAGCCTAAAATGTCTCATGTCCCTGTGGTGGCTGGCTCCAGTACAAAGTTTTACAGCCATCCCACCATTTCCATGTAAAGAAATGGAACAGAAAGGAAATTATAGTATTGTAGTATTTTGCCTGTTTATTCTGCAAGCAATCCTCATGTAAAGCAAAAACAAACATGGTAGCAGCTTCCATGTTGGCCATGTTTTTGCTTCAGATCATGGGCTTTACTGTCCATTCTTTTGCCCAGTCTGGATACCTAATTTACAAAATTAATAATACTCAAGTTGCGTCACAATTTATGGTGTTTTCTTTTAATTCAATTTCATTTTCATTATAGTCCTTTCATAGTTCTTGTTTGTCTTTAAGGCTTTCAGTTTGTTTTTATCAATAATTCTCCTTAGTCCTGGACTATACAAGATTCTGGGATGTTGGATTCTGTATTGAAATGAAACTGTAATGTTACATTTTCCAGTCCGTACGTTAAGAATAGGCTATCACTACACATCTTTAAATGATATATATATATGATATATATGATATATATATATGATAGTAATTCTAATCCATGTAAAAAAATATCACAATATAGTCTTAGCGGTCTAGGACTAGGTGTGGTCCCTAAATGTGAAACCAGCTGACCCCATTGTTTTAGATAAGTCCATTATTTAAAGACTTAACAAAATCAACGTTAAATCAAATTGGATCTCATATATTTGTGGGAAATATGGCATGGAAAATCTTTTTAATCTTTTAATTAAACATTTTTGTTGTCTTCTAGTAAAAAGTTCTTTCCTAAACAGTACACATACATAGTGTATTTTAATGCCAATCTAGTTGAATGACCCTTGAGGCAAAACTGTTAAAAGTGATGAATCTGTTAAATCTTAACAAAAAAAAAAAAACTTAAATTGGTTTAACTGGGCTAATTTGACTCAAATATTGGTTTAATGGTCAGAGTAATTGGGTTAAATACAGCTTTTTACAGAAAATTAAAATTAAATTTTTGTAAAAATATGTTTGTAGCTAAGATTGACATTTTTAAAAATAGTAAATTTATTAGAACTATGCATTTCACAGAGAAAACACTCTAACACTTTAAATGGAGAATCCTATGGTTGTAGGAAATTTTAAGGTTTAGCTTCCAGTTTCTTTCCAGAAGTTTTGTGTACAATAATAGTAGCTTAAAAAAATCATTTAATTCAAATTTATCATTTATTAATCATTGAAAAGTTATTTATTTCAGTAATTCAGTTTAAAATGTGAAACTCTATACATCTTTATGTTATATAGATGTGTTGTACATTGGCTGGTGTTGGTCCACTGTTAAATCAAGTCCACCAGGAAATCTTACAGCACTTCATGCTGTTCTCTGATAGCAACTTTTGTGGAGATGTGGATTTCATTTTCCAGCAGGACTTGGCACACTGCCCACACTGCCAAAAGTACCAATAGGTCTTATATAATATTCTAATTTTCTGAGATACTGACTTTTTTTTTAATCATCAACAATAAAAGAAAGAAACTCTTAAAATAGACCACTCTGTGTTTAATACATCTATATAATATGAGTTTTACATTTTGAAAAGTTACTTTTTTTTCAGGAATTCAGTTCAATAATATAATTTTTTTTACATGTACCTGTACATCTGTCGGATATCACATCTGATGGACTGCACCTGATTACACCTGCTGTTTTCTTTTAAATTAGTTAAACACTTTTTTTAAGCATTGTTTTTCCTAAAGTCCTCTTTGTTTCTTTATCTCTGTGCAGGGTCTCTCCAGGCCACACGGGCGCTGATGGTTGTGTCTATCCTCATGACTGTGATTGGACTGGGCGTGGCCTCCATGGGCATGAAGTGCACAAACTGTGGGGGTGATGACAAAGTGAAGAAGTCCCGCATCGCCATGACTGGAGGAATCATTCTGCTTATTGGAGGCAAGTTTGTGGAACTCGTTTTGAGTCAGGAAACTTTTTTTTATTGTGTACCTGTTAGCTGTTCTTATTCTATAGTGTAGATCAGTGGTTTTAAGGGCTGCTTTTAGGGAACTACCTGCCAAAACACCTTTGATTCAGCCCTAATTTACCTCATGATTGGCTGATTGGTGAAGGAAGTGAAAGGATTGGTGACAGTGCTGTGGAGATGTTTTATAGGATTAAGACATTTAACATCATTTTTTTTTTCTGTTGTTTTTTCTCTTATAGCTCTGTGTGCCATCGCTGCCTGCTCGTATTTCTCCTATCAGATCATTCAGGACTTCTACAACCCCTTCACCCCGGTCAACACAAAGTATGTACTCCTGCCAGATCAACAGCTGTTTTCACGTAGTTACAAAAAAGAGAGAATAAGAATACAGTTAAGAAATATAACATTATATAACATCATTATCTGGGGTGTGTGTCTAACTGTCTAAGTTTGGTGGAAAAAAGGGAGGAAAATACTGGATCTAACTGGAATTAGATTCAGGGGCTTTTATAGGAACAGTGACTGACTCAATGAGGAAGTATACTCCTCTGCATTTAAATCAATGGGAAAGATGACTGTAACCAATTGACTTTGTAAATAGGAAGGTGTTCCCACTTTGTTATACTTTGTAGAGCTGGGCAATGTGGCCCAACATTGTATCAAGACTAGTGGTGTCAATCAATAAAAAAAAGACAATATTCTGTGATAATCTGCGATTAATCACAATTGATCTTCTTAAGATGCTTTATAGAAGTTTTATAGTGAATATTTAAATGTAAAATGGAATTATATTTATATTAATTGTCAGTTAAAATACTAGTATATATAAGCCAATGTGGGGCGCTGGTAAAAAAAAAAAAAAAAAAAAAAAAAGCATGATAATTTGGATATATCATTTTTTTTTTTTATTTGGTGTAAACATATCAGCTTGGTTGTTAGCAAATTAAGCTCTAATTCAGAAATACTAAGTACAAAAAAAACTTAGCGTTTAATATTGCTCACATGTTCACAATGGGGTGAGGGGATGACCATTTAAATGGCCTGGGGGAAGTATGTAACATCCAGTATTCAGTATTCATGTGTACACTGTTCATTTAAGAGCTTCTTAAGCTAAGTGCATAGTGTAGCAGCTCTGAGAGTGTATAGAGCCAGAGTGTGGAGAAGGGTCTCTCTGCAGAGCGGCAGATTTATTAAAATTCTTAAAAAAAATATATATATATATATATATATATAAATGCTAATACTACAGTGTTTTAAACACAGTTATTTTGTTTTTCAAAATGTGCTTTTTGCTTGAATGTTACAAAACGTGTCCATGATGAATCTTAATAATAATAGTAATAATACTGCTAAGGTTTTCCTAGGAAACAATTTAACCCTCTCTCTACCTAAATACAATGATTTAGTCTATCCATATCGTGCATGTATTTCAGTTGGGAGCGTTTTCTGATATGGTGCTTTAATCTATCAGAATATCCTAAAAATACACACAATGAAACACTATGGAACACCAGCATACCCAGACTAAGTTGTAACTGCAGATGTAGAAAAGCCTGGGGTGTATTTTTCGTAAAGAGCCAAGACGCTAATAGATGTAATGCTGCAACCCTATGATTATGATGCGACAAGTCCTGCATAATTTCGTAGTTTTCCCAGTGGTCTTAGCAGAAGTACTAAGAGCCAGCCCTCCAGGATCACCATTAGCCCCAGCTGCTTTAGCTTAGCATTTCCCAAATCCTTGTCCTGTACATTTTTAATTCATTAACTCCTTAAAACAACCTTATCAACTAGTGGTGGGAATCACAGGGCATCTGGCGATCTGATGATGTCACGTTTTGTTGTGCATGATAACGATGATTCTGTAATGATATTGTAATTCTGCAATATTTGATATATATTACAAGACATTTTTTTCTGATAATTCAGTGTCTGTTTAACTAAAGAGAACAAAATAGTTCTACATAAATAAATACCAGGAATTCTGGATTTCTTTGCGTCAGTTTCACAAAATATGAAAAACTAATATTCTTCACCACAGGTTCACCCTATTTGTGCCTTGTTTATAAAAAAAAACAAAACAAAAAAAAAAAAACATTTGATGCCACGTATCGATACAATTGAAACAATACATCCCAGTATCGATATATTGTCCCATGCCTAGTATCAACTCTATAATTTGTTTGCTCATTCATTTCTAGTTGGATCGGTTGGGCAGTGTGCCAGAAACAAAATTGAGAAACACCTTCTTAAGCTAGATAAGGCTGTGTTCGATTAAATCATGTCTCAAATGGCTTTATATTCCATTTGTAGTCCATAAAACAGATTCCAGATTCAAGTTGTGCCCTTATGTATAATGTAAATGTTATTGTTGCCCATCACTGCTCTCTTGGCTAACCGGAAATAAAAATGCTGGTTTGGCCAAATGTGGAAGTATTAAGTGCCCAGAGTCTAATGGAAACTGTGGTCAGCAGATCCCATTCAGTATCTGTTATGCTTGTGCATTAACACAGTTATCTACGGACGAACAGCGGAACAGCAGCTCTTCCCTTAAGAGACCAAGAAAGGTCAATGCAGGATATGAGCAGATAAGCATTTCCATCCTGATGATCTTCAGAATGTGAATGGTTCCTAAATAGCTATAACTATAATATATTTCTATGTTTCTTAAAGAATTCTCTCATTTTGAAAGGACTTTTTGAGACCGCACCTATTTTAATCTTCATCTACTTTTCTTGTTTCAGGTAGTCTGGATGGTTTAAATGCTTTAGATGCTTTAGGTGGCTGATTTCTCCAAACAAAAGCTCATACTCAAGCAAGTCTCTCTCTCTTTCTCCTCAGGTACGAGTTTGGGTCTGCCATTTTCATCGCCTGGGCCGGCACCTTCCTGGACGTCATGGGCGGAGCTTTGCTGGCAGCGTCTTGCTCAAAGAACAGGAACACCGGCCCCAGATACCACACCAAGTCCCGGCCGCCCAGCAGCTCCAAGGAGTACGTTTGAGCGCCACCTGGTGGGCAGGGTTGAGAAGATCGTGACCTGCAGGGCGGAAGGGTGGAGGATGTTCTGTTCTGCTGGTCTGAAACCAGTTTTATAGTTGGCTTCACAGTGATCCTGGTCTCAGATCAGCTGTGTTCAGAACTTTTACCCAAAAACAGGCTGTTACCGGCCTGTCCCTGATCCAGCTGTTTTTAAAACTATTTTTATTTACTTCCATTGATGTAAAAGTGCCTTTTACCCTGTTTTATTGTTTTTTATTTTTTACAGTTTCAATATATGCTCGCTGTAACTAACACACATAGAATCAAGAAGGAGAAGCCAAAATAAGAGCTTGAGATTGATTGATTGATTGATTAATTAATCTGTAAAGTGTAATAGAGCAGAGGAAGAGCCTGTCATGCTCAGGGAAAACTGTGTATATCACTTTGAACTCATTTTCCTATTTAAAGCCAAAGTAAAGGCAAACATGCCTCTCCAAACATCTGTGTACTCTGAGTATCTTGGAAGGCCAGACTTGAAGACTGAAAGCAAAGGTGGGGATTGGGTATTAGCATAGAGTTTATATTCAGGTCAGCATACACAGCACAGAAAATTATTTTAAATGGAAATTATTAGATATCTATAAAATGATTACTGTACTATTAATTAGTTATATATTAAAATGGTTCCATAGATTACCTGCAAAGGGATTTTTGCTGTTGCTGCTGTACCACTGCGGTCAAAAAAACCTTGTTCTATACTGTACAGACCCATTTAAACCATATTTGAACTATTTTTATTATATTAATCTCTATTAAGTGCACGTTTTTTAGGTTTAAAGGGTTTTACTTTTCTGTAAAGATTTTAGCTATCCATGAGGCCTTTACACTGTAAAACTTTTATAAGGTAATTTGTTTTTTCTTTGTAAAGGCTTTTTCCAAAATTGTATTAGGAAACCAAAAAGAACAAAAAAACCTTTGTCTTCCACTGCATTGATTGCAATTATTTCACCTCAAAGTGCTGTAATTTAAATAAAACCTAAGACTAGACTTAAATCATACATTTAATCATGCGACTATAATTATAAGACAATTTTTTTTATATATTTAAAATGCTTTCTCTTGTTACTGTAGCTCTCAGAGACATGCAACTTTTTTATTTCCCTCAATAAATGATAAAGTTGTCCTTTGTCTAAGCTTAAACTCTCCCCACCTTCCAGAACAAAAATATGCTTTTCAGTGGTTTCAGGCCGTGCCCTCTTCAGGCCTCTTTTTAATCTCAGTGACTCAGTTTTGTGGAAGCTGTGCCCTTTTCCTCACCTGTTCTAAACCTGACAGCCTCCTTTTCTTTAATATTTGTTTTAACTCTGATAGCGCTTTATCATCATAGAGCTGTAACAAAACCTCTTATATACCTCCTCTCTTAAACCCACTCATCTGTCTGGAGAAATAGCTGTAGATGTTTTTTTTGTTTTTTTCTCCTGCTGGTCCCAATCATTTTTCCTTAGCCATATCGGATGAGAAGCTTCTTACTTTCTTTTTAAAATGTTATTATTTTATGCCAATTAATTTTATATAAATAAACAAAAAAAAAATTGAGTGAGCTGTTTTGTCTTATTTATTAATGCATGTTTTAATCTTTTAAAGTCTAACTCCCTCACACAAGAATTTAAAAGCTTTTTATCACATTGTTATGAACACATTGCCTGATGCCTGGGACATTGTTTCACCATTGATTGACTGACACATTGATAAATACTACAATAACTATATATTCTCTGTCTTGACTGAGTTATATGAACTTAATACACATAAACAGCCCACTAAAATACAGCTACAAACCACAATAGTATACAATAGACCCAACAATGAATCCTTAATTTTCCTACAAGTACAGCCGTTCAACAAAGATCACTCATTTGTATGCCTACAGGACGCCAGAGCAGCCAAAACATTAAGTACACACAAAACTCATCAATCAGGCAGCCGATTACTTAGCTTCACGTTGAAGGGCAGCCTTTAAAAAGGCTTTTTAATATAATATGACACAATATCTGTCTTATTTCCATGATAGTTAGCTAATTATTTAATTAATCCAGCATGCGCGCTCCGTTTTACCATTGGCGTAGGAACCGGGGGGGATGGGTGGGACATGTCCCACCCAATATTGGAAACAGGTGGATTTGTCCCCCCCAAAAATTATATCGTTTCGCTCAGATCAGCTGTACTATTAATGAGGAGACAGACCGGACCAATCACGGAGCCGGTTCAGGTATTAAGTCCCGCCTCTCAGCACAAACAGCCAATCAGCTTGCTGGTTTTGCGGCCTGCGGTGTGCTAGTGGAGGAAGCCCCGCCCCCTCGTTGTGAGATTTAGCAGCGGGATCGGGCTGCAGCAGCTTCAGCTGATTAAGATCTGGATATACGGGGATTTTTCTAAAAGAAAGGTAACGATAGGCTAACCACATAAACTGTGATGATGTTTCTGATAGCTGGTTAAAAATACAAGACTCTAAATCAGCACACAGATTAAACCCACTGTGATTAATAAACTGCAGCTGTTTGAGTGAGTTAGCTTAACTTTGGAATTAGATAGATTGGAAGTCAACGTTAAAGAAAAAATAAACTATATACGTAATGTTCAATTTGCCCTGTACCTGATCAGCTAATTACTGTTTCATTTTTAAACTGTCTTTATTAATTTAGGATTACAGGATTTACTGTGAGCAATAATGAACAAAAATTCATTTAGTTAACTAGTTATCTAGAAGCCAGATGTAGTGGATAGTCAGAATTTAGTACAGTACTTTATGTTTGTAGTTTAAAGCAGTTTCTTAACCCTGATCACTGCCCCAAAATTGTGTTTTCCACCTGATCCAGCTGATCAGCTAATAAACAGTCATTTACTGAGTTTACTGAGTTTAATCATGTATATCCAGCAGTGTATTAGACACATCATACCACCACTTACTTTATTAAATGTCTTTAAAGCAGAGAAAGCTCTAGAATATGTAGAACAGTGTTAATATTCAGTAGAATATGTAAGAACAGGGTTCACAGTAAGGCCACATGTCCTGACGTTTATAATTAAAATCTTTATGAAACGTAAAGTTACATTCTTTTACATAAAAGGACACCAATCTTTAGAAGAGCTCTTAATAGAAAAATAAAAGCGTAGGATTTTTTTAAAGAGTGGAGAAAATGTAAATATACAACAGAATTGACATGCCAATACATGATTATAATAATAATAATAATAATAATAATAATAATAATAATAATAATAACCAAATCTGTTATATTATTTTAAATATTAGGTGATAACTGATCATTTTTGTCATATGTATATGTATATGCATATTTTTTTCTTACAACAGTAAATGTAATGTGAAGTAACATGTTTAGGTTGTAAAATCACCTTGTTAACTAATAAAAAACAAAATACAGAAAAAAATTATTATTTGTGATTAAAAGTAATTTCCACAAATGTTGTTCTAAGAAACTATAGGGTGGGCTTGGGTTCATATTGGCAAATGTGTCCCCCCCAATATCAAACCTGCTCCTACGCCCTTGCGTTTTACGACTAATCAATGCACGTAGCGTAACCCTTTCATCCGAGCGCAGAGAAGGGGTTAGAAAGTCATAGCCCCGCCCCGGAGTGAAAATTATGAGTCTGATTGGTTAGATTGTCCTATGATTTTCTAATAGACTCAGTACTACACCCTTCAAAAAATCAGGAGAAGGGCAGCAGACACGTGGGCAGAAGCTTTTTTAAAAAGCTTTGATTGGTTAGAACAGCTGTCAGTCAGATAAGAGTCCTGTAGCAACTGAAAAACACAGACTAATGCTTTGAATTCGTTTTTAATTTTATTTTAGTTAATTTATAAAATAAATGCTTACATTTACAATAATAATATTATATACGTCCTGATAAAAAAAAATCTGTAATTATTTACATGCACTTTTTGTCACCCCTTCTCTGAAGGGTTAGAAGGGCCTCACTGCACACCACTGGTATATACAGTATTTACTCCATTTTATTTTTGGTTTTACACTGCAATTTAGTGATGGACTAAAGAACTTTTACTACATCTTTTCATCGTCATCATCAGCTACGTGGGCGGAGTCTCTTTATACTGCATATTAATGAGTTTTTAGAATGTTAGTTATGAGTTTAGTGAGTTTCTTTGCAAGGTGTTGTAACCAATTCTAGCTCTCTGTGAGAATCAGACTATCCTTCGTGTACACTAGAACCATATAGAGAAGTGTTTCCATGATACCATGTTTCACACCCCCTTTCACACCTGCTATAGGGCTTAATCCCTAAACCCTATCTGGACGGGATTAGTTTCTCAGGGGGTCCTGGGGTAATTTTCTCTTTTATGGGGGGTCCTCTGTGATTTTATTCCCACCTGGATTGACCATGTACGTGTTTTTCTCAGACGTCTCTTTGAAAAAAAAATTACAGGCTTGATTATCTACATGTCTAAGTTTCATCACCTTGTGTTCAATAAAATAGCTATTTGTCCACTGCCAAAGTGAAAACGGAGGAGCTACTGAACGCCGCGATGTCATGTGACTTAGAAAGCCTAAAAAAATCACTGGTCCTCCTGTTTTTTCAACTCTGAATGCAAGAGTTTTACATTACATTACATTACATTACATTTGGCAGACGCTTTTGTCCAAAGCGACTTACAATATTGAAGTGCAAATAATAGAAGAGGTTAAGTACAAAAATAATAGAAGTTAAAAATAAAGCATCTATAGATAGGGCCTTAAGGAGGTCAGAGGGAAATAATGGGATAGAGGAGTAGAGAAGAGGAAGAAGGAGATGAGGTTAGAATTAGTTAGTTTGTTAGAGGTGTTAGGAGAGTAAGTGCTCTTTGAAGAGCTCTGTCTTCAGGAGTTTCTTAAAGATAGTGAGAGATTCTCCTGATCTGGTAGTAGAAGGTAGTTAGTTAGAGGTGTTAGGAGAGTAAGTGCTCTTTGAAGAGCTCTGTCTTCAGGAGTTTCTTAAAGATAGTGAGAGATTCTCCTGATCTGGTAGTAGAAGGTAGTTAGTTAGAGGTGTTAGGAGAGTAAGTGCTCTTTGAAGAGCTCTGTCTTCAGGAGTTTATTAAAGATAGTGAGAGATTCTCCTGATCTGGTAGTGGAAGGTAGTTTGTTCCACCATTGGGGAACTCTGTATGAGAACAGTCTGGATTGCTTTGTGTGAGTGTTTGGTAAAGCGAGGCGACGTTCATTGGAGGAGCGCAGCGGCCGGGAGGTAGCGTAAGCCTTCAGGAGCGAGTGCAGGTAGGAAGGAGCCTGTACTGTCATCACCTTGTAGGCGATTGTTAGCACTTTGAATTTGAAAATATTTTATCACTGAGTAGAAGTGTGAAATATTTTTCACAGACGCCCCCCTGAGAAACTTATCCCGTCCAGATAGGGCTATAGATGAGTCAACAATCGTTCACCAAGAGTTACTGTATACTACCCAAAAGTAGCCTCTAAGAGCCTTTATATAGAGCAGAGAAGAAGCATGTTTTGATGCACTCTAATCAGACTACATCTGTAACGATTTACACATCTGCCTGAAACATTCTGGGATGTTGGGTTTTCAGCAATTTAGGGTGATTCCTTTTTTTTTTTTGTTTTACTAAACCCTATTGGTTTATAGTTATAAGCTTACCAAAATAACACCTTATTAAATACCACAAAAAGGTACATATGGCTAAACTTTAATGCGTTAAATTAATTTTTTTGTTTGTTTGTTTTGTGTTGTAAAAATGTTAAACAACATTACGCTGATGATATCCAGCTTTACATCACCACTAAAACCATCTCCCCTGCCATCCTCTCCACCCTCACTTGCTGCCTCATGGATATCAAAGACTGGATGAACCATAATTTTCTCAAACTAAACAGTAATAAAACGGAGATTATTATCTTTGGTCCAAAATCCAGCCTCTCCACCTGTCAAAATTTCACTCTCTGTATTGACGGTCACTCTGTCACTCCTTCCCCACTTGTCAGAAACCTTGGAATCTATTTGGACCCTACACTTTCCTTCAAATCACACATCAACCACATAGTTAAAACATCGTTCTTTCACTTACGTAATATTGCACTACTGCAATAGCATCCTGTATGGTCTCCCCTCTACTGCTCTTCAAAAACTCCAATATGTCCAGAACTCTGCTGCTCGATTGCTCACCCGCTCCCCCATTAGACAGCACATTACCCCTGTCCTCCGTCAACTCCATTGGCTTCCCATAAAACAACGCATACATTTCAAGATCCTCCTTATCACCTACAAAGCCCTTAACAACCTCGCCCCCCCATACCTGTCTGACCTCCTTCACCGCCACTCCCCCGCCCGTCAACTCCGCTCTGCTGATGCTAACCTCCTCACCCAAACTACCTCCACCAAATACCGGACCCGTGGGGACAGGGCTTTTGCCGTCGCTGCCCCCACCCTATGGAACTCCCTCCCCCTTACCATTCGAAACTCTGAGTCCCTGCACTCCTTCAAACGTCATCTCAAAACCCACCTTTTCAAGTTTGCATATGAACATTGACACATGTGCATATTGTACGTATGTATGTGAATTTTTCTGTAAAGCGGCTTTGAGTACCAAGAAAAGCGCTATATAAAACTGATTTATTATTATTATTATTATTATTATTATTAAACAAGTAAAAATAAAAACGTATAATAATGTTGCCAACATAAAAGTACTTGATGTGCAGGTCATGTTTTATTCTATGACTAGAACTGAAGAACAGTACCTGCCCCTTTATTGTTAGTTACTCATTGAATTAAGAGTGAAAATATAGCTTATCATGCTTTAAAGTTAAAGTAACTTTTTTTACTAGATTTTTGAACACTGGTGTGAGGTCTTGACTGCATTCAGCAACAAGAGCATGAGGGAGGTCTTTATGTTGGATGATCAACGACCCACCTCATCCCTAACTTTCCAAATCAACAGAAAAGTGTTGAACCGAGCACTACCATCCTAAAAAAAACTCTACAGCTCAATGTATTAGGCATAGTGACAAAAAGGTACATAATTATTCGTGCCAGTGTTCTATTCTATTGGCAATACTACATGTACAGCACTACTAAAGTATCTACAATTTGTGTGTGCATTTGCACATATGTTTTAGCAGTTGGTGCCACTTAAAACAGCACTAGGTAGGATTACAGTTTAAAACTCACTGCAGCGCTCCATTGAGGCATAATAGGAGGAATAGCGGTGCTCTCGTGTCTGTGCCGGAGCTCTTCTGAGCTCATACCAGACTCTGTAAGTTTTCCGAGGCGGCCGCGACCAACGCTCGCGAGAACTGCGACCTGCTTTCCGACCTTTACTTCTAACAGTTCTACAAGGACTACTGGTTCATTCTTTATAAACTCACATACAGACACTCTGGCAGAAGCTGGAAAGAGACCGAATATTTCTGTGAAAGCCAGAAAACGAGAAAGAGAAACATTTATTACACTCTACAACTATAGGGGGAGCCCACGAGCACAAAATCTCAATCCTACCTAGTGGAGCTTTAAAGTAGCTGAAGTAGTTCATTAGAATAAAGGAGTGTCTACCAATATAAAATGTATCTTTCCATGATAATTGTATCCAACTATAATCCACCTGATCTGATTCAACCAATTACAGCCTTGACTGAGCTGAAATTAGTGTGGAGATAATTTTGGGTTGGAGTTGAAACTGAGGGCCCATGATTTTTTTTCTCTTTTTGTTTTTATGTTTTGTACAGTAGATTAATACTAAAGTCATCCAAACTATGAAGAAAAACATAGAATTATTTAGAAAAAAAAAAACGTGTTAAACCAGAATATGTACAGAATCACCAGGAATTCAGGCTTTCAGTTAACAGCTGTGCTGAACTTGTCAAGAGTTAATTACTTTGAATTTCCCTCTTAATGTGTTTGAGAGCATCAGTTGTAAAGTTGTGAAGAGGTAGAGTTACAGGTATACAGTGAATAGTGAATATTTGAGTAGTGTTCTAATCCATGTTATAACAAAAACTACTCAAATAAAGTAAATAAAAAAATACTTGTTGGAATGAAAAAAATAATGTCAGTCAAGCTTAAATATTTATATTTTGACAGTGTTGTCAAGT
This sequence comes from Astyanax mexicanus, assembly GCF_023375975.1. Taxonomy (NCBI): domain Eukaryota; kingdom Metazoa; phylum Chordata; class Actinopteri; order Characiformes; family Acestrorhamphidae; genus Astyanax; species Astyanax mexicanus. The sequence goes on along the minus strand of NC_064427.1, from coordinate 9,646,246 downwards.
GCAGTCGCAAGGACCATCAAAAACGTTCTGATGAAACTGGCACTCATCAGGAGTGTTTTGGTTTAAAAAAACAGCTGAAGAGATAAACTCAGTGGCTGTGTGCCCTGTGAGCTCATGTGCTTTTGTTCTATTCGACCTCGCTTTATCAATATATAATAATGTTCATATGTGATTATTTTGACATTATGTGTGTAATCGTCTAATCATCATAACTGCTGCAAATATAGACAACAAAAATCCAACAAAGCAAAGATATATATATATATATATATATATATATATGTGTGTGTGTGTGTGTGTTTAAACCTTTGCAATATCCTCAAGTGCAGTCGCAAAGAGCATCAAAAATGTTGTGATGAAACTGGCACTCATCAGGAGTATTTTGTTTGTTTAACAGTTTTAAGTTACAACATGATTCCCAATGTGTTCCTATATAGTCTGGTTGACTTCAGTATTCATTTACAATGTAGGAAAAAACATCTTTGAATAAATATTTTTTAAAACATACATTTTCTAACATATAGTTTCCCTTTTTAAAATATATGAATATGTGTGGACTGAGCCTAAAATACCATGGAAATGTTTGAAAACAAAGCCTAGCCATAACATAATGAGACTATTTTCAATCATCAGGCTTTATGACTACAGGCTCTGTTTTGCTACCTCTACTCTGATTAGATCTCCCATCACTGAATTATGAATGTATTTTAATGCTTTTTTTTAAGTGCATACAAAAGAAAGAACTAAACAAGCAATAATTGAAGGTAGTGACACATTTAATCAGCAGCATTCAAAGCTGTAAAATCCAAATAAACAGCAGCACATGCAGCAGCAGCAGAGGGTCTTTCCTTTGGATTTGTCTCCACCTTGCGGTCAATATAAGTAACAACACACTACAAATAAAATGAAAAAAAAAAAAAAATACTGAAAATTAAGAAACACAGCATTAAAAAAAAAAAAAAACAGCCGGAGATATAGTCTGTGTGACTGTGTTCCCTGTGAGCGTATGTGCTTTTGTTCTATTTAACCTCGCTTTATCATAATATAATTATGTTTATATGTATTTATTTTGACATTATGTGTGTAAATAAATTGTCTAATCATCATGAATAACTGCTGCAAACATAGACAACAAAAAAAATCAACTCTCAATCCAACAAAGTAAACATATGAACACGTTTAAAGGAGAACTGCACTGCAAACACACATGCATAACGATTTACAGTGGTCTCAATGGTCTCTCATTGATCTAAGGGAATATTAACATTGTTATTATTAATAATAGTAATAATAAGGCATAAAATCAGAAGAATGCAAACCTCTGGTGAATAGTGCAGTCAGAATTAGCAACAATAAAAATTTTATCGGACAAAAAAAACAAAACAATAATAATTATGATATTCATATTGACAAATAAATATAATAAGAGTAATACTCATCATAAATCAATAAAAATATAAAGGCACAAAACAAAAATGCTTTAAACCCCCAACTCTACATATATCGCTATAAATCTCATTCCGATACATTGCTGTTATTTTCTTTCAACATTGGCCTATCATCTTAAATCAGCTTTTTACGTAACTGTGGCTCCGCCCACCAAGCCCCACCTGAGCACACCTCCACCTTAGCGCGCGAAACTGCCACTAAACTACAGGTGATGGACTGACGCGTTACAGGTGATTGCGCATGCGCAGCAGCGAGAGAGAGCCAGAGTAGGGCGAAATTGGATGCAGGTGCGCTGCTCCTCAGGCTGGACTGTGGTTCAGGGTAACCGGCAGCTCTTCGTTGTTGTTCAGCACGTCGTCCAGGTCCTCGTCCTCGATCACCACTGGAGGAAGAGCAGAAGAAGGAGCAGAGGTCAGTTTAAAGACCTTCACATCTAACCCAGATCCAGTAATCCACTCTCTTCTCAGAGGCTCTTAATTACCTGAATCAGGTGTGTAAAATTTGGGAATGCAGTTTACTAGTCCTGTCCATTGTTTGTAAAAGGCTAGAGGGCGACAGAGTGCGCGAGTCTCCAGTGAATGGAAGTAAATGTGGATAAAATAGTTTTTGAATATTCTCTTATTGATGTGCTTTACTTTTTAGCACAGTTTTGGATTAAGGGGCCCCTACGCTACATTTGAATGCCCCCACCCCCCTCCCATCACAAACACACACACATTTAAAATAATGCTATTTATATTAATGATGTCAATCACTTAAATAATTGTTTTTTACATGCCTAATCGGTTTTATACTGAAATATGTACTTATGTCCTCAACACAGAACTGTATCAAATGTTTCAGTGCCGTAAACATTGTTTTTTTTTATCGTTTTGAACTCCAGTTATAAGCCTTTTAAACATGCTCTAATGTTGCCTGTATCGCCAACCAATCAGCTCACAGTAGCGATAATGCTAGTGCTTTTACAGTGTAAAATCAGTTTTCTGTAGATAAACCGAAAAAAACAGACATGTTTTCTTTGCTGTTTTAGTAAAAAACATTATTTGCCTTTCTAAAATTAAAGAAATACTCAAAGTAGTTTATAATTATTTTTAGCTTTTAGCTTCATTTACCTTCATTCATAGAGGACTCACTCGTGGGCCTCCTCTAGAGTTTAACAGCAATTTACTGATCTAACAGGGAAGACTCTTCATAAACAGCTATGGTGGGTTTTGGACTTTTTCTCTTTCTGTGATCCCATTGGCTGTAGGTAGTTGCTGCTCCTGACTCCTAGTCGCTGACTGATTCAGATATTTGCCATGTGTCTGTGACTGTTCTGTGAGCAGTCGGCGACAGGTCAGTGAGCATCTTTTAGTAGTTCACACTACGCGACTGAGCGAGTGCAGAGTGTTTGTGTGGAACCTCTGCCCTTTACAAGAGCATCATTTATTGTAGACTATATTTTGACGTATGGGTTATTGTTAGCGTCCAGTTAGCGCATCTGAAGAGTTAGCCACTGTTGCTAAAATCCTAAAAAGTCCACCTACTTTGTTAAGTAAACAGTATTTATCGCATTTAATAAATATACTGTACTACATATAATCTATTTAAAATTAATAATACAAAATATATACACACATTTTCTGTTGGAATTAGAGCACCTTTCCCAAAACCTGAGTCTGTATACAGCCCTATACACAGCTCTGTTTTGTGTGTGTGACTCTTTCTAACAGTCTGAGCTGGCAGGCAGTAGAGCTTTGTTCTCTGAAACAACGGTGCTCTGTCCAGATCTTTTCCCAGGTGTCCCAGCACTTCTGTCCATATAGTGTATATCTGATGCTGTTGGAGCTGAAAGATTGGTATTCGACAGTAGATTGTTGTGTAACAGCTAATTAAAAAATTCAATTGAGTGTAGGAGACAAGAACAGTGATGAAAGGTAATCGGAATCCACTTTCACCTAGCAGAGTGTGTTGTGTGTGTGTATATGGTGTGAAATACCAAGCATCACGGAAGCATTCCAACAAACCACGTGGGGTTTCATACTGTTAATGTTCTGCCAGGATTTTAATGGGAAACTGGAGAGGATGTCGGTTCTAAAAGATATATGCAGATAATTGCTCTAAATAAATAATCAGCATCAATGAAGCTCATGAATGTTTTTGTTGAACTGTGTACAAAAACGAAACCCAGTCATAGACTATGTTTTGCTTTCAGTGGAAGATTTATCAAGACCAGGCTTAATTCCTGCTTGGGAAACTGTGTCTTAATGTTTAAATGACCATGGACTTCATTGGGGAAGGAACCGGGGGTGCATGCTCCCGAAAGGCAGTCACTTGTACAATCCTGGCCACTCCCAAGCCATCACCTAAAGAAACAATTCAAAATTACTGCTGAATATTGCTGTTCCATGACTTGGTATGCAAGTGCATATTTCTGTGTAATAATGATCTGGGTGGGGCTAATTCCTCTGTATATGAACCTGCAGGCATTGAATCTACCTTTTACTATGTCACATTCTCTGTGGGTTTCATTTTGGTTGTGGTGTATAGGTGCTCCAGTACTGTAGGAGGCGCTATGGTATTTTTTGGTAATTTCTGTAGCTTTGATGCTTGATGTGTTTATGTATTTAGGTATTATGAGTTTACTCAGCTGCCCTGTGGGCATTGTAATCCGTGTATCATTCGTTCATTTGATATTCAGTTGAGAATCAAAATCGGAAAATTAAAAAACCAATTCGTTTTTTCGTTTTTTCGTTTTTGAATATAATACCAAAAAACGAATAACGGCTTGTATTTTGTATTTTTATTTGGTTATCCAAACAAAAATTGGAAATTTAAAAAACGGACCAGGAGCCGAATTTGATTTTGATTTTGAACTTGACCCATTTGTGTGCCCCGGAAGTTACTGATTTGTTTATTCTTGGTGGGTTTCTGTTGCGCGGGAGTTCACTGCAGTGTTATCTACACAGTCTGTATTGCTGTAGGCTTTGGATGGAGTTGAGGATGGAGAGTTTTATCTTGTTCAGAGGAACTAAACGCGTTGCAGTGAAAGAAGACGATATGACAACAGAAAAAATCGGCAGGATCTTTCAGGTGTTTGTCTAACGTTCCGTAGCTAAATGTCATATTTAGTTAATACCTTCAAAAAGATCTTTAATTAGGCCAGAATGTGGTTCCAGTCCGGCCATGCTGCCTACAGCAATACAGATTAAAGGGAGCTCATATATAAATAAAAATAAATAAATATATCAATAAATGTAACTTTTTGTTTTATATTGCTTTAGACAAGTTTTATTGGAGTTTTGACTTCCTTGAAAATAAGTGTAAACAAACAAGTTTCTTAGTAGTTAGATGTTAGTAATAGATGGTAAACTATAGTTTCTAATATTAGTTAGAGCTAAAAAAAAAATATAATAATAATGCAACTAATACAAAATCAATCATTTAAAGTTTTAATTTATATTTGTATGAAAAATTACACTATTAAAGTTGTGTAGATGTGGCTAAAAAGCTAATTAATTACATGCTCTGTGGTTGACTTAATCTAAATTAATCACATTTAACTGCATTCCTAAGCAAAGATTTTAGGTGAGGAGTGAATGAATGAATGAATGAATAAATAATGAATAACTGGCATAGATTCATAAGCTCCTGTAATGAGCATCAGTCAGTAACAGGTACTATAATACTGTATATAGCTGAACCTTTATGAACCTATACATTACAAAACTATAATAGAAAACAGAAAATTCTGGATATTCTAGGTTGCTCAAATACGCCATAATTTTTATTTAGAATTAAGATATTTGACCATATTTTAATCAATAGTTTTAGTAGTCCAAATAAAATGAAATGGTGCCAATAAAATATTAAACATTCTTTATTATTATTTATTGATTGTTTTAGTATGTTTTAATGTGATTTGCCTTGGGACTTTTATTATGAAGCTCAAAATGGCAGATTAGCCACAATAGCTAATGGCTAACTGGAGATGCTAACTGTTTATCCAAGATGAATTAATGGCTGATGTTGGTAATGCTGGTTAGATTAGAAGGTTCTGGGGTTTAATATGATGTGTGGATTTTGGCTATAGTTGACTCCAGTCTTTAATTATTCTTTAATTATAGGGAGTAAAGAGGACAGCCAATATTATTCAACGCAAGTTTAACCGATTCATTTGAATAGTGCCTCCATGTGGAATAATAAAGCACTAACTTAAGTCAAATTTGGGGCAAGCATAGACTGTGTATAGCTGGACAGAGCATCGTCTCTCAAAAGTGAAGCCACCACAGGTCGGGCGCCCCCTGCTGTTTGGTTGCAGAAAGCTGTGTAACCCCACCCATCCCCATAGGTTTCAATGGCAAAACAGACAACTTTCAATCACGTTTTATTTTTCTAATATACTGTAATTCTACCTCCTTTATTTAAATGCAGCAGCTAGTATAACCTCTGCTTATATTGTAAAATTGTTTATATCCCCACAGAATTCGTTTTTTAAAACGTTATTCAGCTCTATTCAAAAAGGTGTGGTTATTGTAAAAGGGCTGGTTATGGGCGGGACCAATAACAGACGTCAGCTCCGCTCCGTTCCGCTCTGCAGCCTGTGACCGCGAGGCAGCCCTCAGGGGCGGGGTTATTTAAATGAGTAGGCTGCTCTCCACAGTCTTTCTCCCTCCTCTGGACTCTACTGCGCAGACTCGGGTTTCAGGATTGCCAACACGGCGGAAGATTTTGGCTTCATTTTCATTGAATGAATCTTTTTTTACAGTCTCTGGGGGCAAGTGTAAGGGAGTTTAGAGTGCCTGTGTTTTACACACGTAGATTATATATTTCAAATGAAAGTATTATATACAGTATATATTGCAGTATCAATATTTTGATCCCTAATCAATATTATTCCATATAAAATTCAGAAGACTCGTAGGTTTGTGGTGAGTTTAGAATGTACATTTAATTAAATGTGTGTTTGTGTTGTTTAAATGTGGTGATTGGCTTAATTTGGTAAGTAAACGGAGAACGATGAAGCTTTTCACACTCTGATACTGTTTATCCTGAGCACTGTATTGTATCTGAATTTTAAAAAGTTGGTGGAGAGTCCCTTCAGCATCATTTCAGTCACAATAGTTTGACTTAGTGCTTTAGATTTAAACTATTAGATATAAGATTTACCTCCTACATGCCTCATTTTCTTTTTCTTCTTAGAATCTCTTTCTATCTTTCTTTCTTTCTTTTTGCTACTTTGGATTAAAACTAATATTCACTATGATTAACTTTTTGCCGTACATTTACAGTATTTATTTATTTTTAAGCAGTAATTATTTTTTTTTATTAAATTATTATTAAATATTATTAAATATTTTTATTTTATTTCTTGCAGAATTTACCTCTCTTGGACCGCCCGATCTGCCCGAGCTTTGGTGCCCTCTGGCTGGTCCTGTGTTGCGGACACTCGGGCTGGTCACTGAGACTGAGGCGGTCCATGCCCGTCTCTGTGAGGATGTGTGTGTTCTGCATTAGGCGAGGGTCTCTGTCTTTTGATCTGAAGGGACTGCAGGGGGGCAGGAGCTCAGGCATGTCCGCTGTATCGTACAATCCGGTAACGGAAGCATCTCTCTGCCTCTGCGGTTTTCCGCCGTTCCTCGGAGCAGCCTCCTCCTCCTCCTCCTCATTGTTTTCCTCCCCCTCCTTCTTGGAGCCCACCGCGTGCTCCTTCCCCCCCTCCTCCTTACTTCCGCAGCAGTACAGCATGCAGCAGTGCAGCAGCCGAGCTCGTAGGGATGAAAACAATCCAGAACCACTCCTTCCTTTCTCAGATATTAAAAAGAATAAGGCAAGGTAAAACTGCTGATGCTATAAACTGACTGTTGGTTGGCTCAGTGGGTCCAGCATCTTACCAGTACTGTAGCTCTCCTCATACAGGGCTGCAGTTGGGCTGCACAGTCCTATATCTGCATCACTTCCACTGAACCTTCTATAACCTTCTGTTCTCCACAGCTCGTGACTGAGTTCATGCCACAGGCTGACCGGTGTGGCTGGAAAGGATCAGTGCTGACTGACTGATCTGCCCCCCACATACCCACCCACCCCAGCTCCGCTCTCTGAAAGCTGTTTGGTCTTAAAGGGCCACGAGCTTCATCACGTCTGAGGGATTTCCCAGCCCGGCCCCTCGTTACGACACGTCCTGGACCCGACCCAGCCCAGGCTGTTCTCCTCTAAATCCAGATGATGAATCCAAACAGGGAGTTTGTCTCTGTTCTCAGGACAGGGTTTATATCTCCAGATGAGCTGCTTTAATAGCCCTGCCCCTTGGTCCAGACCCTCTACTGAAGCTCACCTGCAGTCCAGTGAAGTTCAGATACTGAACCAGTGAAGAGCAGGACAGAATTCAGCTCTAGAGACAGAACTGAAACTGGGAGGACGCTGTTGTTTTGCTGCCATAGCAACAGAGAAGCAGCGCCTCCAGTCTTTCAGTGATCAAACCTATATATCATCTTCCTTTCTCCTATCTCTCATTTCTCATTTTTCTGCATTTCTTTCGTTTAATTGTCATGTTTTTTTTTTCCCCAATTCTCATTTCCCTTTCTTTCCATTGCATTTCTTTTTTCTTTTCTTTCTTTTGGCTCCCATTTCAAAATCTCTTTTTTTTGCTATTTCAGAATTCATTTTGTTATTAAAATCATTTTGTTGTAAATTCATTCTTTTCTTTCTTTTTCTTTGTAGTGTTGTCTTTTTTCATTTTCTTTTTTCCTTGTCTTTTTTACCCTCTGCATTTTTTCCCTCTTTTTAGGTTTGTCTTTTTTTTCTCCTTGTGTTTATCTCTCTTTCTATTCTCCTCTTTGTTTCTTTGTTTCTTTCTTTCTTTCTGTCTTTCTTTCTTTCTATCTTTCTTGTCATTTTTCTCATATCATACTTTGTTCTAACTTTATCTTACACTGGCAGTCTCTGTTAGTGGAGATTGGGTTTTATCTGGAAATCTTTGTATCTATGCCTGTGGTTGAATATGTGAGATAGACATAGATTTCTTATGACCTCAGTTTCGGTGATGTGTTCTGTTGGAATTAAGAGCTCATGCAGGTGATTGTATCGTAGCGGTCCCACCCTGTTCAGATACAGTGGTGACAATGATGGACGGTGTGTTCTGGTTTGACAGGTTAAGCAAGTTTCTTATTTAATGGCTCTTTCTGTCCTTCAGTATAAAGCAGTGCTTTACTGTTCCCTATCAGACTAAATCAGCCAGCGGTGCTTCAGCGAATCACTCAGGTGAGTGGATATGGGTAATCAGACAATCAGGCAGCTAAATTTAGAACTCATAGTTGTGGAGGTTTCGGATCTGATTGAGTTTTCAGTGATTTAGAACTTAAAACGCTGATTTTAACTGAAAGATATTATTTGTCAAATCCGTCAAATTTCCAAAAAATCACAAATGCCCAAATCTACCATTTTATTTGATATATATATATATATATATATATATATATATATATATATATATATATATATATACGTATATATATACGTATATGTATATGTATATATATATATATATATATATATATATTTTTTTTTTTTTTTTTTTTTTTTTGTGTTGATACAGTGTGTTCTGGAATTGCCAGGTTTCATTAGATCATATTTGTAATCAGTTATTAATTAGTTACTGAGAGAGGAAGCGTCATACGTGACATAACAAATGTCAGCAGTCGACTAAATGTTAACTTTAAATGTTACCTTATGTTGCATATGGTAATATATAATTTGCAATTTTGCATAAATTATATTTTTTCTTACAAAGATGTGCTGTTTCTAAACTATGGAAAATAAAAGCTTTGATATGGCAACCATATGTAAACATTTAATATTGTAACATAAGAACAAATGGTTCAGCATTTGACTACTTTTGTTTTCATAATATATATTATTTTTCACAGCCATGACTACTAAAGTGGTTATCACTCCTCCCTCGATGGTGCTGGAGTCCAGAGTGTCTGACGAGTGGGGGTCTGGAATCTGTGACTGCTGTGATGACGTACCTGAATGTAAGTTACTCTGTAGTGTTTTGGTTGGGGTGCAGTTGTGCTGATTTTGTGTCACAAAAATATTGTAATTATTAAAAAAAAGGCATTTTGGAAGAGTTTTTAAGTGTAGAAATGGTGTGGGCAGATTATAGCTTAAGAAACATATTGACGACAATAAATATATTCTATATTTACAATATATCGCTCAGCCCTGCAAAAAACCTGCAGGATTGACCGATAATAAAGTTGCCATATGACATATATTAATTTATTGAGCTTCATAAGGATTAACAGAATTTAACATGCCTGTAATTAATTTGATTTCAAAGCAGGCTTTCACAGGGTCACAGGGTCATCATCAGGTACGCAGCTGTTCCAGTTCTAGAATAACAGCTCACCAAGAACAGGAGTTCACACTTGTGTACTTATTAAGAAATGGTCCTGTTTTTTTGCTGAAATAAGTCCTCTACACGTACTTCATACAGTTGTATGGAAGGTACGGATCGTGCTGGTGATTTCTGTATCTACTGTAACTGTAGATTAACCCTTATTTCTAAACAGAAAGTAAAAGAATCGGGAACACTTTACTTGGATGGTCCATTTGATGGCATCGTTAATGCTCTACTGACATTCTACTAACATTCAACTGCATGTCTATTAAATGCAATTGGACTGAAAATTGAAAGTAAATGATTCTCTATTGAATGTAACCCTACATTTAACTGTAACCCAAACTCTAAACTTAACATTTTGGGATTGGGTTTAGAGTTAGATTTTAAGCTTAGGTTAAGGTTAGGGTTAGGTGTAGGTATAGGTTCTATTTTGAATCATTTGCCTTCAACATAGGGTTAAGTTACATTGAATGGACATTCAATTCAGTGTTAGTTGAATGTCAGTTGAGCATCAACAAGGCCATAAAATGGACCATCCAAGTAAAGTGTTACCAAAGAATCTGAGTGTAATCTGTTGTGTTTAATCTGCTGGGTAACAGGAATGCTCTTGCAGGGAACCTATTCTGGCTGGGAGACGGACTTTGGCACAGAATCTGAAAAGTCTTGGTTCCTCCTAAAGTTTTGTCCTCTTAATGTTAGAGTTTTTACTTGTCACTGTTGTCACCACAATAATTGGCATCTCTGTGGTGCTGCTTATAAGAGGCATGGGCCTGTTTTTCTCTATAGAGCTGCTTTGTGACAATTTCTGCTGTAAAAAGGCATCTCACTGGACTGACAACATTCTACTGTACAATCCAGTCAGTGTAATGTATAGTTCTTCAGTTCACTCAGTCACTAAACTGCAGTGTGAAAGCAAAACAATATGGACTAAATGTACAATCTAACAAAAACATAAATATTGGATCAGACTCTGGTCTGGAGTCCAGCCTGTTATTTTTAACCCTAAAGGGTTCATGCAGTATTGTTGTTGTAAAAGCTCTTGAATTAAGGCTGCACTGTAATCATGTCCTGATTGGTTTGTTTCAAATCTAATTAGATGGTTTACAGAAGCAAAATTGTAGCAGTTGAAACAGACCTACTTATGGACCTGACTGAGCTCTTTCTGAAGGTTAAGTGTCCCCAAGATGTTTAACGTAAACATTGTGTGCTTGTGGGATGAGAAGACAATGGAGACACTATACACACCCATACCTACTTCCTGTGTTGTTCCTCAGGTTGTTTTGCATTCTGGTGCTGCCCTTGCTTTGCCTGCATAAAGACAAAAGAATATGGACAGTGCTTATGCCTCCCCCTGCTGGACATATGCGGTATCGTCCCTGCAGCCACTCTATCAATGAGAGTCTCGATGCGCCACCGCTATGGCATTAAGGTAGGGGAGAGAAAATACAGCTCTTCAGTTTCTGAATCAGTTTCTCTGATTTTGCTATTTATAGGTTATGTAAAATGAACATTGTTTTATTCTAGAAACAACTGGAATTTCTCTCAAATTCCAAATAACAATATTGTCATTTAGAGCATTTATTTGCAGAAAATGAGAAATGGCTGAAATAACAAAAAAGGTGCAGAGCTTTCAGACCTCAAATAATGCAAAGAAAACAAGTTCATATTCATAAAGCTTTAAAAGTTCAGAAATCAATATTTGGTGCAATAACCCTGTTTTTAGTCATCTTGGCATGTCCTCATCCACCAGTCTTACACACTGCTTTTGGATAACTGTATGTCACTCCTGGTGCAAAAATTCAAGCATTTCAGTTTGGTTTGATGGCTTGTGATCATCCATCTTCCTCTTGATTATATTCCAGAGGTTTTCAATTTGGTGAAATCAAAGAAACTCATTATTTTTAAGTGGTCTCTTTTTTTTCCAGAGCTGTACAAACACAATTATGTTTTTACAAACATACAATGATGAGAAAAAAACATATTAATCACATTATATGTTATAATGCAAGGATCTTTTTCAATTGTGTAAATTGTTGTTATAGTGGTCTTTGGTTTTGTTACTGTACTGTGTATAGGTTTAAGCCAATGATGTACTAGTGCATCTCAAAAAAAAAAAAATCAATATATGAAACTCCATATGTCATATAGATGTATTACACAAAGAGTGATCTATTTTAAGCATTTTTTGTTATTATTTTATTATTATTATTATTGTTATTATTATTATTATTATAATGGCTCACAGCCAATGAAAACACAAAAATCTGTGTCTCAGAAATTTTGAATATTATATAAGACCAATTGGTACTTTTGGCAGTGTGCCAAGTCCTGCTGGAAAATGAAATCTGCATCTCTATAAAAGTTGTCAGCAGAGGGAAGCATGAAGTGCTGTAGGATTTTCTGTGAGAACACCAAAGAGGACTTTGTACTGGATCTAACACAGTGAAGCAACATGGCTCTTCTTTTCGTTTTCCAGCAGGAATTGGCACGCTGGTCAAACTTCCAAAAGTAGCAATTGGTGTTATGAAATATTCAAATTTTCTAAAACACTGATTTTTGGGTTTTTGTTGTCAACATTTAAAATGGATCATTCTGTGTGACAGACAGACAGACAGACAGACAGACAGACAGACAGACAGACAGACAGACAGACAGACAGACAGATAGATAATTTATTTTATTTGCCAAATGTTGTAGTCTTTTTTTTTTTTTATTGCGGATTAAAAAAATTAAAAAGGGGAAAAAATGTGTACAGGTATGTGTATTTACTTAATGCACATAAATAGCCCATTATTTGGCCCAGATTTGATTTGAAGTGTGTTTTCCATGAGCTGCAGAAATCAGAAACCTGTAGAAGATCTAGTCATGTTTGCTGCCCATAAAACTCACAAAAATCTTTTTTACTAATGACCCTAGAACTGTTTGATTTTTCTCTAATAAACAAATCAGCTGTTGGATGACGACTACTGAATAATACTAAACTCCTATTGGATGTTTATGTTTTCATTCACAGGGGACGATCTGTAACGACTGTTTGATTGCCACTTGCTGTACCTCCTGTGCTTGGTGTCAGATGTCTCGAGAGATGAACAAGCGGTCTATTCCCATTGCCCTCATCAACGCAAGACCAACGTTGTAGCAACATGGTGTTGATTACGAATTGATGAGTCTATATGAGTCCATGTTCTGTCAAAACAAAGTATTATTATAGTAATATTATATACCACCTGAAGGATTTTGAGTGTTTATTACCTTGATACTTGTTATGCCTGAGTTTAGATCAAAACATTTTTATTCTTAGTGAATTTATTGATATTGTTGATTCTAAGGTTCTGTGAACTTCATTGCATTATTCTGTGTATTCTTTTATTTATAGAAAATATGTTGTATTTAAATAAAAATATAAATGTTTGTCAAATTGCTGATTGACATTTTTGTTAAATTACAGTTCATTATTTAAAAATAACTGACGATTATTTGAACAGTAAAAAGTGGGTTTACGTAGACTAGGGAAAAAAAAAAATTCTAGCCTACCATGAGTCGTCATAAATCACATGAGAACATTATCACTTCTGATTGGTCACAGCTATATGGGCTGGGAGAAGGCAAGTAAATACAGGAAGAAGGTTCTGTGTTCTGGACTAGAGCATAATTCTGTGCAGTTTAACAAGAAGCAAAAGAAAATAATGCATTGTTCACAGCTGCCACTGTCCGTATTCTATAATGCAGCCAATATCAGGAAAGCACCAAATTCCAGCTCTGATATATCAGCCAGCAGATGCCTGTGCTGACCAGCTTTCAACATGAGAAATCATGGCCAGTTGTGCCCTCTCAGACTCTGGCTGCTGATGGAGTAGTATGACCCCGAATCTTTATTTGGGATCCTCTGGCCATAGTGCTAGCATTTTAATCTGCTGAGCTCTGTTCTCTGCTGAGATTGGAGTAAACTTCTTGAACTCTGCAGTGCTGATTTTTTATCTATTTACTTCTGTAATCTACACAGTGTTGTGAAAAATATTTGGCCCATACAGATTTATTTTGCTTTTTGTTTATCAGACATACACTAAACAAAAACACAACACACTTGGTTGTGCTCCCATCTAAGACCTCTCTAAGAATATGTACACAAAAGGCTTTCTCTCATTTTCTCTCAAATTGCTCACAATTGGGTGTAAATCTGTTTGTGAGCTCTTCTACCAGCTACAGTTGTGGCAAGTTAAGATGCTGATTAGACACAATGATTATTACACCGGTGTACCTTGGGCTGGCCACAGTAAAAGACCTCTCTAAAATGTGTACTTTTTGCAGTATTGTGAGAATCTGGGGTTTAGAAAACCAGTCTATATCTGGTGTGAAAGCTTCTAGCAGTGCAACACATCTCCTTCACATAGAGTCACGATCAGGTTGTTGATTGTGTCCTTCTTTAATAGACCACTGAAGTGGTGTGTCATTCTGTAGTCCTCGAAAGGCTTCCGTGTCTAAGCGGTTGTTCCCTATGAGAAAAATGAATAGGGCTTTCAAAAACCCGCCTCTGTCACATTCTCTGGTAAATACATCTGTTCAGACCCCTGTACGATTTATTCTGTGTACATTTTACTCCTGAACATCACTGGATCCTCTGAATTACGACATCATTTAAGATTCCTAATGAGAAAAATGCTAGCTTTAGGCTAATGCTACAGCGGAGTGAACTGAACTCCCAGCGTAGCTGCAGAGATCAGCAGAGGACTCTTTTCGATGCAACACCAGCAAACTCCAGCCTTAACTTTACAGCATATTAAACACACCTGAGCCAACTAATGAACTAACTGCCCTTACTGAGGAGAGCTGAGAGCGTCACAGCATAAAATCAGTAAAACGGGTCAGTAATACTCCAGAACCAGCTGTTACACGTTTTAACATTTGCCGTCTTTATGATGCAGTGAAGTAAACTGGTGTTTCTGGTTTGTTGTCGCCTCAGTGAGGGCAGGTAGTTAGTTGATTAGTTAGTTGTTAGTTGATTATTTGGGTCAGGTGTTGTAATAAGTATAAACGAATGACCGTTATTAAATACTAAACCCTTCGGAGAAGCGCTGCTGAACTGAAAGCCACTTTCTCTTATTATCTGCCTTTTAAAGCTCTAACACAGACTACACTGCTCAACATCACACTGCTCAACATCACTGAAAGAGTTTTTACCTGTTCAAATGCTTTAATGATCCTCTGTGAATAAGCATAATAATCCAAAACGCGGTCTGATCAGAGTTCACTGGTGTTATGCAGAATCCAGTCCTGTCATTTCCAGCCGCTGTGCTGCGATATCAGTTAAGCATTAGCTTAAAGTTAGCATTTTTCTAATTACTACCCTTAAACGATCTCGAAATTCAGAGGATCCAGTGATATTTAGGAGGTAAATGTACACAGAATAAAACGTACAGGGTTCTGAACATATTTATTTACCACAGAATGTGACAGAGGCCAGTTTTTGAAAAGCCCATTCAAATTCCCCATTCATTTGAACCACTTAGACACGGAACCCCAAATATGGGCATAAACAACATGGCGCCTACTACAAAATGAGGACATGATTTCACTGGTCTATGGCTGTGTGAAGTTGCTAAATATTGTGTTGTGAGGCCGGTTGGAGGTACTGCAAAATTCTCTAAAACGTCTTTGGAGATGGCTTATGGTGGAGAAATGAACATTCAACTCCTGCAGTCAGCATGCCAATTGCATGCTCCTATGCATTTGTGGCATTCTATTATCATATTCATTTTAGAGTGGCCTTTTATTGTGGCCAGCCCAAAGTACACCTCTGTAGTAATCGCTGTGTCTAATCAGCATCTTGATATGCCACACCTGTGACTGGTGGATGGTTCTTCTTCATGCTTCTTCTGACAGCTATTAACAGGTTGAGCAAGTAAAAAAATGCTGCACATTTCCCTGTAGAATCTACCAACAATAGAGTCAGTAAATCAATGTGAGTGACACTTCTTCATACCTTTCTTCTGCTGTCAACACAATGGTTGCAGCTGATCAAAACAAGTTGAAAAAAAAGTGCGTTACCCAGATTGGTGTGCTTGTTTCACGCCTCTTTCGTTTTGACGCACTGTAATAAATGGCTAGAATTTTTACAGCATTAATAATGTACAAAGAACAACCTCTACCTGTAGAATAATTTATAAATTAATAAATAATTTGATTTTAGATTAGTAAAGTGTGAACCCTACAGGAAACATAATATAATTCTCATTGTAGTAATTTTGAGTGGGATTCCTTTTTTAGTAGTCTAAACAGAAGTCTGCATTCGCTATTTTTTTTTTTTATTAAGATCTGCACTGATTTTATCATCACTAGATTGGGTGAAGATTCTTGGAATAAAGATTGGATTCTGTTCTAAATTATCTGAGCTGCATAGAGAATACAACAAAAGGAGGGAATTATACTCCACAGGTCCTTCTAAGGGTATTGGAAGGATTATTTTGTTTACTAGAATTTAAATTAAAGTGACTAACTTTTAAGGCCAATTTCACTGGTAGTTCGATTTTTTGGTCCGGATTGGCAATAAGTTTGTTTACTTGAGGGGTTTCTTCATTTGGTTTGGTTTGTTTTCACACAGGCACAAACCTGAATGCACCAATATGCTCCCCATCAAAGCTTGCGAGCACAACGTCCCCTCTGATTGGTCAGAGCTCTCTGCCGTGGAAGCAACAAAGAAAATATACTGTAGGAACTGTGTTCTGTATTTAATATCAATGCGTATAGTTGCGCACTGTAAAGCTGCTTTAACACTGAATGCGATCAATTCGCTGTTGCACTTTCAAAACCCAGCATTTTCAATGGGATGTGCAGCGCAGGTGTCCACAGGGTAAACAGAGTTATGCAGTTGAGAACAGTGAACGCTGCACATACCATGTTGAGTTTTGAAAACACCTCAGCATGGAGCAGCAGCAGAGACAGCATTTGTTGTTAGTTATCTGGCTAACGTATCTGGTTATTGCTACACCTGAACAGCTCTTTAACTAAAATATAAAGAGCATATTTGTTAGTCGGGTTGGAACAAGATCGAATCACATTCTTACTACAAGCGAACCACTCTGGAGTTCATTTGCAACCAGATTGTAACCACCTCCTCTAGTGGGTCTGAGTGCGGTTGTTTTGGTCTGAACCTGTGTGCGATTACTGTTTGCACTCTTGGTGCGATTAGTTTCAGCAGGTGTGAAAACAAACCAAAGGTTTTTTTTTTTTTTAATAATGCTAGTGTGAAAGTGCCCTTTTTGTCAGAATCAACGTCCAATTTAAAGCAGCATTATGTGAGATTTTTTTTTTTTTACCCCATTTGGGTTCCCTCAACAGGAGCAGAAGGTAATCTACTGTTACCCTATTGCCACAAATACAAATTTGAATAATTTCTAATGGACTGTTTGACCAAAAATCTTAAACTTGGACTCATCTGTCCACAATATCTTTGTCCAGACTTCCAGTGACCAGTGTCTTTTCTCTTTGGCCTCTGGCCAGTTTGAAGTATGGATTTTCCTTGGTCATTCTGCCTTAAATTCTGAAGCATCCTGAAATCGCCTCTTGAGCATTTATCTTCTTTTCAGGGGCTCCCACTCTTGTTTTTGTCCTTCTTAAAGCCAGTTTGTTCTACTCTTTTTAGCTTCTTTGCAATGTCTCACACTGATTAGCCTTTCTTTCTTAACACAACAGTAGACTGATGGGTCTCTTTTAAAAAGTTGTTTATTTCAGGCCATTTTGAATCTGTAAGTAAACCAACAACTACTGATGCTTCTGATATGCAACTAACCTAGGATGTTGTGCTCCTTTTTATGTTCTCTTACTAGAATAACATTTTATAGCTGGTCAACAAAATTGAAAGCCAAGAAAGTGTTGCAATCTGGTGTAGACATTCTTGGAAAATTCTTGTTGTTGTTGTGTGTGTGTGTGTGTGTGTGTGTGTGTGTGTGTGTGTGTGAGTGAGCATTATCATGCTGAAAAATGCCAGTTGGAAGCACTGAGACCATGTGTTGCACAGTTCATATCACTGAGCTTTCTTCAAAAGTAAGGAAATCAATTCACAAAACATCAAATCAAATACAAAACATAAAGAATACAAATAAATTAAATGAAAAAACAAACACAAATACACTAATGACTAGCTAAAAAGGTCGATGTATGCCATGATGCATTACTAAATAATACATTGTATGACAACATATTGAATGCAATTTTATACATATGTATTTTTATTCACCATGGATTAAAACAATGCTAAACTAAATCATAAGAATTGTTCTGTAGCTCTACATTAGAGTTCATTCTGGTTGTGAATTAAGAATCTGAATCTGATGACAATTGAATAAGATATGACCGAGATTGCTCAACCTGATCTGTTTTCATCAAAGGTGTTGAGCAAGTTAAGGAAGTAACCAGAGATAAATGTCATGCATTCTCTGCATGTTTTAAATCAACAAAACAATCTGTCCAGAGAAACAAATGATCCTGCCGTGACGGACAAACCAGAACTCTCAGCAGCACGGGCAACACCAAGACCACAGGTGAGATCATAAGTTTTGTGTCTAGAAATGCTTATAGCTAAAAAAAAAAAAAAAAAAATCTCTATCTATCTATTCACTATCTTTAGCTAGTGGAATGATAATATTTAATGTTGAAATGCAGACGTGATCTTTAAAATTAATCTGATTTATCTTCTTGGTTTGGAATGCAGTTATTCTGCGTTAAACCTTCTAGACAAGATATTGTGTGAATGTTCAATAACATGATCATGTTAAATAAGTTAGCATTCTCTACAGATATATACTTCTTATGCATGATAAGTAAAACTGTATGCATGACAGTAAAACTGTTTAACTTTGTGTCACACTGTTCTGAAAACATCCTCATAATGCAAGAGAGCAAACGTCAATTACTTACAAAATATACCAGATATGTTTTATCAGTGCAGAACTGCAAAAGTGGCAAGTGCAAAAATATCATTTTTTGCCTTTTGAGGCCATTTTTTATTGGTTTCTTTTTCAGGTTTTTCAAAGTCTGTAATCATTACTTCTTACATCATTTTGGTTTAACTCTTTATTGTAAAACCAAAACAGTTGTATTAATGCTTTCATTTTGAGCATGGCTATTTTGGCACAGACCAAAACAAGCAGAAAGTGATGCACTGTTAAGATTTAGCTTTGGTTTGTTTAGCATTCATACTGACATACTTAAAGAGCCACTAAATTCTAAACCATATTTTGTCAATTAATAGCTGAAATGTGTCCCTTTGAAGTAAGGAAACATAATAGTTCTGCTTGCATATATATTATATTTAATGTTTATATTTAAACATATCCTAACCTTTTAAAAATCGTTAAATTCAGCCTCTGCAGCCTCCTCTTAGGTTCAGCTGTGCTATAGGTGTGGATGATGGGTCCGTGTATTTTGGTACGCAAACACATCACAATATACAGATCAGTTCGTCAATAATGCCACCCTCCTGCTCATGTCCAACCAATCTGGGACTCACCACTATTAGAGGCATACTGCTGCTGCTGCAGCTCATTTGACTCAGGATTTGATTGAAGTTATTTAACCCTAACCAATAAGCGAAAACATCTCGAAACAATTGTGTTAATAGTTGTCCAACATATTATTAAGAAGTGGAAGGAGAGTGGGGACACATCATATTTAAGGAAGGAATGTGTCGTAACAAAAACTTGAATGATGGTGGGCGGCAATCATTTTGGTGTAGTCATAGAAAAACAACACTAGAACTCAAAAATATGTGTAATAGTGAAAGTAAAAGCATTTCCACACACACAGTGCCCAGGAAACTCAAAGGTTTAGGACTAAACAGATGCATAGCCTTAAGAACACCACTTATCAGTGAGGATAACTAGCAAAATGGATTCAGTTTGCTAGGGAGCAAAAAGATTGGACTATGAAGCAGTGGAAGGAGGTGGTCTGATGAGTCCAGATTTATGCCCAGTGCCTACTGTACATGCCTGTGGGGCAGTGCTACGATCTGGGGCTAGTGTAGTTGGTCATACCTAGGTTCAGCAACATATGTATGTACAATAATGTACAGTATGTACAACCAAATATTATATATTTTTTGGCCAGACAGAGTATTTTCTGAGGTACTAATAGGAATCTAGAAATTTGAGAGTATTTTAGAGAGCAAACAGTGTAGTAATAAGACAGTCTCATGCTATTCCTATTGTCTTTCATGCAGGACCTCCTTCTGAATTTGCTGTACGTAGTTGATCATGGCAGGGACAACTGTTGTAGTTCAGCCAGCACCAAAGGCTGTGCCTCGTGTCACTTTTTGGACTACTGGTCTGTGCGACTGCTGCCAGGACATGAATAACTGTGAGTACTTAAATATACTCACTACAGACTTTACAGCGTTTATTCTAATGTTATATTGTATTAATTATTGAGATTGTAGCACATTACTGTAGTCTTTATACTGTACGGCTGATCCTTTTGCCTTTAGGCTGCTTTGCATTCTGGTGCTGTCCTTGCCATGCTTGCTCCACAACAGAAAAATTTGGTGAGAACAGATGCCTGCCCCTGGTGGATATCTGCGGCCCAGCGGTGATGGCGGCTTTTGGGGTCGCTATTTGTGTGCCACCAGTGGCACTTTCCATGAGGGTGGCAGTACGCTACAGATACCAAATCTCGGTAAGCTTTAAGTTCTTCGAACCATGATCAAGCAGCAGCCTTAAACTTTAATTTACCACATTTTTCACACTATAAGGTGCACTTAAAATCCTTTAATTTTCCCCAAAAATTGTCAGCGCACCTATTAATCCAATGCACCATATGTATACATTTGAAAAAAGTGAGGTTGTAAGCAGCAGTAAAGCCATCCAACTGAAGTACAGCATTATACAGAAGTTTTACATTTAAGTTTTCCAGCACCGAGATTTGAGATTGATGCAGGATTAGCATTAGCCGCTAACTGCTCTAGCTCTTTTGCCATTCAGATATGAGTATTTTTGGCCTGTAGCCCACTGCTAACCCCGGCTAGCACTGCTGGAGCAGCATTAGCTGCTAACCACACTAAACACTAACTCTTTCACTATTCAGAGGTGAGTATTATCACCACCCCTACCCAGTGGCGAGACGGCTGAATTAGAAGGTAAACATGACAGCACCCCTGTTCCTTACTAGTGTCGCATAATGCGCCTTAAAATCTGGTGTGTGCCTTATAGAGCAAAAAATATGCTATGTTGTTTTGTTGTTGACGATGAAAAAAAAAAAAAAATCTATAGGTTCCCAAAATTGTGCAGTCTAATCAATATTCACTAGTCTGATCACTATTGCCAGTGTCTACCTTTATCTGTCATTTGGAAACTGTGACCAATAAACAGCACAAATTAATAAATATGCAAAATTACCATGGTTGATTTACTGCAATTTGTAAAAAGAAACAAGGAGGAACAGTGCGGTGTACTAACTGCTTTAGACAAAAAATATATAATTTAAAATCTATTGGTAAATTATTAAGTATTTGGTAGATTAAGGATGTGGGACACTTCACTTATAACCACCACCCCCTTGGCTCAAGGCCTGACTGTAATTATTTTCATGCATACAATATTTTTTTTTTTACATACTTTAATTTTTTTAACCTACAGTGTCAAACAAAAGTAACTACATCCTTTACTTTTGTGTAAATATTTTATTTTATATATTTTCATGGGACGGTACTATAGAAATTAAACTTAGAACTAAATTAGAGTAGTTAGTGTACAGCTTTGATAGAACTATGGATTCTAAGCATAACTTCTGAACATCTTCTGAACATACCACAACACACATCTATTAATGTCTACATAACTGTCAACACAACTGAGTACACCTCACATCCAATTTGTGCTCAGTCATGACGTTGTCCCGCTCTGGTATTATGTGGCTGCTTAGAGGTGTTTTGGGGACAGTTTTTTCATACTGGCTACTGGATATCCAACAGGACAGCTCATGGCAAAGAACTCTCTGAGGATGTGCTAAATAGAATAGTTGCATTCCACAAAGATGGCCTAGGCTATGAAAAGAACTAGTTTCACTCAGAACAGGCTTTGCCAGGGCAGTTGAGTCTGAATTTTTTGCGTAATATCCAGAGGCTGGCTTTAAAAAATAGATGTATAAGAGCTGCCAGAAATCATGCAGAGGTTGAAGACATGGGAGGACTACCTTTAAGTGCTTAGACCATACGCCACACATTGTATCAACTCTGCCTACTTTGTCATTGTCTCTACAGAAGATGCAAAAGAAAGGCTGCAAACACTTTTCTGAAGATAAGTAGTCCAAGAACATGAATTGGAACCATGTCTTGTGGTCGGACAAGACCAAGATAAACTTGTTATTATTGTATATATGTGTATTTCAGGGTGACATCTGTGAGGACATCGCCATTACCTGCTTCTGTGCTTGGTGCTCTTGGTGTCAGATGAACAGAGAGATAACGCAACGTCAACAACGTGCCATGGTCATCAGCAGCCAGCCGGTGGTCCCAGTCGTCACCACTCAGCCGGCGGCAGTAATAGTCAGCGCAGTGTAGCCAACAGAGACTCACGTTTTCTCACACAATTAAGAATCACCAGCTGGCATTATCAATAATTCTCTCATGGAATATGTTATTTTTTTACTAAGTGGTGTGATGTTCACAGGGTATTTTGGAAATATAAATTCTAATAATTACACTGTAATTACACAATGCATATACTAAAATATCAGTGCAGCACATCATAAACATTATACACGGTGAGCCATTTATATGGATGCACCTTAATAAAATGGGAATGGTTGGTGATATTAGCTTCCTGTTTGTGGCACATTAGTATATGGGAGGGGGGGGGACTTTTCAAGATGGGTGGTGACCATGGCGACTATTTTGTAGTCGGCTAATTTTATTTTCTTCAGTGAGAAGAGGGTCATGTGACACAACAAACTTATTAATAACAATGGTGTGCTTGGTTTTAACATAACTTTATTCCTTTTTTATGAGTTATTTACAAGTTTCTGCCCACTTATAAAATGTGTTTAAAGTGCTGCTCATTGTGTTCACACAGAAGAAATGCCAGCACAGGCTTCCAGTATCCGTAGTTTCAGGTGCTGCACATCTTGTATCTTCACAGCATAGACCACTGCCTTCAGATAACCCCAAAGATAAAAGTCTAAGGGGGCAGATCGGGAGACTTTGGGAGCCATTCAACTGGCTCACAATGACCAATCAACTTTCCAGGAAACTGTTCATCTAGGAATGCCCGGACCTGACACCCATAATGTGGTGGTGCACCATATTGCTGAAAAAACTCATCATCATCACATCATCATGTAGCAATTTCACATATCCAGTGGCCTTGAGGTTTCATTGATGAAGAATGGTCCCACTACCTTTATACCCCATATACCACCAATTTTTGTGTTCCAGCAGTCTTGAAGTGATCTATCCAGTGTGGGTTAGTGTCAGACCAATAGTGGTGGTTTTGTTTGTTAACTTTTTTCCATTCACATAAAAGTTTGTTTAAACTGAGGGTCCTGTTCCAATTGTTGCTTTTACACAGATCTGGGTCATTCTTGATGAGAAGCTGCAGCAGCTGGAGTTTGTAAGGGTGCCATTTGTGAGTAGCTTATATCCGCCGAAGAGATGTTCGACTGATGCCACTCTCCACTGGCGGCGAGTGCTACGCTGTGGGCTCTTGCTGAATAAAGCTAGCACAGCCACTGATGTGTCTACGTTAGTCGCAGTTTTCATGCGTCCACATTTTGGCAAATCCAACACTGAACCAGTTTCACGAAAACTGGGCAAGCTTTTTGCTAACTGTAGCATGGGAGATAGGCGGTCTCGTAGGGTGTCTTGCATTAAAATCTGCTGCAATGACCCAGGTTCTGCGTTCACCAGACATCAGCACAATTTCTTTCCGCTCCTAACGTGTTAACCTCTGCGACGTGTTAAGGGCTGTATACAAAGAGAAACTTGTAAATAACTCATGAAAGGATAAAGTTAGGTTAAAACCAAGCACAACACGTTTTTCTTGTGAAATTTGATGAAGTTTGATGTGTCACATGACCCTTTTCGTATTGAAAAAACTAAAGTTGGATCCAAAATGTCTTCAAGACTTCAAAATGGTTATGGTCACCACCCATCTTGAAAACCTTTCCTTCTCCCATATACTAATGTGCCACAAACAAGAAGTTGATATCACCAACCATTCCCATTTAATTTAGGTGTATCCATTTAAATGTCCCCTCCAAATCCTATAGAGCATGCATTTTACTTGCTAAAGAGGAGACTGAAAGGAGTAACCCCCCAAAACAAACACCAGCTGAAAGAATCTATGGTGAAAACCTGGAAAAGCATCACAAAAGAGGAATTCAAATGTTTGGTGGTGTTGGTGAGTCACCGGCTTACTAAATATATAGTCTTAATTACTTACATTTATTTTAAGTATTCTGTTCCAATATTTTTGTAAGAAAAATGTGGGTTCAGACAGAAGGTGCTATCTTCAAAACAGATGTAAATACAAAGCTGGAAATAAAAGCTGAAATGTTGATTTTTTGTCTCAGAATTTTTTTTTTTAATATAAAACCCAAATGTTTTACTTTACAGAAAAAATAAATTGATTGGTCTCACTGTTCCAATACATTTGGAGGGGACTGTAAGAATGCAATGGCAATGATGAGAATTGTACAGGTTCACACAGAAGGCATAAACTGGGTTTTAAATAAATAGAAGAAGTGAACCATGGGACATGGGTGTGTTGAAACTTATCAGGAATCCTTTTTGTTGAAGATCACAGGAGGTTTAATGTGGTTTAATTTAGAGATTAGAGATATTTCACAATATTTTCATAGGCTAGCATCCTTTCACTTTAAAGGCCTTTAAAAGTCCATTTTAATAACATCCAGCAAGACTTCTTAATTATTATTTATTGTATAATTCAGAGCAGATCAGTGTCCTTTGCAAACATAGTCTCCTCTGAACTAACAAAAGTATAAGACTGTGTTATCTCATTTCAATATGCATTTTACAGCAGTTCTAACAATGCACACTATAAACTAGTCCAACAGGAAATGCTCTGCCATGCATTTTAAAATGACAAAGACAAACAATTTTAGCAATCTTGCCCTCATAATGTATAGTCATGCTAAATGCCATGTTTTGACATGTCTGTCAGTCATCAGGTCTAATCTGTATGATGGCAGAAACCTATCATACAACCTATGATTAGCCAATCAATGCTATCATCAAGTTGTTAAATATTAGTAGTCTGCAAAGGAACATCACTCCCCAAGCACAAAGATGACTGGCTGCCAGGGGTCCTTCAGGCTAATGGGATCATGCAGTGCCCAGTCATGACTGAACTTCAATGCAGAACATGCAGCAGATGGTCATGACACAGTTAGCAAAGCTTACAGAGCAGCACAGTTTTTTAGGCTTTCATGTGTATTATACATACATACATACATACATACATACATACCATTTATAAGAATATAACAGAAGTTATATTGTGCTGTGAAAGACTAATGTTCTTGCAGAGACTGTAAATGTGTTATTTTACTGTCTTTATTCATTCCCCCAAGCCTTTTTTATCTTCTTCAATAAGTTGTGGAGTTTTGGGGCTCCGAGGGGTCCAGAGGGCTATGATCAGGAGATTGCCGGTTCAAATCCTGTTCATGTAGTTGGACCTGAGCACAATTGGTCTTGCTCTCTCTGGGTGAGTAGATGGTGCTCTCTCTCCTCACATCACTCCATAAGGGTGATGTCGATCAGCATAAGGTGCGTCTGTGAGCTGATGTATCAGAACTGAATCGCTGCGCTTTCCTCCGAGCGTGCTATGATGCTACTCGGTAAAGCTGCATCAGCAACAGTTTGAAAAGAAGCAGTGGCTGACTTCACTTCACATGTATCAGAGGAGGCATGTGCTAGTCATCACCCTACTGATGTTTTATTAGAAATAAAAATTTATGAAAAAAAAAAGTTTTCACACTAGACCTTTTTTTGCGTGTGCTTTCTCTGTGGGTTCGGTACTTTGGTTAAGTGTGAACGCTGTGGAAAAAAAATGCATGATTGTCTCTATTGGGAATGTGTACAGGTACCTTTCATCATTACATGTAAAACTGCAATAGCAACCATTTTTCTACAAAGCTTCCTTATTTTAGGGGCTTAAAAGTAATTGGACAAAGGCCACTTGACATGCCTTTAGGCTGCTTTGCATTCTGGTGCTATTTTTGCCAAACCTATTGGAAACTATATGCACCCCAGCAGCTTTTGAGGTCCTTCTCCTGTTAAGTTGCCATTTTGGATTCAAGATATTTGCATGACAGTAGTGACATATGGATGGATGGATTTATAGATAGATAGACAGACATAGTTAAGATTGGTTAAATCATGGTATTAATGTGTATTTCATGTTTTTCAGTTAACATTTCTGAGGACATCCCCATTGCCTTTTGCTGCATTTGGTGCACTTGGTGTCAGCTACCGTGGTCATCGGCAGCCAGCCGACAGCCATGTTGGTTAGCCCTTAATATATGCAGGGGTTGGACAATGAAACTGAAACACCTGTCATTTTAGTGTGGGAAGTTTCATGGCTAAATTGGAGCAGCCTGGTGGCCAATCTTCATTAATTGCACATTGCAGCAGTAAGAGCAAAGTGTGAAGGTTTAATTAGCAGGGTAAGAGCACAGTTTTGCTAAAAATATTGCAATGCACACAACATTATGGGTGACATACCAGAGTTCAAAAGAGGACAAATTGTTGCTGCACGTCTTGCTGGCGCATCTGTGACCAAGACAGCAAGTCTTTGTGATGTATCAAGAGCCACGGTATCCAGGGTAATGTCAGCATACCACCAAGAAGGACCAACCACATCTAACAGGATTAACTGTGGACACAAGAGGAAGCTGTCTGAAAAGGGATGTCCTGGTGCAAACCCGGATTGTATACAAAAAACATACAACTCTCCTGTTTCCACCAGAACTGTCCGTCTGGACAATAAATGATTGTGGTCCAAAACCAGGTGTTTCAGTTTCATTGTCCAACCCCTGTAAGTATATAGCCCTTTATATATAAGAATGTTTTGATGACTGTGATAGAGAATGTATAGTAGGGGTGTAACTGTACATGTATTCTTTACGAATCGTCATGCATAATCGCACTGAGAATACAAGGTACATGCAACCTATAGGAACATGCAAAAAACAATTAACAAAATGTGAAACCAAAGTTTCCAATAAGGAATCGTTGACTGTACACTGTTGCTAAACCTGCCATGCTAACTATAGTTTTTGTAGTGCATGTTCCCATTTTTGGCCACGGTCAAACTGACCCTCTTTTGATTTTTAATGCACGCCTTCTCCAATCTTAGACTAAATCAAATTGGTGAACAGGTGGAGTCAAGAAAATATCCCATTTGATGAAACTGGCATCAGTCAGTCAATTACTACAGTGAGAACACCTGGAGAGGGAGTGGCTTGGGCCACAGACATAGAAAGGAAGAGAAAGAAAGAAGATGTGTGCATAACAAGCTTTGTTTAAATGTAGCCTATATTAAACAAATTCTAACACTCTTCTTATTGTACAAATTTTGTATTCATTTTAAATAAAGTGAACCATTGGACATGGGTGTAATGTTTTTATTTAAGGTCAACAATGGTTTAAGGTGGTATACTTAAGGTGGTATACTTAAGTTTGCAATTTGTGGGCCATCAATTCCCAAGCACAAAGATGACTGGCTGCCAGGGGTCCTTCAGGCTAATGGGATCATGCAGTGCCCAGTCATGACTGAACTTCAGTGCAGAACATGCAGCAGATGGTCATGACACAGTTAGAAAAGCTTAAAGAGCATACACATTTTGGTGGGTCAGGGCTGGGTGTCAGTGTAATGAGTGTTGCACATACACTGTTAATAATAATGGAACCAACTATAGTTAAAGATAAATAGGTAATGTGTAGTTTTACTGTTCAGTAAACAGCCTTTGGGATTAGTAATTATCCTAAGTCGCTTTAATGTTCTTTATAAAGCCTAAAGAATTATGCAACTGAGTAAGACTGGAGTAGAAGGACAGATTTGTTCCCTATATCTTAGGAATGAGATTACACTCCATGCATAGAGATCTCCCAAACATCCAAGTCTATTCTTGTAAACTCGGACTGGGTTTAACAACCACCTCCTCTCATACCTCATACTTGGTTAAAAAACATAGTAAAAGTGCATTCTGGAGTGGCTAAAAAGAGGGTTAAGTGTCGTACAGTCCTTTACATTGAGAAAATGTTTGAATGCGATAGAAAAAGGAGTGACTATTAATGGTGTGACTAGTCATAGTCATAATCTGGTGCATAAGTATTGGTAACATGGTCAGAAATGCTCATTTTAGAAAAAAGAAAACTTTATTATTGGTGCATGTTTTTGGGGAGGAGGTGGGGGTTGGGGTCAATTCCAATCCAGGCTGAAGTGCAATTGCTAATTTAAAAATGAGCTCTTAATTTTAATCAGTGATGAAGACTGTTTTATCATACTGTACCAGTCAAAAGTTTGGACACACCTATTCTCATTTAATGTTTTTTTGTGATGGGCAGTGCAAATAAACAACAAATATTCATGAGATTGTGTGTCCAAACTTTTGAATGGTACTGTACATGTTGCATCATAGCCTCTGCTCTTGAAACAGAGTCGTCCATTTCTTCTTGCTCAATTTTCTTAAAAAAAAAAAAAACAGTCTGGACTCCCATTATCTGCATACTCTCTGACAAGTAAAAAAAAGCAAAACAAATACAAATTTAATTTGCCAGTTTAATTGTCTGTGTGCTTCTGTTTCATTTGTAATTTGACTGAATAGTCCAGTCAGTGTTGTAATGTGGCTATCATTGAGTTTGGAGCATTAAGCTAGCAATTAGAACAACTGTTTAATGTCCTGTTTGCTAACATTTATTATTAGCTAAAACTTTGCTTTGTAGTTTAGCATTTTTTCCTGTGCATTCTGCTCATGGCTGGGCAGAATTCAGGCATGTGCAGATGCTGATAAAAATATATTTTATCAATAAAAGAAACAAAAATCAGGCAAAGGGATGGTCAAACAGAAAAGGGTCAACTTTGACCAACAGCAGTAACAAGAGTATAATTGGCCTGTAGCCTGCTCCTAACCCTGGCTAGCACTGCTGGAATAGCATTGGTGGTTAGGGGGTAATAGCAGACAAACCAAGTCTCCCTGAAGCTGCGGGAGTCTCCCGCATTTCGGTAGTGGCTCCCTGATGCCCGCGAGTCACATATAATCTCCCGGAATTCAGAACGAGTGCCCCAAACGCGCACACAAACGCGCACACAGGCCACAGACTTATTTTCTAGTCGTGTGTGGGAAGGAGAGAGAGAAAACAGAGGGTTCTTATTGGCCTGTTCTCTGCAAAGAGTCTGTGAGACAGCCAATCAGTTTTTAGTGTGGGCGGGCAGTGTTTTTCCCCCCTCCCGGACAGGATTTGTTCAGTGAGTGAGAGAAAGCAGATCATGGCGGAGGCAATATTAATAATTATTGTAATATGATATGAAATGTTTTTGATGTTGTGCAATTTTTTGTGGTATTGTAACTGTCAATTTTTGTCAAATAAAGGCTTTTTTAACCTCCCTGAAATCAACTTTTGCAACTTGGGATGTCTGTAATAGCATTAGCATACCCGCTAACCTCACTAGCTCTTTTGCTGTTCAGAGGTGAGTATTACCGGCCTGTAGCCTGCTCCTAACCCTGGTTAGCACAGCTGGATCAGCATTAGCATTACCCGCTAGCGCGAATGTTAATTCTCCAGTTTTCAGGAGAGAGATCTGTGTAGATTCAGATCCAGTGCTGGTCTGATTTTTTTATTAGTTTTGTTTACTTAGCATAGTTTCACTTAACTTAGTTAGCTCCCCCCCCCTCCACCCAGCAGCGTGACCTGCTAAATTAGAAGTTCCTTATAGTGTCTCCTAAAATATGCCTTATAATCCAGTGTGAATATATAGACCAGAAAATAGATGTTCATTGATAGTGCACCTTAAAATATAGTGCGCCTTATAGCGCGAAAAATACAGTAAGTGTAGAGCTTAAATAGCACTTTAAATTCTATTTCAGTCACTTTTTTAATAGAGAACTTTAGAATACTTTTACTCAAGTCTGGGTCTTTTCGCTGTAAACCCATAAGTTGTTTAAACTCTTATGAATTTGAGGCAACAAATTAACTCAAATGATTTGAGTAGACTTAACTTATTAGGGATACAGTGGAGTACTTTGTATATCTCTGGGGGATGCTGATAGATGAATCACTCTTTAAGAGGTTCTTTGGAAAAGAACAGAATTTTTTTATTAAGATGACTCTCACTCTTTCTTTTTTTTCCCCCCTCCTGTCTGGACTTTAAGCTGTACCTCTCTCAGCTCCAAAGATTCCCTGCCAAGCTCAAACTGCATGAGTGCTGATGATTAGGCTCAGGCCGCTTCCTGGAATCATTAAAGTTTCCGCTAATCCCTGCTTTGCATAACGCTAGGAACGAGAGTAATTGTAGAAAAAAGGCAGTCAGGATCATCTGTTGAGTAAACAGACTGGCTCGCCCGGGGTGATGTAATCATGCACTGGGCCGGATAAGATCTGTGATCGCTGAATAATTTGGTGATTATCTCATTTATTCCTATCTTGTATAATATATATATTTTTTTCGTTTTGTGATTCAGACCCACAAACACGAACATACAGAACAATGCAACTGGAAATCCAATCAAATGGAAAAAAAAACATGCTTTGGTTTATTTCGAAGCAAATGATTTGAGGCAGGATTTGTCTGTGGTCAGCAGTGTTTTCTAGAATCAGAGGATGTGCAGGTATTTCACCAGTAGATGGAGCAACAGATACATTTACAGTGGATTCCTGGGTTCCCATGATTAATCTTTCAGAAGCGAGTGATTAAGCGCAAAGACAAAGATTAATCCACCCTTTCAAAAACAAACATATGTTTCGGTTAAGAGAGAAGCAGCTTATTTTGCCCTTTGGAAGAATTCCCAGCTCAGAGAATAGCCCCTCCTCCCTATCATCCTTATCATCATCATCAGATACCAGAGGAGAGATGGACAGATTGACAGAGAGACGGACAGACAGACAGACAGACAGGGCAAGAAGATGAAGAAGATGAGCGGGAGAAATAAGAGAGCTGAAACTGATTGAGAGGGCATTAGACATTTCTGTAGACGCTAATGTATGCTTCTAATGACTCATTATCTCATTATCAATCTTTCTCTCACTCATCTTTTCTTTTACCCACTCTCTCTATCCCCTCCCAATCGACTAGCAATGATGGGAATAGCAATTAGGACGCTGGGCTGCCAAATGGCTATTTTAATTAGCTTTCCTTAAGAGAGACAAGGAGGTGGGAGGGCACAGACAGACTGAAAAAAAAGGGGGGCGGGGGATGGAGGAGGTGGGTTAGAGAGAAAGAAAGAAAGAGAGAGAGAGAGGAGGAGGAGGAGAGAGGGAGAGACTGATGTTCTTAATAAGTGTATGAGATTAGGAGGTCGTTAGACCTATGCTCCGATTGACGATTAGGAATTCCTGCAGGTCATAGAAACTTATTAACGCGGCCCACTCACCGTTAATAGAACTACCCTATTTGTGTTAAACACAAAGAAATTAAAACTAAGAAGCAATTACAGAACAGCGCCATCGTCCACCACCCTCTCCTGGTCAGCCATTACCGCCAGTAAAAAGCTCGATGGATGACAGGCCACCCAGTTATTCTAAAACCGGTGCTCATCCTTCTAAATTTAGACCAATATCAGCTTTAAAGTGTGCTTTTATCTCATTAACTATAAAGTATCATAATTAGATAAAAAAAAAAACATAGGTGTCACTGTACTAAGTAAAACACTGTAAAAGCATTACAATGCCAAAACAGCTCAAAAAACTACTACTACTGTGATAATACTGTGAATAATAACAGTAATATAACAAAAACTAGAACAATTATCATTACAAGAATTTCAATTACTAGAAAAACAGTGATCTACAAATTCTTTGTTTGCACTGTACATACAGAGAACACTGGTAAGAGTTTGTGTAACAGTTTGCAGTGTATTACAGGTCAGTGGTGTGTGGAATGTGTTTTGGGTCAGTGGTGTAATGGTGTGCAACTAAAATATTTTATGGATCAGCAATGTAACAGTTTGCAGTGTATTGTATGTAAGTGGTGTAACAATGTAGAATGTGCTATTTGTCAGTGGTGTAACTCAAATGTCAGCAGTATTTTACATGTCAGTGGTGTGTGGAATATGTTTTGGGTTAGTGGTATAATGGTGTAGATTGTGGTGTGTTTTACAGGTCAGTGGTGTGTGGAATGCGTTTTGGGTCAGTGGTGTAATGGTGAAGATTGTGGTGTGTTTTACAGGTCAGTGGTGTTGAATGTGTTTTGGGTCAGTGGTGTAATGGTGAAGATTGTGGAGTTTTTACCGGTCAGTGGTGTAATGGTGTAGATTGTGGTGTGTTTTATAGGTCAATGGTCTAATGATGTAGATTGTGGAGTTTTTTACAGGGCAGTGGTGTATGGAATGTGTTTTGGGTCAGTGTTGTAATGGTATAGCGTGTGGAGTATTTTACAGGTCGGTGTGTAATGGTGTAGATTGTGGTGTGTTTTACAGGTCAGTGGTGTATGGAATGTGTTTTGGGTCAGTGGTGTAATGGTGTAGATTGTGGTGTGTTTTACAGGTCAGTGGTGTATGGAATGTGTTTTGGGTCAGTGGTGTAATGATGTAGATTGTGGTGTGTTTTACAGGTCAGTGGTGTGTGAAATGTGTTTTGGGTCAGTGGTGTAATGTTGTAGATTGTGGTGTGTTTTACAGGTTGGTGGTGTAATGGTGTGGATTGTGGAGGTTTTTTACAGGTCAGTGGTGTATGGAATGTGTTTTAAGTCAGTGGTGTAATGTTGTAGATTGTGGTGTGTTTTACAGGTTGGTGGTGTAATGATGTAGATTGTGGAGTTTTTTACAGGTCAGTGGTGTAATGATGTAGATGTTGAGTAGTTTTACAGGTCAGTGGTGTAACAATGTAGAGTGTGTTATGGGTCATTGGTGTAAAAGTGTTGAATAATTCACATGGGTCATTACTACAGCTTTGAATATCAGACATTTTGTAGTTTGGCATTATAGCACCACATTGCCGTGTATACTTAAATAACCACATCCCTGTTTCTCATACTGTTCTACTCTCCCACCCCCTTTATCTCTCTCTCTCTCTCTCTCTCTCTCTCTCTCTCTCTCTCTCTCTCTCTCTCTCTCTCTATCTTTCTCCTTCCTCTTTGTCATGAAGTGTCCCGGGGTTATGATTGTTATGATTTATATGAGTCTGCTCTGAGATTTCTCTCTCTCCCTCTCTCTCTCTCTCTTCCTCCCTCCCTCTTCTGTCTTCATCTCACTTCATCTCTCTCATTCTTTCTCTCTCCTCTCTGTCTTATTCTCTAATCATTTATACTTGCATCCCCTTAGGCCGATTCCGAGAGTAATAATGAAAGAGATTTAACCCTTTAATGGTCCATCACTCTGACCCCAAACACTCTTTCACTCTCTCTCTCTCTCTCTCTCTCTCTCTCTCTCTTTCTCTCTCTTTCTTCAAACACATACACACACGTACACACAACTGAGTACTGAGTAACCCAAATATCACTTGCTTTAGACGGAGTCCACCATCACACACCACTGACACACAGCCAAGTCTGAAATCTCCATATCTCCATAGTTACCGTATAAAGCTTCTGTGTGTAAATACATAGTTACACACTTTTTGTTATTAAGGTAATTAGCAAAAATACCTCAACATATAAATTTGACTTCTTATTTTATTGATTATGCGATGTTGTGGTGAGTACAAGATAAACAAATCAGACAAATAAGACAAAACTATTAAATCTGGTCATATATTTATTAAGGAAAATGAGTGCCAATATTATGTTAGTCTTTAGCACATTCTGTAACACATTGTTATAGTGCTGATATGAAAGAAATTTCTGCACCACTAACCTACACTAGCCCCCACACTATCACACTGCTGACCTATCACACCACTGACCTTGCAACACCATACAAAATTACACCTCAGACCTGTAAAAAATTCCACTCTGTCACAATACTGACCAGTAACACAAACCACTGACCTACACTGCTGTCACACCGCTGACCTGTAACACTATTCACACTGATACACCACTGAACTATCACATTAATGTTCTGTAACATACTCCACATTGTTACACCACTGACCTGTAACAAATCCCACATTGTCACACTGCTGACCTGTAACACAATTCCCACTGATATACAAATGACTCCTGGTAGTATTCTCCATATGTCAGCTAAGGTTACACACATACACACACGCACACACACACGCACAGCATCAATTTGTTGTGAAATATTTGGTTGGGTGTAACTGCGTTAAGTATCTGCAGCACTGGCCCTAAGGGCCCCGTCTGGCCTCTTTTTGTTTCTGATTAATAAAAACATCGCTGACCCATAACATAATTCACGCTAATACACCACTAATCTTTCACACCACTGACCCACAACTCACTCAACTGTTACACCAGTGACCCGTAACTCACTTCACACTGTTACACTGCTAACCTGTAACACAATCTATACAGTTACACCGCTAACCTGTAAAAAAATTCACACTGATACACCACTGACCTTTCATACTACTGATCCACAACTCACTCCACACTGTTACACCACTGACCTGTAACAAACTCCACACTGACATACTGCTAACCTGTAACACAATCTTTACAGTTACATCGCTGACCTGTAACAAAATTCAAACTGATCCACCATTGACCTATCACACCAGTGACCCGTGACTTACCACACACTGTTACACCAGTGACCTGTGACACAATCTACATGGTTACACCTCGACCTGTAACAAAATTCACACTGATTCACCATCGACCTATCACACCAGTGACCCGTGACTTACCCCACACTGTTACACCAGTGACCAGTGACAAATTCTACAATGTCACTCCACTGACCTGTAACATACTATAACTCTGACCATAAAAAATATATATATTCTTTCTTTTGAGGGCCTCAGAACTGTCCAGAACAAAGTAGTACAATAACAAAGTACAACAAAGTAAGGAGACAACACCACTCACACACACACACACACACTTTGCATTAACAGCGGCAATCTGTGGTGAATTTTGGGTTGGGTGTAAGTGTGTAAAGTGTCTGCAGCACTGGCCATAATTGTAACAAGCCCTGAAAGGCTGAGGGCCCGGTTCGGCCTCATCGGGTTTCTGATTGAATAAACCTCTCCAAGCTCTTCCAACACAGTTTGAAGGCACGATAGCTATACCACAAGTCCCTCACACCCACCCACCCACCCATCCACCCACCACACTCCACCGTACCCACAGTTCCACTGTCTGCAGGCCCGTTCCTTCCATCCGTCCTAACTCAGGCTCGGGCTGCGGAACTGCGGCTAATTAGGCTCTGTTAATTACAAATTTAGACTAATGCGCCTAATTAGGCGAACATGGCTCACGTGCGGATACGGGACGCCTTTCCCCTGATTTGGAAAATGATCTCTTTAACAAACAATATGACTTAATTGCAGACATTTGCATAAACAAATGAGCTAATTAATTACAATCAAGCGCTTGCTGATGAGTCGGACGACAATGAGGCTGCGGATGGGCTCCCTGGAGAGGGAGCGAGAAAGCGAGTGAACGAAAGTGTGTGTGTGTGTGTGTGTGTACATATTAGCATGTTCCTAAGCTCATAAAGTTTCATATAAACACATACACACATTACACACACACACAAACGCACACACAGCAGGCATGCAAACATGCGTACAGGCCAGAGTCTGGATGTCTGGGTGTGCCTGTAGGTGTATGTGTGTGTATGGATATGTGTGTGTGTGTGTGTGTGTGTGTGTGTGTTAAATTAAACTTTATGAGCTCATGAACATGCTAATATGTTGCTCTCAGCGTGAGAAATTATTGAACACACGTGTGTGTGTGTGTGTGTGTGTGTGTGAGAATGTGTCCACACGAATAACCTTCTGCCATTTGCTTATTGGCCACAATGACTCCACATACACATACATACATAGATTACACACACACACACACACACACACACACACACATACAAACAGATTTCTGCATAACATCAGCATCACACACACTTTTAAAGGCTGCTTACTGCCTATTCCCTCCTCACATCCATCTCTCTTCACTCTCTCTCTCTCTCTTTCTCTCTCTCTTTTCTCTCTTTCTGGAGGCTTTTGCAGATGGAAGGACCTCTCCCCTCCTCTTCTGTGTTGGAATTTAATATGCAACTTTTTATTGGAAAACAATCGTGCGTGCCTGCGTGAATCCTGACCGCAATATATCTGTTAGCGCGTCTAATCCGATCAGGCCAGGGAGGGCTATTTATCACCGCAAATCCAGGGCATTTCAGCCTTCTTTTTATTATTTTAATATATTTCTCCACTATTAAATCACCAAAATGATGAATTAGAACTGTCTGGCTTGCTTTCAGAGGCGTGACAGAAAATGATGCACTGCCCAATTTGAGTGGTCATTTGGACTTTTTAAAGACAAAAAATGATGCGAGGGAAAAAGTCCAATATTTTTCCCGTTCGCCGTTTTTTTCCGCAGCCCCTCCGAGAGCATGTTTTTAATAAACACTGTAAGTGGGCTTTATTGCTGTGTTAGAGAGGGCAGCATCACAACTATCTTTAATATACGGCCAATTACCAAACACACACACAGACATACTCACATATACACAGTGGAACATGCACATACATGATTATCCCATACACCGACGACACACTCTCACACACACAAATGCACATGAATACACATGAATATATACACAAATACTCACAGATACATGAGGCATCTACAGTATTTGTCCTTCTCTTATTGTTTGTATTTTTTTTTTTATTTATCACTCTCACCTTTTTTTCAGCTTGAAAAAAATGTAAAATGCAAAAAAAAAAAAAACATCAACCTACAGCATTTAAATGATTAATTTATATATTAAGAAATGAACAGTAAATGCCCAGTAACCATTTACCAATTAGGATGAATTAAGACACACAAGAAATGTAAAATACAAAAAAAAAAAACCTTCAAACTACAGCATTTAAATGGTTAATTCATATATTAATGAATGAACAATAACTGCCCAGTAACTGTTTACCAATTAGAATGAATTAAGACACATAGACATGCTCAGGCATAATATTAGACTGTATTCTATTTAAATAAAAAATTGTCAGGTTATATTGAACAGGTGTCAGAGGTTAAAGTTGGGTATGACACAACACACTAGTCCTAGACCTCTTTCTAGTTGAACATTTAAATTATTGTTCAAATATTGCTAAGACATCTCCAACGAACATTTAGCCAATGACTGCTGGTCTAACAATCATCTACTGATGTTTTTCCCCCATACGGAAATGCAACATATATACGAATCTTACCTAGAAGGTGATATATTATTGTCACATACATACTGTATATCATCTGGATAAATGTAAGTATGAGTGTATATATAACATATATGAAATACACATAAAAAATGTAGTGTATACAGTCATATGAAAAAGTTTGGGCACCCCTATTAATCTTAATCATTTTTAGTTCTAAATATGTGGGTGTTTGCAACAGCCATTTCAGTTTAATATATCTAATAACTGATGAACACAGTAATATTTCAGGATTGAAATGAGGTTTATTGTACTAACAGAAAATGTGCAATATGCATTAAACCAAAATTTGACCGGTGCAAAAGTATGGGCAACCTCATCATTGTATTGATTTGAATACTCCTAACTACTTTTTACTGACTTACTGAAGCACAAAATTGGTTTGGTAACCTCATTGAGCTTTGAACTTCATAGCCAGGTGTATCCAATCATGAGAAAAGGTATTTAAGGTGGCCAATTGCAAGTTGTTCTCCTATTTGAATCTCCTCTGGAGAGTGGCATCATGGGCTCATCAAAACAACTCTCAAATGATCTAAAGACAAAGATTTTTCAACATAGTTGTTCAGGGGAAGGATACAAAAAGTTGTCTCAGAGATTTAACCTGTCAGTTTCCACTGTGAGGAACATAGTAAGGAAGTGGAAGACCACAGGGACAGTTCTTGTTAAGCCCAGAAGTGGCAGGCCAAGAAAAATATCAGAAAGGCAGAGAAGAAGAATGATGAGAACAGTCAATGACAATCCACAGACCACCTCCAAAGAGCTGCAGCATCATCTTGCTGCAGATGGTGTCACCTGAGGTGTGCTTTTGTTTTTGCATACCTCAGGGGACTCTGTTTGTGGCGTGCTTGCAGAAATGGCTTCTTTCGCATCACTCTCCCATACAGCTTCTCCTTTTGCAAAGTGTGCTGTATTGTTGACCGATGCACAGTGAGAAATTCTGTGTTTTTGATTGTATTGTTTAGTTTATTTTGTACATTTACGAAATACTATCATTCCACAGGTAAAAAATAAAAACTCTGTTGGTTACATAAAAAAACATCTTTCTAATAGACGTGTAAATGTGAAGAATATTTTAAAGGTCAACTTTTTTTTTTTATTTTTATTTATTTTTTTTTTTACCAAATTAAAGGTTCTTCTGACTCTACACATACCTCTATTGATCTTTTTAAGGAGCCAAACACGGTTCTTGTCTGGCATTCTGGACAAACTATTTGAAGCACCTGTATTTTTAGTATGCACAAAACACACAAACAGTATATATGATTAATGATTATCAAGCACACAAATACACACAGAAAATACACATACACATCCTAGACTGCCACACACACACACAGTCAAACACACACCACATGCTCCTGATCCTAACACACATTAGAAGTAGTTCAGGCTGTGTGCACCCACGCGTTGGATGATAAATGATGCTACGCCGTGCTGTGACCTCATCCAAACACCTGTTTACTCCCAGAGCTGCGCAGCTACATTCTTGATGTTTTCATATTTCATACAGTATCACTCTTTACCTTCATTTCCACAGCATCTGCAATTCATCCTCTCCCTATTCGCTGCTGGTTTTAAATGCTGTGCATGTATTTACAAATTCCACCTGCATCAAAATTCCTCTTCATCACCCGTACACTCATTTATCCTCATCACTGGATTTTGGATTGGACTAAGAACGCCTAGATGTGCTCACATCAGCTCTTAAATCTAAACACTTTCATCTTGTTCTGTAATAATTTGCCGTTTATTAAATGCTGTTCGTGTTGAAATGTATGATGCATTTCAGCAGAATTTAAATGGAATGAAATCTTAGGTAGCAGCCAAATGTTTGGCCTTCCTTTGTTATTTTATTGTAATGTGTAAACGATCATCTGCAAATTAGCTTAGACACAATTTTGGGCAGTAGTTTTGACAAAGATCTTCCCAAAATCATATTAGCAACAATAAACCTAACCATTATGGTAACAAACATAGTTTGGACCATCAACTATCTGCATGATTCACAAAAAAAAACATAATTTTTCATTTTAATCACTTTTATCAAGTTGTGTAGGTTGAACTACAAATGTAGGATTCAAAGATTCAAGGATTTAAAGAGACTTTCTTTATCAATCGCATTACATATGGTACATGAGTTGGAACAAAAATGTGATCTCACGGTCCAATTCCACCTGAGCAAATGGTATGTAAGATAATAAAATACAATAAAAAAAAATAAAATATATGAACGAATATATAAAATAAAGAATAAAATAGATAACAAAGATAATTATACATAATATACATGATATTAACAGGAGAGTAGAGAAATAGCAGCAGCATAAAAACCAGAGTAAAAAGTGCATAAGTCCCTTTTTCTTTAGCAATATGAATAAGTGTGAATCAAGAGCAGTAATATGATAAACAGTCTCAGCATGGGTAAAGTGTCAGTGTTGTTTTAAATATGCAACTGTCCTTTTATTTATATCAATCGTGCTATATGAACCAGTATTTTGTCAAGTGCTTTTAAAATGTGCCTACTAACGTACAACCCCAAATAAAAAAATGTTGGGACATCTTACATTTACTTACATGTATTGTGTGAAACTTGTGGTTATATATTCACTCAAAAAATTATGTGCAAGTTTTACTTAATAATATAGTGCACGATTTTTTGCAAGCTTGATTATAGGTATGACCCACAAAGCTTTTTTCGTCATTTTTGCTAAAATGCTTTTGCTAATTACTTATTAAGCTGCAAAAAATGTTGCACTATATTTTATACGTGCATTTGTTTATTTTGACCAAATAAACTTGAATACGACTTATTTTACTAATTAATAACATGCTGAATTTGGCACAACACCGGCTTTTCACATCACATAATTGTGTTAATCTTCAGAAGTGAAGTGAGCACGACAGATAACAGAGTGTGTGGATGATCCTTTCCAGTGTGACTTTTTAAAGTTTACAGATTTTGTTCACTTTTTGGATATTTTGGGACCTTTAGGCTATTTGTGCAAATTTCAGTTCATCTGGTTCAACTTCTTGGGTTGTTTTCCACCATCTACGTCATGACATGCATGACGTGTGTAAAGTGTGACTCCAAAGACAAATAAAAGTCTTTTAACTGTATTCCTCGAATTTGTGGGAGGAAATGTTTTCTAACCATCAATTTAGGCTCAGTTTAGGCTGTATTTATATGTTTGACAATTCATATTAGCTGGTGCTTAGCCTTTAAGTATAATGCTTCCTTCAAGCCCTCCTTGGAAATTCCTACTTACGAGGTTGGAGGTCATAATTACGACATGCGACATGAGTGTTTTTGGTTTGGGTGAAAATGGACGCCATTAGGAAACTCCTTTTGTTTATACTTTTGGTCTATTAAAACAATATGTTTTATACTAATACGAATTTGACATACTACAGTAACTGCTCCATCAAATGAATAGAATAAGCATAAAGTGCAGAACATTGGAATTTAAACTGTGTGAAGATGACACCAATAAATTCAAGAATTCCAGCTATTTACTTACTTAGAAGTATTTTTTTTCTCAGTAGCATAGTCCCTGTGAAGTGTGGAGAAAAGTTTTACGATATATTAATTATCGCTGAAGCGCAGTTTTGAGATCAGTTATCATTAATTTTACCACGTCTTAAAGGTGCTGGAAAAAACTTAAAAAATGGGCCTTGAAAATGCTTTAAAAAGTGCTTGAATTTTACCTTGTATGAAGGTGTATGAACCCTGCAGAAGGTTTATTTTGCTCTACTCCAAGAGAATGAAGCGAATAAGACATGCATTAGTTGCGTGGTGTTTTTATCTTATTACAACCATTAATCATACTAGACTTTTGGGTAAATAAAAAAACCTGTACAGTTTAAAACTAATGCTAATAAACTCAAAGTTTTAACCATTTACTGTTGGAGCAGGATCCATACTGGCAGCTCCCTGGACCTTTTGTTACTGACACGCCCCCGACTGGGAAACTCAGGGCTTATCTAAAAATCCGAGTTTCCCATCCTGGTAAATACAAGTTTGTGGTGGTGTTCATGTGCTCTCATCTCATAAACATGATATTTCCGACACAACTTGAAGGCAAATTAAGCTGTTTTTATTGTCAGATGAATAAGAGTTAGAATTTACATTACTACTGCAACTGACATAACTATGTTGTATTAGCGTCACAAGCGACCTAGCTTGTAGCATAGCACTAGCGTCATTAGCGACCCCCGGCAACCAGGCTTAGGCAGAACAATCAGCTTCCAAGTTCCTGCTAGCTAACGGCCAGCTGCTGACTTTATCAGGTAACTAGCCAGTGAGCTATCACAGACAAATGAACCATTTGACCTTGTGAAAGCCTGCAGTTTTAGCTA
This sequence comes from Astyanax mexicanus, assembly GCF_023375975.1. Classification (NCBI taxonomy): domain Eukaryota; kingdom Metazoa; phylum Chordata; class Actinopteri; order Characiformes; family Acestrorhamphidae; genus Astyanax; species Astyanax mexicanus. Next base: position 9,604,550 of record NC_064427.1, on the reverse strand, counting down.
GTTAGCTAGTTGTCTGATTAATTCAGCAACATGTGTTGTGTATTACCTAGCTAGTTAGCTATAGAATGTGGGCAATGACGTAATGGTACATTGCATGCTGGGTAACGCCCGCCATGTTTTAGGACACACAATAAAAACAAATGGACCGTGCCATAAACTAAACAAAAAGGCAGAGGAGCTTTACATTAAGAAAATTGCAGGAATTAATGGGCTTGAGCTTGGTCTTTTGCTTAGTGTGGCGTATTATAAGTTATAACTAGCCAACCTAGCTTTAATTTATAAGTTATAAATAACTAGCAAACCTAGCTTTAATTTATAAGTTATAAATAACTAGCAAACCTAGCTTTAATTTATAAGTTATAACTAGCTAAACTAGCTTTAATTCATAAGTTAGAATTAGCTAAACTAGCTTTAATGTATACGTTATAAATAACTAGCTAACCTAGCTTTAATATCTAAGTTATAACTAGCTAACCTAGCTTTAATTCATAAGTTATAAATAACTAGCAAACCTAGCTTTAATTTATAAGTTAGAATTAGATAAACTAGCTTTAATTCATAAGTTAGAATTAGCTAAACTAGCTTTAATGTATACGTTATAAATAACTAGCTAACCTAGCTTTAATATCTAAGTTATAACTAGCTAACCTAGCTTTAATTCATAAGTTATAAATAACTAGCAAACCTAGCTTTAATTTATAAGTTATAACTAGCTAACCTGGCTTTAATTTATAAGTTATAAATAACTAGCAAACCTAGCTTTAATTTATAAGTTAGAATTAGATAAACTTAGCTTTAATTTATAAGTTAGAATTAGCTAAACTAGCTTTAATGTATATGTTATAAATAACTAGCAAACCTAGCCTTAATTAAACATAATTAACTGCAGCTCTGTGTCTATAAAACCAACTTTAACTACACAAATGCCTCACACACTTATAATACACACTTAAACACACTTAAAATAAACAGTCATAGTACTCCTACAATGTAATCCTTCTTGCATCATGGCTTTCAGAATTTTCAGTGAATTCTAAGACTTGAGATGTGCTCAATTCTGTCATGTTGACTTTATTAAAATTTTATATGCAATGTTACTACATTTTTTTAATTAAAGGAACACAGAATATTGAGCTGGACTTTCTGTTTTAATTAAGCAAAGTTTAAAAGGTATTTTTTAGGGAAAATCTTATTTTAATGAGAAGATTTTACTGGGAAAAATTGTGGGGAAATACACAGGTACCTAAAAAGGCAGCTTGTGTTCATAAATGTCTGTAGTTTGGTGTATTAATGCTGCATCACAGAAGTGTACTGACATACCCTCATACCATGACAGTTTTTTTGTATTTGTCACTGATAACAGTCTGTATCGTCTTTTTCATCTTTTGGATGGAATACACAATGTGTCAGTTTCTATCCTAAAAACAAATAAAAATATGGGAATACTGATTCCTCTTGAAAAACCTTTTGAATAATTTAATAATGCACTGTAAACAGTGAAATATGTAAATTCCTTTCAAAACATTTTTTTTAATATTTCAATATGTTTTTCACACATTTATTAGAGATTATCTGCTTATATTTGCTCCTTTGCTTCTTTCATGGATTCTGCAGCAGATTACAGACATGTGTAACATCGCCTTAAACTCAAATCAAATTTGTAGCAGGCCTGCATTTTAAAAATGGATTAACAATTTCATTATTCTGTAGGTACCTTGCAGGTAGAAATATATGTACAATTTATACTTAGAATAGTAACTAAATGACTCTCTTCTTTCTTACATAACTTCAACTTTTCTGTGATTCTATTTTGTTGTGCTTACTTTATTAATATTTCTAAAGTCAATTACATAGAATATCTGTTTTAGTAGAATATATAACTTAAAATAGAATGAGCACCACATGTTGGCTGGATTTTCTCAGTCAGCTTTATGAGGTAGACTCACCTGAGAACTACTCAACTAAGAAAAAAAAAAAAAACTTTGAAAGTATCCTCAAGTGCAGTCACAAAGAACATCAAACGTTATGATGAAACTGGCTCTCATCAGGACATGCCTAGGAAAGGAACACATCAGAGTTACCAGCCTTAGAAACTGCAAGTTAACAGCTCCCCAGATAAGAGCACCTAAATTCTTCACAGAGTATTTTGGTTTGTTTAACACTTTTAATGTACTACATGATTCCTTATGTGTTCCTTCATAGTCGGAATGACCTTGATATTAATTTACAATTTAGACAAAAAACAGAAAAAACAAAACATTAAATTACTATTTTTTTTTTTTCAAACTGTTCATTAGTATTGTAGTTTTATATATTCCAATGTTCTGGTCAACTCTGTTAATGTTGATATAAAACTTCATACAATCCGAACACAGGTATAATAAAAACAGTATAATTCCTCTGGGGGGGCATATGGAATGCAGTGACACTTCTAATCTCATTATTGTGTATATTGTTTATGAATGTTTAGGGACATGCTAACAGTATACTAATTATTGGTCAAATCTTTTTTTGTAATATTGAGTGAATCCACTATTTAATTTTTTATAAAAAATAAAAAATCAATAAAATTCTGTGAGAAATCTAGATTTAGTTTATCATAAATTGGTGGAAAAAAAGTCACTTCTGTTACTGTCACTTGTTAAATCCATACAAATTTTATTATATTTGAACATGTCATTTAATAACATATTCAAAGTATAAAACCATTCCATTATGAGCATTTAAAAGGTTAAAACTGCACTATGGGGCAGTACACTGCTGTCCAGTAGGGGGCGTTAAAAGCTCCCTACCCTGCTGCAGGTGGGTGGTGGGGGCCACGCTGCTCCGGGACAGCTGGTTTGACCCCTTGTTCCCCACGAGTCCTCACACCAATCAGCTCAGCACAGCCAGAATCAATTAGCACCAGGAGGGGGGGTGGAGAGAGGGAGCGAGGGAGAGAGGGAGTGGGGGCTGGACGACTGGGGGCCACACCTGGCCTCAACCTCTCCATCCTCCAGCTTTTCTTCTAGCGTTCCTCATATCCGCTCTGCCTGCGTGTCTAGCCGTCCATCCGTCTTCTATTGTCTTCTCTCGGCACTGTGACTAAAACGCCCCTCAGCGGAATTTATTATCTGCTTTATATGCTTATGTGTGTCTCTCTCTCTCTCTCTCTCTCTCTCTCTCTCTCTTTCTCTCTCACTCTTTCAATCTATCTATCTATCTATCTATCTATCTATCTATCTATCTATCTATCTATCTATCGGTCTGACATTTGGTCTGTTTGTCTATATCTATCTATCTGTCCATACAGAAGTGGCGTTTAACGCATGTATAACACAACATGTTATGACAACTTGGCATGTAGAGGTTGTAGAGGTTCCTAATGGTGTCCTGTGATGTTCCATCCTATGCAGCTCCTGCAGATTTTGCGCTAGAGGTTCAGTGTTGATAGCGCGTCCAAAATCACCCCACACATTTTCAATCATGGATAACTTTGGCAATACGACTGGCCATGGTATGGCATCTGAGTCTTCAGGGCAAGCTCTTGCAATAGCAACATTATGTGCATGGTTGCAGGACCTATGAACGTATTGTTGGGCTGTTAAAGTGCCTGCAATGAAGGCTAATAGTGATCTCTATAGCTCTCTATCTATCTATCTATCTATCTATCTATCTATCTATCTATCTATCTATCTATCTATCTATCTATCTATCTATCTATCTATCTATCTATCTATCTCATTCTCAGTATCTGTTATTCTCATACTCTCTCTTGCACACTCTATCTCTTGCTCTCTGTCTCTCTCTCTCTGTTTTAAAGATGTGTGTTAATAACTTTTAAATAGTCTGGCAGTATAGGGCCAGAGGGGCAGTCGCATCTCTTATTGCTCTCTCTCTCTCTCTCTCTCTCTCTCTCTCTCTCTCTCTCTCTCTCTCTCTCTCTCTCTCTTCACTCTCTCTCTTACACACACACACACATACACACACAGTCGCTCGTCCTCTTTCCCTAGCTACACTTTTTCTCACTCCCTCTTCATGTACTCTGTCCATCTCTCTCTCTTTCTCTCTCTCTCTCTCTGTGCGACAGCAATACTGAGAGGATGAATAATTTACTCTCCAAAAGCAGTGAGAATACAGGACCCACTCTTTCCTTTCCTTCATTTGATCTCTTTTCTGTCCTCACTCTATTTCTCCTTTCACCCTTCTCATCCTTCCTCGCCTTTCCTTTCTCATGCTTTTGTCTTTATGTGCTCCTGAACGATATCTGAGCATATTCATATTCATAAAGAAGTGTGAGAAACAGCTCGTCTTTATGGCGCCTCGCTGAGCGCGTGTTTAACTCAAAGAGAAACGTCGCATTAAAACAAATCGCCCTTCTTGTAAAACACACACACGGCGATGAATATTTATTGAGCTCTGAGCCACGACGCCATATATTGCTTTGCTGGTGCGAGGGACGGTGTGTGTGATTAAGAAGCTGCTGTGAGAGCGTAACCTCGCTGAGCCCGCTACACACACACACACATACACGCAGTGTTTTGGTTAAATGTGGTTTTCTTTCAGTTGCTTTAAATGAAGCAGAATTCAAATTTTCCAAAACACGCACAATTTATCTCCTCGTGCAGAGCAACCCATCTCGGGTATTACACTTTTCAGCAAACCTAAAAGTGTTCATTTTGTTCTGGTTCCAAAGCCCCAATCAGATTCACTCCTGCTTGCAGGACAATTTGTGCCACAGAAACAACTTTCATATAATACATTTCAGTTGAGAACTGTGACTATATTACAGCTGGGCCAGCATTTTAGAGACTAGGCTATAAATGTGAAAACTTTCACATTTCAACAGAAAGCGCAAAAGCACCTCTATGGAGTTTCTTATACTAACTTAATGCCAATACAAATTATAACACATGTATGTAGATCCTGTAAGCTCATATAAACTCATATAGGTTGCCAAAGCCATTGCCCCAGCTGGTCTTACAAACATACATACAAATATACAGTATTGGTACAGGCAACTGGACAGGCTGAGGTTGCGAGTGTTGCAGTATAGCAGAGACATATCTGGGAAACTCTTGCTTTGAGTGGGCAAGCATTTTCCTACTGAAATATGGAAGTTGAATTGGAAGGCTTCCATGACATAAAACCCATGTGGCAGCAGGATGTGCAACACATATTGCTGATAGTGTTCCTCAAATCATTACTAGCAGTGAATAACTGTTGCTGTTGAACCATGTGATGGTTCCCTAGATCATGGCACCAGCAGTTGGAGCAGTGTGTTGTTTCACAGCAAAGGCAGGATTGAAGCTCTCACCATTACAGCTCCACACTCAAACCCAACTGTCGTCGGATCCCAAACAGAAGCAACCATCCAGCTTCTTTTAAATGATGCGATTCTTCTCAAAGTCTGTCAGCTGTGCAGAATGTCTTCTAGTGCATTGGACAGGCATGTGTAGCAGTCAACAATCTCAAAGTGATTCTCAAAGTGATCTCAAAGTGGTACGCTACCCTAACCTCAAAGTAGCCTCTAAAAACCCTTTTATAGAGCAGCTTTTATGCCCTCTTCTCTGAAGAACCAGTGTCTATTTGCCTGAGACATAACTGCATGTTGGTTTTGCAGTTGTGTTTTTTTTTCTCTGATGAGTTTAGGAATATTTGAGGCTTGTATCAAACCTTAGCACCCAGAACTACATGTGAGCTTGTCTGTACTAGTTTTACAGTAAAAACTACTTTAGTGTAGTGTTTCGACACAGAGCTGCTCCCACTCACAGCCAGTAACCAATATAGAACTTCCAGAAGGTCTAGGGTAGTGTTCATATTTGTGAAATGTGCTCTACCTATTGAAAACCAGAACACAAATAATTGATTCTTCCCTTTCTGATTGTGCTGGAGGTTGATTTTATATGTGGGATCTTCAGTCCAGCTCCTGATGACTTGACCAATAGTTGAATCTTGTTTTAATGAATCTTTCTAGATGCCACAGAGATGATGAATGGACAATTTGCAGAAGTGTGTAATGCATGTATAACACAACATGTCAGATGAGTAGTAGAGGTTCCTAATGGTGTCCTGCGATAATCCCCCTTTTAGATTGTTTGGATAGTATACTTATAGCCTCCTATAGATTTTTTTTAATATATATATAGCCCTCTATAAATCATTTAGATACAGCACTCCGGTTACTCTTTGGCCCATTTTCTGCGCTACAACTGAGCACTCTCTCCGCTTTTAGACTCTTTGGCCTGTTTTTCTGCGCTACAACTTCACTCTCGCCACTTTTAGACTCTTTGGCCGGTTTCTGACACCTAGCGTTCAAACTTTAAATCTCACATTATAAAAACTTGCTTAACAGCGGGACAACTTTTATTCTATTTCTAAAATACCTCACGGGCCGCTCCAAAAAAGGAGGGGCAGTAGTTTGGACAGCCCTGCTATAGCCCCCACAGATGATTTGGATCATGTTTTTCTGACCCTATAGCTCACAGGGTAGTACAACGTAGCCCATATAGCAGGGGTCGACAATAGGCGACCTGCTTTGGGATCAACTGTTCTGCAATTGGGTTCAACATACCTCTGGGTTGGAGAGCTACCAGTCTGTAGCACTCCATCCCATTACACTTAATTTTACAAAACAGAATTTTTTGTTTGTGGCCTGCTACATAATGGCTTGAAAAATATCTGGCCCGCGGCCAAATTTAATTGCTGGCCCCTTCCATCTAGATTACAGGATAGTAGATGTTTAAATGTTTAAACTATCTGGTGATTTCCAACAGAATATGGGTTAGGACCAGGATTTAGGTTTTGGACCCGGGTAAGGATTTGGTTTACGTTGTGTATTGTATGTATAGTGTAGTAGAAGAATAGAATAAAGAATAAAGATAAATGAATAGATATTAAGATTGGACAATTGAATGGACATTCAAGTAAAGATAAAACAATTATCAATCAAGCACATCAACCCACAATTAAGTGTTACTAAAAAACATTAATCCTTTTATTTCCAACCAAAACTTAAGAGTAAAAAAGATTAATACCCTACCACTTGCAGAGTTTAAATGCGAGCATCATTATATGGAATAAAAATGAACAAAAAAATGCAGACTTGTTTCTCATTCCCAGAAATCATTAAGCCTTCTCTGAAAGCCCATTAGCCCTGAGGATTCCCCACTGATAAACTCAATATGTGCGTTTACCACACGCTCTAATTTTGTGGTGCTGGTGTAACAGTTTCAGGGCTTTAAAGCAGAATATCTCAGTTTAGCTGGACAAAAAGGCAAGAGTAAAAAATAGCCAATAGAAATGCCACTTAAATTATAGTGCAATTACATTACAAGGTGCATGATTTTGGATTTAAAGTCAAGATTATTGCAAAATTAAATTTACACATTTCCCCCTGTACCCCAAATGTACCCTAGTGAAAAAAAGTAGATAAAAGTATACTAAGCATTATTATGTTATAGTGCACTTAAGTGTTCTTGTAGCCACATTATTAATCAGTATATATATATATATATATATATATATATATATATATATATATATATATATATATATAACATATCAGTATACAGTGGTAAAATTGAACAACGTTTTTGTACTGATTATACTTTAATTACCATATAAAAATAGTACAAAAGTCTTACATAAATTATGTATTTAAAAAGTGTATTTTACTGTTCTAAAATGGAACTGTTTTAAATATACTTAAGTAACATTTTAATTAACTACTTCATGTATGTAACCCCATATTTTAAATATGTTTACAGTAAAATGTTAGTACATTTAATGAGTATTACAACTGTATCACTATTATACATTAGAAATTGTATATTAAAAATGTACTAAGAGTTGATGTTAAATATATTTACATTGGAGTACAAATATTCTTTTTGTTCCTGTCTTTTTGTAAGTAGCACACTTTTAGTATAAGTTGTTGGTGTCAGGTCTTAGCCCTGTTTCATGTCTCTGTGTGTGTCCCACGTGACCTGTGCTCCCCTGTGTCTCCCGTCTCAGTACTTTTCCATGTGTGTCTCATTTGTAGCTCCGCCCCTTCCCCAGGTGTTTCCAATTCTAGTGTGTTTTATGTACTATAAATAGCCCTCGTCTACCACTTTGTCTCCATCGGTCTTTGCACTAACCTCTGTTGTTTTGTCTCTCTGTGTTTCTCCGCGTTTCCTAGCACTAGTCCTTGCTCTGTGTTTTTCTCTGTTTATTTCTTGTTTGTTTTTTTTTTCTAGTTTCTTGTTTAGCTCCGTGTTCCCTAGCTCCCTGTATATACCCTGCTTTGTTTTTGTTTCTAGTATATTCCTTGTATATATATATATCCCTGCCCTGTTTAGTTTTGGTTATTTCTTGGTTATTTTTGGTAGTTTCTAGTTTCTTGTTTATTCCTTGTTTATGTTCTTAGCTTTGTTTGTTTCTTTGTTTATTTACTCCCTGTTTATATATATATATTTAGTACTTCTTGTTTGTTGAGTTTATGTTCACTAGTTCCTCTCGTTTGTTTTGGTTTACTTTATTATTACGTGTTCTTTGTGATTTGATTATCTTTGTTACGTGTTTACTTGTTTCTTTGTGTTTCTTTGTTATTTATTTAATAAATTATTTATTTATATCGCTCCTACCTGCACCTGTGTCCGCCTCCTCGTCTCCCTGCCTGAGTCATCCGTGACAGTTGGGTATAAAAATATATTTTAATATACTGTTCTACAATTGTTACAAATGTAATTTTTTAATGTAGTAATTTAATTTACTTTAAAAAAACATGATACATGATACATTGTAGTTGTGGTTGTTTTTAACACTGTTTTTTTTAAAGCATATTTGGAAATAAGTATTTTGGAAGTATACTGAATTACATTAAACTAAAAGTGTTCTTCATAGTACTCTTCTTAAAAAGTATGATCAAAGTTTAATTTCAAACATTTGATAAAAGCATAATATTAATGTACTTTTGATATATTTTAAGTGAGTACATAAATCTGTTAGTATATTTACAGCATACTTAGACATTTCTCAGTGTGTTTTAAGTACAATTAAGTGTATTATTTTTTCACATTAAGTATTTATATATTTTTTAATTTATGCAATGAATTAAAAAGTGGCAAAATTAATGAAAACCAGCTAAAACCCCATATTCTTTAATCATATTTGGAATGCTGCCTTCAGTCCTTGGACATTTTTTTATTTTTATTTTGTTCCATTTCAGTGCTTTCCTGATTAAATCAGTAATTTAATATGAAACAAGACAAATTTCCTCTTTACACCAAATGTAGACAATGAGCCAAGAAACATTTGGTGTCTGAAGTGAGTTTCTTTCATTTTCCCAGCTTTAAACTGGGTTTAATACTGTCTGAAATACAGAAACTGGGTTAAAACAGTGTGAGATTATCTAACCATGCTAGTTGTTGGGCCATGTTAATCAATTACAACATAGGCTTTTTTGACGTGTCTGCAAAATTAGCATTGTAGCATCACTGTAAATCTACGGAAGCACGGAACATGTCTTGACTAATCAGCTACAATTGTGGAAAGAGAAAAAACTGCCAAGAATAAAAAATAGCCAATAGAAATGCCTCTTAAATTATAGTGCAAATATATTACAAGGTGCATAACTTTCGGATTTAAAGTCAAGATTATTGCATAATTAAATTTACACATTTCCCCCTGTACCCCAAATGTACCCTAGTGAAAAAAAGTAGATTAAAGTATACTAAACATTATTATGCTATAGTGAACTAAGTGAGTTTCTTTCATTTTCCCAGCTTTAAACTGGGTTAAAACTGTCTGAAATACAGAACGTGGGTTAACACAGTGTGATATTACATAGCCATGCTAATTGTTGGGCTATGTTCATTCATTTCAATTACAACCTAGGCTTTTTTGACTTGTCTGCAAAATTAGCATTTTAGCATCACTGTAAATCTATGGAAGCACGGAACATGTCTTGAATAATCAGCAACAATTTTTGGAAAGGGAAAAAACTGGCTATATATACTGTATATACTGTAACTACTATATGGCATTCCTAGAAAGACTGCTCAAAGTTAAGACTGCTTAAAGTTAATGCTAAGAGCAGTGCTCTTTATTGCAGACGGCCAGCAGATGTCAGTATGTGTTTCAACCAGCTGCTCCAGTCTGGAAAGATGTTTCTTCTTAAGGTTCCGAGGACTAGTGCTTTCTGTCCACATGAAAAAAAAAGGGGAAAGGAGATGGAGGAAACCAGAAGTTCAAAAACCAGTAGCAGCGAGAGTGTAAGGAGGAGTGGAGGGATGAAGGAAGAGAGAGAGAGGGAGATAGAGAGAGGGAGAAAGAGATAAAGAGAGGGAGGGAGAGGAGCGGAGAAGAGGGAGTTGGAGATAGCCCTCTCCCACTCTCCGACACTAATTGCGTTTTCCCTGAGCAGAATTGAGTTCCGGAGAAAGAGAGAAAGGCCAGAGGCTTTTCATAATTGTATCGACAGGAAAATGAATATGATGAATGGCGTTCATTCAGCACGTCCTGGATTTATTGTCTTTTCCTCAGGGCGTTAATCGCCGTGAAAAGAAGGAAAAGGGAGGGGAAGAGAGAGAGATACAGATAGCGAGAGAGAGAGAATCATATTCTTCAAGCCAGTCCTGTCAGTGCCCTCCTAACTTACAGTGCGACAACGCCACGGCTTTGTGTCCATTACAAACTTTTCCAGCAGCGTTTTTAAAGTGATACATCCCTCAACCGAGTGTGTGATTGCCTCTCTGATGAGTTTTAGGCCCCAGAGCGAGACAATGATTGGCATTTTACTGACACAGAGTTAAACCCTGTAAATACAGTTAGCGTGACAGCGGGGTGGGGGGATATTAACTTTAAACGTAAGCTTATTGTACTTTAGATTTTATTTTTTGCGGCAGAAAAATAGACCTTTGCTGCGGTTCGGCCTGCAACCTTTATATATCAGACTGTACAGCGGGGCTCCTTTCACACCCTCAAATCTTTTCCCCTCTCTCTCTTCCACACACACACATAGTTTTCTCTGTTAAATGTGGTTGTGGATGCTGGGGATCCAGATGAATGCGATGCTCATAAAGTGTGTGTTTGAAAGCCATCCATCATGGAGATGTCTGAGGGAGAGGAGCACAAAGCACAAACTCTCTCACTATGTGTGTGTGTGTGTAAAGGGGGTGGGGGGGGCTTTGAATGTATGTGCATGTGTTTGTGTGGGAAAGAGTCATTGGTGTGGGTGAAACTGTACCATATATACCACTATATATAGTAAAGAATAAGATATAGCTTTTATTCTGACAGCAGTGATGGGTAAGGATGGGTATGATTTGGTATGTATGGGAATGGGAATAGATGGGTATGGATGGTCTGGGAATGGGTTGGTATAAATGTTATTGGTATGGATGGGTATAGATGAGTATGGGTATAGATTAATAGGGTGTGGTATGGTGTATATGGATATGAGCATAGATGAGTATGGGCGGTTTGGATGGGTATGGTATATCATATGGATGGGTATTCATACAGCCTCATACAGTCTTTTTAGGTTTAAAGCTACAAGATTCGCACATCTGCATTTGGGTATTTTATTGCCATTCATCTCTATAGATCCTTTTATCTCATGTCAGGATAAATGTGGACCTTCAGTGGATAGCTTGTTTTTTGTAGGGCTCTGGCTGGGCCACTCAAAGACATTTACAGAGTTGTCACTCCGGTATTGTTTTGAACGTATTGCTATGAACGTAGGGTCATTGTCTTGTTGGAAGGTGAACCTTTGGCTCAGTCTGAGGTTCAGGTTTACATTAAGAATATCTGCAAAACGTCTACTGACTAATGCTGAGATCCCACACGAAAGCTGCACATAGGTAAATGGATTCAAACCTTACTGGACATTATATCTATGGAACTATCAACGGCTCAGAAGATGGCGTGATGCCTTTGAGCTGCTTCTTTTGCTTAAGTGAACTCTCAGGATGGTTGTGAGTGTTTGTAGAAATGATCTTTCAGATATGACTGTATTTTGCTACATCTGGGTGGTGTTTGTTCACAAAAAAAGAATGTCTCTGTGCTGTGCTTTACTTCAGTTGTGTCCTAGGTGCTGAAAAACACACCTACAGCTTGATACTGCAAGGTGACAAGCAGTGTCTGTCTGGTTTTGGTTTTCTCCTGACATTAAATAGAGGCCAAAAAGTTAAATCTTGGGTTTATCAGACTAGAGAATCTTGTTTCTTACAGGCTGAGAATTCCTTTATCCCTTATCTGTTTTTTTTTTTTTTGCAAACCTTTACAAACTTAAATGTGTCTTTTACTTTTACTCGTATCTGCCTGGCTATAAAGCAGAGTGACACTTTCTGAATGCATTGTAGATTAACATGGTTGTGTATAGTTTGGAAGGTTATGGGTAAATGGTTTAAATGAGTATGGTGGGTATGACTAAGTATTGGTATGGACTGGTATGCAAACCACCAATACAGAAAAATGCACATGTGCCATGGTACGGATGACTATGAATATGGATTGGTATGGTATCTATTTGAATGGATTGGTATCAGTGGGTATTGGTCTGGGTTGTTATGGTATGGTTATGTATAGATTGGTATAGATAGGCAGGAATGGATATAACTTATATAGCAGGGGTTGGCAATTAAGTTTGGCTGTGGGGCAGATTTTTTTTAAGCCATTACGTGGTGGACCACAAAAAAAAAATCTGTTTTGGACTAGTCGCTCTCCAGCCCAGAGGGTTGTTGAACCTAATTGCAGAACAGTTAAATTCAAAGCAGGTAAACCCAAGATAAAAGAAAAATAAACTAAAAAAAATTAAAATAAACATTGTGTGGGATCGAACCCGTGTCGTCAGGGTCGCGGTCCTATACACTACTGCTGCCCCGACTAGTGAATTGGGACAGAAATAGGGAGCCCAAGAACGGGTGGAAAAACGAGAAGGGGTAAAAAAAACTAAAGTCACGCCAAGTGCGACACAGAGACAGGGGAGGGGTGTAAACAAAGGCTCACCAGAGAAGCATTTTATTTATTTATTTTTTTAATTATCATTCATTACAATTCAAATAACCTCACAGACCAGATGTTTCATGCTTGGCCGGCCTATTGCCACCCCTGTCATATGGGTAAGGTTGCTGAAGGGTGTACATGGATATGAAACCAAATTGGTATAGATAGCTATGGTTAACATAGGATTGGGATTGGTGTAGATAAATATAGGTATAGATTGGCATTATCTGGATAGTATGGTTGGATAAGTATAGTTGGTATGGGTTTGAGTTGGTTTGGTTTGAATAGTCATGAATTCATATGGATAAATATGGATATTAATTTGGAAACTCAAGTCTGAAACTCAAGATTTTAACACTGGTTGCAGTATCAAAGAAGAATACATGGTACTCGGTTGTCTCTACTTTAAATATATATCTAATTTCACAAAGACAACTAAAACACTAAAATAAAGTTTTCAGGAAAATCATATTATCCTTGTATATTGCTAATTCTCTAAACTGTGCTTATTTATCAACTGTGTGAAAAAACACAAATCAAAAATAACAGTAGAAATTACACTTATTCAGGCATCCATGGTTAAGTGACTTTTTGTTGCATATGTAAGTGAAAAAAAAACATACTTTACATTACATTTTATTAAAGTGGCAGTCTGTTTTATTTTGTTTTCTAAACTGAAAGCAGAAGCATCATTTCTGTGGAGAAGAGATAAAATATTGTGTTTAAATGGTACAAGTTTGCTGGAACGACCATCCCTGCTAAGCCTAATATATTCATTCTAAAAACTGGGGTGTCGGGTCGCTTTTTGCTGGAGTCCTTCCAGCCACTTCATGCTCCTTTACATACTTACATCACATGTACAGCCTCTAAAATACGAGCGGCTGGTGGAGCATTGGAGACTTCAGAAGGGGGAACTTATAGTAACTTATTCACAAAATGTGTAGTTGAACTGAGGTTTCTGACTGAGCGTTCTCTCTCTCTCTCTCTCTCTCTCTCTCTCTCTGTCTCTCTTTGACTGAACATAACCTGGAATCGGATTCATCCGCTCTGAAAGGAGACTGCATCACACCCTAATTTGCTCAGTGCAATTACCCATTCTCACCAGAGAGGGCCCTAAATCTCAAAACTTACAGAAAACAACTGTAAGAAAATCAACAGAAAATCTTTTGACTATTACTGTGACTTTATAATAGCAAACATAATTTTAATCCCAAAGTTAATTGTATAATTAAATTAATCTTATTTAAATAATCCATCATTTGCAGCAGAGTAATAATGTTGTACTTTTTACATATAAAGTGCGTAACACGCTTCACTGCTGCTGGTATTAACAGAAACACCCACTCATGCTTTGTGTGAAATGTGTGTTTAATTGATTAGGACTGAATTGGGCGTCCATGATGTAATCTAACCCGATTGCCTCTGACTCTTTTAAAGCCCTCTGGCTGTGGTGCCCTCTGACCGCCAGTCAAAAAGTGAGCTCCACCAATGTTCTGTAACTAGTAACTCTATTAAAAGGGGCAGGCGCTTATCTCCATTACAAAAGAGCCTTTAGAAATGATCTGGCTTCTGAAGGGGAGCACAGCAAGCGGCGCACACAAAAGAAATGAAAAAGTGTGCTTTAGCGGGTGGATGCATGTAGAGGGACAAGAGAGGGAAGAGATAGATGGTGGAGAGAGAGAGATGCCCCAGGCTATACTGAGAGACAGAGATCAGGGGGAGCGTAAACAGGGGGTAAAAGCAGGTGGGACAGTGTGAGGGAGGCTGCTGGTACTTAGACTGAAAGGGTACATAAATAAGGTCAATATCATTAATCAGTCAGTGGGTTCCATATGCAGGTTTTGAATGAATATAGACACTATATAATAATATAACCCTATAGTAATAACACAGTTAAACAGTATGTGTGTTTTTTCTACAGTACATAACATCAACAACAAATTCTGAGAATATGGAGAAATCCCTGTGTGCAAGTTAGATGCTGGTGATCTTCTGGCCCTCAGGTAGCACTGCACTGTAACAGGCTGAACTGATTCTGTACTGAAAATAACTGCATGGGCTCAGGAACACTTCCACAATTTCAGAAGTCTGTTTTTGTGCAATCTATGATCGAAAGTTAAAGATGTATCATGCAAAGCCATTTATTATGCAAAAGCCATTTATCAGCACCATACAGAAATGGCATTAACTAATTTGAACTAAGACTCATTTTAAATGGACTAAGGCAAAATGGAAAAATGCTCTGTGGTCAGATGAATCAAAAATGTCACTTCTTTTTGGAAACCATGGATGCCTGTGTCCTGCACAGAAGGTCCATCCAGCTTGTAATCAACACATAGTATAAGAGCCTGCATCTGCATAGTATAAAGATTGCGTTAATGCCTACACACTAAGAAAAGTAAGTACAGATTTGTACTTAAAAGAGTACAAAGCTTGTCGCTGGGGCTGTACCTTATATTGAGGTACAAAAAAGTACCTTTCAGTGAAAAACCTTTTTTTGTACCCATGGTTTTTGTGCTAGTAAAGATTATAAAAATTATAAACATTATCATCAACTAAATATGGTTCAAAAACTTGATGATCCAAAATTGTCTGGCTTTCAAATAAAAAATGCGCAATTTAAATATATATTGTTTATTAGTACAGTGATGCAGAATACTGAATGTACCTTTTGGCTGGTGAAATGGTACAAATTTGTACTTATTACTGTTAGAAATGACTTTGTATTTCAGAGGGAACAAATCTGACCCTGTAAAGACCAATATTGTACCACTGAGTGTACAATTATGAAGAGCGTACCTTTGAGTACAAAAAAGTACTCATATCGTACCTCTGTTTTTTAGAGTGTATGGTGTGGAAGTTTACACGTGTGAAAATGCATTATCAGTACTGAGTTGTATATATAGGTTTTAGAACACAATATTCTCCCATACAGACAATGTCACTTTCAGGGAATGCCTTCATCACAACAGCATGGCTTTCCAGAAGAAGAATCTGGGTACTGAAGTGGCCTGCCTGCAGTACAGATCTTTGACCATAGAAAAAAATTTGATGCACCACAGAATAACGGGTGGGTGGACAACCCCACCCATCCCTCAGACAGACTTTTTGCTCTGATGCCTCTTGCAAAAGATACCGGAGCATCGGAGCCTCCACTACCAGACTCTGCAACAGCTTTTTCCACCAGGCAGTCAGACTCCTCTAAAGATGGTTATTAGTGTAAATATGTCTTTATTTTAAAACATTTCTAACTGTTGTCTGTCTAACTGCCTCGCAGTGCTGTTAGCCAATCAAAGGTGATATGTTTGCATGTATGAATATTCATGAGCAAAAGCCAAAATCTTATTGTAAAAAAAAATAACTTTGAAATTAAGGTGTGTCCTTTTATATACTCTATATATAGCTCTGAAAAAAATTAAGGGACCACTTTAGTTTCTGAATAAGTTTCTCTGATTTCTTTATTTATAGGTAGATGTTTGAGTAAAATTAATATTATTGTTTTATTCTATAAACTACAGACAAAATTTCTCCCAAATTCTGAAAAAAAATTGCAATTTAAAGAATTTATTTGCAGAAAATGAGAAATGGCTGAAATAACAAAAAAGACGCAGAGCTTTCAGTCCTCAAGTAATGCAAAGAAAACAAGTTCATATTCATAAAGTTTTAAGAGTTCAGAAATCAATATTTGGTGGAATAACCCTGGTTTTTAATTACAGTTTTCATGCATCTTGGCATGTTCTCCTCCACCAGTCTTACACACTGCTTTTGGATTACTTTATGCCTTTACTCCTTGTGCAAAAATTCAAGCAGTTCAGTTTGGTTTGATGGCTTGTGATCATCCATCTTCCTCTTGATTATATTCCAGAGGTTTTCAATTTGGTAAAATCAAAGAAACTCATCATTTTAAGTGGTCTCTTATATTTTTTCCAGAGCTGTAAATATAGGTAGGAGTCTGTGTCTGCTTGTCTGTGTGAGTGTGATTGTGTGTGTGTGGTGTGTGTGTAAGGGCAGGTGGGACAGCGGTGGGGGGGGGGCTGGTGGATCAACAGCTTGCTCCACCCTGAGGGCCCGCAGAAGCCTCTGCCAAGGAGCGAAGGGCAGGACGGCTGGTGGCAGCTGGTGCAAACGCCCTGAACCCCCATCTCTCTCTCTCTTTCTCTCCCTCTCACACTCACTCTTGCACACTCGCAGCAGGCAGGGTGAGAAGGTCAAAAGCCCGTCGTTAGGAAGACAAAGAGCGGCATGGCCACACGCCGGATAATCGGCTTTTATTGAGTGCCTCCGACAAGACCAGCAGAGAGACTGACACTGATACTGAGAGAGTGTGTGAACACACACACTGACACACACACACACAGACACACATGCATGCATAAAAAGAAGAGGGTAGCTGAAACACATTATTAAAACAGATCATTCAGAAAAGCATGAATAACATGATAAATTACACACCGGCTCTGTTCTACAATAGACGCTTAAACAAGTACAAAGCAGAAATTCACAAACAAACAAATACAAACTGTGTGATTTATTCTATTAAATAAATGTCATTTTTATATATGACATAATATATGAATAATAGGTTATATCAAGGGTTCTTTAATAAAGAGAAAGGTTGTCAGAATTGCTTAATAAGTGCAGGTTTGGTGAATGTAACATTGTAAAGCTGCTTATCCGGGATGTACATTGCCATGCCTGCCACTAATTCCATTGGTCATTTACAGTTTGGGACTTCAAAGAGTTTTTTGATGATTTTGATGAGTAAAACATTTCCCATTGGCTCCTGGCATCGTCCATTGGCATATTAGTCATTTTATCCGCCTTAACCACCACCAGTGTGTAGTCATTACCTAAGACTACCTCGGTTCAGCACAATCAGGGACATTTCAAGGCATTTTGAGGTTGGACAAAATATTGACAGTTTATTAACCCTTGTGTGGTGTTCATATTTTTGTTACTCGTTTACTTTGTTACTTGTATTTAATTCAGCAAAATTAAGCAATTTTACATTAAAATGCTTTACACATGCTTGCTTCACCTAAATTGCAAGCAATATAAACAGCTTACATGGTTAATATTTGCCCTTTACCTTTCTTATGTTACATTTCTTTCAAAAAGTGCTACTCTTTTTTTTATTAGTTTTTTAATAAAATGTAAAAGAAAATGAATTAAACTCAAGATATGAGTAGAAAATTTGTTTAGTCTCAAATTTACAAATGAAGCAATGTTTATTATCCCTTGGCCAAACATACTGTATGTAATATAAATGTGTAGGGGGGGGGGGGGTGGTTTACAGTGTGTGTTTATCGAAAATGTGTTTTGATATATGTTTTTCACAAAAAATGAGCCAATGCCAATGAGTTTGAGTTAGAAAAAATATTTTTTTAGTATCATTTGATGAAAAATGAAAACGGGTCCCACAGACCCGAACACCACACAAGGGTTAACTGTAACAGTAAAGCATTACTAAGCAGCAGTAGAGGTCAGATCGAGCCCAAAAAATCCAGCCCAAGCCTGTGCACGTTCTTCCAGACCCAAACCGCTCCGTAAACTATTTTTTTGTGAGTCTGAGTACAATTTAAACAAAAAAAAAATTCTTAATAAGTATATTACAAATACATTTGTCTACTCTAATATAATTAAGACTACTTTTTTATCAAATACAGTACCAGTCATGTATCATGTTTGATAAAATCTGACAAAATTTAAGAAAGCATTTCAAGAGCAGTCACAAAGACCATTGAAAATGTTATGATGAAACTGGTTCTCATCAGCAACCACCGCAGGACAGGAAGACCAAGGAATACCTTTGTTGCACATTATAAGTTTGTCATCATTATCAGCCTAAAAAAATTACAACCAAAGTTAACAGCACCCCAGATAAAAGCACTTAAATGCTCTGCAAAGTAGTAGTAGTTGTTTAACAATATTAAGTAATTACGTTGTTATGTTCATTCATAATCTGGATTACTTTAGTATTCATTTATAATTTAGGAAACAAATAAAAACACTGAATGAGATGAATGAGAGGTTGTGTCCAAACTTTTGACTGGTACTGTATATAGCCTTTCTTACCAGTTAATTTGCAGTTCATTTTCACTAAGTCACTAAGCTGGAACTATGAAGCTTTGTGGGTTTTTGTTTGGTTTTACTCAGAGGTCCAAGCTCCGTGGAACCAGCAGAACCAAGTCGACTAAGGACACAAGTTTTTTGGATGTGGCCATGTGATAGTTTGGTATTATTATGTTATTAAATCCACTAGTTATGATGATATAATTACATTTATAAACAGGTAATTATTATCTTTAATACATATTTAAAGTAACCTTCCCAACTGTCTTATGAATTAACGTGTGTATTGTGAACAGTCTGTACTGTGAAAATTTTCCTTGATTTACAGACATTGATTTCCAAATTATACTGTATATATGTGTGTATATATGTGTGTGTGTGTGTGTGTGTGTGCGCACCCCTGCAGTGTGTGCAGCTCTTGCGGCGGCCCACCGGCTGCTCTTTCATTATAGAAAAGAGCAGTCACGCATTCAACCATCAGACGGCCAGCCCTGCACTAAACACACACACACACACACACACACACAGAAGGGCTGTGTATATACTGTGTATGTATACGTGTCATATACACTCAACATACAATATATGGTAAAAAAATATTGGGACACCTGTTGAATTAATAATGGATTAATTTGGAATCAGTAATGCGTTATTATTTTTTTTTAGCGCAAGTAAATTACGCAACAAAGTTTGATCCCAACTTGCCGTGATATCTGCCCCTCCCAACGCATTGATTTTTTTTTCTGGAGCAGTTCGCTTGTGGTCAGAACTTGATCTGGTCTCAATCCAACCCAGCTATCAAATATACGTCTTTTTTAATTGAGCCAAACTGCTGATAAGGTGCAGTTTAATCTGATATATTAGCCAGATAATATAATACTGCTATGAACGAACTCTGTCTCTGCTGCTACTTCATTCTGTTTACACACTAAGAGCGCGGCATGTGCAGTGTTCACTGCTCACATCTGAACTGCATGCCCATTGAAAACACTGTGTTTGAAAGTGCAATGGCAATTTTGTTTAGCATTCTGTGTTAAAGCAGCTTCATACTGCACAGATATATGCGCTGGAACACAGAATCTTCTTGCTAAAATTACTTTCTTGCTCCTGCACCAGACAGCTCTGACCAATCAGAGGAGACAGTGTGCTTGCGGGGTTTATTGGTGCGCATATTTGTGCATTTAGGTTTGTGCCTGTGTGAAACCAAACCAAACAGAACAGAAATAAACAAACATCAACTAATCAGTCTCTGACCAGAGAAACAAACTACAGGTGTGAAAACGCTCTTTTATACAGCTCTTTTTATACAACAAATTAACTTCTAATTCAGAAATCCAATAAAGTTTTTATAGTAAAGTAAAAAACAAGAATGATAACATTACAAAGTGGGAAATGCTTTAACATGCCAACGTTTTTAAAATGTGTAGCAGGGCTGAAATAAAGGAATGGGTGTATAGTACCAAATGTCAAATGTTTAGACACACCTTAAATTCAGTTATTTTTCTTTCATTATTTGAAAAAAAATTTCTACATTGTACATTAATATTTAAGTCATCCAAACTATGAAGAAAAACATATGAAATTAGTTAGTAGACAAACGTTTTTTTTTCTTGGCTGGATTTTCTCAGTCAGCTTTATGAGGTTGAGTCACCTGGAATGTTCAGCTTTCAGTTAACAGCTGTGCTGAACTCGTCAAGAGTTAAATATTTGAATTTCTCTTAATGTGTTTGAGAGCATCAGTTGTAAAGTTGTGAAGAGATAGAGTTGGTGGTAAACAGTGAATAGCTCTATTTGAGTAATGTTCTAATCCATATTATGGCAAGAACTACTCAACCAAAATAAAGAAAATACAAATACTTTAAGAAATTAAAGTCAGTCAATCTGAACCATTTCAAGAACCATTTAAAGACCATCAAAAATGCTATGATGAAACTGGCTCTCATCAGAACCACTCTTGGAATGGAAGAGCAAGAGTTACCTCTGTTGTACAGGAACAGGATAAGTTTATCAGAGTTACCAGCCTCAGATTCATTATATGTTCTATCATAATCTGGGCGACTTCTGTATTAATCTACAGTGTAGGAAAAAATAAAATAATTAAATTATTGAATAAAATTAAATAAAAGTCAAAGAAAATGTAAGAATCACTGTGTTTTCCATTGTGTTTATTTGTCTAATACTTTTACAGCTGATGTTGTCACAAAAATACTATATATACTGTATATATATGTATAACAAAAATGAGTACACCCGTGATATATGACTTAATTAAATGAATGTATACAGATGTATACACATATTCACACTCCCTCTTTTATCCGGAACAGAGATGTCCAAATTGGTCAGATCTGATTTCAGCTCTAACGTGGAATTAACGTTTAAACGCTCTGTCCGATCACATGCACTTCCTGACCACTCTCATTATTAAACAGGACAGAACGCAGAGAGAACCCACCCGTCTGCAAAACCACACACTCAACATCAAACACCAGCACAATCACTCATCTCCCAACTCCAACCACTCACACACACACACTTCCGAGTGCAGCGGCGTGGAGAGTTAAACTGTCTCTCTGTCTCTCTGGTCAATGGAGCATGGGCCAGTGCTGGACTCGTAATGAGAGGCAGAGACCGGGGGACTCTGTGATTTTTGGGGCCCTGGGCAAAATACAGGAACGAGGCCTCCTGGAGACACTTAACCACGTGTACACAGAATTCACTGAGACCATCTCTTATAGCTTCTGACATTACCCTGATTCTTAAATACTTCCTTTTACATTTACAGAGCAACAGGCCCAGTGTGGACGTCAGCATTAACTACGAGCTGACCCTGAAACCCTCAGCGTTAACGAGTCTTATCAAGCAGCTCTTGGGTCATTATCAGAATACTGCTCTTTTAAATGGCTCATAGCTTTTTAAAAAGGTCGTTTATCACGATTACAAGACTTCATACTACAGAGAAGTCATATTGTTTCAGTTTAATTACTTTATATTTTCATTTTCATATTTTTTAATTCCTGTCAAGCTGCATGACAGGCTGGACAATTCAACCAAAATTTGCATTTGATAAAAAAAAAAGGAGGACCTTGTCCTGTTTCAAAGATACAATTTTATAGATTTTCTAAAACTACTGTGCTATTTTACTATGGCAGGGTGGACAGAGTAAGCTCTACCTCAGTTTAGTATGAAGACAATATGAGACATATTAATTTAAGTGAAATTAATATTAGTGTCTTCAGCAGAGGTGTCAAGTAAAAAAGTACAAGTACTCTGTTACCTTACTTAGGTAGAAATGTTGCTTATCTATAGAGTAGATTATTTTATTTTAGCTTAATTGTTACTTCTACTTCTTACATCTTCACGCAATTAAAAATAGCCTTGTTACAACTATTTTTGTCCTTTATTTCATTCTGGCTTCTCATTATAAAAAAAAAAATAAAAAAAAAACTCAAGAGAACTTGAGTGAAATGTCCCATATAGGCTTCCTTAGTATATTTGCATTGTACTAAAATGCATTCATTTTCAATGGGCATATATGCAGCTGAAACAGTAGGCCTAGTGCATCACAAATGTATCAACATTTTTTTAATATAACATTATAATATATAGTCATTGTGGCTTATAGAAAATGTTTTTTTGGGGGGGGGGGTGTAGGCTCCTGTGGTGCCACTTTTGATCTAATGGCATTTTTTCCCCTTACGTAGTTTTGAAACATATAACTTTACGCTTTTACTTGAGTAAAAATCTTGAGTTGATACTTTAACTTCTACTTCTACCTAATGATAAATAGTTTAATAATTTAATAAATGAAAATACTTTTTACACTTTTCTTCTTCAGTCCCTTGGAAATAAAACAGTGTGAACTTGTGATGTCACTTATGTCAAAGGAGTGTTTATCCATAGATGACAGTGTCTACATGTAATTCTCAGGCATGAATAAATAGCTTAATAATTTAATGAAAATAGCTAAATTAATAATTAAAATGTTTAAACATATGAAATTTAAATTTTTACCACCTAGGATTATTCAGCGTAACCAGGCAGCAATGACAGAAAAATGCCCCCCATCAAAGAAAACTAGATACATTGTACAGTTGTATATATTAAATCTTCAAAATCTATTGTCATATATGTTTCTATTCAATTTAAACAAATATCCAAAATAGAAAGCATTTTATATTTATATTGACCTCTGTCTGTTTCATTGGTTTCATTAAAATCATATTTAATATTATCAGGAGAGTCAGGTCATAGACTTGGGCCATAATTAAGAACATCAGGATCATCTGTGTTGTAGGAAGTTATAAGGAGGTGTTTGACTCTCTGAGCTGTCTACACTAATATTAATTATCAGCATTACTGACCCTTACAAGAAACCACTTAAGACAGCATTACTCAAAATAAACACTTTCACACACCCTAAAATAGAACCTTCATATGGGAAAAGAAGTACATTTGTTATTGTAGCTTCCTACTATTGTTATAATTGGAAAAAACTATTGCAAAAACGCATTCCATATGAAACTAGAAATGTAATTATACATAAGTAAACTAGTTTCAAATATAAAATGTATGAGAAGTTTTAATGCCCCATGTTTCATTTGGACTGGCTATAGAAACTTTTGCCTGGGATTCCTGCAATCTTGTTTTCAATCAATTGAGTGTAATGTTGTCATGTGACCACTAGAATGTTATGGGATGTGTCTCTATATGAGGCCAAAAGGTCAACACTTAAAAACATTAAAATGATAAAAAGATCTATTTCAGTGGTCCATCGGTCTAAAGCGCTGCCACTATGATCCGAAGATTTCGCTGGTTCGAATCCTAGTCATGCAGCTTACCATCAGCTGCCGGAGCCCTGAGAGAGAACAATTAGCCTCGCTCTCTCTGAGTAGATGGCGCTCTCTCCCATCATCAGCACAAGGCGTCTGTATACTGATGTATCAGAACCGAGTTGCTGCACTTTCCTCTGAATGCACTTTGATGCTACTCGGCAATGCTGCATCATCAGCAGCAGTTTAAATAGAGGCGGAGTCTGAATTTACATGTGTCGGAGGAGCTAGTCTACACCCTCCTTGTGTTGTGGCATCACTAGTGATGGGGGATATACAGCTAACTGGCAGCTGAATGAATGCGACAATTGGCCTTTATATAAAATTAAATGGGCATTAAAAGTGCCTATAGTTATGACTAAAGTTGATCTGGCATTGAACAAAATTGCAATCCACATATTAACACCAGGCCTTTTGGAGATGTGATGCTTGAAAACAAACCATTATAAAATATAAATAAATACAGAAAAATCGGTACTTGCTACTGATAATGACCTACTGTCATGCTGCTTTTGCTTGCGTTAAAGACACGGATGCGATGCCTTGGCCAGCCGCATCGCCAGGTCTGTCCCCAGTCATATTGTATTTAAAATATATGGAATGCTCCTGGATGCAACACTCCACCCCTACTGCAACATTTGCAGAAAGTGCATAAAAATATTTTATTTGAATGAGGTGGATTAATGCAGGACACCATTAGGAACCTCTACCACTTCATGTTGCGTTAAACATACAACAAACTCTACTTTAACATGAGTAGCTCAATTTATATATTTTTTATATCAGTCTATATTTTTAATCACTTATTGTTGCTCATAAGATTTATAAATTTACGTTTGAATAGCATTGCTAGCCAACTCTTCTTTCTGGGTGCAACATTTTTTTTTATATTTAATGAGTGCTTATGTAGGATATACATGGGATTTATCTTTGTACTTCTTGTATTCTCCAGACACTGTTTACAGTGTGTGAGCATTTCATGATGAATGGGCCAATAGAAATGCTCCAAAATGGCTCATAATAAAATCTTTTTTCATTGACTTCCATTGAAACATAATAATGATTTTACTTCTCCCATAAAATACAAGGGGCATACAAATGGGTTCACGTCCTGACATTATATATATATATAACTGTGTGTGTGTATGTGTGTGTGTGTGTGTGTGTGTGTGTGTGCGTGCGTGTGCAGACAGCAGTCTGAGAGCTCTGCTTTTAAATGTACTCTCTGCTGATTAAGGGACTTGGAAAGAAAGGAAACTGGGAGAAACACTTCCAGCAGCAGATAATGGAGCGATGGACAGCTGTTTAAGACAATAGGCCAGTAACCTGCTCACTGGGAGTATTAAAGTAACAAAGAGCTGAAGAGAATCAGCCTGAGGGAAGGAATGGATACTATCCACACACAAACACACACACACTCAACTGTTTCTCACCAGGACGCAAGTCTCTAAAAGCACTGCAGAAAATGATTTGCTGTGGTCAGGAACCTGTTTTACCAAAACATCAACCTAAACCCTGAAAAAGCTTCTAGCGAAGTTTATTAAAACTTGGGAATTAAATAGGAACTGATAAAAGAGGGTATATTAAAAGGAAATGAGAGGAAACACGGCTTGTTTTTAAACACATTTTAACAAAACATAAAATCTGTAAAATGCAAATAGTTGGGCATTTATGGAAAATGAAAACTTTGTATAATATGCAAATAGTATTCAAATGGTAATGTTAGACTATTTCTATTGGTTCATTTTTTCATTCCATGGAAAACAAGGAGTTACAAGATTTATAGATGAAAGCAAATACATACCTATATATGATACAAATATTATTTAATGCAATGACTAATCTCTAACAACTAATTCTCCTGACCTTACATTGATTGTAGTGTTAATTTATTTACATTATATAAAATCTTAATGAAATGAATTGATCTATAGAAATGTTGTTCAAATTCTCACCCCCCGCCAAAACAAATTGATAATATCCTATTGTCTATATAATCAGCATAATTATTTAATCTTAAACTTTAGTATTTATAATATGCATATATTGTATGTGTATGTATGTATATGTGCTCATAAATAATATGCATTATGATTGTGTATACATACATACATGAAACATATAGGTTGTTCTTCTTATTGTAAATGGATAATATAAATTACTTATTACTTATAATTATTACTACATAATAGTAATGTATATACAAAATCTATGTAATTTTTGCTCAATATAGATAATAATCTATAATGCGTATGAGCTCTGTAACTACTACATGTTTAATTGTTGTAATTTTTGCAATGCAGTTTTTTTTTTATAATACATCCATATAGTATGCTTATATTTTTACATTGTTATAGTGATGCTACATTGTTGGAGAGAGTAATTACTCTCTGATTTTGTATCGTCTGTCATTGTATTTATCTTTTTAAATTAATAATGAAAAAAATATATAACAAAAAGTATATTTTCCCCTATTTCTGATATAATATCCACTGCATCACTATCAGTAATACTGACATTATCATGTAATACACACATTTTTAAATTCAGTTAATATAATGGTAGAATAACAGCATGTTTAAGTACGAATTACTGAGATATTGGTATTGATGTCTGAGGCCACGTTCTCTACACACTACAGAAGTGTCAGGCAGCATTAACCCATTTGTCCTACAGCCCCGAACACACACTCAGCCAGAGACGGGTCCGTGGGGGCTGTCTTTAGTGTCACTGCTCTCATGTTCAGCCATATGGTGTTTGTCAGTGGGTGGAGGGCTGTGGGTGTGTTAGGAGTGTGTGATATTGGATCGTTTAGCGTGACAGTGTTGTCCATTAGAAAAGATACAACACTATTTGCTTTACAGACTGAATGAGCTGGGAAACACACACTGATCAGTGCGCACGTGTGTGTGTGTGTGTGTGTGGTTGTGTGTGTGTGTGTGAATAGGGGCAGTTCATAGCAGATCTTTATGGCCCTCGCTGGCAGACATGCTGTAATTAACAACACACTGTAATTATTTGTATAAACATGTTTGTTATATCACTTGCTAATTGCCTGCTATGCCTCACATTTCATCACTTATCAAATAGTGAAAATAACACAACTGTGTTAAAATAGTGTCAACAGGAATAATTTTTTATATACAGCTCTGGAAAAAAAAAGAAACCCATAAACGATGATGTTTTTCCTTGATTTTGCTGAAATCATATAGTCCAAACTAAAAACCTCTGGAATATAATGAAGAGGAAGATGGATGATCACAAGCCATCACACCAAGCTGAACTGCTTGAACTGGATGATTTTTTTCACCAGGAGTGGCATAAAGTTATCCAAAAGCAGTGTGTAAGACTGGTGGAGGAGAACGTGCCAAAATACATGACAACTGTGATTATAAACCAGGATCATTCCACCAAATATTGATTTCTGGAAACTTAAAACTTTATGATTTTTTTTTTACATTATTTAAGGTCTGAAAGCTCTGCATCTTTTTTGTTATTTCAGCCATTTTCTATTTTCTGCAAATAAATCCTCTAAATGACAATATTTTTATTTGAAATTTGGGAGAAATGTTGTCCGTACACTACAGAATAAAACAACAATGTTTATTTTACTCAAACACATACCTATAAATAGCAAAAAACAACCCAGAGCTGTATATGCATAGATCAGCACTTTTTGACACCATCATTGTTCAATATGTGAGTTGAACAAGCTCAAGTTCATAAGCTAACATGTCTAATTTTGTAGAAAGCTGAGCTTCTTTTAAAATCTATAGGATTATTAGGGATTTTGATTTTATCCACTTTGCTGCGGCAACAGCCGATGTTTACTAGATGTTGGAACATTGCTGTGATAATGTGACTGAATTCTGCCACATCAGAGCATCAGTAACATTGAGATCCATTAGCTTACAGATTGCAGCTCAATTCAGAAGGAATAAAAAAAACCCTCACAATATTAAATAACAAAACAGGCAAGGACTATACTAGGTAATAACATCATAAATAATTAAAACAATATGTATCAATAGTAATAAATAAATATAGGTCATGCTATTTAAAATATATTACAGATACCTACATAAATGTAAGTAAAACATATATCTCACATTACATAAAATATATTTACAATGGAAATATAAATATATGTGATATATATATATATATATACATACACACACGCCCACCAAATGAAAAGCCCTATTGCAACTCCTACAATAATCAGCTGGAAAAATAGGAGAAAGAGAGGAGCTTTGGGCTCAGAGCTGTAGAAGCCTTTAGTTAATATTTCATAGGCAGAGATAGAGAGAGCCTCTAAACTTTCATTAAGCAGCAGCCGTTTGGCTGGGAGGGAATCTCACTTTTATTGCAGTAATGCTGATGGCTCTCTCTCTTTCTCTCTCTGTCTCTCTTTCTATCTCTCTCTCTATCCCTCTCTTCCTCCTCCTCTTCCCCCATCTTCCTCTTGCCTCTCTCTCCGTCTATCCCGCTTTAAAATTTCGTAATAAAATCGTACTCGATCCTTTTTTAAATGCACTATTACTTATCGTGGCCTTTTCATATTGCAGCATGGAGGAAGTTGAGCGCGTGCTCTAAAAGCGCCTCATTCATTATTCACCAGCAGCAGCAGCTCGAGCTTTATTTCCCATTATATATATATCTTTAGATTTTGCATATGCTCTTAAGGGCAGGGATTGATACCCCAGCAGCGCGCGAGATCAGCTTAATTACTGCAGGGGTGTTTTTTAGCTGCTGCTGGATGGAGAGATGTTTGGATCATACTATACTGTTATAATATTTATTAATTTTACTGATATCTGAACATGTTTCCCCCTTATTGTTTAGTTATCGACTGAAAGATATACGGGTTTTTTTTATGAATAATGCTCGAAATTGGCTTAGGTTACAGAAATGTAAAGCCCATCCGAAACGAGCTGTGGAGCAGTAGAATCTTGAATCTTGCTCTCTTGAAGGATGGTGCTCCATTCCATGCAATACTTCTGAGATGAGGTGAGGATGATGCAGAGTGGTGATAGTCCTAAATCCTGACCTCACTAACACTACTGTCGCTGAATGCAATCAAATTTTACAGCAATGCTTCAAGATCTAGTAAAAAAGTTACAGTTACTCCTGTGTGCAGAAACAACACACACACTGTGGAAACTATCCGGCCAGTTAAAAGCATCATAGGCTATGTTGCTGCTGGGACACTCACACTGGGGTGCAGTCTTCAGCCACATGTCCCAGGGGGGACCGAGGGGCTTTTTAGCATCAGCACACTTGCTAATGGTCTATTAAACTCTCCGCTGCTGCAGAGAAAAACGGATTTGCTGCTTGAAGCCCTCAAAGCTAATCAAACAAGGCGGCTATGGCCAGGAGAGCGCGCTTTTACACGGCCGGATTACCAACCAGCCACTTTAGATCAGTTAGTTTCTCTAGCACTGCTGATTTAATAAGCGCGTGACATCGCGTCTTCACCCCCGCGCAACTTACGCTGTGACGTGTTCTCCACAGAAGTTCTTCTGGAACTTCTAAGTTTCTGTTTTTAGTCCGCACAACACGGTTGGCTCAATGTTTGTTGTTGTTTACAGCGCAGTTTGCGTATAGGACATTTTTGGAGTTTCTAAATCTTTTAAAATTTAAGTTTATAAGCACCTGCTGAATTATTAGGTTATTATTAATCATGTTCATATATTACAAGACATTGATAGGAAATTGATAGGAAATAATAACACAGATGCGGCGTTTTAAAACAAAATTCATACAATAAATTGAATATTTTAAAATAGATAAACAATACGTTTTATTGTTAATAAACTAAATAACATTTTAAAATTCTAATGTTTACCACCTACCAACCTACCCACATATTGTTAATATTTGTTATTATTATTATTATTGTTATTGTTATTATTATTATTATTATTATTATTATTATTATTATTATTATTGTTATTATTATTATTATTATTATTATTATTATTCGCAGCACACGTGCTATCAGCGATCATTAATTAGAGCTGTGTTATTAAGGGGGCGTTTGAGCAGCAGGACTGCCCTGAGCCAGCAGCGATCAATAAACTCAGCATTAATCTAGATTCCTTTCAGCCCAATAAAGCGGAGTGCGGAGTGAGCGGCACAGGGGCAAGAGCACCAATTTCCTGCCGCTTCAGGCCACAGCAGACCCGGATGACGGAGCTGCTTTTAATCCGCAGCTCGAGTTTCTCACCCAGGATCGATGACCAAAATATGAAACTCATCAAATTAGAGTCTCCTCAAAGAGGCTCGCGCTCATCTGATTAGTCTAAACGGTGGGAGAACACCAGTGCATACACACGCGCGCACACACACACACGCGCGCAAACACACTCGTACATAAAACTATAATCTATATTTTTATAGTCAGTTAACACGCAGCAAATGTGTGTCATGTTAGTGTTATGTGAAAGTGTAAAAAAAAGAAGCTATAAAACACCTTTTAAAAGACGTTTCATGTACTTTATGTTTAAATAATAATATCAGAAAGCTCATATTTTATCCATTGTTAAAGAAAATTAAAACGCCACTTAAAAATAACTTATTACAATAATTATCTAATAACATATTAATTTATTGACACAGTGGAAGTCAGTGCTAAAGTAATTTTGGAGCATTTTTAATTCATCATGACACATTTCGACACAGTGTAAAATATATCAAAAAGACATAAGAATGTATGATGGGCCAAACCTCAATCGAGCATTTGCCAAAATATTGAAAATCACGGGTTGGCGATTAGCTTAGTTGATTAAATTGTAAAGCTAATAACATTATTGTGGGTTCAATCCCTATACTGGCTAGTGTTCTTTGTACTTCTTATGCAATTTTCTTCGGGATCAATAAAATTCAATCTAACTAGCCTATACACACACCGATTCAGCTTGCTCCGTTTAGCTCCGCCCATTCAATCAGAACATAACTAATTTACATATAGAAGTTTTATAAGCACAGTATCTAAAACGCTTTGTTACATCTTATAAGCGAATGGTCCCACATCTCTAAAGCATCACCTTTAACCAGGAAGGGGTCGTCTAGGACCAGGGCTGGGAATCACTGCTATAAAAGATAAAGAAATATAAAGAAAAATGATTTTTGATTCATTAGCTCACACAAATATCCCACGTTGACCAGAGAAGAGGCAATAAATGGGCTTTTTAAGAATATATATAAAAAACACCAGACAGCTACTTTATCTAAGAGGTTCTCTTAATGGACACTATCTGGGAAACTATAGAAGAGATTAGAAGAGCATCAGAAGAACAGAAGAACCGGGAGCTGCAGGGACTGGGGGTTGACGTCATCGGGTCTTTGAGCCAATGCGAAGATAGCAGAACAGCAAATGGCCAATAGAAAGAGAAGACCGAAACAGAAGCTTGTGCAGGGGGTTTTGCGCGCAAAACTTTCCCATCCACAGACAAGCGCATCCAATTCAGACAACAAGAAGATCAGTGAAGATCAGCTAAGCGGGATACTTCAGTTTTCACAACGCAGCATCTGTTGCCTTTCTGTTTGCTTCAGACGCTCAGTTTTCTTCTTTTTGGTGGAATAAGCCTTCAAAGGCGCCCAAGATCTTTGGATTTTTTCTCAGATAAAACCGGTTTAAAGTCGCTGTTTAAGAAATACAAACGAATTGAATTAAACCGAATCGCAAAAAGCGTCCAATGGAGCAATCCTCCAGCTCCAGCCCAAGCGGCACCGGCCACACGCCCCATCCCACCCAGCACGAGCCCATCAGCTTCGGAATCGACCAGATTCTTAGCGGAACCGACCAGGAAACTCAGCAGAACTCCTCGAAGCCTACCTCGGACACGGAACGGATCAGCGAAGGCGGGGGCTACCACCTGGGTAGCCCGACTGTTGCCAGCGCCACCCCGTACCCGGCAGTGACCGGCGCTTTCCATGGTATTGCAGCTCCGTATGAGGATGCCAGACCTTACGGGGTCAACCTAACCCTTACTCCAGGTGGGGTCATAAGGGTACCGGCCCACCGGCCACTGGCTGCTGCCGTGCCACCGCCTTTGGCCAGCGCAGCACCCGGACTGGGGGGCATCAGCTTCCCCTGGATGGAGAGTAGTCAACGCTTCGCCAAAGACAGATTTGCAGGTAATTACGACGCTTAAAAAAGTATTTAGATATTTTTGTTTGAATAAATAACTAATAAAACAACCGTTTTTTATTTATGTTTAAGGATGCAATGGGAATATATATATATATATATATATATATATATATATATATATATATATATTATGAACTATAATGAAAAGCGTCCTCATTCCGTACTCTCCCCCATAGAAGCATTCCATGGATCATTATCTTTAGCTGTGGTACAAAGAACTCGTGAAGTTTTGCAAATCTGCAAAAATCTAGGTTTTCTTCCAGTGGCAGTCAACGTAAAACTATGTTATTCCCAGTAATACTGTAGCATTTATATTTTTCCGTTCATTATGATAACATAATAAATTATCTGCCGTAATCAAATTATGTCAAGATGAGGTCTTTTATGAAAGCAAGTTTTTCCTTTACTAAGGCCTTTTGGATTCCTCTGTGTTGTTTTCTTCTGTTGTTAAACCAAGAGTCTCTTTACTGAACTGTTAAAATGAAATAAACAACTGCCAGATTCCAAAGTGAAAAAAATGTCACTGCGTTAGCGATACACTGGTTACAATAGTGACAGCTGAAGGAAAATTCACTTTTTGAGATCAATAATGTTGTTTTTAGTCAAGTAATCAAATCCGACTCTCTTAATAAAATAAAGGTGCAACCAAAGAAAAGCACACCTATAGGCTTGCCCAAAAAATATTTGGGAACAAATAATGAAGTGATTTGTGTTTTGTTTTTCTTACACATCTTCACGAACTTTAAGGGACCAAAAGTAACATCG
Organism: Astyanax mexicanus; assembly: GCF_023375975.1. Lineage (NCBI taxonomy): Eukaryota > Metazoa > Chordata > Actinopteri > Characiformes > Acestrorhamphidae > Astyanax > Astyanax mexicanus. The sequence continues at coordinate 9,571,754 of NC_064427.1, read as the reverse complement.
TTTGCTTGAAGAACTCTTGCAGTGTTTAACTATTGAAGGGCACTTGTAACTGAAAGGTGTTTTTTTTTTTAACCATTTTATATGTTGTTCACACCTACTGCAGTAAACGGTGCTTTTGGGTATTTTATGAACGCTATAATAATAATAATAATAATAATAATAATAATAATAATAATAATAATAATAATAATAATAATAATACGTATTATTATAGTGCTATTTTTAGATGTATTATCAACATTATTGTTCGTAGGCTTCAATGTTCTGGTAACAGATCATTTTTACAACGGTCCTATGAATGGGGTTCCATTGTAAAAAATTACAATTCAGTCAGATAGGAAAACATTTCGACCATCCCACTGTTTTTGAGTTCTCCAGTGCCTTTACTAAAACAATCATATAAACATTAATATTCATTCATAAACAACATATTCAGAAAGATGAACCTAGATATGTTTTAAACATTAACACAAGATTTAAACCCAGGTAACAGTATGACATTTGCTCTAAAGCACGTGAGCTGAAAGAGTTGAGAACTGAGGAGAATCCAGGAGTAAAGTGATTGTTTTGGTCAACAGCTTAAAAGAGCTAATAGTAATAATGATAAGAACTTAAGCGTAAAATCACTATTGACCTCGCCAGACTCAATAAAACCCTTAATGCCTTTGTTTTGTACTCAATCTAAAATTAAGAATAAAAAGGTCATCATTTTGGTTGATGCTCCCTGGAACACGTGAACATCTTAATGCTCCATCATGAAAGCTAATGTCAGGCTGTAGCTCTCGGTTTTATTAAAGTCTGTAAAAACGGTCTGATTGATAAAGAATTCAAACGCTGTCTTCTTTAGAAAGGCCAATCTCAGCTCTGGCTTTTATAAAGAGATATCAATATTTCAGCAGGGTTATTTATGGATGCCTATAGGCGCTCTCTGGGCCTTCCATACTTTAAGAGAGAGAGGCCTAGGCGACCTAATACATACCAGAGAAATGTCCAAAATGACTTAAAGCACAGCTCTGACAATAGAGATGTGTGTAGTACGTAATAGAGGCTCATAATTTGAAAGGATATACTTACATTTAGGTCTTACATGAAAAGCAGAAAATAATTATACATATTTTTTTCTAAAATACCCATGACCGTGTACCTAAATATCTCACGTTTCATTTTCAGTTACAGTTCTGACTGACGGCAAGATAAATAAATTATCAAGAAAATAAATGCAATAAATGCAGTGTATGAAAAAATGGACCCGTACGAAAATATTATATACGAGTTATTAACATGTTATTGAAAAAAGAAATTATTAGCAAGTACACACACACACAAACAAACTCACACACACACACACACACACACACACACACACACACACATTTACACAGTTGTTATGCCCTCCTGCCCTCTATTCTTTAAAGCTGCAATTTAAATATGATTTTCCATACATTTATATTTAAATTGTTAAGTACAGAGTGAGTGTATATATATATATATATATATATATATATATATATATATATATATATATATATATATATATATATACATATATATGTAAAAGTTACAAATATAGAAATAGATCGTCATCAGGATGGAGTTTTATTTTTATTTTATTTATTTGTGTCACAGAACAAATTCATATATTAACAACTGGAATATGATACCGGTACTGCGACAGATTAGCTGTTAATTTGTATCCATTACGATAAAAAGTATTTTTTTACGCTTTAGATAAAAATACCTTATCCAAGCAAAATATTTGTTTTTTAATATGGTAAGAAATCGGACGGTGTTACTACCCTTATTACTTTTAACATCTAAGACACAATTTATAGAGCAGTGTACATCATTATCACGATCCCTTGGTCTAAAGTTGTGATGTTAAGTTTTAGTTTAACTTCTAAACGTCATCAATAAATATTAAATGTCAAACTAATGTACCATCTTACTTCCTTGCATTATATCACCATGTATACAAAATACAAAGAATAGGTAGGGTAATGAAATGTTTAATATTGTTTAAAAACAATTTGTAAATAGACTAATGTGTATATTCCTATTTCTAAGTGATTAGACTTTCTAAACATTGTCCACCCAGTTTGCCAATAACAAGGGCAATGGATGCAAGGGCTAACCCTTTCTCTCCCCCTCAAAATATTAAATACTGGGACAGAAAAACAGGATAAAACTGACTTATTACTTATATGATTTTAAATTAACGTTTTCACCGAAGCCCCCAAACACCATCAAAGATAAAAAAAAATAAAAAAAACAACAACACTGATTTATTATCTCCCCTCCTGGTTTCTCCTCCAGCGGCCCTGGCGCCCTTCACCGTGGCCAGACGCATTGGTCACCCCTACCAGAACCGCACTCCCCCCAAGAGGAAGAAGCCCCGCACTTCATTTTCCCGCGTGCAGATCTGCGAGCTGGAGAAACGCTTTCACCGGCAGAAGTACCTGGCCAGCGCAGAGCGAGCAGCTCTTGCCAAAACTCTGAAGATGACGGACGCGCAGGTTAAAACCTGGTTCCAGAACCGCAGAACCAAATGGAGGTGAGAGATTAAAATTTAATGGGGACTAACAGCAACTAGCAAACTCCTCCGAATGCTAAACCACATTTTACAGCCAGCTGATCCAGACCTTTTAGTATTTCTGAAAATCAGGAATCAGAGACGGAGCTAAAAAGCTCAAAAAAGGGAGTTGATCTCGAAAAATAAGGTGTAGCGTAAAAATCAATCTTTAAAATGTTAACTTTACTGGAGGGAATACCTTAAATTTAAATTAAAGTCAAAGTAAAAAAAAAATCATTTAGAAGCATGGATACTTTAGCTTACAAAAGGTTTGTTTTATTGCAGGGAAAAACATATTGCTGAGCTCTAGTTGGGAAACCACATAATCATTTGTTTCGTTATTTTCATATAATAAATACAATTAATTCAACCATTTCTCCCATCAAATGGCTGTGTATTCTGCGTTGTTACAGGCGTTCTGTACACATTTTAACAGAAAATATCTATAAAAAGTCAAACAGCGAATCAATACTTGTTCTTTACCAACGTACAAGAAAAAAACGAAAAAGCGAATCTTTAAATCTGGTGATTATTACCTGATTCGCCGGGTAATAATATCATGGATATTACAGCTCTTATAGATTAAAAAAAACATCAAAATGCTCAATTTCAGTATTTCGGCAATAATGAAAAATATATATTAAACAATGAGAATTTACGAATTTTTGGTTTCTGAAGGACTGGGTGAGAACATCTCATCGGCCATAAATTTGAACCCAGACAACAAGTTTAAACATTGCGTACAATTAATTTATATAATTTTTTATTACTTATATAGAGCTCTAACAACAGGTTACAGGCATGAATATTAGTACTGACATGTAGTGTATACTGCAACTGGTCTACAGTTCTTAAACCACACTATGGAAAAATACTTGTCAGCAACGAGGCAAGGTGAAGTTAGCTGTACAAAAGAATGTATTTTTAGGACAAATTTTTCATAGAGGTAAACATAAATATATGTTGAATTATTGGTAATTTGGCCTTATTTTATTGCATGAAGGATTTTTTACATTGAGCCCTGGCTGTGAAAAAATAAGATCAAGATATTTAGCATTGCAAAAATATGTTTGACTATTTACTTCCATCAACAAAGTCTAAAACTGCCCCAATTACCCCTAATTTATTCTATTTTTACTGCAAAAGCTCTGAACATTTTGCAGGGGTTCTGCATTACAGGAAGCTTTCTGTTAAAAAAAACAAATGTGCACATGAAGACTAGCATTAAAACCTAGACTGTATGCAATAACAAATTTGAATAGAATCTAAACAGGGAATCTTGACAGTTGTTAAATATTATAACTAATTTGTTATCATATTCTCACAGGTCTCACATTGTAAACCATGACAACATAACATGGCAACTGTTAAATAAAATAGCTTTCCTTATACTTAATAGTGTGTATATATACAGCCATACACATGAAGTGTACATTTAAATTCAGTAAAAAAGAACATGACAAATTGGATGAATTTAAATAAAGAGTAATAAACACTGTAATTTTATTAGAGCATCATAAGGAGGCGAGTTACAATCCAGTAGTCAAGTAATCAAAATCAGCTTAATATATTATTTATTTTAATTTGTCAAACGAAATAAAAACAAAATTCAGAGAAAATACTGGAAAATACTAAAAAAGGAGGTCCTAACCACCAAAGAGAAATTAAATTAAAGTAAATTTGGTCTAAAAAGAATATGCATGTAAAAATTTCAGAACGTATTTGTAAAAGTAAAATTATGTTTTTTATTTTATTTTACTCTTTTAACAGAACAGAACATAACAGAAGCCATCCTGAAACTGAAATCACCCCTGGTTACCTCTATACAGTTAAGGGGACATAGGCTACTTGTCAATAGTACAGAGTACTGCTAATTCGTTGACGTACACCCAACAGCCATTTCATTGAAACCACTGCCAGTTGAAGCGAATAACACAGATAATCACAGATAATAACTCCTGATAATCAGGAGTGGATATATTAGGCAGTAAGCGAACAGTCAGTTCTAGACGTTGATGTGTTGGAAGCAGGAAAATGGTCAGACATATCTTGCGGGGTGATGCCAGTAGTGGTCAGTACTTAACAAAAGCGTTGACAAGAAGGTCAACTAGGGTCATGGGTGGCCAAGACTCAGTACTTGTGATACAAAAAAAAAAAACATAAGACCTACCTCAAAACTTACAGGATCTTAAAGGATCTGCTGCTAACATCTTTGTGCCAGTTAACACAGAGTAACTTTAGAGGATTTGTGGATTCATTGTTAGCATGATAGGGCATCAATTTTTTAAATGATGATAGGACATAAATTTTTTTGGTTTTAAAGTTATGGCTGATTGGTACATTTGGCAGAAAATATGTATTATTTCTTATTACTTAAATAAAGAAGATACATGACTGCAGAATACTAAAATTAGTTAAAATCAGTTAAATCTACATAAGAAAAAGTCAAATCTCCAGCCCAAATTTTTAACGGTCTTCCCTCATTCTTCCCTGCCAGGCGACAGACGGCAGAAGAGCGGGAGGCTGAGCGCCAGCAGGCCAGCCGGCTGATGCTCCAGCTCCAGCACGATGCCCTGCAGAAGTCCCTGAGCGACTCAGTCCCTGCTGACCCCCTCTGCATCCACAACTCCTCACTGTTCGCCCTGCAGAACCTGCAGCCATGGACTTGTGGGGAGGAGGGCACCAAACTGGGGGCTGCTCTCGTATGAGTGGCTGGACTGAAGCAGCGGGCAGAAATCTTCTATATGGAGGAGATCTATTGACTGTTCTGCAGGTTTTACCTCCACCTCCACCTCCAAACCCGGCTTAAAAAATAAAGGTGCTTAGAAGGGTTCTTTGATGCAGTATTACAGAACACATGTCACCTTTCAGAAGATTTTAAAGAAGTTTTTTTAAAAGCCATGGTTGGTGATTAAATGGTTCTTTTAGATTTTCGAGTTTATGCAGATCTTTTGTAAAAGAGATTTGCAGGAACGTTTTCCCCTAGAATATGGTATGTTTAAGTCAAGAACCATTTAAGAACCTGTATTTTTTTTTTTAAGAAACTGATTCAGCTAATCAAGGAGTCAAAAGACTTTTGAGGACAATCATTAGCTGGATCAGGTTTGGTAGGTTTGGAGATGAAACTCTCTGCAAGTCAAGTAGATCTGATGAATAAGGGTTGGTGGCATGGACTGGAAGGATGTACTGCCATCTTGATGGCCACATTGCCGGTTGATTCAAAGTCCAAAGGCAAGAACTGTTTTTCTTAACTGCAACTGATCCCGGCCAGCACTCAGCAGGGCCCTGTAAAGAACTGGACGATCTCTGTATGGAAGCCGACATAGGGATTATCCATTCTGCTCCAGTTGAAAATGACATATAATAAAAGACCTGCAGAGTGCAGTAGGTCAGCCTGCAGTCGTCCAGCCCTCCACTCCATACCAACATATTGACAGACCGATGCATCACATATCTGCTACTGTGCGCCTCCCTGGTTCCATATGTCTCTCTTTTTTTACCTCCATCTCATCAGTCCATCACGTCGAGAGAATGCAGGACTAATGACGGAGGGAAGCATAATGAGGGATAAATTATTCACAACGTCAGTTTGTCTGACCTCGTACGCCCCTCTTTTGCTCAATTTGACCATTGGTGGGAAAGCTAACAAGCATGTAAACGCACACATAGACATACATAAGATGCATAATCCATTCAGGACACCATAGCAATAGAGGGGCTGATAAATCATACATCATTCAAGTGAATACTGCAATGCTTACAATTGTTGTAAGGGTCAAGGGCTATTCTGCTATTAAACATTAATTTTTACTTTAACGAAATGTAACAAAAAATACTAAATAATAACACCAGTTCTTTTATTTAATGGGAAAATTCCATCACCATCTGTCATTACAGTATGTTTAGCGCAGAATTATCATTGTACAGAAATTTACCACACATACAGATTACAGTGGTGGTGACTAGATCCAGGTGTACCGATGATATAATTTGTATTTAGTTTTATTTTGAATTTTGGTTATCATCCAAACCAATCAGTGAACCCACACATGTTTTCCAAGTTTTTATATGTAATTTTGGTGATCAATCTAAGGTAACCCTAAAGACAAATGGTTTTCTATGGGGACTACAAATTTATTTATTTATAATTTATAATATATTTATAGTATATTTCTCAGCCCCAACTTAAAGCCAAAAACATAATATAAAAAATACACATTCCCTGTAACATTCCCGTTAAAGACATGAACATCTTCCAACCTCTGAATCTATTCACATCAACCCAACAATATACAATTTTGACTTTCAGTAAGGAACATTTCACACCAAACCCCTCTAAATCTATGTTTTCCCTCCTGTTATGTTGAAATTAGGGACAGCAATATTGTTACCAGGTCAAATTGCCCCATGTTTAACAATGTTCTACAATGCAAAAGTAGATAAAGTAAACCATTTCTCTTTAAACATTATCTTTAGATTAATTATTTAGTGCAACTTTTTCACCAATTACTGATCATGTTTCACCAGTGAGAATTCATAATAATTCACAAAGCACAATAAGAATAATAAGAATGAGCTTAGCTTTGGTTTATATTTTCATAATTTAAAGGCCAAACTGATCAAAACAATATGTGTGAAATGTGTGTAAACCATATATACCAACCTACATAATACAATACATTAAATTAGTCACTTCCATTTACATGTTCAATAACAATTAATTAATAATTAAGCCCAGCTATGTTAATGGTTAATGCTAAAGGTTTTTTTTGTTTGTTTTAGCATTTTACCACCAACAACATAACAGGAGGGATACAGATTTGGAGTTACCATTTTGTTATATGGCCACAAAGATTAAGTCAGCACAAATCAGTATGTGAGAACAGTTAAAATAGAAATGTTTGTAAAGTGGCAGAGCAGTTTGCGATGTGATAAAAGGGAAAATTGTAAATGGTGGTGAAAAATAAAGTGTGTGTAAAATGTTTGTAAAATGCTCTTAAGGGAAAGGAGCGCAGTTGCATCTAAATGAGTGTATAATACATTGTAATTGATATGTAAATAGCTAAAGTGTAATTAAACACCCCTTTTTGACTTTAACTTCACGTCTATCTGTTTTTCTGGTTCTTTCTGTGTGGTTCCCTGAGGCCTCTGAGTGAGCGATGGATCCCATGCACACTTTAGTGGTTCACAAACACATCGGCACACTATCGCTGCCTGGCCGAAGATGATTATGCCTGCCACAGCAAAGAAGCACTTAGGTGCCTGAGATAAATGCAGGATCCTATGGGATCATAAACATGCCTTTATGCCCTCTGCCACACCCCCAACCCCCCCCCCCCCACCATCCACTGTCCAAGTGCTGACTCTCAAGAATTGACCCACAAATGGAGCAGCGTCCATTATAAAGTGATTTAACATAGACCTAAGGCCGCCCGCCCCCACCAACACCACCACCACATTAAAATACTTGGTAGGTAAGTCTGGAGTCACGCCATACAGCTCTTTGGATTGGGCTGTATGGATGTTCAACACTGGCACGTGCCTGCTGCTCCTCAGTGCCTGGGAGGAGGGGAGGTGCTCTTTGATAAGGAGCTGTCTGGGACAGTGGTCATTAATAAACACTCACTGACCTGACTAATCCACACAGGAAGTCCTATGACCTACTGGACCCCTTCCAGGTCCACAGGGAGGATGAGATCATTCAGCCAGAAGAGCAAGATGGAGTCAGCAGAAGATGCAGTAGTTCAGCTCCCTCTGCTGGATAAATTCAAAATGCATCCATCAGTTATCACATACCAACCAGCATGACATCATGATGATAACATATCTTGGTCAATATCCAGATAACACGCCTTCTGTACGCAGTTCTGCAGCATACTTGTTTTTATGTCAGACAAACACTATGTAGCAATACATTTTTTTAAGATTTTACATTTTACAAATATAGAGCAATATTACCTTTCACTTTAAAATACTTTTTTTTACACTTAGCAAATACTGTATTTGCTGTATGTCCACAGTGCTGCATGATTAAGTTGAATGATCATTTAAGTGTTATAACAACACATTTTATTTGTATTAATGTTCTAAAGATGTTTTGTAAAAGACTATTTTCATTTATAAAATATAATATCAAGCTGTTTAAAGAATGTACAGCACCCCCAGGCATCTTAAGATATCTCTCTCCTTTAAAAAAGTAACCTCTGATATCAAAACCTTTATTTTACACTGCAAAAACTAAATCTGAAAACGTGAAATTATATAATTTCAAGGTAATATTTTTTTACTCTTAGAATGTTTGTCTTACTAAGCATTGTATGCATATGATTATTCTGATTATATCTGAATATTTTACTTCAAATGTTCACATCATCTTTAGTAAGTTGAACTCAAAATAGGCATGAAAAGTAATCAATCAAGTTATTCTCCTTCTTGTGTCAAAATTATTTAAGTAATATTACTAAGCAAAATTAGCTTACCCCATTGCCATTTTTTTACTTAATATAAGCATATAGGTTTTAAATTTACATTTTTTTTTACTGAGGACACATGCTGAATGTTCAACAAACAATAATATTAATTTCAATTAAAATGTATTATATTCAGCTAATGTAAAAACTTAAGCTGTCCATCCTGTAGTGGTCATATATTGAGAAAAATTTTACTTATACATATAGTGATTAAATTGGGAAAATATGATTTCTATAAAAATGATTTTTAAAATATGATTTTAAAATATGATTTTTATAGACAGAAGTTTTAAAAAATATTCTTTTTTTTCCAGAAAATACAAAAAACATTTAACTTTTGAAATATCACTGTTCTTCTACTATATGATATACAATAAATGATTTGATAAAGAAAATATTTATATCAAATAAATAATTTGATAAAGTATACCACTGTACTCTCTGTCCAATATAATCTGGAAAGATGAGTTTGGTTACTCTGTGAGTTAGTTAGCATTGTTAGCATAGTTAGCTGTAGCTGACTATCAGCTAGCAAGCTATATAATGTACATTTCTCTGAGAAGTGTAACTCAAGGGCTTTACTTTACACTAGTTATCTAACTGATAAATAATTATCCACCCCGTTTAATATAAAAAACGCAATTACTTAAAAAGTTCCGAACATTTGCTACATGGATTTACAACATTTGAATAGGTTAGCCAAATCACTACAAGCTAGCTAGCTTAGCTACTTTTGTGTCCCACATGATTCCCTACATGTGCAGTAATTATTTGCTTAGCTTTGAAAATGAAAAAATAAAAACAACTTCCATTGTTAATTTCTGTTTAACATTTTAGCTAAGAACAAGCTTTCAAAACTCTACAACTTGCAGTACTCTTGCAGAATTTTAGTATTGTTTATTTCTTATATTTAAATTTTGATGATTTTTTTTTTACTGAGGACACATGCTGAATGTTCAACAAACAATAATATTAATTTCAATTAAAATTTATTATATTTAGCTAATGTAAAAACTTAAGCTGTCCATCCTGTAAAGGTCATATATTGAGAAAATTTTACTTAAAAAAAATAAATACGACTTCCATTGTTAATTTCTGTTTAACATTTTAGCCAAGAACAAGCTTTTAAAAACTCTACAACTTGCAGTACTCTTGAACACTTTTAGTATTGTGGAGGCTCTGGGTTGTGTGTGTGGCTGCCTGTAGGCATGGTTCTGTTCTCCTGTGTGCGAGGATGACAGGGGTGGGGCATCTCCCTTGGGAGGGGTTATGCAGAGAGGGTGGGCACCACTCTGGATCTGCCATCTGGGAGACACACAGCTGGGTTGGTGGCCTTTGGGCTAGTTGAGCTCTGTGGGTTAATGGTTTAGCTCTCTTAGTCTTGTTAAAGACTGTGAGTGAGTGGCAAGCCAGTTCAATAAAAGGAGCTGTTGAGCATTCAGCATGAGTCTCACGGGTCTTCCTTCCTTTTCCACACCACAGTATTGTTTATTTCTTATATTTAATTTTTGAAAATCTGAATTCTGTCTTAAATGTCCTGTTTGAAATTGTCCAGTATTCTGTCTTAAACTCTTTGTAGAGCACTTCCAATTGCCTCTGTGTGTAAAAAGGTGCTAAACCAATAAACTTGCCTTGCCTTGTCAACCTTTTCTGCAGCACAGTGTGTTTTTTTCATCGGATAAATGGAGTGCTGTTGTCTTATAAAGACTGACTGGAGATCAGTGTTTATTTTTCTAGCTAACTTATACAGTGCTAATGCCACTGCTTAAAAGAATAATTTATTTTTACTTTATTTTTTTATTAAGTTTTATTCAGTAAGAAAGGAGAGAAAACAGTAATGCTGCTGGAAGCTTTGAACAGTAGGAACAGATGCAATAGAATTGGTCCACAATACACTTGCTATATATACACATACACTTTTATAACTGGCCACCTGGGACCTATATGAGACATGAAAGCATCTCTAAGTCATTAACATTTTTCAGGGAGCTTCATCTCCCTTCATTTATTTTCTATGGGATTAATGTGCTTTGTGTTTGAGCCACTCCTTTTTTACCTGGGGCTGTATGTTTTGGGTTATTGTCATGTTGGAAGACTCAGCTACGACCTATTTTTAATGTACTAGTGAAAGGAAGAAGGTTGTCACTCAGGATTTTAGGGTACATAGCTCCATCCTTTCTCCCATCGATGCAGTGAAGTAGTCCTGTGCCCTTAGCAGAGAAACACCCCAAAACATAACGTTCCCACCCCAATGCTTGACTGTGGGGATGATGTTCTCGGGGTCATAGTCAGCATTTCTATAAAACAGCTGTCTTTAATGCAGGTAGCGATTTGATTAGGAGCGTCTAACTGGTCTGTAGGAGCCAGAACTCTTAATGGTTTGTAGGCGATCAAATAGGTATTGCTCTCTGCAAAATGCAAAACAACTTATGTAATTTAAACAATTAGATTTTATTAGATTTCACTGTTAAAATTAACATAACCTTAAAATTACAGACTGTTTGTCTGTCATTAGGCAAACTTACAAAATCAGCAAGGTATCAAAGTTATTTTCTTCACTGTATCTGTATTCAAAACACTTTAAATTCAAACTGATTTAAGGCTGTTTGACCAAGATACTCATGCTTAACAGTCAACAAATGCCTGTTTGTACTGCTTGACCAGTTCATACTCAAAAGACAAACAAAAACACTTTGAGCAATTTTAAGATAAGTTAAAAAGTTAACATTTAAAAAATAGCCTGCTCTGTTAAAACATAAATGCCTTTTAATCCATTTCTTTTATAGAATTAAATCATTTAGAGGAAAATTATGTTGAACTACTGACCGTAGCAGTAAAAGCAGTGGCTATTGCAAAACTGGAACATGGTCTTAATTTTGACCGGTTTAGTTTATTCCATTGCTTATTTTTTATATTCAAACACACAACAGTAACAATTGCTCTAATGGAGTTCATGATAGTTTAAATCCCATTATAAACAACAACCAACTGGATACACTCAAACATGCAATAAATAAACAAGTATTTTTTTTTTCCAAAAATGTTTATTTGTTGTACAGTAAAACTGTAATTAACTTCATTGCAAAAGTACAGAACAGGTTCCTACTCTTCAGTATGTAGAGACATGGACAGAACTGCTTCTCCACAATTGAAGTCAAAACCAGCAATAAGCCACCGTATATACTCTAATTATTTTACAGTTTCTTTGCAAGTGTGGCCATGCGTAGATTGCATCAGACCTGAAGATGCACACAACCCTGAAACATTCAGAAACCACTTAATTTAGCTGCACTTTTAATTAGAACATGTGCACACAGAGAACAGGACCAATTCTCTGCTTATGCTGGGACAGGCCAGAATTCGCATACAGTACCCTTCTGGAACAAAAGGTTTAAAAAAATTAAGTGGAAAAAAGAAAAGAAAGAAAAAAGTATACTATGGTGTATGACCCAAAGCACAGAGTCATATCTTCCGACAACCCTGCTACTGGCTGAACATAAGCAGGAGAAGAAAAAAAAAAAAAAAAGTGGAAACAGTTATTCTGAATGTATACATCAGAGCACAGTCTGAAGAAAGTCACTTTTATAGGAATGGCACGGATTCAACAAACTCAGAAGGGTTTATAAAAATTAAACGAGAGAAAATAATTTAACTAAGTAAAATCAATCAGTTCTTCTCCTTCACTGTTTGTCTCCACTTCCACAGCTCTTCAACCACCTGTGGGAATACAATGGGAGGTTAGGTAGGTTGTGTACAGAGCTGAAATACTCCCAATATTACTTAATCCCTGATCAAATGTTTTTATTAAAAAAATTAATAAATAAATGGAAATTAGTTGAAATTTAAGAAAAGGAAACAAGGCACTTTAGATTACTTCCTTTACAGTAATACACAAATCCAGAACTTTCACCGTACTCAACCAAAAATCCTTTGCAATGTTGGAGTTTATCTTTCAGAAAACATGTACACATGCTAGTGTTAGCTGACAAACAGCTGACTCTGAGCTGTCCTCTATTCGATTTACTACTAAACATCCATGGCAATGTAAATGAGCAGTGATGGTAAAAGAACTTGAAATGGACCCAGTTGGTTTTTGCAGGTAAAGAGAAAAAACCCACAGGACACGGTTGGTTATATATTTTTGGTTAGTGAACTACTCAGTGCAGCAAAAACACCAAAGTGTTTAAAAACTACAGCAGCACTGATGTCTGAGATTGACCCACCACACCAAAAATACCCGTAATGGGATGGCCTGGTGAAGTCCTGATCATTGACGAACAGGGTAACAGGAGGATAAAGTATACAGAGAAATGGAGGCAGGACTACAGACTAAAGTTACAAAACAAAAAAATAAACATGTTTAGTGGAGCTGACCACATTGCTCATGGTTGGTGGTGGTGTTAAAGTTAACTGAACAGCCTGTGTGTGTATAATTTGAGCAGGCGTGAACATATTTGCATAAAACTACATAAATCTGTAATGGAAGAAAACCAAAATATCAGAAGCCATAAAACAAAAAATACCTTTGGATCAGACACTTTGTAACCGTTCTTCACAAGGTTCTCGAACTTGGGTTGGAGTTTCGGCAGAGACACTCCCTACAAAGTGAAGAGTGTTTTAAAAGCATGCTTCAAAATATATAAAAAAAAAAAAAGATAGTTAAAAAAAAAAAAAAAAAAAATCTAAATTGAAATTACAACTCTCCACAAGCAGCGGCACTAAAATACAAATTTCCATGAGCTTACCAGCTTGTTTCACCCCCATGTGCACAGTGCAACACAGGACTGCTGACTCCATTAATTACTACAGCAATTAGATTAATTTGAGGCCATAATCTCAAACCAGGTAAACAGAACTAATCATAGCCGTACACTTAATTCATATAAAGTGAGGACAGAATAAAATGCTTTATCTGAAAGAAACGTTTCCTGTATTTGTAACTGAACACACATGCAATATCTTTCCTAAACTTTTTTTACATTAGATGTGTTAGTCACATAAGTTACATCATTGTATAGTAATAAAAAAATAAAAACCTTCTCAACAGAGGCCAAAATTTTGGCTTTGATCTCTGGGATGGACAGAGGAGCTTGTGGAGTTTTCGGGGTTTTGGGTGTCTGTGGTTTGTTGTTATTCTTCTTTCCAGCATCAGGTGTCTTTTGGTCCTGCCAAAAGAGAAGGGAACAAACTTAGAACAACTTGGAACCAATCACTTCCTGCCTGGTTTATGCATTTTTTTTTCAACAGAGTTACATTTTTGGATTTTTTTTATTAACAGGCAAAGTCTAACTTGCACGTTAAAGCATGGGTAAAGCTGTGAAACATGCATATAGCTTATCATACTGAGAAATTTATATCATATTAACAGTACAGTTTAAGAAGCAAATTAAGGCACTACTTTTGTGTGTTTTTAAGAATCTGCCCCAACTGATTTATTTGGTTTGTGAAACTGTGATAACGTGCATCTTGAAATAGTCTTAAAATACTGGAATAATTGTAACTAAATTGCCCAGCCTCGTCAGTGTGTCAGATTGATATTGGTATTGTAAATCCTAATTTAAAAAAAATCTAAATATAGTGTGCATTTTGAGTGTATTGTCTAGCCCTTAACCATAGTATTTTTAACCATGATCTGCTGCAACACAAAGATACAGTCAGACTCAAACTGTTTGTGGTTATGGGAAACAGTTAGAGGTAATGAGAAAAGAAAAACACAAAACACTGTACTTAACAATACAAACGTGTGCAAATTTAATCTGAAACATTCTGGTGTCTGGCATGTCAATGTGATCAGAATGGCAGCGAGAGGCACCTTTTTGGCAGCTGGCGTGTTGGGCTTGGGTCCTTTGCCGTTCTGTGCGGGAGTCTGGGGTTTAGCTGCGGGCTTCTTTGGCTACAAAGATAAACAACAAGGGATATAGTTTAAACAATTGAATGGTAAATGTAGTCATCACGGCTAAGAAAGAGGGAGAGGGGGGGGAGGAAGGAAAAAAAAAAAATAAAATAAAAAATAAATAAAACACCACACCTGTACTTTCACAGGTGTCTCTTCCTCCTCTTCCTCATCATCCTCCTCGTCATCATCCTCCTCCCTGGAAGACAAATACATTCAGTTCAGGTCTCGGTTAGTTTAAGAAAGTTTACTTTAACTGGAATAAGCTGAATTGGTTCATATAGGATGCACTCCAACAACTCACATATCGTCATCATCGTCGTCCTCGTCATCATCGTCCTCCTCTTCATCCATCTTCATCTTTTTCTTTGGGGAAGAAAAAGTTATTAGACTTAAAACCCTGAGGCAGGTTCAACACTTTAATCCTCAAGATATGGATTTTATAATATAGCTGTTATGCAGGATAAAAGAATAAAAGAATTTTACATAGAAATCCAGGATAGCTTTTCTATAAACAAGAATTATTTGACCTTAGCGAGGCATTAAAGCAGGATTGTTGACATTTTCCCCTCATAATACAACCATTATCTAACCTTCTACTGGTATAAATAGTATTAGCTAAATATCCAGGTTGCCATTAAATTTGGAATGCAAGACATGTTATTGTTCATCCACTAATGTAAGAGTTATTTCTACAAAAAAAAAAGACAAAATACATTGTTTGACAGTTTTATAATTTAGAATTGGAATTAATAATCAAGAGAGAGAACAAACCCTTTTTCCTCTTTAACAGTTAATCTCATAACATTTGTAAGTAAGATACTACAGAGAAAAACCAGATCTAGAAACACTCATCCTGTAATATCTGAATTAACTGTATCCATTCTGAAAATGTTCTGAAAAACACCACATACATGCAAACGATTTTGCAGTGTACCTCAATGTTTCATTTAAAATTATATTTCAAGAAATTAATCAACAAAGACTTACTGAGGATTTTGCATTTGCTGGACCTGCCCTCTTCAAAGCCATCCTCAGCTCTTCCTCATCTTCCTCCTCCTCTTCATCAAAAGACTGATCACCTCCTGTTACTGTTAATAAACAAAACAAAATTGGTCCAACCTTTACTAAAATGGACAGAACCAGCTTCTAAATATATGTAGAAGGGTGTAACAAGGACAATAACCATTACATGAAAATTAAACATTGTTTAATCTTTACTTCACAGTACAAGTCAAGTTCTTTTTATTCATTGTTAACCCTTGCATTTCCCATTGCTAACTAAAAAAATAAGCATACATTAAACCCCAAACATGTCTCAGCTAGTCTTTCAAATGGTTTTGCAACTATTTATTAACTATGTCTATTAACAGATTTGGCCAAATTATATTTAACATGTAGCAAATTAGTTTTAAACTTGTGGTGCACTGATGCAGATGTTAGCACTGGAAATTTGTAGTACAAAAATACCATGAAGAATTTACTGACATGCCTCTGTGTCCCTAGATGATGCTTGACTGAAGCCAGCAGCATATTAGTGGTGTAGAATTATTATGCTTACACACTTGCCCGTTACTGCATTGTGGCTCTTTAGTGGGCAATGACTCAACCAGTAAATGCTGTTCTTTTAAGCTCATCATATATTATTAGAGATACAGAAGACTGCCTTTACCAAATAAACATATTCGTAACCCATCCAAAAATGGTGTAATCATCACAGTGCAATTAACTGCTGTATCAGAATTCTTAGGCACTTATTGAGAAGTTAAAGTAGAATTAGCATCAGTAAAGGTAGTAGGCATCAGCAGATTCTAAAAAAAATCTAAAAATCATATTAGAAGAACGGAAGTGATCTGTTTATCCCAATTTAACCCATAAGAGCTCAGAGCAGACTCTAAATATCGATAACATTTTTTTAATTAAATCTGGTAAATGAATTAAACAGCTCATTTAAGTTTGTTGTATTGTAAAATAAATTATTTCTGTTGTAACATGATACAAGTTTATAATCTATTTTTAAAAGTATTTTAAAAAGTTGTTCTAGATAACCTGCCAGAATTTGTTTTATGGAACGCAAAATTAGAGCATTTAAATTTTTTTAACAGTATCTTACAATGGTTAGAACAGACCTGTAGAAGCAAAACACTGTTAAAATGAGCTAGTTTTATCTCCCCCACTAATCCAGCAAACCCACATTGTGTAAATGAGGTCAGAAGAACACACACACAGCTGTACTGTTTTTGGGATGTGCAGGCTGTATCACTTGGTTGCTGCATGAGTTAAAGTGACATGTAATCGTGGGACCTTTTGAGTTGATGCACACTGGCTAAATCTTCAAAAGACACACCATCAGCTCTGAGAACAGTTTTATGACCACTACTTTCGACTTGGCTTGTTCACCAAGGGCATGAACCCAAAAATCTGTAAAGCATCTTTGTGACAACGGCTGCTGTTATAAAAATGAAAGCATGACGCAAATAAATGTAGCTACTTACTGACGAGGTGCTGCCCGCTGATGTGGATTGGACCGGCACCAGACCGCAGCCTGAAAACAACAGGAGGAGCGATCTCAAAGCCCCCTAAACAGACCTGAAAGAGAAATGCATTCGTTCATTCTCTATTCTCACTTTACGCACACAAATCCGGTTAATATGGGCTTTAACAAAAGCCACTAAACACTTACGCTGGGCAGAGTGGACGGCTTGAGCGTGGCCAGCACAGCTTTGACCTTCTGACCCTCAGAGTCCTGTCCTTCAACCTCCACGATGTTCAGCTCATCTTTGGTTGCTGGGTCAACACAGACCTGCAGAGATACAATTCAGATCAGAGCTTATTTAAAAACCTTTAAAACAAACTAATTGCTATGCAAGTACATGACTAACTTATAAAATGTATGTGACTAGTGTTTCTAGGACAAATAATAAAAGACTCCAATTTGTTTTTCTTCTATGATTTGCACTGTGGCTGAACATTTCCCTCATTCCACAACACATTTTACAGTAAAACATTTCATTAAAAATTGTTAATAAAAATAAATTTATGCAGTATTGAACAAGACTAAGGCTAATGCTTCATTATAAAAGTCCAGTTTCTTAATTGCACCTGGCCAAAATTTAACAGAAAGTTTATGTACTCTACTTTTACACTACAGACGTGCTGGCTAATGTGACAACAGGTTGACCACACAAATCTGACTTATCTTGAAGTGTGAAGAAGCATATTAAACATAAGATTTTCTATACTGTACCATGCGGATGGATAACTGATGCTCAAAGTCGTCATCTTCCGGGTTGAAGGTGACTTCTTTTCCCTGTTTCAGCTCACAGCCTGTAAAAGTCAAATCAATAAATCCAAATCAGATCCAAAACATACGTTACCAGTGTTCAGCTGCACAAATTACCAATTTTACAGCCAATTAAAACCCAAAAATCCTACAAATTATATAAGTTGGTACTTTTGTGTGTGGGCAGTGTGCAAAGACCTGCTGGAAAACAAAATTTGCATTTTCACTAAAAGCATGAAGTGCTTTGCCCAAGCTGCTTGAGGTCTAGTGTGAGGTTTCCACAATCAGTGATGGTTTGGAGAGCCATGTCATCTGGGTTATATCAAGTCCAAAATATTACAGCACTTCATGCTCCTCTTTGCTGACAACTTAACTTACGAAGATGCAGATTTAATTTTCCAGCAGGACTTGGCACACTGCCCACAATGCCAAAAGTACCAATTGGTCTTATATAATATTCTAATTTCCTAAAATACTGACTTTTGGGTTTTCATTGGCTGTAAGTCATAAACAACAATAAAAGAAATAAAGCTTAAAATAGATTACTGTGTGCAACAAATCTATATAATATAGAAGACTCACATTTTTAACTGAATTACTGATAACTTCAAGGATATTCCTTTTTTTTTTTTTTTTTTTAGATCAGGCACTAATCAAGGCATTTCACTGCTAGTTATTCATGTGTGAAACTTTAATTATTAGGGGGCGGTTTATTCCAAATTTAGAGCCATATTATATTTACAAATAATATTTCATATTTTAAATTAGCCAAGAACTCCCATGGGCTGCGGAAGGCAGCAGGGTCCTGTTAACCAGGCACTGTGAGGAGAAGACCATGTGGACGTGGCCCACGTGGTTCAAAGCTGAAAGGGCGGAGAGGGGGCGCTCACCGGGACAGCACGTGGTGACGACCAGTGTACCATCACATACTACACCCCTACAAATATCTGCACCCTTAGGACCCTTTCTGCCTCAAGCGAACCAGTGTTGCCAGTCTTTACCACAATTTATTTGTATAAAAATAATGTACTTAAACGAGTATTCCCCATAATTTTAAACTCGAGCACAATATCGTAGACAATTCACTAGGTAGATTGCGTTACCTAGCCAAAAACGAAAAGGCCACGCTTATTCGGTTAACGTTAGCTAGCTACCGTAGGGCGAGCTAAGCTAGTCTGTTAGCTAACAAGCTACATTTTTATATCTTCAATATTTACATGAATATATTTATTCATATTTGGGCACAAACCTAAGCCACAAGCTGGCTAACCAAGCTAACCTAACATTTAAACCTCCACCAAGAAAGTGGCTAAGACGGGTATCAGAACCCTACAAACTAAAGCTGGTTTATAAAAGAGCCTTTTCACTTTATAACAAAAGTAAATGAACTAGAGGACTGATGAGCGAATGAAGCTAAACGGCTAAATAATCAAATTTAAAAATAGTGTTCAACTACTTGTCCTGGTTATTCCTTTGATTTTAGAAGGTACATTTAATATAAAACGTATTTAACATATTCATCAAACGATTTTGTGGCAACATATTCGTTAGCATTACTGATAATGAGAGCTGATGCTGAAGTAACAATAGCCACCGGCTTATAACTGGAGCTTAATAGCTTTAAAACCACTGAAACACTAAACATATTTTATGTAAGTTAGAGAACAGAGAGAATTTTTGTTGTGATTAAACATAGATAAACCGATTTTGCTCAATTGCTCCATATCAGCCCATTCATTTTGAACTCCCTTTGGAGCGCCCCCTGGTGTTCAGCCAAACGCAGAACACATTCTCAAGTGGGAACTCTTCTCTCTATTAGAGATTCTCTGGCCAAGCACATTGAACTGGGAAACAAAAGGGTGCAGAATGTGGCAGGAAACCGATGTTGGTGCAGCACTGAAGAGAAATATGGCTTCGAACATAAAACCAGAAAAGAGTCGCCCTGTTAAACACGTGTTTTATAATACACTTTTCCATTTCACTGTATTTAATGCAAATAACTAATGTTAACTGGTGACATAATGACAGATATGACATCAACTACGCTGTTGAGCTAAATAATCTAACTAGCTAACTTAGCTAGTTAGCTAACCGTAAAGCATTGGCCCTCATGTGCTGCCCACACATGCGCACGTGTGTGAGAAGGCAGACATGTGCTAACTGATCTCCAGCTATACAGTTACCGCGACATTACATTTAACTTATATGTAATATAAAGCGAATTAGCTAGTTAGACGACCTTTCATCACGAGCCCTGGGCTTTAATTTGACTTTTCTGACCAACCTTTAATAGTTTGCGGTTATCTAAAGATTTTTTTTTTATGGTGGAACGAGCTTGAGCTTGGTGGAACTAACGGCAGCTTGAACCTGGCTAACTAACCCAAAACAACGTTTTCTAATCATAACACGTAAAAAAACGTATAAACTAACAGTCAGATGTAAATTCAAGCATTAAAGCTAGCTACACAAACTAAAGCAACTTTTTACAACTTAAAACAAACTGTAGGCTAGCTTATTAGCTGGAATGCTAGCTAGGTTAGCTGAGTAACTTAACCTGTAAACGCAGCAAAACCCGGAGCTAACGTTACCTGCACTTGATGAAACATTCATGTTTCTGACTTCAGAGTTAGCATAAATATCACAAAGCTAACTCAGTCAACACTACAGGGAATTAACACACGTGTCTCCTGTTTAATTTAACTGATAAACCTCTAGAAGTAACAAAACTGTGACGCTAACTGAAACTCAGAGAGCATCACTAGCTATATGGTTAGCTAACCTAGCTAAGCTCACTCCCCTCATTGGCCCTCGTCACAGAGAGAGGCTAATAAAGCTAATTTCTGCCGCCGGGTAGAAAAGTGAAGGAGGTCACATGTACCGTAAAGGAAAGTCTGAGGACCCATCTGTTCCACGTCCATCTTTGAGCTGGAGGTTCTCTGCAGTGAGGCCGAGAACTGTGTTCCACTCTATACACGCCCACAGCTCAGGGGAGGAGCGAGGGATTGACCAATGAGAAGTGAGGACCACCAATAGAATAGTGATGTTTGATATGTTGCATAGATCTGTTTAAATTTGTAAATAGATATTACCTAATTAATAATTTAAAAAATCAAGTAGATGTATTGATAGATATAATGTTACGGACAGACAGACAGATAGACAGAGAGACAGACAGAGAGATAGAAAGACATAGGTTGCAGGATAGCCAAAAATATACACAGATTTAGGTTAGATTGCCAGACAGGCAGACAGACAGAAAGACAGGTTGGTTGGTAGGTAGGTAGATAGATCAATAGATGTATTGACAGACAGGTAGGTAGGTAGAGAGACAGACAGGTAGGTAGACAGAGACAGACAGACAGACAGACAGAGATAGATAGATAGATAGATAGATAGATAGATAGATAGATAGATAGATAGATAGATAAACAAAGTCCAAATTGCTTTTAAATGTGACATGCAGGTATGCCTCCGGTAGATATGTAAATTATTACAGGTGTGGTCTGATTTGTGGTCTGATTTTGGGTAGTGTACCTCTTGGTGAGAGATTGCTGACTGCTAGTCATACCTCTACAAGGCATTCTAAAGACATTTTGCACGCTGACAGACTTTGGGAAGAAGTGCATCTTTGGTCCAGGAGAATCAGGATGGTTGTGTTAATTTACTGCCCATCATCTAGGTGGTCCCTCAGTCACCCTCATTGGCAGTTGTTTCATGAGTGAGAAACCCAGACTTTTATGAAAAGAAACTGTGGTGTCTTTATTGATGAAGCAAGGTTCTGTTCAGGATTCGATGACAAATGACAGTATATGAAGACCTTGTTGTAAGCGCTTTAATCCTGCGACACACTGCCCCAGCTGTTTGTATGATGGTCTGGGGAGTTATTGCAAAAAAAAAGACATGCAACTGCATGTCTATTAAATGCAAATTAACTGAAATGTTAAAGTAAATGATTCTCTATTGAAAGTTACCATACATCCAACTCTAACCCAAACTCTAATCTTAACTGTTTAGGGTTAGATTTAAAGTTTAGGATAAGGCTAGGGTTAGTTGTAGGTTTAGGTGTAGGGTTTGGTTCTAATTCAGATAATTTGCATTTAATATGGGGTTAAGTTGCATTTATTAAACATTCAGTTGAATGTTAGTTGAATGTCAGTTGAGCATCAATGGGGCCATAAAAAATGGACCCTCCAAGTAAAGTGTTACCTTTTTCAACAGTTTATTGCTCACCCACACAAAGCAAGGGTTTCCTAGGGATGTCTCTGCCAGCTTGCAACAGTTCCTTGTCCTGCCTGGTTGCCAAATTTATCACCAATCGTGCATTTATGGGACTGGCTGGGATGCCAGCTTCAGCCAACTAGGAGTGTGTGTAGGATCTACAGGCCCAGCTGCAACTGCAAATGTATTGCAGGATCCCAAATGAAACCTGTATGCCTCATGAATGCCTAAACTGTATATCATCCTGCATCCAGGCTTGAGGCTTCCCAACAGGTTACTAGCACTACATTTCAGTTGTCCAGTTTCCCACAAAACACATTGCTCCCCCATTTTGAAATTCACAAATTCACACAATTTTTAAGTTCTTCACAAAGTTTTATTCTAAATTGCCATTGATTTAGATTAGCATTTTACAGCATTCAAAGGATTTTAAACCCGTCTTTGCCCATCTGACTCAGTAGAGAGGTCCTAATGTGCCACTGCACTCAATTGCGTTTATGCTCAATTTCTTTTCCTCTGTGTTTAATGGATAATAAATTAAACTTAAATGACCTATAATGACAAATATGTTCCTCGCAGAGAAATAAAAGTTCTCGAGAAACATTGAGACAGATGGGGGTTGGATTGTCACTTGATGAAATTAAGCAGAGCAATTAATATACAACCACTTTCTGAGTTCTGCTGAATACACACGCATTCATTCTCTCACACAAAATTATGCTTAATGGTTTCCTAGTCCAGGGACAGACAGACAGACAGACATATAAACGGGACGTATTGAGGACAGAAAGAATTTATAATAAGCAATATTGTAAACAGCCTACAACACAAGACAAGACAACAGCAATCATCCAAGAAGTCATCCCTGCATACCATGACTGTAATAAATAACTCCTTAAACCATGTAATGCTAAAATGACATAATTAGGCTTTCATATTATACTATATTATATTATAGGCCAACATTCAAGTAAATAAAAGGGAGCATATCTCCTGGGAAAACATGCAAACTCTTGGCAATTACAGAATAACCCAAAGCAGAAGTCAAAACCTCCTAGATGCAGTTCAACTTTATCACAGGTAGAGGGAGTCCTTGTCTTGTAGCTCCAAAATAATGGCCTGAAACTCAAATTGCAGTTCAAAAGATCTCCAACATTTCCAATTTGTCCAATTCCAAAGTTTCACAGTTGGTGCCCTCTTTCTTTAGCAAAAAGCAGAGGGTCAAGGTAGCAGACACAAGGGTTCATCGTGGATGCTTACAAATGTCCAAATCATCAGTTCTGTTTTCCTTCATAGCAAGAGAGAGTTTTCCTCAGATTTCCTCAGCATTCAAGGACCACACCTCTCCATTCAGGTAAGTCAATATGTTTATTATACAGTTCTTTAGCTTCATAAAGTTCTCATCTAGATTCTTGCCTAGATGCAGTCAGTGTCTGGTGCAGGTTTCAGGAGAGAGAAAGTGAGAGTTTTGTGTTTTGCCATCTCTCACTCTCTCCCTCACGCTCTCCTATAAACCGCTCAGTCTAATCCCTTGCTTTCACACTCGCTCTGCTTGTCGGCTTTACATCACATTTTCAAACAGCTGCATGGACCTCATCATGGTTTCATCCTAAAGACAAAAAGAAAAAAGAGATTAGTCAACTAAACATGCACATCATCACAACCATCTTTTTTAACATTGTTCTCCAACAAACACCATAATCTATTTTTGATAAACATGAACATTTCCCTCCAACAAGCAACATTCTGCACCAAACCCCTTCTCACCATCATTATCCAAAAAACACCAACATTTTTACCAAATATGATCCTAATTCTCCACCAAGCACCATCAATCTCCACCAAACACCCCTATTCTTCACAAAACACCATCATTCTCCATTAAATGCTATCATTCACCAAACCTTTCCCCAGCAAACACCACTACTCTTCAATACATAATTCTCTATCAAACACCTCCATTCACACCATCATTCTCCACCAAACACCATCATTCTCCACCAAACACCATCATTCTTCACCAAACCAAACATAGCTCTTCACCAAATACATCACAAACACCACTTTTCTCCACTAAACATTATTCTTCACAAAACACCATTATAATCTTCTAAACATCATCATTCTTCAGCAATTACAAAACTTCTGCACCACACACCATCATTCTCCATCCAGCATAATTTTTACAAAACACCACCTGTCTCAATGTAACACCATTATACTCAACCAATTATCATCATTCTCCAGTAAACCAAACACAAATCTTTTCCAAATACTGTACCATCATTCTCCACCAAACCACAATTACCTATCAAAAACCATAATTCTCCACTAAACATCACCATTCTCCACTGAACATCATTCTCCACCAAAAAACACCATTCTCCACCCAAACACCATCGTCCTCAATCCAACATAATTTTTACCAAACACTACTTCTCTTAATCAAACATCATTATACTCAACCAATTACCATCATTCTTCAACACCACTATTCTCCACCATACATGATTCTTCACCAAATATTTCACCATTATTTCTCACGAAACACCATTATTTTTCGCCAAACACTATCATTCTTCAGCAAATGCAAAGATTCTGCACCAAACACCATCATTGTTCAGTAAACACCCCCATTCACTGAGCACTATCATTCTCCATTAAAAACACCACCATTATCACAAAAAAAACATTATAGTTCACCATGCATCACACTGGACAAACATCTTTCTTCACAAAATTGTGTTTACTTATTCTTTACCATGTACTATAATTTACCACCAAGCATAATTACTACACTAAATGTAGTAATTATTTGCTAAAAAACATCATTCTCCACCAAACATCATTCTGTTTATCAATGTGTTATCAGTGTGAATTAATACGTACTTCCTGGCATGCCAGGACAAACTCCTCCAGTGTCACAACTCCATCTTTGTTCTTGTCCATTTTCTGTGTAAAGAAAAGAAAAATAACATTTCAGTATCACCTTCTGATGACATTTGAGAGGAAAGTACCTTTACTTTCCTTTTCAAATGATCCTGCATTTTCTTTTACTCAGGTACATTTGTGAGGAACGCTTTTTTCCTCTGTTTTTAGCAGATCTGCTGTTCTGTTGTTTAACATCTCTTACTCTGGCGCTCCAGTTGATAGATGCTGGATGCTCCAATGCAGTTATTTTTTGTGTGAAACTATTGTATATTGTATATTGTCTTCAGAGTCTCCAAGTATATGAAGGACCATTTATCTGTTTTTAAGGAGTAAGCCTGGATTTATGCTGCTTTAGCTATTTGGGGAATACTGAATACTGACCTGGAAGAAAGCGTCAACATGTTGTTTGGGAACGTCTCCTTTCAGTGCAGGGTAAGTGTACTTTCCCATCATATCGTAGATGGCCCTCACAATGTCCGTCATTTCCTGGAGTTAAAGCATAGAAATGAGTGTCACAAAAAGCCTTTCACTATAATATCTTTTTTAGTATTTTGGTAGCATGGAATAAATGATTCATAGTAAATATACTGTGAATAAAAGTATAAAAAATTACTTTATTGGGCATCGTTGAGTTAACCAATGGGGAACCCCAAGGCCTTAACCTGCTTGATTATATTACTAGTTCTGTTCTATGTTTTTCAAGTTTTGTTGGCAACAAAAGGGTTAAATATGTGAAATTTTAAATGGAATTTGTTTTCCCATTGCTATGTTTGCAGATACAAGTAACCAGTCTCTTCCACTTGGAAGGACTGGTAAGGCACAAGTAGAACTAAAGCCTGTCAGATTGACCACCAACATAAAGTTTCATTCAGTTAGAAATAAAAACAATGGCAGCAGCTTTGTTTGGAAAGAGTAGCTGAAAAGCGGTTTTACTGTAACAGACTGGCTCAAATATGTTACTGTGATTAGTCAAGTACTGTCGTTAACGTAGCACTAACATATCCATAGTATGGCTAGTGGAAATTGGCATTTTAAACAGGTGGAAGTTTTGATATTAAAGGCCAAGGCTAATTGCCACAGTCCTCCACTGACATAAACAGCTGTTTAATGTTCGCCCAAGGTTTATAAAGTAATGCTAGGTCATCTTTGAAATCCTGCAGACATTTGTCCTTAGGTTTGTATAAGTTTGATTAGTTAACATTTCAATTCAGTGGTATAATTATCCACAATCTCTGCTGTATATTTAGTCAGAAACTTGTGCCTCGGAATCACACACCTCTTTGCTGATGAACCCGTCTCTGTTGATGTCGTACAGATGGAATGTCCATTCCAGCTTATCTCTGACTGTTCCTCGCAGGAGAGTGGACAGCCCCATCACAAACTCCTAAACACAACACACAGAAAGTTTTAACTGAGACCAAGCATTTATACACTATCATACAAAAACATCAAGTCTCTGAAATGATAACAGGTAAAAGATAGTACTCAACAGTCAACCAAGACCATTTGAATCTCCTACCATTACTATTTGATAATGTCAGCCACTCTTTACACTGTGTAAAGATTTTTAATTATAAATTAATGGACCAACAAAAATAATCCAACATTATGCAAAGACATCATTAAATTGACTATGGTTGGAGTGAACAATGCTCAAATACTGTTTAACAAGCCTATTTACAACCCTGCCATTTTTTAAATCTGGGAATAAAACACGCTGATTCCTTTTTATGGATGGCAAGCAGAAAAAACTCTAAGTTTGCTTTTAGTTGACTAGTTTATGTCATTTTAAAAAGGTTCCATAAACGTTGACCTAGCAACACAAACTTTTCTCCTATAATGTTTGCAGCTAGACGAATTCTAACATTATGAAAATGATAAAAGTCAGAGTCCTAAAACAAAAAAAAATTAAACACTGACTCAAGAGGCAGTACGAAAAAAAATGTTAAATAGAAATGTTAAACTAAACATTACTCTAACCCAAAACTAGCTTTGAATACAAAAAAATATAAAACAGGTTGTTCATCTTTTATTAAACCAAATATAAAACTTAAGACGCTGTAACTCGAAATTAATCTGGTGTCACTCCTGGCAGTGAAAGCGCACCTGTCTCTCCCACACTCAGCTCCACCTGTGATCTCCAGTCTCCAAACTACACTACCCAGAATGCACCACACACTGACATCACTCCCTTACACAACCACATTACACTGCAGAGGACACTACCCAGAAGCCAAATCACCCATTTATTGATTACACCTGTCCCATACAGTATAAATACACCTCCAATTCACTCACTGTTTGCTGAGTTTTGTGTGGCTAACCCCCACTTTACGACGTGTTTCTGATTATCATGTTTTTATCTCTTGTGTACTGACCTCGTTTACCCTGATTTTTTGCCTCTCTGATATCGCCTTGCTGTGTATGATCCCTAGACGGTCCTTCTACTCTGGTATGGTTAACCCTTGCTGCTTCTATCTGCTGGTATTGACCCTGTTTGTCCTGACCTCACTGCTTTGCTTGGGTTTATTTAACTCTTATTTTAGCTCCATAAACACAGTTAAATTGCTTGTTAACACAAGAAGTGTGATTTTAGAGTAAATTGACAAACTGCTTTTTACAAAGCTCTGGTGTTTTAACAAAAACACATTAAAAATATATATGTTTTATTTATTTGGGATTCTCAATATATCCTATCTCAACATATAGGATCCAAACAGGAGGGACCACCATAGAGCAGGTGTTATTGGGGTGTGGGGTCATTCTTATCATAGCAGTGACACAGACTCACATTGTGGTAGACTGACATAGTTAGTGTGTGTTGTGCTTGAATATGTGGATCAGACACAGCAGTGCTGCTGGAGTTTTTAAACCCCTCATTGTCACTGCTGAACTGAGAATAGGACACCAACTAGAAACATCCATCCAGCAGAATCCTGGAGTGAACACATTGTTTAAAAACCCCAGCAGCACTGCTGCGTCTGATCCACTTGTACCAGCACAACAGACACTAACCCCTCATACACCACCACCATGCTAATCAGTGCTAATCACTGCAGTGCAGAGAATAATGATCCACCACCCAAATAATAGCAGCTCTGTGGTGGTCTATCCTGTAATGTCCTCTCCAGAAGAACAGGGTAAAAGGAGGATAATAATAAAGTATTTAGGCAATAAAAACAGATACAGGACTACAAGCGGTAATTATAGAACTACAAAGTGTCTTATATGATCAGTAGAGAAACAAGGAGGTGGTCTCTATGAAAATAGTTTAATTACTTTAGCTCAATTTTTTTCTAGCACAATATATTGTTAAAAAAATGGTGACAAGCCAACATACCTCAAACTTTATAGATCCGTTATTTGTAGTGTCAAAAGCTCTAAACAGATAGTGTGCATATGTGCTGGCGTCTGAAAGGCAAGTGTGAGAAAAACATTAGGCTGGTGATTCACAGTAATTTCAATAATGCATTCTAAAGCAGGAGAACGTACCGCCATGAGGAAAAAACTGAGCGTAGATGTGTTTAAACGTCTCCTCGTTCACCACTCCACTGGGACACTCCTAAAGGTTAAAATAAGATACAATTAAAGCACAGAAATGATTTATCTTGCTTGTTTTGGCAAATATACATGAGCTCTTGTGTGTGGGGGTATTGGCAGGCTTATGCGTGTGTGCAATATTGCGTGAAATTGTTGCCGTTACAACATATGGCACGCTGAGAGTCTTGCTGCAGGCCAGTGCAGACAGATTAACAACATGAGCAAAGAGGATCCCTGCCAAAATCAGTGTTTAAACATCAAAGACAGATATGATATTATACACACACATGCTCACACTTTATTAGACACACCTACAGTACCTTGTGCTTCCACTCACTGGCCCCTTTATTAGAAACCCTCTTACCTTGTATTGGCAACTTAATGAGTTCCATCCACCTTTTTATTTCCACAACTTCACAATTCACAACTTCTGACCTAAATCCTATTGAGCTTTTTAAAATTAAGCAAGCTAATGCTGCAGGCAGATAATCAGACACTGGTTAAACTGGAGTTAGATAGAGGCTAGTTGTGCTGCTGTTGATCAGTTTGTGTGTTTATATTAAAGGCACTAGATGCACTAGGTGCTAGACTAGTACCGTCTGTATGTGTATCAGCTAATTAATGCTATCTATACTGGGGTTTGAGTAGCTTTCAGCTCTTAGCTACTTAAACTAGACTAGATGATGGAGAATGCTGCTGTGGGAGCTATTTTTGATAAAAAATATGTAAAAAAAAAAAAAAAAAAGTGCACCAGTTTTATCTTCTTATTTGCTAAAAATATGTTTAAAATGAAAGTGACACATGTCCCCTGTATATCATAGTTTGTGTTTCTGATTTGAATCTTAATTATTGTATTTTATTCTACTTCTTATACAGTTGCAAGAAAAAGTATGTGAACCATTTGGGATTACTTAGATTTCTTTATAAACAGGACAACGACCCTAAACATAGAAGTAAATCAACAACCAAATTTTTTTAACAGAAGAAAATACGCCTTCTGGGGTGGCCCAGTCAGAGTCCTGACCTCAATCCAATGCAAGATGCTGTGGCATGACCTCAAGAGAGCGATTCACACCATCCCAAGAATATTGCTGAACTTAAACAGTTTTTTGAAGAGGATTGGTCCAAAATTCCTCCTGACTGTTGTGCAGGTCTGATCTGCAGCTACAGGAAACGTTTGGTTGAGGTTCTTGCTGTCAAAGGAGGGTCAAGCAGTTATTAAATGCAATGGTTCACATACTTTTTCCACCCTCAATGTGAATGTTAACATGTTGTGTTTAATAAAATCATGCAAAAATATATATTTTTGGTGTGTTGTATTAGTTGTATTAGTTTAAGCAGACTGTGTTTGTCTATTGTTGTGACTTAGATGAAGATCAAAACACATTTAATGTCCAATTTATGTAGAAATCCAAATAATCCCAAAGGGTTCACATACTTTTTCTTGCAACTGTATGACACATTTACCCCATCTGGGAATACCACTCAATTTCACTTACTGTTTTTTTTTGTTTTTGTTTTTAGGGACGGTTTTGGGTGATGCGTGCTCAGTACCCCTTAAACCTCAGATCCTAAATCGTCTCTGTTACGTAGTAAACTAAAAATCTAAAAATGGAGAATCTTGTTTTTCATTGGAAAGCAATGATATGAAACATGGTAATGTATTTACATTTTTGAAGCCACGGTAAAGGACTTGAAGTTCTTGTTTGGAGAAATTGGTTTGAGCCTCGAGCTGCTCCAGGCCTTCTGGGCGATGGCACACCATGGTCATCTCCAACTCATCGTCCACCTTGTCTGCAGAGAGTTAAAATGAGAGGGAGAAAGAGACAGGGAGGGAGAGAAGGAGGGAGGGAGAGAAAGATAATTGAATGGTTGAATCTTAGTTGATAGTTCTGTCATTAATTGCAATCACCGTTGCCGACAGAGCTGGATGAACTGATGCACTGATTACAGCTCATTACCACTCAGAGCTATGAGTGTAAGGTGAAGGTGTGGAGAGAAAAAAAAGAGCAGAAAGCTGCAGAGACCCCTTCAGAGCTGAGAATTTGTTCCGATAGAAGCTGGAAAATTTCCATTAGATACAGTCCAGGAGAAGCTGATGGCTCCTTAGTGGCAGCCTGGAGCGAGCCAACAGCTTTTCATCAGAAAAACAGCATATTCCGCTCAGGGCCAAGCTGAACTACCGCAGAATTCATAGAGCCACAGCGGCAAAAGAACCTTGAATGACTTCAACATACACTCACACACACTCAAACCGTGCCCTGCAGGTCTGACTCTAGCTGCGTCAGCTGCGCCAAGATGATGGGTTAGCGAAGAGGAAGGTAGGAGCGAATATGGAGTGAAACATTTCTTCAGTATAAGATAAATAAAAAAAAAACAGACTGGAGGAACCTTCAGATTTCTAAAAATGTATGGTTTAAACGCAGTTTAACCTCGTTTTAGCTACACTATATGATCAACAGTAGTAGGGCACCTGTTTATGTATGGTTTCTTCACAAATTAAAGGGATTAAAACAAGATTTAATCCTGTTTTTATTGATCTACTGTGGGATCAAGGCTACCAGTTTCTACCAGATTTTAATAGACAGCATGCTGGATGATCACTACCACAACACATCCCAAAATTACTGTCTGGAGCTCCATCATTCCAGAGAACACTGAGCCACAGCTGCACGGTTCAATGCTGGGGGGCTTTATACCCCTCTAGCCCACACCTGGCATTAAACATAGTACCAGTATTTTTCTTATGTTCATCTGGTATAAGGAGTCCTATTCTATTGGCATCACTTTTCTACAAGTACTAGAGGAGCTGTAGGTGTATATCGTCATTGTCCAATAAAAAAGAAGTACCTTCATTTTGGACACATTTTTGTCAGTATCTTCTGCTGAGACACACAAAGCGTCGCACTGTTAAGATACGAATGCGTTACAGGCCACTGGCTTAACTAAGCTGTAACTGAACTGACATCATTCAGTGTGGCCACATCTAATTAGCACTCGTTCAATACGACACGTCTCCTGAGGCCTGCAGTGATCAGTAAACATTAGTCACTCTCTTTTTTCCCCCCCTGTTTCTCCAGTCAAAAAATACGATTCTGCCTTAAACTCAGACACACTCATGAGCCCTATTAGGACGAAATAAGTTTCTCAGGGGAACGTCTGTGAAAAATATTTTACACTTCTACTCAGTGTTATGACTCTTGTGTCTGGACTGAAATGGAAAAAACAGGAGAACCAGTAAGTTTTAAGGCTTTCTGGGTCACATGACATAGTGTTCAGTAGCTCCTCCATTTCCACTCGCTGTTGTGTTTACGCGGGTCTCCGTGGAAACGTGCACCAAAAGTGTAATTACGGTGCCAGGCAGTGGATAAATAGCTATTTTATTAAACGCAAGGTGACGAAGATGTGAAATGTGAGTCCGGACGAGACTAAAATTACCGGAGGACCATGGAGTTCAGCGAAAAACAGTAGATGATTCAGCCTGTCATTTTCTCAGAGGACGTCTGAGAAAAACACACACATGACAATCCAGATGGGAATTAAATCACAGAGGATCCCCCATAAAAGGGAAAATAAACCTATAACCCCCTGAGAAACTAATAACATCTGGACAGGGCTATATTGAACATGTGGCAACACTGTCGACCCCTCATAGATGATTAACATTGGAATTGCATTGAACCAAATATTAAACCGTTAGCATCACCTACATTGATCATTCCTGTATGTGTTCAATCATGATCTCTGGACTGCTATTTTGAAGATTGGAGGCTGCCAGACAAAATAAGCTTCTTAGCATATTTAGATACTGTACCCAGGTTGATTATGGATAGTCTGGATAACCAGAAACCACTTGGAATCAGTGTTTTTGTAACCACACATTTGGAGGTGGTTTGAAATGCATTACAATACAATTTGTAGACATGCATCTCAGTCTGGATTCTTAGTGATAAAGCCATTTTTCCACCTCATCCTAGTGTGTTTTGTGATACAGTTTTTTTTTTTTGTTTAAAATTGCGCAAAAAACAGGATGGGTGGAAAACCCTCTAATGAGTGCTTGCTCATTATCACTTCTTATTAACACTTTTTTAATTTGAGTCTTGGATATTCCAAGTAATTCCTCCTTATGCTCTTAAGAAGCTTAAGCTTTCTTGTATTCTCACAAATCTTGTATATTTTTCAGTTTTGGCTCTGCTCTGTGTTTTTAATTTATTTACTTTGAAAGATTTGGAACAAACCTGGAGTTGTGGTTTATAACCTATTACTGAGTTACTTATTTTGTACAGTAATGTACTTATATTTGTTCTATTTACTGTACTAAAGATGTTATGTTTCAATACTGTGTATCTTACATTTAATTTACTTACACTTATATTAAACCTTAATTTGCATTGCTGCTCCTAGTGTATACATTGAACATTTCTCTAATAACTCTAAGGTGTATATATGTCATTTATATATGTATATACAGTACAAGTCCAATAATTTTTATTATTCTAAAATGTTCTGCATTGTAGATTAATACTAAAGTCATCCAAACTAAGAAGAAAAACAAATGTATTTTTTGTTTAAACAAATAAAGTGTTAAACCAGAATATATTTCATATTTTAGAAAGTAGCACTTCTTGTTTAGATGACAGCTTTACACATCTTGGCTGGATTTTCTCAGTCAGTTTTATGAGGTAGAGTCACCTGGAATTCAGGTTTTCAGTTAACAGCTGTGCTGAACTCGTCAGTAGTTATTTACTTGAGTTACTCATCTCTTAATGTGTTTGAGAGCATCAGTTGTAAAGTTGTGAAGAGGTAGAGTTACAGATACACAGTGAATAGCTTTATTTGAGTAATGATCTAATCCATATTATGGCAAGAACTACTCAACTAGTAAAGAAAAAATACTTTAAGAAATGAAGATCAGTCAGTCTGAAAAATCTCATAAAAATGTCAGAACCGCCCCAGAAAAGGAAGACCAAGAGTTCCCTCTGTTGCACAGAATGAGTTCATCAGAGTTACCAGCCTCAGAAAGCGCAAGTTAACAGCTCCCCATATAAGAGCTCAACTAAATGCTTCACAGAGAGGACAAACTGTTGGTGCACGTCTTGCTGGCACATCTGTGACCAAGACAGCAAGTCTTTGTGATTTATCAAGAGTCACGTTATCCAGGGTAATGTCAGCATACCACCAAGAAGGACCAACCACATCCAACAGGATTAACTGTGGACACTGTAAGAGGAAGCTGTCTGAAAGGGATGTTCGGGTGCTAACCCGGATTGTATCCAAAAAACATAAAACCACGGCTGATAAAATCACGGCAGAATTCAATGTGCACCTCAACTCTCCTGTTTCCACCAGAACTGTCCGTCGGGACAATAAATTATTGTGGTCTAAAACCAAGTGTTTCAGTTTCATTGTCCAACCCCTGTATATATTTCTTACTACTCACTGCAACACCTGTCATGAATACGGTAAATGTTACTCTATACTGCATTTCTGGTTAAATACTAAATCTGAAAAGTTAAATCTAATCTAATAATAACTGTTGTGTAAATGCGAATTACAGTAATGTGTTAATAAAGAGGGTGGCCTTTGCTCTCAAAAGGAAAAGTCCATGAAGTTTCCTGGCATGGACAAACAGCATTTTGAAATTTAGTCAAATGATAAAATGGTTCTGCACAGAATCAGACAGCTGAAGGAAGCAGTATTAAGTGTCTGGCTGTAATGATCTTGTTCTCCTCTCCTGAAGGCTCTGGACTGTAACGTGGCCCATGGCTTATTAATGTAGGAAGAAGTGGCACACTAATGGTGCTGGCAGTGCAAACGCCAAGCAGACCGTGACTAATGCTAATACTTCTCGAGTTGTCGGGTTTACATGAATCTGGATTAAGAAAGTAAAGCACTACACTGTTCTGCACGAGTGATTTCCAACAGAAAATATTCAGTGTGTGTTAAATAGAGTTTATAAGGCTTTCCTCATACAGACGCTAAAAGCAAAGTCTCATCTGTTCCTCACTGGTACAAAATCCAAAACTGTCCTGTCCATCTTTGACTTTGCTTTCATTCCTCTCTTGTTGTGTTTGCCTTTGTTCGTAACCCCTGTGTTCACATCGCTCCCTTCTCAGCTTCTGTCTCCATGGAGATGTTTTATCCGCCCACGAGATACACAGTTGGACGGGAGGGCGAAGTAAATAATCACACAAACAGCTGGAAACGAAACACATGCATGAGTCACTAACAAGAAACGGCACCGCAGGCGATTGCCTAAATCCCACATCAGTATCAGTCTGGTGATGCTCCTCACTGATCTGTGTCCATTAGTAGTCATCATCAGAACATAGTGCTTTTTGGACCTTAGATATTTTTTCTTTCTTCTTTTGTATATTTATATATCTTTGCATATTTATAACCCTCAAACTAAACAGAAATTACATATTTTCCAACTTAATAACTTGCTTTATTTTACTTTTTTCTTTTTATTTCCTGTCATGCATTTGTAATGACACTATGGACAATTTTAATGCATATTGGCATTTCATAAAATCATGGTTGACCTAGGGTTGCATAGATGAATTGCTTAATATTTCATGACCTTAACCAGTTTTTAAGATGCATTTTGATTTTATAAAATGTTAAGTAATTTTTGTAAAAGTTAAGTTATCTTTTTTCACTCAACAAAGGCATATTGTTGCAAATCCAGATAAACAATGACATTAAAGTTAAGTTGAATTAACATAAACTCTTAACAGGATGCAGTAAACAAAACAAGCTTACATTACTAGCCTTTTTTTTAAATCATTTATTTATATAAATTAGCTGTAGAGTTAACAGTATTGAGAGCACAGTCAAAATGATGCTTGTTCTTACAACCTACAACACAGAGGCCAGGCAGTTAATCATAATATATGATCTACAGGGTTATCCATAAGGTAGCCCAGGGGGAATCACTACACACTGATGGTGAGTGTCAGAAAATGTGGGACACTTTCAGTATGCAAATAGATTTTGCCAGAAGCCAATGGAAAAGAAGCTGCAAATGGCAACAGACTATACTCAGATATTTTAAGTTGGTTCTACTCAAAGATCTCTGTTTGAATGTATACATGCTTACAAATGTTAGCTTAACTCAAAATAGTTGAGTATTGTTTAGAAATATCTAATTTTATGTAAAACAGACTTTATTCATTTGAGTTAAAAAAAAAAAAACATATGGGTTTACAGTGTACCAGCTAAACCTATAAGATCAGACACAGTTCCATTTTTATTCTTATTTTTATGACTTCTAGATCTTCTACCCTCTCAAAGTCTGTATCTGTGTGTAACACAGTTGCACAGCTGAGGGAACTGTGAGGCGTGGTAAGTTTAAAAATGGAACAGAATAAGTCTCTCAAACATCAGAAAACACTGTCGGGAAAGACTGTCTCTATGGAATAGCCTCTCGCTACAGGATTTTGATGAAAAATTTAAATGAATCTTAGGATATGACACAGCCCGAAGTCTACAGTTTTCTACACTACCTCCATCAAATTATATCCAGCGAATAAGAAGCTGCTAATAAAACCTTACCTCAATTCCTCTGAGATTCAGAATGACCTTGAACATGTAGGCAGGGATTTCCTCAATGATAGGCGTGAAGAGGATATCAAAGAATTCCATTATTTTAAAAATTGCTAAGCAGGGATAGATTCTTGGGCAATGAGTCTTCAGCAACATGGCCACCATCACCTTCACCACTACTACTATTAGCAGTCACTGTGTATTTTTAACTCGATTAATGTCAACTGATAATTGTCTTGTAGATTTGCAGATATCCAGAAATTAAATTTGTCACTTTTTACCAGTAAATAATTTTCATTGTCTCGTTTTTATTTCTAATTTTCTCCCTGCAGCATTGCCGAGTAGCATCACCGTGCGTTTGGAGGAAAGAGCAGTGACTCGGTTCCGATACATCAGCTCACAGACGCCTTGTGCTGATCAACATCACCCTTGGGAGTGATAAGGGGAAAGAGATCCATCTAACCACTCAGAGAGAGCAAGGCCAATTGTGCTCTCTCAGCTGATGGCAAGTGACATGACTGGGATTCAAACCCACAATCTCCCAATCGTAGTGGCAGCATTTAGCCTGCTGTACCACTCGGCGCCCCACACTTTCTTATATCCCAGCAGACACAACAAAGCACAACAAGGCACACTACATTTACTTGATTAGCACTATTATGACCTTGAATTTATTTCTACAGTGCTATTCTAGTGACACATTGAGCTCAGTAGTGCCATTGTAATCATTAATTTACCTCAACTGTGCCATTTTAGTCACACATTTATAGCTACTAGCTAACTACCTCAGTAGTGCTATTCTAATCATAAATGTACAACAGCAGTGCTAATAAAGTTATGTGTAGCAGACTAGCTCACTGTAGATTTACACAAAATAAAGCCAAGACTCTTTTAGTAAACTAAACACATGCTAAAGCCACATTTTATTGCTCTTAACTTTTGCCTGGAAAACAACCAGTTAGTTGAAAGTTATTACTGTATTTTTTGCACTATAAGGCGCAGAGGATTATAAGGCGCACTATCAGTGAATGTCTATTTTCTGGTCTATTTTCATACACAAGGGACACTGGATTATAAGGCGCATTATGCAACACTAGTAATGAACAGGGGTGTTACCATGTTTTCCTTCTAATTCAGCTACGCTAAAGCTAAGCTAAGTAAACAAAACTGTAATTTTTCAAACACAGATTTCTCTCCTGAAATCTGTTTATTTGCTTTTGTTTATTTACAGTAAGCTTAGATTTGCAGATTTCCACTAAGGCTAGGCACAGTTAGCGGCTAATGCCACCTGACAGCACTATACTGAGGAACCCTGACTGTTCCAGTAAGCAAGGGCGATATTACCTAGCGGTTTGTTACACGTAGCTTGGTTTAACACAGTAAATGTGCAGACTACAGTCCAATATACTCGCCTCTGGACAACAAAAGAGCTAGCGTGGTTAGCGGGTAATGCTAATGCTGCTCCAGCAGCGCTAGCCGGGGTTAGCAGCAGGCTTCAGGCAGATAATACTCACCTCTGAATGGAAAAAAAGCTAGCGTTTAGCGCTGTGGTTAGCGGCTAATGTTAATACTGCTCCAGTCTCGAGTCTTGGTGCTGGAGAACTATAAACTGAAACTCCTGTATAACACTGTACTTGAGTGGAGTGGACTAAATTTACTGCTTCTTACAACTTGACCGGTAAAATTTATACATAAGGTGCACCAGACTATAAAGCACACTGGCGTTTTTTGGGGAAAATTAAAGGATTTTAAGTGCGCCTTATAGTAAGTGTGAAAAATACAATAAGCTCATAGCTGAGAGCTTAATTTCCTTTAATTTGAATAGTATACAAATGAACTAAACTTGCTGTATAAAGCAGGGCTGAGGAAAGTAAGAAAACAATGCAACAATAAATAAGTCATTGTTCAGTATAAATTATTCGCTTATTTAGTCAAACCATAAGGCGCATTTTTTTTTTTTTTTTTTCAGACAAATATTTTGGTTTGCACATATTTTCAGTTGCCAAACATTTCCAGTTCCAAAATATCTGGAGTACCCTTATCTTTTTGGTGATCTGCTTAAGCAATTATACTTCATGAAATACTATACCTAGTATGGAGAACCGCCTGGAAAACAAACCCTAGAGCTCTTGAAAGTGTCAAAGTCAAAGTTAAAGCTGTTAATGATCTCTTTTCTCCTCATCAACACTACTGGGGAACTGCGAGAGACAGACATAATGAGAAAGGGAGGAGGGGAAGAAAAGGTGAGGAAAGTGTTAAAAAATACTGATAACTCTGTGAAGGTGAGAGCAAGCTAGTGAGAATCCTAATTCAAGTGTTAGGAGGGTAGAGCAGCTTCTCCTTCAGTTTTGTTGGGGGGCTGGAGACCGGCTGACGTATGAAGACGGTGAAAAATGTAGCTTAAGTGGGGCCTTGTGCAAAACACTGCAGCAGGAGCCGAGGGGAACGCACACACTTCGCCCGGAGCTGAGCTTAAATATAGAGCGTCTTAAACAGCAACCCTGACAAACAGCCCTGAGCAACAACACAACATTAAGTGTAAAATTCCACTTTGCAATCAGTATCTTTCAGAGAAATCGAGCATCAGGGTGGACAATGTTTGCTATGGATCTACCAAAGCTTGGCTTACTCTCAGAATCACAAGCTTGGCTTTGTTTCAAGCCCTAAACTGGCATATTTGGCAGGCGTTGGATGCCTCTTATTTGCAAACAGATCGTTGTGTAAAGATATTGGCACAGGCAGGTTGCTCAAAAGATTATAATCAATAGAAGCTTCATTTCAGCTTAATTGCTTTGAGATTTGAGCACCTGCTTGGTTTCCAACAGCTAAAATGACAATCACAATAGTGACCACTGTGACTAACATAGCAACATCTTAGCAATCATCTCACAACCGCCTAGCAACATTATTACATAACCAACTCTAGCAAGAAACCATAGCAATCATTTATAACACCCCATCAAAAAGAAGCATTCACACTGCAACCCTAAATTATACCACAGCAACCACCTTACATCTACCTAGCAACACTATTACAAAACCAACTTAAAAAAAAAAAAACAAGCAAGCATCTAAAACATTGCACCCAAAAAGTAGCATTCACACTGCAACCCTAACATATACCACAGCAACCACCTCACAACTGTCTAGCAAAACTCTTTACTTATTCAACCAAGCAAAACTCAAGAAAACTCCAAAACCCTCTACCAACAAACTATAGCAATTATATAAAACACTGCACCAACAAACTAGCATTCACACTACAACCATAACATATACCACAGCAACCACCTCACAACTGTCTATCAACACTCTTATACTTTACATAACCAACCTAGCAAAACTCAAGCAACTATCCAAAACATTCTACCAAGAAACTACTGCAAGCATCTAAAACACTACACCAACAAACTAGCCTTCACACTGCAACCCTAACATATACCACAGCAACCACCTCATAACTGTCTAGCAAAGCTAAAAAAGCACTACACCAACAAATTAACATCCACAGTGTCAAAACCCAAACAACCACAGCAACAAGCAAACAACCACCCTACAACTGCCTTGCAACACTAGAGCAACCACCTAAAACACAACTACCAATACATTCCAAACCTCAGATATACCATAGCAACAGCCTATTAACCACCTAATAGCTGCCAAGCCTAGTACTGGGTAGTACCTCTTAGTGAGAGATCATTGGCCGCTATACTTGCCTC
The DNA here is from genome assembly GCF_023375975.1 of Astyanax mexicanus. Classification (NCBI taxonomy): domain Eukaryota; kingdom Metazoa; phylum Chordata; class Actinopteri; order Characiformes; family Acestrorhamphidae; genus Astyanax; species Astyanax mexicanus. Next base: position 9,531,583 of record NC_064427.1, on the reverse strand, counting down.
TACAACCCACTCAAAGTCATTTGGCCAACTTTACAGACTTTGACAGGGGGAACATCATTGGACTGATAGAAGCAGGATAGTTACTTTGACGAACTGCCCGCCATCTGGGCCTTCTGTCAGCCAGTCACTGTTGCCTCATGAAGGTTTGCTATGGTCTCATGAAGGAATGTGTTCCTCTTTTGCTGTGTAATGTAGAACAGTTGGTCACCCCTAGTAGCAAGATGTATTGTTTATTAGATTAATTATATTTTCTCTCTAATACTGTAATACTAACACTTACATCAAGGCATTCAAGCAAATCTATTATGTCTAGTAAGTTAGAGGTAGAGCTGCCCCAATGTCCAGTAGTTGGTGCTACAGTATGCTGGGGCACATTCCTACCATGACCGTCTTTACACATTTCTACCCTTGTGTCACAGTAGCCTTTCTGTTGGTTCAACCCAGAAGAGATACCCTTAATCTCCTTTGCACCTCAATAAGCCTTGGAAGCTTGACACCCTGGATAGATGGTAGATACTTCAACTCAGTAACCCAGTTATCAGACCATCATTAGATAGATAGCCTTCATCTCTCTCATGTATCGATTAGCCTTGGATGCCTGACACCCTGTCTTTGGTTTATTTGGTTTATGGTTTGTCTCTCCTTGGGCAACTGTCAATAGGTATTCATCATTGCTGATCAGGACCTCCTGCAAGCCTTGAAGTTGTTTGTTAGATGCTTTGACCCAGTTAACAAGTTATTAACTCATCATCTGATGGAGTTTGAGTTAGTCAGGTATTTATCCTGCACATTCTTTTACATCCAATCTTTTGCTCCATTGGTCTGACATAATTAACAAGGGTATTTAAACAGAGTTTATCCTGTTTTTGTTCAAGTAAATGTCTCTGCTGTTTAGGAAAGGCCTTCTTCTAGATTCTGGAGTACTGCTGTGAGGATTTGAATTGAATTTTGGGCAATACTTTGCCCAAAATAAGGATATCACGATACTGTGATTCTGTGATACTCGATACATTGCAAGACAGTTCTTTACGATACTTCATGGCATTTGTGTTACCGAAGAGGATAAAATACTCAAATAAGCAAAATAAACAAATACCCAAATTTTGTATTTATTGGTGTCAGTTTCATAGAACTTAAATAGATGAAAACAAAAATACATTAATGTGAGTAAGATCAAATATCAGGATTTGACGCCACATATCAATAGAGTTTAACAAACCAAAACGATAAAATATATATTACTGTATCAATATATTGGATGATCCCACCCCACCTCATCGTCCCCAACTCCCTAATTGTTCCGATAAGCACAGTTTGGAGCACCATCATTCCAGAGAACCCAGTTCCACTGCTCCACAGCTTAATGCTGGAGCCAAGAGGTTAATGTTTGTTTGCTCCAGACCATCCTAATCTGTTGGGAACTGTAGTGACTAGACAAACTGAGCATGGAAGAATTTTATTAAAAGTAGTAGCTGAATGCATTTTTTTACAAGGAGTGTCCATAAACATTTGGATACCACTGGTACCTAGTGTATCTTAGGCCCAATCCCATTTCTCTATTGTACCCCTACCACTTGTTTTTGAGTGTACCCCTTTCCCTTGGGACAGAGTTACAAGGGGAAGTGATGAAATCATCCACATAAGAATTAGGACAACCCTTCAAGCACCTAATACAAATATAAAGCAGTAGAGCGTTTAAGTTCAGCAACCTAGCTGCTGGTTAACTAGTTAAAGGAGAACTCTGGTGTGAAATTGACTTTTGGGGTAGTAAAACATGATAAAGAGTGCTTACCTTTGTTGAATAGTCCACCTAAATTCTCCCGCAGCTTTCTGAAATCCAGCAATTGTGTGCAGTTTTTCCAAACAGACTATAATGGGGGATATGGGGCATATTTTTCCCCTGCAGATAAATCAATTTTTTTGAAGCTTTACACCTCATTGGTAGAATCCAGAGAGCTCTGACATTTAAAATGAGTTATTAGGTAACTTTAAAAGTGCATAAGAAGCATATTAAAAAACAATGTTTATAAACCGTAGCATAACCCAATCTCTGGGCGCTGCCATCTTAAAGTAAAGTTATGATCAGTACAGAGATGAGCAATACATGCTCTATGTGTGCTGTGCTCGGACTGCATCTTATGCCGGCATAACAGAGGAGAAGGCGAGGAGAAAAGAAGACAAAATGGTTCGCAGTTGTGCCTTTATAGGCTGCAACATTATGTGCTTGTCACTCTACTGATCATAACTTTACTTTAAGATGGCAGTGCCCGGTTCTTAATGCCTCGTTTTCAATGTCAGGGCTCTCCGGATTCTACCACTGAAGAGTGGAGTTACTTTGAGCCTTGATAATGGTACAAAAAGTGATTTATCTGCAGGGGCAAAATATGCCTTGTATGCCATTCTAGCCTGTTTGAACAAACTGCACAAAATTGCTGGGTATTCAACAAAAGTTAGTACTCTTTATAATGTTTTACAACACCCAAAGTCAATTTAACACCGGAGTTCTGCTTTAACTTTAGAGTATTTATCGCATGTCCCTTAGAAAGGGATCAGGTGGTGCAGCAATGAATTATTATTGTTCATTTTTTTATTCCTCTGTGATAGGGAGCTTCTGAGATGCTAGCTACTGAGATTAACTACTAGCATTTTATTAAATTTGTTATGAAAAGAATGGTGCTAAAGCATTGAAACTACACATTAAACTATGGTGCATAGTGGTTCTCATCATTTTTAACAAGAAAAATACTTAACTCACTTCTGCCGTCATCTTGCCAGTGGTTTTTGATTGTGTCTGTGAAAAGGGTCATGTAACCCTAACACTTGCCCCCCTACCCCTTACCCTGCGCTCACACTGGAAAGCAACAACGTGACAAGTGACCATTCATTTCCTATGGCAGGGTGCGATTTGTTGCCGTGACACGTGAGAGGCGACAAGCGACAAAGCGTCAGAGCGACACAGAGATGAAATTTTCTCAACTCTATGCAAATGATATATGACACGGTGAAGTGACATTGTAACCCGATTGGTTAGATCTGTGGAACGTCTGTGTTTCCAGTGCTCAGCTTCCAGTGCAAGCTCTGTATTATAGCTGTAGAATAAAGTGGCCAAGTGATTCATCATATTTATACCATATTTTCCCCCCAAAGTGTATATTTTTCAAGTGGAAATAAAATTGACTGGATATATATAAATATACCATCCAGTCAATTTTATTAAGTCTTATTCAAATCTATTTATTTTTAACCATTTTAGTTAATTTCAGTTAACAAATACATTTTTATTTTTATAATTTTATTTCTAATTTTTCCCATACTCTCCCCAATTTACACGGCCAATTACCCAACCCACTCATTAGGACTCCCCCTATCACTAGTAATGCCCCAACCAGGAGGGTGAAGACTAACACATGCTTCCTCCGATACATGTGAAGTCAGCCACCGCTTCTTTTCGAGCTGCTGCTGATGCAGCAGTGCTGAGCAGCCAGCGCGCCACTCGGTTCTGATACATCAGCTCACAGACGCCCTGTGCTGCAGACATCTCGTTAGGAGTGATGTAGGGAGAGAGCGCCATCTACCCACCCGGAGAGAGCAGGGCCAATTGTGCTCCCTCTGAGCGCCGGCAGCTTGATGGCAAAGCTGCATGAGCGTGGGTTCGAACCTGCGACCTCCCGCTCATCGTGGCAGCGCATTAGAACGCTGGACCACTAAGCGCCCAAGAAATACATATTTATTACAAACACATTTAATAAATATTTTTTCCGTTCTCTTGAAACAATACAATTTTTTGTGCCTTTTTTTCTTGTCGGAGACTGGACCATTATAAACACGCGCACTGAGTTTGACACGCCCACAAGCGACGAAAGTGGGGTGACACAAGCGACTTGTCGAGTTCCAGTGTGAACGCAGGGTTAGCCTAACAAGAATCTTCACACCATAACCCTAGACGTGCACATGGAAAACAGAGAGGTAGGGCTAAGTGGCAGTGACAAGGGGTGAAATGGGATTGGACCTTAGTGTTACATTCATCTCTGTCAAAGTGAAATCTAGCTTATACATGTTCATATGTTCACAGCAGGGCATTGAACCATCCACATCATGACACACAGCTTTAGCTGAAATCTAAATCTACTCCCTGAAATGCTAAAAGGCACAGAAATGGTGGTTTATAATGGTTAGAATTGTAATCAGTGTCTACGAGCTCAATGTCTTTCAGATACAATCAGCTACAATCAGAGATAAGGGGAAATTTGTGTGCATATAATGTTAGCCAAACTATTCCTGCAAAGGTCATCACATCACCGGGGAGCTGCTGAGCTCAACGGAAGAAGTTCAAGCTCCCAGAGAATCATGCATATTCATGAGCAGCTGTTAGACAGGGAATGTTATTGGCTGGTCGTTGATTGCTGCTCGAGACCAAAGTGACTCCTTCCTGCATTTAACAGCAAAACCTCATAACAACTCTCCGCTTGATTGAAACTTCTGTCTTGTCCTTCGACTCACTGGCCACTTTAAGGATTCCGCCTGTCTGATGGCGCCACTGTAGACTATAGGTGTACAGTTACAGGCTGTGGCTCCATCTGTTGCTGGACATGTATTCATAGCTGAATTAATGTTGAATTATGTTTTGATTTTGAAAGATGAATTCAACATTAATATTGTGATTTTATGTCTATGTGTCTTGCTTGCATTCTCTAAACATACATTTCTTTAAGGGTTTAATAAAGACAGTGGTTATATATAGAACCATTAACACTCAACAAAATCTGCTCAAAGATTGTTTACAAGCTTTATTTTCTACTTTGTTAAAAAAAAAACATAAATGTAAATATTTAAAGTGATCTAAAATGCTCATGAATTAAATATTAATCATTATTTCAATATTTTTCAACAGTGACAACTACAACTGATGACTATATATCTATATAATTCCTTCAGGATTCTTGAGTAAAAGTAATAAATAATAGTTATGTATAGAACTATTTATTTAATAATTTACCCCCATGAGCTAAATTTCATTTAAAAATCTACGTTCAATTTCACTCCAAATTACTCCAAAAGTGCATGGCCATATCATCCAGGAGGTCACAAAAGAACCCAGAACATCATTAAAAAAACTACAGGTCTCACTTGCTTAACTTAAGTTAAGGTCATTGTAAGTTATTTAATAATAAGAAAGAGACTGGGCAAAAATAGTAACCAAGGCAATAATCACTACAAATTAAAAAGAACACAAAGACCCATCACACATTTTTCAATAAAGATCTTGATGATCTCCAGCGATCCACAAATAGAATGTCATCAGTTTGTGATATTAAGCCCAGGCATACTTGGGTTCTGCTGCAGGACAATGATCCAAAGCACACCAGCAAGTCCACCTCGGAATGGCTAAAAAAACAATATGAAGGCTTAGTCAAAGTCTAAATGAGATGCTGTGGCATGACCTTAAAAAGGCTGTTCATGTTCGAAAACCCTCCAATGTGGGATTTAAACAAATCTGTACAGAAAAGTGGACCTAAATTCATACACAGTGACTTATTTATCGCAAATGCTTGATTGCTAAGGGTGGCACAACCAAGTTATTAGGTTTGGGGATTTTAAAATGGGTTTGTTAATCTGAAAAATGTAAGCATGAAAAAAACAAAACAAAAGAAATTTGTAGGGGGATAATACTTTATCCCAACACTGTAAATGTTTTATACTTATTTTTTTGTCAACCTTTGAACCTTTGGAAGAAGAATATTTCTTCTAGAACATATAGGACTGAATCATTTCCTGAACAATTATGTCTTAATTAATTAAATCCTTGTAAATGCAGAGGTTACAACAGTAATTTAATCCTTATGCTACTGCCCTTAAAACTTGTGTTTACTAATGTTTACCACCCAAAGAATTATTTTTGCTGAGAGTGTATACTATTAAAAGGGCTTGTTGTCATATGTGGATCAACGGGGGTTGCCAAAAACTGAAACGTGAGATTTACAGGTGAAAAGAAGAGTTTTTCCTCTAGCCTTTTGACTTTGAAGGTTATTTTTTGCAAAAGCTGTTCTCCAAAGAATCATTTAGAAGAATTTTTACATAAACTAATCAAGGTAATGAGCAAAGACCATTTTTGAGCACTTTTTTTAATAGTCAAGTCATTATCAACCGCTTCATCCAGTAAGGGTCGCGGGGGGGTGCTGGAGCCTATCCCAGCCGGCATTGGGCGGAAGGCAGGATACACCCTGGACAGGCCGCCAATCCATCGCAGGGCAGACAGACACAGACAGACAAACAGACACATTCACTCACACACTCACACCTAAGGGGCAATTTCAACCAAGTTCCAATTAGCCTGAACGTGCCGTCTTTGGCCTGTGGGAGGAAACCGGAGAACCCGGAGGAAACCCACGCAGACACGGGGAGAACGTGCAAACTCCACACAGAAAGACCCGGGTCGCCCCAGCCGGGAATCGAACCCAGGCCGTCTTGCTGTGAGGCGGAAGTGCTTTTTTAATAGGAGTATAGTAAGTGTTTTAAGAGTAAATTGAATCGAATGGTTGTGAAATGTGAAATCCACTGAATTGGTTCTCAAATAAAATAATTAATTTGATAAAATAATCCTATAGAATCTAATAAAATGACCTATTTACAACTCATGTAAAATTCATGTCTGAGTCTGTATTACTTTATACTACACCATTAAAATTCTTTTATTTTGTAAAGAAAATGATCGTAAATAGAGCCACAACAAATGAAAGAAATACTTAAATGGTTATTCGCTTAGATTATTGATTATTCACTTATGGGATTATCTTTTTAAAGAACCGATATAAAACAATTTTACATTGCACCAAAATAGGATCCATGGTTGTTAAAAAACACAGCACTATCTAAACCCTCCAGTACTTAAAGCTTATTGATTTATATGTCAGTTTATCAATAAATAAACCCTTCTAGTCAGGGTCTTATTGGTGGTCCTTATCAGCTGCAGATGTTTGTGTGTGTGTGTGTGTAGTGTGTATATATATATAAGAGGGTGTGAGTGTGTCAGGGGTCTTTAATGCAGCAGTAGAGTGTGTAGCACACTCCCTCCACACTCCACATGAACACAGCCCTCCTCACAAACCTGTCTCCATGACAACCGTACCACTAAGCATGTGGACTGGAAGAGAAATGATATGTGAGCAGAGTGTTAAACCTTCAAATCACGTACACGCAGACACACACACACAGTGACACACACACACACACACACCCAAATGTGTGATACAGCCCACTGCGTCCCCCCATCATCAAAACATCATCAGGCATCCCTGTAACTAATCTATCCAGCTCTTATCTCCTCATCAGTCGCTGTTGTGGTCATCAGGTGGCCAGTGCTGTGCGGAGGTGGTGGGTTTCCGCTGTTGTTTTGAGTTCAGGGACCACCCCCTTTGTCTCGCTGCCACTCTGTTCTACTTGGTAACTGTATGTATGTGTGTATATATGTGTGTGTGTGTGTGTGTGTGTGTGTGTGTGTCATGCAGCCATGTTTATCGAAACCCCCCGATTTGACGTACCTCTGGATGGCTGTCTCTGTTTGGTCTGCATGGTCAGGGTGCCCACAACTGCGCCCATGTTGACAGTGTCCACAAACTGTCCACTGTGCTGCTCTTCACTTCTATCTCTCTCTCTCTCTCTCTCTCTTTTTCTCTCTCTCTCTTTTTCTCTCTCTCTCTCTTTGTTGCTCTCCTCGCTGAGTAATTCTCACACTTACTGACTCAAACAAGCATCTCTCTCTCTTTCTCTCTCTCTATCTTTCTATGTCTCTCTTTCACTGCTCTGAGTTATGAATGAGAAGCAGTGTGAATTTGATCCTGTAGAAACACATCCTTTCTTCACGCTCCTCCCACAACTCTCTCTCTCACTTCTAGCCCTTCCTCTCTCTCTCTCTCTCTCTCTCTCTCTTTTGCTCCCCTGCTATCACTCTTCTGCCTCTTCCCTGCTCACACCCTCTCTGCTCTCTGTATGTTTACCTTTCTCCCTCTCTTTTGTTCTCCCAGTATTCCTTTACATTTTCTGTTTCTCACTGACTTTCTCCCTCTCTCTCTTTTTTCTCTCTTTTAATCTCTGTTACTCTTACACTTTCTCTCTACCTCCTTCTCTCTCTCTCTCATTTGATTCTTCCTTTCTCTCTCTTTCTGTCTCTTTCTACTTTTTCTCTCTCTGCCTCTTCTCGCTCTGTCTCTATTTCATGCTCTCTCTGTTTATCTCTTTCTCCCTGTCTTTTGCTCTCCCAATATCCCTCTGCCTCTACTGTTTCTCACTGACTCTCCCTCTCTTTTTTCTCTCTTTCAATCTCTATTACTCTTACACTTTCTCTCTCTCTCTTTTGATTCTTCATTTCTCTCATTCTGTCTATCTCTACCTCCTTCTCTTTCTCTCTTTTGCTTCTTCCTTTCTCTCTCTTTTTCTGTCTCTCTCTCTACCTCCTATCTCTCTACATCCTTCTTGCTCTCTTTTGCTTCTTCCTTTCTCTCTCTCTTTCTGTCTCTCTTTCTACATCCTTCTTGCTCTCTTTTGCTTCCTCCTTCTTCTCTCTCTCTTTCTGTCTCTCTCTACCTCCTCTCATCTTTTATAATAATAATAATATTTGGCTTCTTCCCTTATATCTCTCTCTTTTCCTTTTTCACTCTTTGTTTCTCTCACTCACCGTCTTTCAATCTCTATTCTCTCTCTCTTTCTATCTATTTCTACCTGTTCTCTCTGTCTTTTGCCCCCCCTGCAATCCCTCTCTTGTGTCTTCCTCTCATATGCCCTCTGTCTCACACATTTTCTTCACTGCTATCACTCTTTTGCTCCTCTCCATCACTCTTTCATTCTCTATTGCTTTTCCCTTCTCTCTCTTTCTCTCTCTCTTTTACTGTTCTGATATCACTCCTTTTCTTATTTCATTATTTTGCTTCTTCCTCTCTATCTCTCTCTATTTCTTGTTTACTCTCTCTGTTTCTCTCACCCACCCTCTCTCTCTTTCTCTCAATCTCTATTACTCTTACACTCTCTACATCCTTCTCTCTCTCTTTTGCTTCTTCCTTTCTCTCTCTTATAATACTATTATTTTGCGGCTTCTTCCTTTTTATCCCTCTCTTTTCCTTTTTCACTCTTTTTTTTTCCTCAACCATCCTCTCTCACTCACTGCTTTTCAATCTCTATTGTCTCTCTCTTTCTGTCTCTCTCTACCTCTTCTCTCTCTCTTCCCCCCCTGCAATCCCTCTCTTGCATCTTCCTCTTACACTCTAAGAAATATAAGTACAGATTTGTACTTAAAAGAGTACAAAGCTTGTCGCTGGGGCTGTACCTTATATTGAGGTACAAAAAAGTACCTTTCAGTGAAAGTCCTTTTTTGTACCCATGTTTTTTGTGCCAGTAAAGATTATAAAGATTATAAACATTATCATCAACTAAATATGGCTCAAAAACTTGATGATGCAAAATTGTCTGGCTTTCAAATAGAAAATGTGCAATTAAAATATATATTGTTTATTAGTGCAGTGATACAGAATACTGAATGTACCTTTTGTCTAGTCAAATGGTACAAATTTGTACTTATTGCTGTTAAAAATTACTTTGTACTTCAGAGGGAACAAACCTGACCCATTAAAGACCAATATTGTACCTTGGAGGGTACAATTATGAAGAGTGTACCTTTGAGTACAAAAAAGTACTCATATCGTACCTCTGTTTTTTAGAGTGTATATGCCCTCTGTCTCATACATTTTCTTCTCTGCTATCACTCTTCTGCTCCTCTCTCTCTCTCTCTCTCTCTTTTACTGTCCTGATATCACTCACTGTCTCTCAATCTCTATTACTTCTATTACTCTACTCTCTCTACCTTCTATCTTTTTTGCTCCTCTCCTATCACACTCCTGTCTCTATTCTTTTCTCTCTCCTGTCTTCCAGCTCTCAATCTCATTCATTACCTCTCTTTCTACCCCCCTCTCTTCCTCTCTCTCTCTCTCTCTTGCTCCTCTGCAATTATTCTCTCTCTCTTACCCCCGCTCTCTCTAGCTCACCCTCCCTCTCTCTCTCTCTCATGCCCTTGCTGTCTCTATTCTTTTCTCTCTCCTCTCCTCCATCTCTCAATCTCATTCATTACCTCTCTATCTATTCCCTCTCTTCCTCTATCTCTCTCTATCCCTTCATCTCTCTCTCTCTAACTGTTGCTGTGCTGGCGGTCTCAGAGCAGAGTGTAGTGAGGCAGAAAGGTGCAGCGTGTGTGAAGATGAATCGCTCCCTCACACACACACACACACACACACACACCACAGTTCTTCATCTCATCTTTTCTCGGCTCTGCTTCTTTGCTGCCCCACTGCACCCTTTTACTTATGCTCTTTTTCATGCACCATTTTTCCACATGTTAGTGGGGTGGCACTAAAGTGCCCTCAAGAGTGGCAAATACATGACAAACTGCCCTCCTGGCTGCCTCACACATGGAACTGAGAATGACTGAGTGCCATCTAGGCTGCCCTTTCTTGCAATTTATCACAATGGTTTTCCCTATAGAGCAATTCAATGTTTCTTAATGTTTGCAATTATATGTTTCCCATAAATGCTCCAGTAGAAAAAGGTGCATTATTAAGTTTTTTTGTACGCACCTTTCTAATAGAAATCTAGTAAAGTACCCTCTTAGGGCTCACCTTATATCTTAAGACTAGAGCTTAAATCGATTAGAGATTAAATCAGATTACTATTAAGCACAACTTTATATTTTATACAGTACCAATCAAAAGTTTGGACACAGATTCTCATTCGTTTATTTTCTACATTGTAGATTATTAAGGCACATAAGACACATTAAGACACATATGTCTATATTATGTAGTACACACACAGAGATTTGTGATAAGCTGGAGTTTCATAGCATGAAGAAAAAACAGCAACTATTCTTTAGCACCTCCAGGAACTCCTTCAAGACACTGAAAGAAAACTATTCCACGTGACTCTCCCTCATGAAGACACTGAGATTAAAATACAGAGAGTGTACAGATCTGTCCTCAAAGACGAGTATGTGGTACTTTAGCCCTAACCGGACAGGATTAGTTTCTCAGGGGGTCCTGGTGTAATTTTCTCTTTTATAGGGGCCTTCTGTGATTTTATTTCCGGAATCCGGAATGATCATATATGTGTTTTTCTCAGACGTTCTCTGAGAAAATTACAGGCTGAGTAAGCTACTGTTTTACGCTGAACTCTCTGGTCCTTCTGTAATTTTAGTCCCGTCCGGACGCACATCTCTGAGTTTCATCACCTCATGTTTAATAAAATAGCTATTTGTCCACTGCCACACACCGTAATTACACTTTGGGTACTCGTTTCCACGGAGATCCACATAAACACAACAGCAAGTGGAAATGGAGGAGCTACTGAACGCGATGTCACGTGAACGAGAAAGCCAAAAAACTCACTGGTCCTCCTGTTTTTTTAATTACAGTCCGAATGCAGGAGTTTTATCACTGAGTAGAAGAGTGAAATATTTTTCACAGACGTCCCCCTGAGAAACTAATCCTGTCTGGATAAAGCTTTAGAAGAATTTAAAGTATAAAAACATGATTTTAAACATGGGTTTATACCTTTCTTGTTTGTATATTGCACTGTTCTATGTTCTAAATCTAGAAAGCATTAACGTTTATAAAAAGGCACATTCACATTTTAACCGTAAATGTGCATGTATCAATGTTCAATGCGTCTGTGTCAATGTGTCTGCAGTCCAAACTTACTTATATTGCATTGTGTTTTCTGCATGCAAGTTAAGTGTGTGCACAATACAGTATGTTGATGCATCATATTATCTTGACCTCCTAAACATACAAGCAAACCATTCCCAGTGTGCATGCTCCTCTATCTACTATCCCATTTTTACCCTCATTACTAAGGTTGTTCCACAAACGTTTCCCATTACAGAGTGAGCAGAAGGAATACATAGAAGCTAATGATGGGACAGATAATAGATACTGCATGAGCATCAAATCCTTATGTAGAGTCTTTTCAGCAGTGGCTGCATAACCTCATAAATAATAGAAAATAAAGATTCACACATCACAGGCCTGTTGAGTGTAAAGATGGTAATGAGCACTTATGTAACACTCCTGCTCTGCATTCCGCAAGCCCAGCAGAACTGACCCTTAATCCGTGCCAAGACATCCCCAGGAAACCCCACACTGCCAATCCCCAATCCACTGATTTCTATCAGAGCCAGCCCCACTTACAGTAACTCTGATATACCTCACATTCAGTTGAGCAACAGTGCCCTCTACCAGCTACAGTCTACACTCAGAGATGAGTCTTTCTACTTTTTGGCAGCTACTTTGAGGAATCGTCCTAGTTCTTTTTGAGCACATTCCTACACATGTGATTCTGAATCTTCTTAACCACCCCCTTAGATAACAATGCTATACCTCCACAGTAGCTTCAAACAAGAGGTGGGCGATACTGGGAATTTTGGTATCGATCTGATACCAAGTAAAGTGCAGGGCCAGTACTGCCGATATCGACACCGATACTTTTTAATATTTAAGCTTCATAGATCCAAAGGATTCAAAAGATCTAGGATAAAATTTCGCCAAACATTGTATGTGAAAACAAAATTCTTTATCATAATCAACATTTTTGCTAAGAAACAATAGAACAGTAATAAAACAAAGTTTAGAAAAACAAACATTAGAAAAAATTATATTTTTTAAGGTAGAAAAGGGGCAGCCACTATACAAAAATAAAACTAAAAAATTCTACCCACACTAGACACCTATTCTAGTTCTTGGTTTCTTTTTTCAAATAGAATTATTCTTAAGAAAAATAATTTAAAAATAAGGAATTTTCTTCTCTTCAGTGCAATTATATTTGTTCTTAAATAAACAGAGTGTAAAAAAATATATAAATAAAAACTCAGGTCATGTCTCGCCATACCTGTTGGCTGTTTGGCTCCACTGAGCCACGTGACGCACGTGCAACAACAAAAGACCAGAGAAGGGGGGAACGGTGGTTTGGGGGCGCAGCGTCAAAAAGCTTGACTATCAATCTTTTTACGCGAGTAATGCTCAATACCAATACCAGCGCTGGAATTGATATAATCGATATTTGGATCGATCCGCCCACCTCTACTTCAAACCACTGGTCTACAGTTAGAGACTGCTGCCCTTGAGGACTGCAGCTGTCTAACACAGTCTTGCCCTACATCAGTATATGGGGGTGGATGTCCAATTGTGCATGACAACGAATGGTCTACAGTCTGTCAGATCCAGTTCAGAGACAACCATCCTCTTCCCTGGGGCCCTAAGCAATATTCTGATAAAAGGCCCTCCTACCTGAACTCTGTCAAAATGTAAGCTTTTTTTTAATGGTTGCATCTCACTGCCCACTAGTATTCTCCCAACTTACTTGGCCTACAAATACACAGATGAATGCAGGACAAAAAAAAGAATTAAGCCCTCTCAGGATGGGATTGTTTCTCAGGGTGTCCTGGGTGTCCTAATTTTATCTCTTATAGTGGGTCCTCTGTGATTTCATTCCCATCTGGAACGACCATGTATGTGTTTTTCTTAGACGTCCTCTGAGAAAATGACAGGCTGAATTATCTACTGTTTTTCACTGAACTCTGTGGTCATCCAGTAATTTTAGTCCTGTCCAGACGCACATCTCTGAGCTTCGTCACCTTGCTTTTAATAAAATAGCTATTTGTCCACTGCCACACACCGTAATTACACTTTGGGCGCGAGTTTCCATGGGGATCCACATAAAAACAACAGTGAATGAAAATGGAGGAGCTACTGAATGCGATGTCATGTGACTGAGAAACCCTAAAAACTCACTTGTCCTCCTGTTTTTTCAATTGTGGTCCGGATGCAAGAGTATTATCACTGACTAGAAGCGGACTAAACCTGTCCGGATAGAGCTTTAAACAATATTTATTTGACAACCAATATATAAGTGTTTTAAAATGAAATCGATCACATTCACATTCATATTCTCTAGACTGCTTCTCAGCAGTCACAGCATTTATAACAACTTATTCATAGATTTAAGGTGGAAAAACGACACCAGTAATGGAATATTTAGTGTATTGAGTTTAAAAGAACATTAGACAGTATAAAACAATCAGTATGTCTTTATTTACTGTATTTTTCATCCTGGCTAAAAAAAAAATCCAAAAATGTTCTGAATGTTGTAGGTCTTTGGAGCTGGTCTGTGGGTCGACTATGATTGTTCTCACCATCCTTTGCCTTTGCTTATTTGATTTTTTTTTTCTCTAACAAACCACTGAGGCCTTAACAGAAAAGATGTATTTATATTGAGACTAAATTACAAACAGCTGGACTCTGAAGGCAATTGATTGCAATGGGTCATATTTTTATTATATTATATTTGTATTTATTTTATGTGAGTAAGGGTGGCTGAATGCGTCTGCATGTCACACTTTTCAGATTTGTTTGATTAAATGTGACAAAATGGGAAAAAAAGGTTAAAAGTTTATGATTTTTTTTTTCAAGCCACTTTATTTACTGCATGAATTTGTTTTCGCTGCTAAATTTAACATAGCATCATGTAGCGTCAAATCTGGTGTCTAATAATACGCTGACTAAAGTAGGATTGTTACATCAGGAGAAGCCCCTGACCGTGCACCGCCGTGGTCCTACAGGACGGGCGTCTGCCACCCCTGCTATAGATTCCGCACCTCTCCACGGGCCAGTTTGAGCACTGTTGCATAAGAGGGCCAGAGAAAGAGATCGCTACGCTTATGTACAGGATGTGTCTCCTCCAGTCAGGCACACACGGGGAGGAACTCCTGGGGATTTTAGCGAAGACTTCAAACGCTCTTTCTGTCTTGATGCCCGGAACTCCTAATCCTCTTGGCTCTATACACGTTTCAGGTCTCTTCCTCCCGTTTCCTCTCTCTCTTTCTCTTACTCTCTCTATCTTTCTACTCTCTGTGGGAGTAAGTGCATGCACAAACATGTGAGCACAGTCTGGTATGCCTGTTTGCCTACTTTTGTACTAGTCAGCAGTGGGAGTAGCACCTCTGAGCGGCGAGAAAGAAGCTTGTCGAGAGCAGCCCGTAACAAGCGCTGCTGCTCAGTCATGGCAAGTTTGCATGCAGCAGGAGCATTTAATTAAACATCAAGGCACAGGCAAGCATCCCAAACTACCGCCTCCTCTTTCTCTTTCTTTCTTTTTTCTCTCCCTCTCCTTTTTTTCCCTCTATCTTTGCATCTTATCTCTCACTCGCAGCCTCACATCCCCCCCTTTCCCCTCCTACTCGTTCCTATCGCCCACTCGTAGATACCACACGATCTCCTCTCTCTTCATTAAAAAAGAACAGCTTGGGGGTGATTGGGAGGCATGCAATACTTTCGGAGGATGCTGCCATGAGGCACTTTTGTAACCCACACACATGCACGTACACACACACGTGCTTAAACACACTTATACACACATATACACACACATATTAATTAACTTCAAAACTTGTGCAGGCTCAAAAAAGGGAGTAATAAACTGGAAACTAATAAATTCAATTTATGGTCAAATTAACTAAATGGACTATAACTCAACAGAGCAAGAAACACATTTAAGACTAAAGGAAACTGCCTGACTGACAGGGTTTTTTTTTTTTTTTTTTTTACAATTTTCAACAACTTTCAATAGCTGTTATCCACAACGCTATCCATACCTCTCCTGTAGATCACTTGCTTGGTCTGCATTGAAAAGGTCCCCAGCACCATACCCATCCTGATCGCTGTCCGTCTTTGGGTTCAACCTCAAGACTCGATCCTCCTTCTTGCTCTGGTTGGGTGGTTCCCTCGCACTGACCACTTATTACACTATTTTCAGGTCGTTCTCCTTACTGTTGCACTGTTCTTCTTGCTTCTGACTATCCTGTACTTTCTTCCACTAACTTATTTCTGTCTCTCTTTGAAGGAAAAACCCCTCCTCTTCGTTTCTCTGCACCCTGATCAAAACACTCTAACTCTATACTCTTTCTCAGAGTATCGCTCACTATGTCTCACTGTGCCCCTCTGCTCTCTCTTTTATCAATTACGTCTACCTCTCTTCTCTCTCTCTCTCTTTTTCTAGTTGATCTTTCGTTGTCCTCTCTCTCTGTCTCTATCATATGGATTGTGGAGGTGGTTCCTGTCTTCCAGAGCTTTATGAAGGACTTGTGAGTGAGGGAGTGAAGGGGTGGAAGGAGATAGAGGGGGTGGATGGAGTGAAATGATTGGCAGAAGGAAAATAGTGGAGGTAGAGCAGCCAATGGGTTGTGAAATAAGGACGAAGGAGGAATGCCTGTCTAACATCTTCATCAAAGATGGTTTGACTTCTTTGACTCTCCAGTGTTTTGGAGTTAACGTGATGCGCTCAATTCATCATCAGTCAGATTCTGACCTCTGATTCTGATTATTTTTCTGGTGGACCAGAAAAGCTATTAGCTACTACTAACTACTGACATGTAAGTGTATCTGACCTATGGTATAGTGTATAAGTGTATTAGGGTAAGTCACCAATTGTCCACCACCCAATCACATGCAGACGAGCAGTTTTTTCTGCTCTTAGAAACTGACCACTGATGAAGAACTAGAGGATGGCTAATAAACTGTGCATAGCTGTAGTCCATAAAATCTCTTTGTCTCTTAAAACCCCAGAACATTACTGGGATATTTTTAAAGAGCCACTAAACTCTAAACCATATTTTTCTTATTAATAGCTAAAATGTGTTCCTTTGAAGTAATGGAACATACCAGTATTGCTTAAAAGGTTTAGAAACCTTTCCTAGCCTTTAAAAAAACTTTTAAAGGTTGTATAGCTCCCTTGTATAGCAAAGAATTAGAGTTTCACTGCTGTACATTTGCCTTTGTTTTAGATAGAATTAATGCAATAAAGAAAATAATTCTTGCAAAATGTGTATTTGTTGAACTTTTTTTGTATTAAAAATAACACTGCACAATACAATGCACAAGACAAAGTAGTGCAAAATAAAATAACTTTAAATATAATGACTTAGTGCTACCTGTGTTAAATACTGTACATATTAAAGTAAGAAACATATAAGGCATATTAACTGCTAAATGTGTTCTTTTTTTAATCGTTTTTAAACAGTCACAAGAAATAAGTTCTTGCCTCTTCCCGTAGCTCTTTTCGTATTGGCTGTTGGCATTGTTCACGTCACTATTTGTGAGAGCAGAGTCTCAAGACTTGCGATAATATTAAACACGATTGATTTTATCGGAGCGCCAGGACGCGAACCCGACTGACTAAAACTTTCAGTCCTAACTCACACTGAATGAACAACAGCTGCAGCTCGACTCTCGCAAGACTCTCGTGATATTATCCCGATTTGTCTGTTTATTTGTCTGCAACTGTGAAATCGTTTGAAAATCATTAGGTGTAAGGCCGGCATAAAGGAATCAAATGCAGGATGGGATCATTGTTTAATTGGCATTATTGCAGCTAGATGTACTACCCATTTACTTAGGTGTAAGGTCGGCAATAGCCTGTGAGCAAAAAGTCTGTGACCAGTCTTTACACTGTGTGCACAATTATTTGGCAAGTGAGTATTTTGACCATATTATAATTCTTAGGCATAATTCTTAACTCCAAGTTGGATAAGCATGAATGCTTAATGGATTTAAGCAGAGCAGGTTATGTTTGTCTGTGTAATGAGGGAGGGTGTGGCCTAAGGAGGTCAACACCCTACATCAAGGTGTGGACAATTATTAGGCAGTTTTTTTCTTTAGGCAAAATGGGCCAAAAAGTAATTTAACTGACTCTGAAAAAAGTCAAAAATGAACAAAAACTCTCAGAGGGATGCAACACTCTTGAAATTGCTAAGATATCGGGGCGTGATCACAGATCCATCAACGTTTTGATGCAAATAGTCAACAGGGTCCCAAGAAACGTGTTGAGAAAAAAAGACGCAAATTAACTGCCAAGGATTTCCAGTTCTGTCATATACCAGAACTGCGTCCTACCTTGAGTACTAAGAAGTACAAGATGTTTAGTGCTCAGAGACATGGCCATGGTAAGGAAGGCTGAAGCACGACCACCACTGAACAAGACCCATAAGCTGAAGGGTCTAGAAATATATGAAGACACATTTTTCAAAGGTTTTATGGACTGATGATATGAGAGTGACTCTTGATGGACCAGATAGATGGGCTTGGGGCTGGATCAGTAACAGGCACAGAGCTCCACTTCGAATCAGACACCAGCACAGTGGTGGGGGGTACTGGTATAGGCTGGTATTATTAAAGATGAGCTGGTTGGACCTTTTCAGGTTGAATGGCATCAAAATCAACTATTAAGCCTACTGCTAGACACTTTCTTTAAACAGTGGTACAGGAAGAAGTCTGCATCTATTAAAATGACAATATTTTTATGCAGGACAATGCTCCATCACATGCATCCAAGTACTCCACTGCATGGCTGGCCAGTAAAGGCATTAAAGATGAAAAACTTATGATATGGCTCCCTTCCTCACCTGACTTGAACCCAATTGAGAACTTGTGGGCAATTCTTAATCAGAAAATTTACAGTGCCGGAAAACATTACACCCCTCTGAACAGTGTTTGGGAGGCTGTGGTTGCTGCTGCACAAAAAGTTGATCGTCAACAGATCAAGAAACTGACAGACTCCATGAATGGAAGGCTTATCACTGTTATTGAAAAGAAGGGTGGCTATATCGGTCACTGAAATTTTTTTCATACATTAGAAATGTTCATTGGACAATTTTGAGTCGTTTGTTTATAATTCTCACTTGAACAGTTGAAAATAAAAAGTGAGATGGAAAAAAAAATGTTATTCATTTAGCTGCGTAATAATTCTGCACAATAATAGTTGCATAATAATTGTGCACATATAGATATTCTCCTAAGAAAGCCAACACCTTACTTTTACTTTCTTAAACAATTATTTTTGACGTTTATTAACATTTTGCTTTAACAGAGAACACTGTAGTTGGGATTATTTAAGGAAATTAAAAAGGAAATAAATTTACCTGCATTTTTTTCCTTTACCAACTTTAAAGATTTTGCGTAATGTTTTTTTTTACTGATCATTTTATGTTTATTCATGTCATAGCGTCGTTTTTATGTAATTGTTCAATGTAAAGAATGGGTACCTTTTTGTTGTGTAGTGAAAACTTGAAAATAATGCCTTTTGTTTACAAAAAAAATAAATCTCAGGGAGAGTAGAATTTACTTATAAATAAAACTACATGTGTTAAGATGTAGGCCGAAATTGAGCTTCCCCTCCTTGAAAGACCAGCATCCGCCACTGTTGTGCACACAGTCAGGGCCGCCGCTCTGCATACGCAGACAACGCAGCCAGCGTTAGGCCTCAACCATTTTGCAGTTGCAGGGAGCCAAATTGACTGAGAATGAAATGTGTTGAAATTATGACATTATTAAATTTAAAACCCAATGTGAATTATTTATGATACGCTCATCTTTTTTGTCTTTAAACATTGCATGGGGCACCTACTCTACTACTTAAAAGCGGCACGTTATTATTTTTGTGCATAATATAATGCCCCCACCCCTATTGCCTGAAATGGCACGGCTCGGTTTGCTCTGTTGGTTGTTGCCAGATGTGACATTTTCCAGTCAAATAAATAATCAAAAAATGCATGGAGGCGCTAAATCTTGCGCATGTTTAACCATTTTTAAAGTGTATGTGGCCATTCTATACAAAAACTTGTCCAGTGCAATATTTGTGTAAGTTAAAAACTTAAAATAAAATAAACAAATAGGATGAAAAATCGTAACTTATCTGGCAACCTTAGTCCTAACTAAAGTAGCAACGCTACTTGAGTTTGGCAGGAGACAAGTTCACCGCGCGAAGTTGCTACTAAATGGTAATTCAACTATGAAGCTCCCTGACCAGTTATGCTTAGGGCCTCCAAAACCTTAGCAGCGGCCCTGCACACAGTGTAGATGTGAGAGGGTGTCAGACTTTAGTCTGTTAAAAGTCTTTTCAGAGTCTTTTCAAAGTAGTCGTGTAGTGTATGGACAGCTTTAGCTGATTTCAGTTTGTATTGTGTTCATGCCTCAAACGAACCATTTCTGCAGGATCATGGCCAACTAGGAACTCTGCACGTGGTATTATAGAACTTATAATAATTAAAGTTAAACTAATAAAGCTCTCAAACTCCTCTCAAGCACACGTCTTCTGGGGTGGCCTACATGAGGTCCAGACAGCAGCGAACTGCAGATTCAGCATAAGAGTATCAGCATTTATATACTTTTTAAATGGGATTTGAAATCAGTCTTCAGTGGGACACACTCTTATCTCAATTCAATTTCAGTTGAACAGTTTCATTTCAAGTGTTTTATTGGCATGACATGTAGTAGTAAAATTGTGAAATTTATACTTGCCTTGGGTTATTACTTTTTATATACAGTAGTCGTCAGAATTTGGACACACTTCCGTATTTCTTTTTTCCAACATTGCAAATAAAAACTGAAGCGATCCAGACTGTGAAGAATCAGGAATCATGTAGTAATTTTAAAGTGTTAAACAAAGCAAAATACTCTGTGAAGCTTTTAGGTAGGTGCTCTTATCAAGGGTGCTGTTAACTTGCATTTGTTTTTGAGTCTTGTATCTCTGATGAATTTACCCAATCCCGGCACGGTCCTGATTAGAGCCAGTTTCATCATTATGTTTTTTGATGGTCATTGCGACTGCACTTGAGAATACTTTCAAAGTTCTTGAAATTTGTTTGGATTGACTGACCTTCAACTTTTCTTAGTTGAGTAGATCTTATTATAATATGGATTACTATGCATAATACAATCTCTTCACAACACAACACAACTGCTGCCTTTAAGCACATTAAGAGTCAAGACATTTAAGTAATTCATTCTTGATGAGTTCAGCACAGCTGTTAACTGAAAGCAGTTTTAGGTGACTCTACCTCGTAAAGCTGACTGAGAAAATCCAGCCAAGATGTGCAAAGAATCTAAAATATAAAACATATTATGAAATAATCCATTAGTTTTGCTTCATAGATGACTTTAGTATTAATCTACAATGCACAAAATGTTTAAATAATGAAAGAAAAACACAGAATTTAAGGTGTGTCCTGACTTTGGTACTATATTAACGCTGCAGAGTCACTGAAACACAGATTTAATTCTGCTTCAGTTCAGTTTCTCAGCTAAAACTCTAGCCAGCATGTTTGAGCAGATTCACCAGAGTGCAGGAGATTTAGTGAGCCAAGAACCAGCTGTAATTGGATAAACATGATGTGATTGGAGCAGAATGGTGCAAGCTGAATGAGTAGAACAAAAAGGAATAGAGAAACCGAGCTGATTGGAAGTGAAATTGACCGAGCTAGAAGTCTACCAACTCAACTTTTCTTCATTGAATTGAGATAAATTTAATTCCAGTCAAATTAAACTGAGCTAAGCTCTACTTAGCTCAGTTTTGCACCATTTAGCTCAGTTCAGGTCAATTCAACCCAGTTAAGTTACTCAGCAAAGCTCTACTCAATTCAGCTCAGTTCAGCCCCACTCAACTCTGGTCAGTTTAGCTATACTTAGCTCAGTTCAGGTCAACTCAACCCAGGTGAGTTACTCAGCAAAGCTCTACTCAAGTTAGCTTAGCTAAGTTACACTCCTTCTATCCATCTATCCATCCATTGTCAATTATTACACTTAAATCTGCTTATTTCAGCTCTACACAATTCAGCACTGCAGTCCTCTGTTCAGGTCAACTTAGCTTAACTCGTTTTACCTTTGAGTTCAATTTAGCTCTACTAAACTCATCTCAATGTAGCCCTCCTCAGCTTAAATTAGCTTTACTCAGGTCAGCTCAGGTCACCTCAACCCAGTTGAGTCTGCAAACCTCTACTCATCTCAGTTCAGATCAACTCAACTCCTCTCAGATCAGATCAGCTCAACTCAAGTCAACTCTGCTCCTTTAAACTCAAATTCACTCAGTTGAGCTCTGCTCAGTTTAGCTTGGTTCACCTTTGAGCTCAGTTCAGCTCTACTCAACTCAACTCAACTCAATTTAGCTCTACTCAGCTCAGTTCAGGTCACCTTAACCCAGGTGAGTTACTCTGCAAAACTCTACTAATCTCAGTTTAGCTCAACTCAAATCTAAGCTTGGTTTATATCTGCTCCTGCTAAACTCAACTCACCTCTACACAGCTCAGTTCAACTCTGCTCATGTCAGCTCAGTTTATCTCTGCTTACATCAGCTCAATTCAGTGCTACTCAACTTAGTTCATTTATACTGAACTCTAAAAACTGTCTAAACTGTCTTTAAAAAAATAGCAGTGGATTTGTGACATTAAAACTAATAAATCATGATTTACAGATGCAATATCTGGTGCCTGAAAAATTAATTCAATTAATTAATTATAAAATGATTTTATATATTTATTTTTTACTGTACACCTTCTCTCCTACCCCTCTCTGTTGCATTTCAGTATGATAAAAAAAAAAAAAAACATATTATACTCATTAATGGTCAGAAAAACACCGAAGAAGGAAGCTGCAGAAAATATCCTGAACACACACACACACACACACACACACACACAGTCCAATGCCTAGAAATCTGATTTATGATTGGAGAATCTATTTTAACTTGCTTTTTAAAGATATTTTTCTAATAGTCAGTAGTCAACAAATGCTGATTCAGTTCATTTAGAGATACACAAAAGTGAAAGTGATCTGACATTTTAAAATTGATTACTGTATTAGAATGTGCATGTTCTCGCTGTCCAACAAAAACACGTATGTTATAGATAAATTATAAATGTAATAAATGTAACAAATATTTTATTTTAAGCCATTTTGGAGAATTTCATTTTTCAGGACACAGTGTAATTGACAGTTTGTACAAATAATGTATTGAACTCAAAATAGACAAAAAATGGAGATACTTGTTTTTCATTGGACAGCAACTGTAGACTGTTTATTTCTCAGTAGAAGTGTGAGAGAGCTGTGCTGCCCTCTGCTGGTTAAATAAATGTACAAACACATTTTTGCTGGCATCCATGAGTGTTAGAAAATTACAACAGTGGTTCACTTTAAAAACAAATGATAACTTGCAAGGATAATATTGCAGCAGCGAAAATAAATGTGCATAATAAGCCTTTAGTTTACTATTGTTGGAGTAGGATGGTTATATGAAATGGATGTCCTTTATGTCCATAAACTTACTTCAAATGCATTTTAAATCATAATTTAATAGAATATACATTTTATACATTTTGTATGAAATTGCAATTTACATGGCTTACATTTTCCAACTTTGTCACGCCTTTCAATTTAACCTTAACACAATTGATAGAACAGTTCCTGTCACATCATCATTAGAGAAATGACATTAAATTATTATCTCAAAGTCAGCCGCAATATCTCAACTCGGTTCTATAGAAAACAATTGTTTAGGGAAACAAAACAAAAATGCTGCAGAAAAGTTCAAATTTTATAATGTGGTACATAAAATGTGGTACTGCTGTTTTAGTTAAATTATTCATCCCTGACACACTGAGAAGACCCAGAGTCTCCAGTGCTTGGATCCAGGAATCATGCTTGTAAATGCTTGTTGAACTGCATGTACAATATACAGAACATTGAAAAAAAAAGCCTAATAATGTTTTAATGTTAATGCATAATTTTGAAAAATTTGAAATGTGGATTGTACTGAATTGTTTTTTCGAATCGATTTTATACAGCTCTGGAAAAAAAAAAAAAGAAACCACATAAAAGTATGTTTTTCTTTGATTTTACCAAATTAAAAACCTCTGGAATATAATCAAGACGAAGATGGATGATCACAAGCCATCAAACCAAACTGAACTGCTTGATTTTTTGCACCAGAAGTGGCATAAAGTTATCCAAATGCAGTGTGTAAGACTGGTAGAGGAGAACATGATGCCAAGATGCATGAAAAAACTGTGATTAAAAACCAGGATTATTCCACCAAATACTGATTTCTGAACTCTTAAATTTTTGTTATTTCAGCCATTTCTCATTTTCTGCAAATAAATGCTCTAAATGAACACATTTTTATTTGAATTTAGAAGTAAAGTTGTCCATAATTTATAGAATAAAACAACAATGTTAATTTTACTCAAACATATACCTATAAATAACAAAATAACAGAAACTGATTCAGATACTACAGTGGTCTCTTATTTTTTCCAGAGCTGTATTTTGTTTGCTTTATTGCATGTATAATTTATAGGACATTCAAAAATATATATATAAAAATATATAAATAAAAAAACATATATAAATATGAAGGGGAAAACCCCAAAATGTTCCAGATGTTCCAAATGCTGCTTGACAGTCACATTGTAAGTATTTTTAAATACAAAATTTCAGGAATTCTAGGAATAAATGGTCTTAAACTCATTACTTCATATTATTAAAGTTTTATACGAATTTTCTTAATTATCTTTTTAAAACATTATCATCCAGTGGCCAACTTAAAACAACATTTAGTGAGAAATGAGAAACAAATGCCTAATAATGATAAGGAATAAGGATTTAATACCTGAGGTAGAATGTTTTTCTCAAAGGCTTATCTAATTTTAGATATTCTTTTCGTACAATATATTAAATATATTTATATATCCCAAAACAAATGTTTTTCTTTTTTTTTTCTGTCTCAGTTTTTAATCTGGGCTGCAGGCAACAATACCACTCATTTGGGCATAATGGTTAGGGCTTATTTTAGGAAAAGCACTTTGCCCTAACCCTACCCAACACCCCAAGATAGTTTTCTCGTGGTAAACTCAGAAATTCACGAGAGAAAGAGTCAGATTTTGTCTGCTGCCAGCAGGGGGCAGTATTTGCCTCTTTATCTCTTTTAACCACAGCTCCAGCTCTTCTTCCTGCTGCAGTTCTCATCATAATCTTTATGGCTGCGTCCAGAAACCCCAAAAGTGTCTCTTTTTCCTACCGATCCTCCTCCTCTCCTCCGTGACCCGGAAACTGATTTCGTGAGGCCATCTTGCCGCCTGTCCGAATACCGTAGGAGACGAAAGAAGCCGCTTAAAATCCACCTGTAGTAGGCTTCCAACGGAGGTTACATCAGTGTATCCTACTTCGGAAGACTTTTAAGGATTTTCCAATGACATCACTGCATCCACGCCCACAGAGCACGCGAAAATGGGGAAGGCAACGCCCAAATATACGTCATAAACATATTAATTAACTAGGTTCTAGGAGGAGAGGAGAGGAGGAGGAGGAATGGAGGGAAGGAGCTGTAATTGGGGAAATGGGACAGCTGATCCCTTTTAGATAGGATGTTGACTACCGATTAACTGAGCCAATCACAACGCTCACTTTTAGCACATGCCGGATACTGCCCAGCCAATCACAGCTTCTGAATAAAGCTCCTCATACAAAAATAAAAACGAGAGATCAATAAACACAATTCCAAATTCTAGAGATCAAGCTTCAAAGTGCAGCCTGATTAGCCATTGATGAAGGTTGCATATGCAAATATTAAATTATTTTAATAGTAAAATATGATTTCATTGAATGTAATAAAACAAATAACAAATCTTAATAAATAATAAATATAATAATACATATTATATTTTGCATACATGTCGAAGTGAAAAAATATTAGATGAAACAGCATCAATGGAACATTACTGTCACACAGCTAAATATTCAGATATTCCAATAAAATCCTGCTTACTCCCAGGCATTTTGGCCGCATCTCTGGCCAGTGAGATATATATATATATATATATATATATATATATATATATATATATATATATATATATATATATATATATCATGTTACAAATATGGGAACATTAATAAAGTTTTACTGAGCATACAGCTTATCTAAACAAAAACATATATTAGTGCTTTACTGGCTGTATAATTAGATAAGGAACCTAGTTAATTAATATGTTTATGACGTATATTTGGGCGTTGCCTGCTCCTCGCACTGCTTTTCGCGTGCTCTGTGGGCGTGGATGCAGTGATGTCATTGGAAAATCCTTAAAAGTCTTCCGGAGTAGGATACACTGATGTAACCTCCAATGGAAGCCTACTACAGGAGAATTTTAAGCGGCTTCTTTCGTCTCCTACGGTATTCGGACAGGCGGCAAGATGGCGTCACAAAATCAGTTTCCGGGTCACGGAGGGAAGGAGGAGGATCGGTAGGAAAAAGGAGACACTTTTGGGGTTTCTGGACGCAGCCTATGACTCTGAAACCTGTAGAAGTCATGTGCTGAGTTTTACAGCTAGAATACAACCCCATGTTCTTAACACTGGCATAACCTCACAAATATAACACCTCATACAACATAATAAAGTTTGGGCATTCCTGTTCATTTTCATAAATCAATCCACTATCAATTGTTGCTTGTTCTGATCAGCAATTTCAGTTAAATATATCACGAACAGAGTGATATTTGAGAAGTGAAATTACTCACTTCTCTGGCACGCAACCAACCTTCAATGTTGAAATGTGGTTCAAAAAAGGTTGAAGTAACGTCTGTTTTTGTTTCAACATTGAAACAACGTTAAAACAACATTTAACGTTAAATAGGTGTGCAAACGTTAAAATGTTAATGTTGAAACATAACGTCCTCAACCTTCTGCCTTTTGAATTAGCATTTTACATTTCATCACCAACAGTGGCGAGCACAGACATTTATTATAACATATAACATTATAAAAAAAAATTACAAAAAAAGTCCTTCAATTAACTTCTGTTTACCTTCCACTGTCTTTAAAGCAGCATCCTCAGAGGGCAAACGGTAGGATTTTACTTGATGTGTATATTACCTGGCTGGTGGGACACGGGGGAGAAGAAGCCTATCTGTTGCGGTGCTGCTGTGCTGAAGACTCGCTGAACTGAACTGCTGCTGCAGCGCATCTAGTGTGCCTTGCGCGCGACCCTGCGGGGTCACGTGACAGAGGAAGAGAGAGGTCGGGTGTGTGTGAGCTGATTTCAGGGCATTCTGTTTTCACTCGTTTTTAATCGCTCAGGTTTTCAAAAGATCATTTCAAACTGGCCTCAGTAAAATCTTAATAATAATAATAATAATAATAAAACAAAAAAACGAAGTTTCAAAAGGGCACTTTGGTTGATAAAGGGCAGAGTTGGTGGTGCTTTAGCATCAGCATGATGTCTATGTCTGCACGCCTCTGATCACCAAACGAAAGAAATGGATGAATGGATGAAAAAATTATTTTACTTTCTTTTGCACTAATTGCTTTTTAATTTGGCACCAATTCTTCACCATACCTGGGGGAATGTTCATGTTCTTTTTGTTTTCGTGTTGTGTTTTTAAAATCAGATGTTGAATCAGATTTAGTAGTGGTGGGTAACTTGTAGTAACTTATAGTAACTATACCTTAAACATGGCGTTTTGTTTGTATGCATAGTACTACATCTGTGTTATTTTGTGTTTTCTGACACTGCATAACTGTAATCTATGAACATGACCAAAAGCACAGGCAATATTCCAGATCCTAAATGGCTTCTACAATTTAACTTTAGGCTATAGTATGCTTAAGTCCAAGTTTAGAGCTATTAGTAAGTCATTTATAAGTCATCAATAATTAAATATAGTGAAGTCTACAAGAGATCACTGAAAACTAGTGCATGGTTTAAGTGCTCTCCCGAGAGGGGGTGCTTTTCCTGCCGGGGGTGCTGAATTCTGCACAACACTGGCATTAAATTAAAGAAACAATGTGGACCCAACAACATTAGAACTGCAAAAACGTATTTTAGGAAGGTAGAAAAAAATAAAAATAAATTAAAAGCAAATTTAAATAATGTTATCAATGTTTATGAACAAGTGAACGCTGTTTAAACTCACCTCAACATTCTTTCTGCAGTAATAGAGTAATAGAGAAGTCAATGTTTAAACTATGCAGCGAACAGAGCTGTCATTATGTACCTCTAATCATTATACTCTAGTCCTAGAAAAAGAGTGGTTCAGTGGAAACCCATCACTGATAGGTATATTAAACACATAGATCAGAATTTAAATCCCTCTCTCATGGCTCACTGCTCATAGAGAGATTCATCATGATGTTCTCAGTGTCTCACACTTGCTCTGACTTACTTAATTGTTCCCAAAATGTGAATTAGTGAGCCTGATATTAGTGTCCTGATTTTCTATGTGAGAATCCTGGACCTCACGTAAGAGTAATGAATGATCTTAGTGAGTGCTGCCCTATAAAAAGATTTTCTTAGAGACTACTTTTACAGTAGGTAGTGTACCTCTTAGTGAGAGATTGCTTTACTAAAAGTTGGGCTTTATATATAAATGTACGCTTAAACTGATCTTTAAACTTTCATTTTTAACACATATATACAGAGGTTGGACAATGAAACTGATTGGTGTGGGAGGATTCATGGCTAAATTGAACCAGCCTTGTGGCCAATCTTCCTTAATGGCAGTAAGAGCAGAGTGTGAAGGTTCAATTAGCAGGGTAAGAGCACAGTTTTGCTCAAAATATTGCAATGCACACAAGATTATGGGTGACATACCAAAAGAGGACAAATTGTTGGTGCATGTCTTGCTGGTGCATCTGTATCAAGAGCCATGGTATCCAGGGTAATGTCAGCATACCACCAAGAAGGACGAACCACATACAACAGGATTAACTGTGGATGCAACAAGAAGCTGTCTGAAAGGAATGTTTGGGTGCTAACCCGGCTTGGATACATTAGCTAATGCCACAGATGCATGTGCTGACCAACATCACCTTGAGACTGAAGTGGGGAGAGAGTGCCATCTAACCACCTGAAGAGCGGGTACTGTGTTCTCTTGGATTCCGGTGTTGTGCAAAATTCAGCTCCCCGCCAGGAAAAGCACCCCCTCTCGGGAGCGCACACCTATGTCTTCTTGGCTTTAACTTAGAAAATGGAAATACCCAAGGTACTGTTCTAAGCTACGCTGACTCGTAAGAAATAATGAAAAATAATCATGCCACCTGCAGCCTCTCCTGAGAGGGGGTGCTTTTCCTGGTGGGGTGCTGAATTCAACACCATAGTAGTCCCGAAATCTGCACCCCCGCCATGTAAAGCACTCCCCCTCGGCAGAGCGTACGCACTGTACACATCTTATTAACCCTTAGACCCCTACGGACGGATTTTCCATCCAAAATCGCACCTTGTGTTCTCAGCTTAATTACTCAGGAAACCTTTTACACATAAACATAATCCATATGTGGTTAGAAAGGGCAGAACTTACTCTTTCTAAAAATAGCAATGATCGCAGTGCTGTAAAGCATCTACAAGAAACCCATTGAGAAAAACACCTAAAAAAGTGATAGATCTCCTTCCCCCAACCAATATTATTTACCTTTAGTGCATATACAAACGTATTTAAAACACAAATTTATATGATGTTTCAAACCAAATAATATCAGTAAATGACTCAAAAGTGTCCACAGAAAAAGTGTGAAACTACCTGCTTTACTCAAACTAAAGCTAGGTATAGTTATTTTTCTTAAGTAGTTATTTTGCACTTAAACATTTTTATTTATTTAGACTAAAAAGTTTACATTTTTGTATATAGCTTTCTTTGTATGTGTCCTGATCAAAATACTGAAAGGCATAGGCTGCTCTGAGTGTCAGGTTTTTAGTATCTACATGTATCCTAGAGGTGTGATTATCAAGAAAAATAAGTCCGCCTGATGCTGTTCATGCATTTTGTCAAAGTAATAACTAATAAGCCATGTGATAAACTATAATCAATATTTTATGGTTTCAACTCATATACACTCTAGTCTATTTTTGAAAAGTGTGAATTTATTTAAAGACCAAAACATGGCCAGTTCCAGGAAAATCCAACAATTCTTCTTCCTTTTATGGCTTCTGGAGAAAAAGAGCTCACGGCATGTGGCTGTCTGATGGAAGGAGGAACTGAAAAAACGAAGAAAAAACACACCAAAACAGCCTAGGGTTCAAAGAGTTAATAAAAGAGGAGATAATTGCTTTAACTTCACTTAGAAATACGCTCCAGAAAAAGGGGTGCTTTTCCTGGCGGGGGTGCTGAATTTGGCACAACACTGGAATCTGTTAATGGCAAGCACTATGACCCTGGATTCGAATCTGCAATCCTTGGATGATAATGTCTGTCAGGTGCGGGGTGCAGGGAGGACGCGGGCTTGGAGCAGGGAAGACGAGGAGGCGGACGCAAATGCAAACATAAACGGGATTTATTACAAAAATGAACACAATACAAAACTTGGAATACACTTACTGGGAATAACTGAAAACTGGACTGAGGAAACTGGGGAAACACATGGACCACTAACAGACGTAAAAACGTACGACAAACGTAAAAAGGATCGACACCGGGGAAATGGAAACACGGACCTTAAATAGAGGTGCACACACACAGGAAACATGAAACACCTGGGACGAAGGGGCGGAGTTACAAAAGAACACAGGTGAGTGGAAAAACACAGGCAGAACACAGGGGCACGGGTCACGTGGGACAACACAGGCACGAGGACAGACAGGAAACAGGGCCAGGACCTTACAATGTCAGCACCTTTGTCCACTATACCCTTCTGAGGCCCCCCTATTCCCTTATTTCCTGAAATAATTATCAGCACAGTATATTGTGCAGTTATCTTTAAATTTAACTCACCGAAAATATGTAGTGAAGTAAAAGTGGAAGTGGAAGGATAAGCAATACTCCAGTAGATACAAATACAGCATTTTAGTTCTTAAGTACAGTAGTGAAGTAGTTCTACATTGTTACTATACATCTCTGCTTTACATACATGAGGAGGAATAAAGCTACTTTAAAAAGGCTTAAACTGAGCATGATATTTTCTTGAATAAATAAAGATACAGCCTTCCTTAATGATAATATGCATGGCGGCATATACAAGCAGTTAAAAAAAAAAAAAAAAAGATTTATAATCACAATAATCACTGTCCTACTGCTTAGGGCGCTTAGCAGTATGTGGACAAGCATTGTCCTGTTGGAATTGCGCACCAGAGTGTGCATTCATAATTTTTTTTTTTTTTTTTTGTGGCTGTAATATTTTTCAGAATGAGAGAGAGAATGTAACATAGAAAACAGAAGTGGTGGTCAGTAAAAGCGAAGGAGGAAAAGAGAGGCAGAACAGTGAGGCGAGAGGGGCAAGCAATGGCGAAAATGTGGGTAGAGATGCAGGAGATAAAAATAACCTGGTAGAGGAAGGAGATTACGTAAAAAGGCAAGAGAAGTGATTTAAAAATTAAAAGTGGGGATGTGCACTGTCAGCTCAGATATGTTGCCATTACACAGAGAGAGAGAGAGAGAGAGAGAGAGAGAGAGAGAGACAGAAGACATTAGGTTAGAATAGAGTATGAAGTGAGTATTCAGACATGCGGCAGTGTGAGAGAGAGAATTGCTTCCAGCCAGTCAGTGTGTGATCCAGCATCTTCACTGCAGCGGCTGCTGCACTGTAGGCAACATCTGGCCTTTAATGCTCTACTGCGAACATGCTCCAAATTAACTGTATAACAGTAGTTCACAAATTAAATTAATGTTTCTAAGTTTTGATCCTTAGAAGTTTAATTGCAGCAGAGATGGCCCTAAGGGCGTTTTCACACCTGTAGTTTGTTTTTCTGGTCCGAATCAGTTGATGAGTTTGTTTACTTGGAGCGTTTTCTCCCTCTGTTTGGTCCGGTTTCACACAGACATAAATGTAAACGCACCAAAATGTGCACCAATAAACCACATGAGCAGGCTATGTGCTCTGATTGGTCAGAGCTGTCTGGTGTATGAGTAAATATACATATACAAAAAAAAGTAAATATAGCAAGAAGATTCTGTGTTTCAGCACGTACAGGGGTTGGACAATGAAACTGAAACACCTCATTTTAGTGTGGGAGGTTTCATGGCTAAATTGGAGCAGCCTGGTGGCCAATCTTCATTAATTGCACATTGCAGCAGTAAGAGCACAAAAGAGTGTGAAGGTTCAGAGCACAGGTTTGCTCAAAATATTGCGATGCACACAACATTATGGGTGACATACCGGAGTTCAAAAGAGGACAAATTGTTGGTGCACGTCTTGCTGGCGCATCTGTGTCCAAGACAGCAAGTCTTTGTGATGTATCAAGAGCCACGGTATCCAGGGTAATGTCAGCGTACCACCAAGAAGGACCAACCATATCCAACAGGATTAACTGTGGACGCTGTAAGAGGAAGCTGTCTGAAAGGGATGTTCGGGTGCTAACCCGGATTGTATCCAAAAAACATAAAACCATGGCTGCCCAATTCATTTGGGACCGGGCCGAGACCACCTCCTTCTAGGTGGTCTTGGTCCGGTTCGTTTGATCCGTATCCGAGTGTGATTACTGTTTTCACACCTGCTCAATCGAATCACGCTAAAGTTACAAACAGACCAGAGTTCGTTTTAACCTGACCAAACAGTGCTGGTGTGAAAACACCCTATAACAGAAATGATCCCCAGTGTGTCAGACTGTTCATAGCACTGTGCTATATGTTCTACCATTACTCTTCTTTTCCCTGCACCTATTTTTCCTAAAAAAAGAAATCCACCATAGCATTCTTTATGTGGCCTTATTTCAGTAAGTAAGGTTGCTTCACAAGTTAGCTTAGCTCAGCTCAGCTCACAGCCGTGTTGTAAATTTGACGTATGTTAGTAAATAGTAAACAGCTTTATTAGCGCAGTGGCTTGGTGGCTAGGATCCTCTCAGGCCCAACCTCTGGCACTGGGTTCCTGGGTTCAAGTCCCCATCTGTGGGAAATCATGACACAGGTGAACTGTGATCTCCCCGTCTAAGTTTAGGCTTTCTCTGAAGACCATGTGCTTTTGATCAATACAGGAAGATTAGTTCTATAACGCTTGAGAAATGGAGCGTTAAAGGAAAGGGGGATTGATTCGCGCAATGGCAAGGAGGCATTGGCACTCGCCTCAAGTCAGAAGTTATGCAAAGTTTAAGGGTTTAAGTTTAACTTTATCTAGCGCTCAGTGCTATATCTTTATAGCTAGGGCTGTATCTCTGAAAACATTTTGTCCTTTGGGTTTTAGTGAGGTAAGGCAGGTAGAGCCAAAACCTGTCTTTCTTCAGAGACCTCTAATTCAGTGATCTAAAGCAGGGCTAAATAGAACACCTGAGCACTATTTTTCACAAAAAAACGTCTCACATGGCATTCATTAATACTAGAGACCACAACTAGACATTTAATGAAAAAATGAAAAAAAAAATGATGGAATGACACCTGTAAGGACATGCACTCCCACCCTGTTTTTACTTGTGTACTACTTTTGTACTACTACCATAGCAGTCTAGCCCTACCCATTTGTACTGAAGCTATAGAGTATATCAGCCTGCACTGCTGCTTTATGAACCAGACACAATTCATGGCACCCAATAAGAATGGGTCATTACAGGTGTTGTTAATAATCCAGAGCAAGGCAGGAATACCCCCTGGGCAGGCTTCCACACCCATTTGCCCGCATTTGCCCGCTCATTCACACATAGGGGCAGACTAGTATAGCCGATTTCCCTATGATGTGTGTCTTTAGGACTCCGTACGAAACAGAAGTACCCAAAGGTAAGCTGTGTAGGTTTACAGGTAAAAAGGTCAAGGTAAGTAACAAAAACTCTAGCTGTTTGGTTGGAAAATACACATGTATGTACAAAAAAGCATCCTGAATTGACCTCTGTATAGTATGTATCAGGCAGATATGTCCATACCTATAGGCATGGTATTGTGTTCTTGCAACATGTAAAGCATGTAGAGTATGTAAAAGTGCTTCCCCTGATGCCCTGTACAATGACTCTCTTGAGTCAAATTTTGGGTAGTGTACCTGCCTTCAATTAGTGAGCCACCATGCACCTAACACCTGGACTGCTAGGAACTGGAATGATCTGATAAGTCATCACATACAATAGGTAGTCACCTGTTTTCCATGAATAGCATGGTCTATCGAGCCTTGTGTTTCCACCCACACATTACAACTTTTGTGGTTTAAATTGCAGAGCAACGCAGAATCAAGAAAAGCCGTAAAGATTTTGTCATAGGTTGCCAGGTCTGTATAGAACTCTCAATGGTGATGGCCATTTTAATAAATAACCCTCACCGGGGGGATTATGACTATGGTTCTAAAGTCAGAAGAGACTCATGTGAGGTCATACAGGAGAGACATTTATGCAGTTTATGGTAAAAAACAGCTGCAGTACTTGCATTTTGTTCTGGTCTTTCACTGCATATGATAAATGATACATAATTAATAATCAGAACAAAAATTATGACACCCATTATAAGATGCTTACTTACAAATGATTAAAAAAAATGTGTGTCTTGTTAAACTCCTACTGTATATGCAATTATCTTAATATTGTAATCACCTACATATATTGTTATAACTTTTACATTTATAAAGTTTTATTCCATTCCAACAACTCATTCTTGGTGCATTGTTTTTTTTGTCAGTAAGTGTACATGTGTTGAAATGAATCCTGACAGTTTTAGAAATAAAAACTCATAATACATCATAAATAAAGAAGTGTACAATATGGTAATTTTTAAATTAGTGTTAATAAACACATTATGACAATTTATACATATCATTATTTTAAGGATAAACTGCAAGTGAGGGTGCAAGTATTGAGACTTTTCAGTTCACTCTGTTCTTACTGCAGTCTGAGGAGGGGGGCTGCGTGTGTGTGTGTGTGTGTGTGTGTGTTTGTGAGCATGCATGTGTGTAAATGTTCACGTTGCAGGGTATGGTGCATTATGGCAAAGGTGACAGAGGAGAATTGCTGGATCTGAGAGGGAGGGGCGAAGTGAGGTGTGTGTGTGTGTGTGTATGTGTGTTTGTGTATTTGTGTGCGTGTCAGGATGCATCTCTCTAGTGAGTGCCGAGTCCAGGTGTTTCTGAACAATGCGCACTCAAGTGTGTTTCAATGTGCGTGAGTGACCCTTCAGAGCACAGTCAGCCTCTTTGAGAGTGTGTGTGTATGTGTGTGTGTGTGTGTGTGTGTGTGTGTGTTGGCCAGCCTCACACCTGAGTCACTGACCTAAGCCAACGGCCCTCTGGGAGCAGGACAGAAACAGACAGCAGCAGTGAGCTCTTACAGCATCCCTCTCTTTTCCCCCTCATTAACTCACTGTTAAAAAAGGCAATTAGCGATTTGCTGTTAATGATGGTATCCACAGTAACCATGGATACGTGTGCTTGCAAAGCTCTGCTGGGAGAAACTCAGAGCCTTCACATAAAAAAAACACTAACAACTCTTCACACAGTAGAAAACAGAAATGAATGCACACACTATGGACAAAAATAATTAAACACACCTGCTAACTCATTTTTATACCGAAATATTGATGTTGTTTCGCAATTTTACTCATTTAAGTTTCCCCTGTGCTTTTACAAATGAAAGAACTTTATAAATATGTCATAGATGTACATGGGCCCTATTTACACCCTGCTCAAGGCACGTCACAATGCTCATAGCAATCTTACACCCCCCCAACAGTCTATTTTCACGCCATTTATCTGCATCACTTAAATACCTACAAAAATATCTATGCTGATGGGTGTGGTTGTCTGTAAATGAGGTGTGTTCAGGTACATTTCTGGCATTTTGCTATTTTGGCAAAGGAAAACACAGGTGCCTAGACAACAGTCAACTGCCAGATGTTCATTGCTATCTTGGTATCTTGGCAACACCGGAAACATATAAATAAATATACATTCCCACTTGTTACACATACACAACATTAACATCCACAATAAACAAAATAAAATAACATTGCTGTTCCAGTAAATTACCTGCCTGCAAATGAGAAAGTCAATGTCCTCTGCTGACAAGTGCAGAAACCCTGCACTGTTAAAATAGCAATCCACCAAAATCAAAGGGCTCTTAAAGGTAATGGCAAGTGACACACTGATTGGTTTATTTCATGGTACGCCCAAAACACACCCATGATTATTTAAGAGAATTACTACATGACTTTTCCGCATTTTGAGACACGCAAGGCATACTTTTTTCCGCTGTTACGATAGCAAAGACACACTGACACACCCTAACTCAAGCTGCATGGTGCACTTTTGACAGCTTGCCTATAGATTACTAAAATAGGGTCCCATATGTTATCATTCTAAATGACTATTTTCCAACATGGCTTTATCTCTTAGAATGAAACACAAAAACATGCAATTGCAAGAATCTATCTATCTATCTATCTATCTATCTATCTATCTATCTATCTATCTATCTATCTATCTATCTCTTTCTCTGTCTCTCTCTCTCCCTTTCTCTATCTCTCTTTCCATGTTTCTCTTTGCATCTATCTATCTCTCTTTCCCTTTCCCTCTATTACTCTCTCTCTCTCCATCTATCTCTCTCCCTCTCTCTTTGTTTATCTCACTCTGTGTCTCTCCCTCTCTCTCTCTCCATTTCTATCTCCCTCACTCACTAGCTATCTCTTTCTCTCTCCCTCTATGTCTCTCTCTCTCTGTTTCTCTTGGCGAGGTCACTCACATGATGCCCTTTGTAAGAAAGAGAAAGCGAGAATGATGGAGGAGTGTATGTGTGTGTGGGTTTGAATATATTGGGGTTGGTGTGAGCATGCAGATTTTAATGTGACATTTACATAAGAGGGTGTTAAAATAAATTTGGCAACAGCTCAGTCCTCCAGTGCCAAAAAAGGCATAATAATGCTTGGGGTTCTGAGAAACAACTGTATCTACAGTGAGGAATAATGGAGAGAGAGAGAGAGAGAGAGAGAAAGAGAGAGATAGAGGTGATGTTTATGTTTTGTAAAGCTCTGCAGTGTGAAAAGATTGGGTCTCTTGGGAACAGCATGTGAAGCAGCAGTACTGAACACAAGCTAATGCTGAAGGAAGAGATTGGATGGACTTACTTCAAATAATGCTGGTCAGCCAAGACATTTTTAGGGTTTCGCAAGAACTAGAGGAGGCTTAAGTAGCTGATAGAAACACAGGAAAGCATGCTTACTTCAGTTAGCCTGGTGACAGCTTAGGGTTGCATCCAAGTCCAGGTTTCACCTGAATTGTCTTTTTTTTTTTAACAGTCAGTCCCGGAAAAAAAAATCTCTAAATCTCTAAGTTCCAGTTTTCTGTAGGTAAGTTAATTGTCTTTAGTGTGTTCGTTATATATATATTGACTGTTTAGATTTACTCTGTACTCTTTGGTGTCTTTTTCACACTGACATACACCACCACTCAGGGTCTCTCACTGGCAGACCTGTTGCAACAAGGCACGCTAACCAATCAATCAATTGCATGGGGCCAGGATCTGACTGGTTATGATTTAAATGCAATGACAAACTGTGTGAATGACCCTTCAAACTAAATGAAGGTCAATACAAGAAAGTACAACTAGACTGTTATCAGAATCCCCCTCAAAGTGTGCCTCACACTAGTTATGGACAGTAGCCAACCAGCCAGGTTTGCAGAGTTATCCATCGGGAAGCCAGAAAAGAAATAAGAGAAAGGAAGAGGGGGAAAAGGAAAATGTAAACCTTACTATTTGTGCATTGATATAAAGTGTGGGTGAACTCCAACAGTGTGTCTATGCTGTGGTTCCTGTAGGGTTTGGTCCATTTTGCTTGGGGCCCCAAAATGCCTTGAAATAGCCCTGTTCTTTGTTACTGTGGAGTCATTTGACCATCAGCCCTGGCAGCTCCTACAAGCAGAACTAGAATCAGGAAGTGAATCGGTAACTGTGGCTATGCTATGCTTGCATTATTTGAGGAGCAGTACAACCACTGATATGGGTGTCGAAACCTCTTGACATGTTCCCTACTTTACCAAGCTTTCTCTGTGATCAACAATGAAGCAGTAACTTTAGTATGTCAAATTGGAGGGTAGGATTTGGAGCCTTAGGGAGTTTAGTGTTCCTGTGTTTCAAAAAAAAAATATTGGTATCTGATGCCACATATGGATAATGTATTGCAAACTAAAACAATACAGCTCTGAAAAAAAAGAAAGACCACTTAAAAATGATGAGTTTCTTTGATTTTACCAAATTGAAAACCTCTGGAATATACTCAAGAGGAAGATGGATGATCACAAGCCATTAAACCAAACTGAACTGCTTCAATTTTTGCACCAGGAGTAAAGGCATAAAGTTATCCAAAAGCAGTGTGTAAGACTGGTGGAGGAGAACATGCCAAGATGCATGAAAACTGTTTTTAAAAACCAGGGTTATTACACTGGAATATTGATTTCTGAACTATTAAAACTTTATGCATATGAACTTGTTTTCTTTATAATATTTGAGGTCTGAAAGCTCTGCATCTTTTTTTGTTATTACAGCCATTTCTCATTGTCTGCTAATAAATGCTCTAAATTACAATGTTTTTATTTGGAATGTAGGAGAAATGTTGTCCGTACTTTATAGAATAAACAACAATGTTTTTTTACTTAAACATATACCTATAAATAGCAAAATCAGAGAAACGGATTCAGAAACTGAACTTTTCCAGAGCTGTTTTTTTAGAATATTAATATTTTTCTCACCCCTATTCACCACCCAGTGGAAAAGAACCATACATCTAGTCTGGTCTAACCATTGACCCCATCTGGACTGATTTCAGCTCTAAATCTTTTTCAAATAATAAGATTTATCATTTTTATTCCGGCCTGAGAAGTAAATTTAGAACCCATGTTTGCAGCTGGGAATACTTTATTCAGTTCAACCACTTATCATAAGAAATCTACTTTCGCTAAACCACACAAACAGAGAACCCCACTACTCAACCAATTAGATTATCTATATCTTAGCTGGGGAGAGTCATTCTTACACAACAGCACAACCTTTCACAATTTTTCACACTCCTTTTGTGGAAGGGGCAGGCCAATATGGAGTCAAACTATGACATATGCCTGTTAAACTCAGAGTCAAACACAACAGAGTCAAACACAACAAAGAGAGAACCAATCAGAATCCTTGTTTTGAGGAGAACGCGACTCCCAAGCAGGAAACTTGAGAACTGAAGCAGTGCATTAATCCGGTTAATGTTTTTACTGCAGTGTCCAAACTCATATTAATACACTTGCGTGTAGTTTTTCAAGTCACAGAATTAGTTGTCTCTTTAAAATTAGATAATAATGTATTTTTCACAAAGGGCGCATACATCTGTTAAAGCAGGGGTGTCCAAACTACGGCCCGCGGGCCATTTGAGGCCCGTTTCCTTTTGTGGAGCGGCCCGCAAGGTATTTTAGAAATAGAATGAAAGTTGGCCCGCTGTTAAGCAGGATTTTATAATGTGCGATTCAAAGTTTGGATGCTAGGTGTCAGAAACGGGCCAAAGAGTCTAAAAGCGGCGAGAGTGAAGTTGTAGCGCAAAAAACAGGCCAAAGAGTCTACAAGCAGAGAGTATGCGCATTTCTAGTGCAAAAAAACGGGCCAAAGAGTCTAAAAGCGGAGAGAGTGCGCATTTCTAGCGAAAAAAAACAGAGTCTTGCAGAGTTTAGGAATATATCTGCACTGATGGGCATGGTGGTCTGGAAATTAGGTATGTTTCTATACGTTTCTTGGCGGTAAGAAATACAGGTGCGCCACTGACCGATTTGAACCCTGACAACAGTCAACAGTCAGCCGCCCAGTCCTAACTTAGTCTCTGCGTGCCTACACTCCTGCACCTTACACACAAACGATGTGTAAAAAGATGCACTGCAGCATGAATCCAAATCCAGCTTTTACATCATCAATACACAGAATAAAGAATAAAATAACATTGCTGTTCCTGTAAATTATCTGCTGGTGTACCTTCACAGCATTATCGCACAGGTCAGTTTCCTCTACTGAGACGTGCGCAAAGCACTGTGCTGTTAAGATCTCAATGCGCCAAAGTCAGAGCACACCTGGATCTTAAAGAGCAACTGGCACACAGATTGGTTTTAATTTTACAATATGCCCAAAACACACCCATGATTAAAGGTGCATTATGTAGGACCTGAGAGCGAATGTGTGAAATGGTTACAGCAGTCCAATTTCAAAACACCACAGAGAGTAGTCTGCTCCGCCCACCCCTCCCTCCCCAGCCACAAAACTTATTTGGGTTACCAAATTCAGCAGGACTGCGCGAGCCCCGCGGTGTGTCTCTGTGGTGTATCAAAACACCAGAGAGAGTAGTCTGCTCCGCCCACCCCTCCCCAGCCACGAAACTTATTTGGGTTGCCAAATTCAGCAGGACCGTGCGAGCCCCGCGGTGTGTCACGGAGCCGCGGTCAGACACATCGCGGAGTCGCGGTCCGACATACAGCGTAGCTTACCTGTTCAGGAGAAAAGTAGCAGCTCTGTGTCGGTCTTGTGTCTTTTTGAGCTCTAAGTCTCCAACTTTCAAACTCACTGCCAATATTCACTCTTGTTATATTCCTGCTTTGGTCACTGAGCTTTTTTGAGACATGCTGAGGCTTTTTAAGCTGTGTAGCAGCTGAGGTTTAACTGAACCAGCTCTGCTAGCTAGCTCCTTTGCTGAAGCGCAGATCGCTGTAGTGTAGTGTTACGGCTGGCAACCTCAGTGGGCGGAGTTAGTGTTGGGGAACGAGCAGCAGGAGGAGTCAGAGGACAAAACAAACACAAAACCCCGGGCAGCCTGCACATTTAAAATAGGAACGTACTGCTGAAGCCGTGCTGACAAGAGCTGCCAGTACTTTCACTAAACATGTTTCCTTAATATCTGATGATACATCCTGATCATTTTATCATTTACCACTTAAAATTAGTTACACAGTGGTCCTTTAAATAAGAGAATAAGTACATAAATGCCTTTTGCTGTTTCGATCCGTGCAAGGTCTATTTTTTTGCGACTTCACAATACCAAAGACTGCACAATTGATCAGTGTGACTATAGATTGATAAAATAGGGCTCTTAATGTCGGAGTACAGCCCTGTCAAATCTTTATGTAAACTAATAATTAAAATCGATACTGTGTTTTTAAACATTGATACAGTATTAAAAGACACAATATTTTCTTACACCTCTGTAGCAAATTAAATACAGGTTTCCAAAAAAACAAACCCCAAATAATATTACAATTCTCCATAGTGACCCAACTTTTTCTGAGTTGGAATTTTGAAAAAATGGTAATTTATGCACACTCATTCAGGCATGCACCCTGGCATACTCACACACACTTACTGAGTAAGCTGAAGGGTAAAAATGCTCCAATTTCATACCTAGCTAACCCCCCAGAGAGACAGGGAAGTGGATTAGCACCCAGTGCTGAGCCGGCACCATCGATCCACCTTCTGTTTTTTAAAATGTCAAGTGCTTTTTCTTCATCTGCCTCCAGAGGGTTTAACTATCACTGCTGCAAATCCATGAGTCAAATAAAACAGTGAGCTTACTCTCACACCCTGCAGCACACGCACACACACGCACACACTCGCACACACACACACTGAATACACCAGCTCTAACTCAATATACAAAAGCTCAGCTCAGGTGTTGATGGACA
Organism: Astyanax mexicanus; assembly: GCF_023375975.1. Classification (NCBI taxonomy): domain Eukaryota; kingdom Metazoa; phylum Chordata; class Actinopteri; order Characiformes; family Acestrorhamphidae; genus Astyanax; species Astyanax mexicanus. The sequence continues at coordinate 9,490,157 of NC_064427.1, read as the reverse complement.
GGCTGACTGTGGACCTGGTGTGAGGAAACATATTAGTTTTCCAGAGTTTTCTTTTCAGAGACAACACACCACACTATTGTTACTGTCTGACTGTGAACAACCACACATACTGTAGATTCATACTGGATTAAAACCACTCTACGTACAATTACTGTCTGATTATTATAAACTAAACATCATTTAGATTTATACTGGATTAAAACTAACCTACAATTACAGTCTTATTAATAAAAACTGCACATACTGTACATTTATACTGGATTAAAACCATTCTCTGTCTCATTATTAAAAAAAACTACACATGATATATATTCATACTGGATAAAAAACACACCATGATTCTATTTTATTATAAATAACTACACATACTGTAGATTCATACTGGAATAAAATCACTTCACCTATATTACAGTATAATTATAAGAACTCATTATACTGTAGATTCATACTGGAATAAAATCACCCCATAATTACAGTATGATTGCTAACAGTAACACATACTGGAGATTCATACTGGATTAAAACCACTCCACAATTACAGTATGATTATAAAAACTGCACATACTATAGATTCATACTGGATTAAAACCACTACATGATTACTATTTGATTATAAATAACTACACATCATACAGATTCATACTGGATTAAAACCACTCCACAATTACAGTATGATTATAAGAACTGCACATACTATAGACTCACACTGGATTAAAAACAATCTACAATTACTGTCTGATTATTAAAAGCTACATATCCTGTAGATTCATACTGGATTAAAACGACTCCATAGTTACTGTCTAATTATTAAAAACTACACATCCTGTAGATTCATACTGGATTAAAACCAATCTACAATTACTGTCTGATTATTGAAAACTACACATCCTGTACATTCATACTGAAATAAAATAACCCCATGATTACAGTATGATTATAAAAATGGCACATTGTATAAATTCATACTGGATTAAAACCACTCCATGATTACTGTTTGATTATAAATAAATAAACATACTATAGATTCATACTGGAATAAAATTGCTCCCCCCAAATTACAGTATAATTATAAGAACTCATTGAACTGTAGATTCATACTGGATTTAAACCACTCACCATTATTGCATGACTGGGAACAACTACACCCACTGTTAACTCATACTGGATTTAAACCAATCCATGATTACGATTTGATTGTAAACAACAACGCATACTGTAGATTCATACACAGTTAACCCACTATGCTGCAAATCTATTTGGAATGGTAACTGCAGCCGTACTCACCAGCTCTGCACAGCAAGACACAAATACAGCTCAGAGTGTAGAGACAGGCTGTTCTTCTCTAGCACTGCTGGAGCTGCATTAGGTTTCGAAATGTAATTTAGAAGGAATTTACCTGCAGATTGTTATGGGATAAAACCCCTGCGCAAATTCCACAATTATATTCATACTGGACTGAATCCAATTCACAGTTATTACCATCAAACTATAGAAAATACACCCACTGCAGATTTATACTGGAGTGAAAGATGTCAAATTCATACTGTATTAGACTGTAAACCCCACCCCCCCTCATCCACATACCTTACAATTTCATAGTGGATCACGTCCACCCCAAAGTTACCATTTTACCAATAGATTGTAAAAACTATACACACTATTGATTCATGCTGGATTAAAGCCATTATTCCACAGTTATTACCATCATTATGAAGAACTTCTATACACTAAAAATTCATACTGCATTTCAGTTACTCCTGATTGGACAGTAAAATTAGACAGTAAACACACTGAAGATTCACACTGGATTTTAGCCACTCCACAGTTATTACTGCCAGTTTGTAGGCCCCATATATTCATACTGGATTACACTTATTCCATGATTATTGCCTTCAAACAGTGAAACTTAGACACCATGCTGATTCATAGTGGATTACAGCCACTACGCAGTTATTACCAGTACACTGTAAAAACTATACACTGCATATTTACACCATATTGGTATATCAGTATTGACACTGCATATTCATACTGGATCACAGCCACTCTACAGTTATTACTGACAGTGTATAACTACTAACACTATACCCTGCTGATTCATACTGGATTTAAACCAATCCACAATTATCACCATTTGTTTACAGAACTCCATCACACTGCACACTTACACTAGATCCCAGCCATGCACAATTACTACTGCCAGTACACAGAATCCCTACACACTGCTGATTCATAATGGATCACAGCTACTTTACAATTATTACTGCCGGTATATACTGTATACTTATACCCTTCTGATTCATACTGGATCACAGCCACTCCAAAAGTATTAACATCAATATATATACAGTAGAACCCCTACACACTGCCGATTCATCCTGGATCACAGCCACTCCATAATTATTACTGCCAAAATATAGAACCCCTACACACTGCCAATTCATACTGGATTACAGCCACTCAACAATTATTACTGCCAGTATATAGAACCCCTACACACTGCCAATTCATACTGGATTACAGCCACTCAAAAATTATTACTGCCAGTATATTGAACCCTAATACCCTACTGATTCTTACTGGATCCAAACCACTCCACAATTTATACTGGATTACAGCCACTCAACAATTATTACTTCCAGTATATAGAAACCATTCACACTAAAGATTCATACTGGATTAAGCCATTCCACAGTTGTTAATGTCAGTATACATAACCCTTCCAAACTGCTGATTCATACTGGATCCAAACCAATCCACAATTATTACCATCGCTAAATATATCCCCCATACACAGTGCAGACTCACATTGGATCCAATCCAGTCCACAATTATTACCATTGGTATATAAAACCCCTACACACTGCTGATTCATACTGGATCCAAACCAATCCACAATTATTACCATTGATATATAGCACTTCTACACACTGCTGATTCATACTGGATCCAAACCATTCCACAATTATTACAATTTATATATAGCACTTCTGCACATTGCTTATTCATAGTCAGTCTATAATTACTACCATCACTATCTACAACCCCAACATGCTGCTGATTCATACTCGATGACATACTCCATAATTATTACCATTAATATATAGCACTTCTACACACTGCTGATTCATACTGGATCCAAACCACCTCATACTTATTACCATCAGTATATAGAACTCCTACAAACTGTTAATTCATATTGGATCACAGTCTCTCCACAGTAGTTACAATAATTTGTAGAATCTCTACACACTGTAGATACATACTGGATTCAATCGTTCATTACCTTTATTTCACTAGAAAGTCCTTATAAGATCTGAAAATATATTTTATAAGAGAGATCTGGATCACAGCCACTGCAAAGTGATTCCCATGAGACTGAAAAACACTACACGCTTTTCCACTGCTACTGGTACTGAAATAAAACCACTCTACAATTATTAACCATATAACTGAGCACTAGCTTTCCACCTATTTATAGATATCGCCGCTACACTTAGCGTCTGGCTGTGCCTTTGGGAGGGAGCTTTACATTTGTGTCCCATCATGAACTCATGCTGGATAATACATAACATGAAAAATGCATCTACATGCCTTGCCATGATTCATACACACACACACACACACTTCTATGCATTCTTGCATCTGCAGTTTTGTGGCGCTCAGGCTAACAGCCAGTCAGAATCAATGCACCGAGCCGCTGCGCTTTCCTTCAAACGCGCTGGCTGCTCGGCAATGCTGCATCAGCAGCAGCTTGAAAAGATGCGGTGGCTGACTTTACATGTATCAGAGGAAGCATGTGTTAGTCTTCACCCTCCTGGTGTGTTGGGGCATTACTAGTGATAGGAAGTCCTAATTGGACTTGTAAATTGGGTAATTGGACGTGTAAATTGGGAAGAAAATGGGAAACAATTGAAATAAATTATATAAAAAAAAAGAGCAGAAAAATGTTGAAAAAAAAAATCAGGTAATTCTTCACAGGTAATGTCCTAACAACAACAAAAAAAATAATGCTACTGGGAATTTGGTCTTTGGTCCACCAATTCCTGGGATATGTGAGTGACTGTGAATCAACCATAACATTAATGACACAAATGAGTACCCTGAAACTTCCCAAAGTCCCATGCAGACATCAGCAATCACATGAAATATTGAGTGGCATTAGAGGTCTAGGGTTAAAATAAAAAATGGTCACAAGGGAAAAAAACACTCCACATCAGAGGATTACACACACACACACACACACACACACACACACACACACACACACACACACACACTCACATGCACATCATATGACAGAACAGTGTAGAAGTGTGTGTAACTCCTGCATGCTGAGTTCAGGGGAGCAGAACAAAGACCTAATGCATTATTTAAACTTGCTGCGGTTCAGATACCAATATTGGCCCATTCAGTGGCAACTACTCACCAACACTGTAAATATATATCAGTGCTGTAACCCGACCAGTCTTACTGCCAGTTCCAGTTTTCGTGACTGCACTGGTGGTCAGGACGCGATCGATTCGATTTGACTGGATTTTTAGCAGACGCTCCTCAACAGCCTTCAGATGAGAAATGTCTGCTGGCTGAGGTGAATGGAAAATTCGTACACTAGTGGATAAAGATAGTGGAACAAAGAGTGTATTGATCAGAACTAGAAACTCCAGCAGCACTGCAGTGCACACTGTCCCACAATCAGTAAGACTGTCTTCCAAAAAATCCACTGGAGGCAAAAGCAGAAAAAGCAGGGAAATTGAGGGTGGGAGTGCTGATTAAAATTCAAGATAGGAAAAAAAAAACTGAATTAATAATTTCAAATGAACATGAAAGAAATGAATGTGAAAGAAATGTCACACCCTGTTTGGCTTTAGCTTTTTGATTAATCAGTGCATTCAGGAATACATTTTAGACTGACGTTTAAATTACATATTTCTTTTTAGCTTTAGCTGTTTAAGACTGACACTGTGAAAAAAGTCATTCTATAATTTACTGATGTTAAATCAGTAAATACAGATTGATCAATGTCTAAATTTAAGTTAGTAGTGAGTCACTAGTGAAAGAAAGAGCTGGTTAAAATACTGAAAGATGCTGCAGTAAATGGAAATCAGATGTTGCACATTTAATATAATATATTCTTTAGTATTTTTATCTAAGTAAGTTAAGATCTGAATATTTTAAACAGATATTATAAAACAACATTTTATATAATTTATATTTTATTTGCAGTAATTAGTGAATAATTCATAGCAGTGATTAAAAAAAACTCTTACACTATAAACTGGGATAAGTTGAATTTACTTAAATCATTTGAGGTATTTCCTTGCATCAAATTGTTTATTGCGATCTTTACTGAAAAACTTGCTTTAACTTGAGTTAATTAGACTTTTAAAACTTCTTTAGGTTCTTTAGGTTATAATGCCCAAAGTAATAGTTGATTCAATTCATTGTTCTGTGGTACGTAGACTTGAAATACTCATAGAATTTTTGATGAAGAAATATGCTACAGACTGCACAGCACACAGCAAATACAGACTTAGCAGCTGTATCTCAGAAAATTATGCTTACTCTTACAGCCTACAACACAGAAACCAGGCAAATTAATGGTGCCAATTTAAAAAAAGCCAATAATGACAAATAGTCATTATACTCAGTTATAACAAGTTGATTCAACTAAAAGATCTCCATTTGAACTTATATGTGGCTGCAAATGTTTGGAAATATGTAATTTTATTTAAAACAGGCTATTTTCAGTTCAAACTAATCGTGGATTTACAGTTTAAATAAGTAACTAATATGAATCATGTGATCTACACTTTAATTTCATCACTCCTTATAGTAATTACTGAATGTTTCATAATGTATAGTGAATTGTGTATAGTGGTTATTAAATTATAAGTAGATGTTGATTAATCCACAGTAGTAAATGAATAATATATCGTTGTTGTCTCCATTTTTGATGATTTTAGGTTACTACATAATGTCAACAAACCAGCTGTCCCTTTACACTGTGTCAATTTTTTTGGATGAATTTCAACAATAGATTTTGTCTCCAAAATTACCTGAAATAAAATGTTATGGAAATAACTTTGATTTATATTGAAAGTTAAGAAGGTTTTTATCTCTCTGCTGTAAAGTTAGAGTTAAAGCTGTTTTGGATATACTTGTTTTTTTGTTGCACAGCGTCGATATAATAGTTGCAGAATAATTTATAGTGATATATACCACATGATTTGTTAAAGAAACTGTGTATTCTTTGTAACTTTTGATAGTTTTAATCATTTTATGAATAATGTTAGTAGATGCAGATTTATTTAGTGTAGTAACTGTATATTTTATAGAGGATACTGAATTATAAAGAGTTGAAAATGAATAAAACATAGCAGTTACAGAAATAAAAAAAAATGAATATGTACTAGTAGTTATTTATTTATAGTATAGTAGTAATAATAATTTGTAGTCGTTAAAAGATTTGTAGATTAGAAGTAATTTAAAGTATCTAAATAGTAGGGGTGGGCAATATTATATCGTATACAATATATCGTGACACAGAAATATCATGATATTAAAAATCCATATCGTGATAATAGGGATGTTCTGTCTTAAAAGTAGTCTATTATTTACTGTGAAGCTTTAGGTGTATTTATTGTATAATTGTTTTAGTTTGCAGTTTATATGCATGCACTAAATATTCTGCAATATTATTTGCTGCATTATATTATTTTATGCTGTATTATTTATTTTGCCACATTATGATTATACAGTTATACTATTATACTATTATACTATATTCCTGAAATGAATGAATTATTTTAGTTTTCCTATATCGTCAAGTATATCGTTATCGCAAAAATACCCTGAAATATCGTGATATTATTTTAGAGCCATATCGCCCACCCCTACTAAATATGCATTTCAACTTTCTTGCACCACTTGCTGTTTAAACTATGCATTCATAATAACTTCATAATAGCTACTAAATGTGTTGTATTATTTAGAAATTATTTAGAAATATTATTTATTGTGCCATAACTAAGTGACTGAATAAACACTGCAGGGGTTAAATGTTTAAGGGGTTAATTCCTTTGCCCATTTTATTATTATTTTTTTTTAAATCCAGGTGTCTTACCTTTTGTCAGTGTTCCTGAGACGAGTCTTTGGAAAGACTGGATGAGCTTCAGCACCCCCTGTCTGCAGCGGCTGGTGCAGCCAGCCATGGTGAGTCCGAGGGGGGTCGAGCTGCTTCCCCCTTTTCAGCCAAACCTACACACTGCAGAAGTTCCCACTGGATGGAGACCCTCGGCTGGGTGTGAGACTGAGGGACTTCCCATATGGCACAGGGTGCGAGTTCTGGAGCTTTTTCTCAGGCAGATTTCATTGGAGATACAGGATTTTTCTGCAGATGCTGTTGGGGTCAGAGGGTCCATTCATAAAGTCCAGATGTTAGACAGATAAAAGTCCTCTATCTGTCTTTCTGTCTGGCTTCTTTGATGATCTGTCAAGAGCAAACACACCCACTCTAAGCATACACACACTCACTCCACACACACACACACACACACACACACATACACACACACTCAACCAGCCGCCTCTTTCCCAGCCTGTGAATATCCTAGAATAAGGTTGTAGAAAAAGTAGAAAGTTCTTGTAAAAAAGGGAAAGTTGGTTTCCGCTGCAGGCGGCCGGAGCTGCTGAATTATTGAGCGGCTGGAGAGGACGTGTTCAAGCCCCACACACAGCACACACACACACCCCAACCCCTAACACTCACACACACATGGACACCTGGAGGTCTGGTCAGTCTGGTCTGCTGAAGGTTCAGATGGATCTTCTCTAATAGTGCTGCTGCTCTGGAGGATGCTCCTCACTCACATCACATCTGTCTCTATTAAACCCTTTACTGCTCTATAGACTGTAGAGTGAGTGATGCTGGAGAGCAGTGCTGGAGCTGCTCTCTGCTGCTCTATAGCTAAAGACTAGAAGCTGCTGCAGATCCGGCTGCTCCTTCCAATAGATCCTGCAGCACTGAAGAAGAGACACACTAACGTTCTCTCTCTCTCTCTCTCTCTCTCTCTCTCTCTATCTCTATCTCTCTCCCTCTCTCTCTCTCTCTCTCTCTGTCTGCCCCTCCCTCTCCTCACTCTCTCCTCTCTTGTTCTCTCACCATTCTCTCATTCTTTATCCATCTCCTCATTCTCCTCATTCTATCACCCTCCCTCTCATTGTTCTTACTTCTTTCTCTCTTTTTCTTCTCCCTTTCCCTCTTCTACTTTCTTGCTGTTTCTCACTTTACCTCTTTCCCCTCAATCTCATTTATTTTCTCCTTGTCTCCATCTCCCAATCTCTTGTCTATCGCCCTCTTCTCTCTCTATCCTTTATCTATCTTTTCTTCCTCCTCACTTCTTTCTCTTTCCCCTCAACCTCATTCACTTTCTCTTGCTCACTCTCATTGTATCTCTCTCCAATGTTTTCTCTCTCACCCTCTTCTCTCTCTCCCTTCTTATTCTTTCTTTCTCTCGTTTATGCACTTTCATTCTCTCAATTTCTTCCACTCTGGTTCTCTCTTCTAACATCCCAATTTCTCTTTCTCTCATTTATATCTCCACCCTTCCACTTTATCTTTCTACCCCCTTACTTTTTTCTTTCTTGATTCATCCCCCTCTTTCTCTTTCTTTAATTCTCTACACCCTCTACTTTCTTGCTTTCTCACCTTTTCTTCCTCCTCACTTCTTTCTCTTTCCCCTCAACCTCATTCACTTTCTCTTGCTCACATCTCTCATTGTATCCCTCTCCATTTTTTTGTCTCTCACCCTCTTCTCTCTCTCCCTTCTTATTCTTTCTTTCTCTCTTTTATGCGCTTTCACTCTCTCACTTTCTTCCACTCTGTTTCTCTCTTCTAACATCCCAATTTCTCTTTCTCTCATTTATATCTCCACCCTTCCACTTTATCTTTCTACCCCTTACTTTTTTTTTCTTGATTCATCCCCCTCTTTCTCTCTCTTTAATTCTCTACACCCTCTACTTTCTTGCTTTCTCACCTTTTCTTGCTCCTCGCTTCTTTCTCCTTAACCTCATTCACTTTCTCTTGCTTTTAGTCTCCCACTCTTTTTGTCTCCATCTCCCATTGTCTTGTCTGTTATCTTCTTCTCTTTTTCCCTCTTATTTATTCTCTCTCTCTTTTATAATCTTTCATTCTCTCACTTTCCTTCCCTTCTTTCTCTATTCTAACATCTCAAACTCTCTTTATCTCATTTATAGCTCCACCCTTCCAATTTATCTCTCCACCCCCTTACTTTTTTCTTTCTTGATTCATCCCCCTCTTTCTCTCTCTTTAATTCTGTACACCCTCTACTTTCTTGCTTTCCTCTCTCTTCCCCAAGTATTCTTTTTTCTCTCTTTTATATTCTTTCATTATCTCTCTTTGCTTCTTGCTTTCTCTCTCATTCTATCTCTGCCCCCTCTCCATTCTTATTTCTACCATTCTCACTCATGCTTTTTTCTGTTTCCTCCCTTCTTCCTCTTTTCTCTCACCCCATTCACTTTCTCTCTCTCTCTCTCTCTCTCTCTCTCTCTCTCAATGTCATTATTGCACTCTTTTTATCGTGGCCCCTCTCTCTTTATTTTTTTGCACCCTCTACTTTCTTGTTCCATTTTTTCTCCCATTCTCTCTTGTTCTTCCCCCTCACTTCTTCCTATTCCGCTTAACCTCATTTATTTTGCTCTTTCTCTCATTCTCTCACTCTATCTTTGTTCTTCTTTCCCATTTCCCTGTCGTACACCTGCTTTTCTCTATCCCCTCTCATTTGTTTCTCTTTTATTCTTTCATTCTCTGAATTCTCTTTGCTCTCTTTTTATGCCCCACCTACTCTCTTTTCTCACCCATTATTGCTCTCTCTATCTGTCTCAAATTCCATATTATCTCTATCTTTGTACCATTCTTTCACACTTTCTCTACATTATCTCCTTTTTACCCCTCTTTTGCATCATCTCTCCCCAGAATTATTTTTGTCTTTTTATTCTCTCTCTCTCTCTCTCTCTCTCTCTGTCAATCAGTTTTTTCTATCTTCTTCTATCTATCTTTCTCTCCCATTCTCTCTTTCAATCTCTAACCCCCTCTCCTCTTTCTCTCTATTTCTTTTTTCCCACCCTTTTCTCTCTTACCCACTTGTGTTATCATTCTCACCTTCCCTTTCTTTCTCTCTTGTTTTGCTTCTTTCTCTATTCTAAACATCCCAATTGATCTTTCTCTCATCCATTTTCATACCCTTTCAGTCTTTCTTTCAGTCTTTCTTTCAGTCTTTCTTTCACTACCACTATGTTTTCTTCTACCACTTCTTGTCTTCTATTATTCCCACCTCTTTCAGTTTATTTAAATGTAGTCAAAGCTATTCAGTCCAATCATTTTTCTATTCAACCCCAGCTGTGTACATAATACATAACAGTGCTAATATACAATATATGTATAAAGTACAAAATATTATATGACAAAGTTAAGATTTATTGTTAAATATATTCATGTAACAAAAGATAACACACTGAAACAAATACATACCAAATGATGTATATTCATACTGTATCATGCATATAGAAAAATGTTATTTATTTACTATTTATATATTTAAACTAAGCCATATTTAATAAGCATCTCTATGACACCAGCTCCTCCTTTCACTCACCAAAGCCCAAACAACCACAGACACACGAGTGTTTGTTGTTTACACTGAGCGGAACTGACAGCCGTGATGGACAGGACGATTGTGCCTGAGGAAACAGAAACACAAAAGAGTGTGAAAGTGTGTTTGGTGAGCCGAGAAACAGATAGATAAAGAACAGGGTATGTTATCTCAGTCTTTCTTTAACTACAGGTAATTACACTTACATGAGAAAAGTCATTGGACAGGAATTGGCTTCATGTAACCATGGACCTGTCATGGGATATATAGGGGTTGGACTATAAAACTGAAACACCTGGTTTTAGACCACAATAATTTATTGTCCCGACGGACAGTTCTGGTGGAAACAGAAGAGTTGAGGTGCACATTGAATTCTGCCGTGATTTGAGCCACCATGGTTTTATGAACATCCCTTTCAGACAGCTTCCTCTTACAGTGTCCACAGTTAATCCTGTTGGATGTGGTTCGTCCTTCTCGGTGGTATGCTGAAATTACCCTGGATACAGTGGCTTTTTATACATCAGAAAGACTTGCTGTCTTTGTCACAGATGCGCCAGCAAGACGTGCACCAAAAATCTGTCCTCTTTTGAACTCTTGTTTGTCACTCATAATGTTGTGTGCATTGCAATATTTTGAGTAAAACTGTGATCTTACCCTGCTAGTTGAACCTTCACACTCTGCTCTTACTGGTGCAATGTGCCCAAAGCTATCACCTAAAGTAACATCTAATAATCAGTGTTTTATAATGGTATGCCAGTCAATTAGTCAGTAAATGTAGTTCTCAGTTTAGGTGCCATGTAGTTCTCAGCCATTGGGTGCTCATCAGGATGTTTAAGGATCGAGTTTCACATATTTTTCTATACTTTTAGCAATAAGGATTCTTGATAGTACTTTAGCTTTTTTATATAAGCCAAGAATTATTGAAACATTATGGACTGTATGGTACTGGTGAGTTTGCTACAGAACGCTTGAAGAACCCTATGGCATACACACATTGATAAAACATATTGCACTCGGGTTGCAGTCTAGTTCCGTCTCAGGCAGATATGTAAACGATTACAGGCGTAGTCTGATTAGACACTAGGGGCCCTATTTTAGCAACAAATGGTCAAGCCATCAACTTTGCACTGCGTAATTACATAAAAATACACCTTGCATGCGTGTACCAATTCTCTTAATTAGTCATGGGTTTATTTTGGGTGTAACATGAAATTTAAAAGCCAGATGAGGTCTGACTTTGGCGGATTGTTATTTTAACGATGCAGCGCTTTTGCACTTCACAGCAGAGACAACAGACTTGCTCATTCATGCTATGAAGGTGTGTGAGCAGGTCATTTTACAGGAAAACCAATGTTATTTATTTTGTATTCTGTTTATTGTTGATGTAAAAGTTGAGTTTATGCACTGCTGTGTAGCTAAAATAGCAGTAAACATCTGGAGATAGACTACTGATGTCTAGATTTTTTTTCAGTCAGCGGCGCACCTGTGTTTTTTTTGTTGTCAAGATAGCAAAACACCAGAAATTGACCTCACTTTTAGACCATAGATATATTCATAAGCTTTGTCGATATTTAAATGTTACATGCGCAAGGTGTAAACATAGACTGTTTGTGTGGTATAAGATAGAGCCCTGAGTCTTTCCCCAAGAAGGCGTAAAAGTGATTTTCCTGCTGCCCTGTAAAATGGCTTTCTGATGCTACTTTAGGGTAGTGTACCTCTTGGTGAGAGATTGTTGAGTGGTAGATATGCCTTTACGACACACACACAAAGCTATTTTCAAGTCATGTATTTTGTTCATAAATCTGCCTGACACAGCATTGTTTGGTCAATAATTGTATAATAAGATCAAATGCTATCATGGTTCTATTCTAAACCCCTGTGTTTGCAGAAGAACCCACGAATAACTCCATTTCTAAAGACTGCAGTGTTTCAACTGAAGTTTCTTAAAAGTGCGATATTATATGATAGCACTGACTCTGGCCGTCTGAGGCTCGCTCAGCAACGCTCTCCTCCTGTTCCTCAGCAACATGTTATTCTATTAGAGCCTCTCAGAATAGCAGCAACAGCTTTTCTTATAACAGCTTTCTTTCTCTCCTCCACCTTGCGCACGTTAAGCTGATATATTTTTACACTGAGTGGGAGCCGGCACCGAACCAGCCCTGACAACAGAAGAGCAGGGATTTTAATTAAGTACAGGCTTAATCGTTTTCTGAGTGGAGAGTTATAGTGAGTGATTTGTGTTTTTATTGACTGCCGGATTAAAGCAGCTGTAATACTCAGCATGAATATGAACTATATTCAGTGTCTTAAGCTTCTGCGGTATGAATTCCCAGGCGAGCGCTGCTGTGCGCCAGTGAAAATTGAAGCAGCTATGTGTGGGGCTGTCATTAGCCCAGGTGAACCAGGAGCAAAGACCAAAATGAAGCTTTTATTAGATACTAAAGTCTGAGAAGAGTCAGGAGCTGCTGATAAACAGCTGCATTTAACTGTGAGCTTAATCACTCCTCACTGCCTTTCTTATATAACACCAAAAAATACTCTATAGAGAGAGAGAGAGAGAGAGGGGGGACAGGGAAAAAGAAAGAAAAAGAGTAAAAAAGTAAAGTAAAAGAGAGAGAAAGCAAGAGGAGAAAAATAGGGAGGTTGAAGCAAAACATAAGGGTGAGAAGAAGAGAGAATGGAAAAAAGAGAGACAGAAGGTAACAGAAAGAGAAGAACCTAATCACGTGAACCCACCTACATACCTACCTCCACACCCATGCCATCCACCCACCCACATGACCCATCAACTTTCCTCCATACCCATTAATCCATTTACCCACATCAACCACCTGTCCAACCTACACACCATAATTTCACCTACCCACCATTGCGCTCTAACTACACCACCCAATACCTGCCTACCTACCTACCCACCAATCCATGCCCACCAACCACCTACCTACCCTGTTATTCACCCATACCCTCTACCTTCACACATTTCCTATAAATTGCACACCTATCAAACTCAACCACCCAAAACTCACACACACGTTCCCAACTAACTGCCTATCCAATTTACCTGTCATACCACCAACCCACCATTTCATCCAACTACCTACCTATACCAATTAATTCACCAAAACAAACATTTACCCACACATTTACCTCCAACACACTTACCAAAACCCTGCACACCCACCAACTGACCTAGCTACTTACCTACCTACCTACCTCTCCAACCCACTCTCCAAAACTCTCACACACTTACCCATCCACTTACTATCTAACCCACTTACCAAACCTCTGCGTACCCACCAACTGGCCCATCTACTCCACTACCTTTTCAATCCATCCACCCACCTATTAAATCTACCTATTAAACCAACCTATCCACTTAAGTATGTTACTTATCACACAACTACCAACTCCTCCAACCCACTCACCAAGAAAAAACACAGACATACCCACCCACCTACATGTCCGACCCATATTACCCATCTGCCTACCTATCCAACCCACATTACCCACCCACTTATGTATATCACTTATCCACCAACCCACCTACCTACCAACCCACCATGTCACCCAACTACCTACCTATATCAATTCACTCACCAAAACAAACATTTACCCACCCACTACAACACACTTACCAAAACCCTGCACACCCATAAACTGATCTAGCTACCAACCTCCCTACCAACCAAACCAACCCATGTATTAATTCCACCTATTACTCACACACTTACCCATCCACCTACTATTCAACCTACTCTCCAAAACTCACACAATCAACCATGCACTTACTATTCAACCCACTTATCCAAACCTTGTGTACCCATCAATTGACCTAGCCACCAACCTCCCTTCCTACCAAACCCACCCACATATTAAATCCGCCTGTTTTTCATTACTCACAACCCACCATTTCACTTAACTACCAACCCCTCCAACCCACTCACCAAAAAAGCACATACTTATCCACCCACCTACCTGTCCATCCCACATTACCCACTTGTCTACTTGTCCAACCCACACAACAAATCTACATCCTACCTACCCAACCCACTCACGCACGTACCTATGAAATCCACCTTAAAAAAACTCATCCATATACCTATACCTAGCTCCCCAACCCGCATACCAATACCCAACAACTTACCCTTGCTATCCATGCCACCTACATACCCAAGCCCAAACCCATCTACCTACCAACTAACTAACCTACCCATACACTTCAACCACCAACTTGCTTACCCCTCTACCAACCCCCTCTTTGTTGGTACACATGAGCAATGTTGCAGTGCAGCACTGCATTCAGTTACATTAGAGAAAGCCTGTATCTTAATCACTGCAGACAGTGTTATTGTATTCTCCAAGTATGTCCGCATGCATGTGAGCATCCACGTCAGAAACATGCAGTTTTTTTAACGGAGTGTTCTGTTTAAATGTGAGCAGTGCCTCTTAAGATGACTTGTAAACAGTGCACAGAATGTTCTGGAAGGGGGCCGAGGGTCAGTTACGCTAATGTAAGCTGACTGCGCTCAGCGAATGTGCTTTAAATAAGCTTTAAATGTCCAGTCAAGGCCCAGAGGCGGAGAGAAGAGGTCAACACAGATGAAAACACTGCGTGAGATCCCTGTAGGGAACCGTGATCTCTGAGCTTTGAATTTTGCATGCATGTGTGTTGTTGTGTGTACGAGTGTGTGTATGTGTGTGGCTCTTGTTTATTTAGATTGCCAATTGTAAAAAATTGCATTTCTAGCGCAAGAAAATCAGGGCAAAAGAGTCTAAAAGCGGAGAGAGGGCACATTTGTAGCGCAGAAAAAACGGGCCAAAGAGTCTAAAAGTTGCCGTAATTAAGGAGTTTTATATTAAGAGACATCACGAAATTAAACATCAATTTGAAAAATCTTAGTTTACACAACACTGTCAAAGATAAAGATAGTAAGTCAAGTAAAATGGTGTGTAAATGAAATAATCAGGAAAAAAAGTATTATTTAAAGTGGTATATTTCATTATGTGTTTTATTACGGAGTGTGGCCCGTGACTTCAAATATATTTCTCCTTCTGGCCCCCAACAAAAAAAGTTTGGACACCCCTGCTCTAGAGCGCATAAACATGAACCTGCCTAATGGGCACCATTCCATAATGCCAGGTGTGGGCTGGAGGGCTACAAATACAGCTCCAGTCAACATCTGAGCTGGAAAACACTGGAACTGTGTTCCCTGGAATGATAGTGCTCCGTTCTTTTGGTACTTTTGGTCTGAGTTGGGGATGAGGGTTGGTTGTTTCAAGTTGATCATCCAACAACCTGAAACAATGTATCAAACTCTAGTTAAAAGACTTCCCTGAACAGTAGAGACTCCAACAAAAGCAGGGTTAACTCTTTTTTAATACCTATGATTTAAGAAAAAAACAATGAATAAGCATTTGTCCCAATACTTTTGTGTAGCTCCATTATAAAAAAAAAAAAATTGCCTGATGTTTAGTTATGGGAAAAATTGTGCACCATGCTTTGGTTCACCCATTCCTTAACCCTTGTGTGGTGTTCATATTTTTGTTACTCATTTACTTTGTTACTTGTATTTAATTCAGCAAAATTTACACATGCTTTACACATGCTTGCTTCACCTAAAATGCAAGCAGTATAAACAGCTTACATGGTTAATATTTGCCCTTTACCTTTCTTATGTTACATTTTTTTTTAAAAACGCTACTCTTTTTTTTATTAGTTTTTTTAATAAAATGTAAAAGAAAATGAATTAAACTCAAGATATGAGCAGAAAATTTGTTTAGTTTCAAATTTACAAATGAAGCAATGTTTATTAGCCCTTGGCCAAACATACTGTATGTAATATAAATGTGTGTGTGGGGTGGGGGGGGGGGGATGTGGGTGTACAGTGTGTGTTCATCGAAAATGTGTTTTGATATATGTTTTTCACAAAAAATGAGCCAATGCAAATGAGTTTGAGTTAGAAAAAAATATTTTTTTAGTTTTATTTGATGAAAAATGAAAATCACACCACACAAGGGTTAAAGGCACAATATGCAACATTAGGTTGGTTTTCTTACCAGGCTCCCCCTACAGGCCCGGAGTAAATGTTCTGTTTCCCCCCTCTAATCATGTGTGATTGTTTTGAGCTCAACAAACCAGTGAATGTAATGTAAATTACAATCAGAACAACAAGACTAGATCTTATGTCGGTTTCTGATTTATGCAGCTCGTAGTAAAACACATTTAAACCAAATCTGCACCAAATAACAGGCTATTTAGTAAAGTAAATACGCATACCTGTACCTCACTTTGCCAAATAGTAACATATGGAAATGCAGTTGACCCATTGAATCTTCTAAAACAGTTTAAAATGCATTCTTTAGCTAAAAAAAAATGCATAATGTACCTTTAAAGAAGCTCTCACTGTAGTGCTAGGCTAACAACAAATTCAAACTGCAATATTAGCATTATATCTATTATATCCTTTACTAACTTTTAGCATTTGATTTCATCCTCAGTTTAATTCAGTATTAGTTATAAATAAATTGTTTTGCAGGCAGCATTTCTCTAGCAAATTAGGCTCAACCTGTTGCCTTCATGCCAGCCAGATGTGTGTAACAGTGAATGTTGAGTGTGTGAGATTAGCTTTTCCGCAACATTAATGCTGAAGGCCACCTGCTTTAGTGCGACTGTCTGCAGGCTGCCGTGTTTCGAGCTGAACTGAATTTAAACAAGGTCATTTATTTGCAAGGGTGGGACCACACCTCCAAAAGTGGCAGGGCAAATGAATAATTTATTGATTCAAGTGGACTAGCAGCTAATTTGCTGGCATAAGACAACTGGGTCACTGACTGATTAGCTAAAACCTTCAGCTCTACACTGTATTGAATATACAGTGGTGTTTCATGTATGTCTCTCTTAAATGTTTCAGATCATCAAACTAATGTAAAGATTAGTCAAAGACTACACAACAAGTAAACACAAAATGCAAAGGCTTTTATTATTAACCCTTGTGTGGTGTTCGGGTCTGTGGGACCCGTTTTCATTTTTCATCAAATGATACTAAAAAAAAATATTTTTTCTAACTCAAACTCATTGGCATTGGCTCATTTTTTGTGAAAAACATATAACAAAA
Organism: Astyanax mexicanus; assembly: GCF_023375975.1. NCBI lineage: Eukaryota > Metazoa > Chordata > Actinopteri > Characiformes > Acestrorhamphidae > Astyanax > Astyanax mexicanus. The sequence continues at coordinate 9,472,369 of NC_064427.1, read as the reverse complement.
CAAATTTTCGATAAACACACACTGTACACCCCCCCACACACCCACATTTATATTACATACAGTATGTTTGGCCAAGGGCTAATAAACATTGCTTCATTTGTACATTTAAAACTAAACTAATTTTCTGCTCATATCTTGAGTTTAATTCATTTTCTTTTACATTTTATTAAAAAACATAAAAAAAGGGAAGCACTTTTTGAAAGAAATGTAACATAAGAAAGGTAAAGGGTAAATATTAACCATGTAAGCTGTTTATATTGCTTGCAATTTAGGTGAAGCAAGCATGTGTAAAGCATTTTAATGTAAAATTGCTTAATTTTGCTGAACTAAATACAAGTAACAAAGTAAACGAGTAACAAAAATATGAACACCACACAAGGGTTAAGGGAGAAACAAAATCCAAACCTACATGGCCCTGTGAAAAAAACTATTTTACTCCTCCCAGTTAAAACATACATTTAAGTGTGGTTTATCACACCTGAGTTCAATTTCTCTAGCCACTCCCAGGCCTGATTACTGCCACACCTGTTCTCAATCAAGAAATCACTTAAATAGGACCTGCCTCACAAAGCAAATTAGAAGAAAAAATGCTCAAAACTAGACATCATGCCAAAATCCACAGAAATTTCTAAAGTCATTTCCACAGCCATTTCTAAAGTTTTGGGACTCCAGCGAACCACAGTGAGTGCCGTTATCCACAAATGCTGAAAACGTGAAAACAGGGGCGGGCGGGGCGGGCATGACATGTGCAGGTGTGATGTATCGTATATAAACCAATAGGGTGTATGAATGGTATATGTTTATACTTCTCACCCAACCATAATCAGATTTACTCTATCTGGATGGAGAGATTTATCTGGATAGAGTTTGTTTTAATGATGAGAAGCCAGAATGAAAACAAGCTGAAATAACATAGGAGTAACAAGGATTTTTTTTTATTTAAGGAGTAGAAGTAGAAAAGTCATCTGAAAAAGATTTAGAGAAAAATATATGATCCCATCTAACAGAAAACGTTTAGCAGCCTTTAAAAAGGTCCCAAAAAGATTAGCCTGTAAGGTTACACATATAATGCTCCAGGAATGTTCTGAAAACGGTTGACATAAGGAGCCGGTCTGCTTGTTTTTTGTTTTGCAGTAATTCAGTGTAATAATGGAACTATTGGGAACTGGTACGAGCGTAGAAAAATTATGGCCATTTAAATCCTAGTTTAACAGCTCTAAAGTGGCCTCATTTGCCTCGTCTGCATGAACTGGGGTCAGAAGTATTGCTCTGACTGCCGTAAACCAATTCAAAACAGCCAGCTCAGTAGAGCTAATTATACAGAAGAAATGAATTTGAGCAATATCTCTATTTAACCACCTTTTTTTTAAATCTATGACCTGCCAAGGGTAAAGAACTGTGTAGAATCATTCAGTTATGCATCCCATTTAAAGCAGTAAGGGCAGAGAATCGGACAGAGTGCAAACGATGATGCAAATAAAGCTGCAAGATCCCAAAGATACACTTTGGTCCAATGATATGAATCATTGAAGGGTGGATTTTCATACTTCTGTATGCTGAAATGCAAAGTCTTTGTTATTGGTATTGGAATATTGGTGACAAATCAGGCTAATGCTTATAGAAGTAAGATACAATATACTATATTTCCAAATATTTGTGGATTTCCTTCTATTGAATGCATTCAGCTACTTTTTGAACCTATTGTTAAACCCATTGCTGACACAGATGTGCAAATGCACACTTAGCATGTCTACTCTCTGTAGAATTGCCCAATAGTCAATAATATAGGAGCCTCTGGAGCACAAAAACATAAACCTATTGGCACTGTGCACTAGTGCCCCCAATTTTGTGTACTAAGCTCCCAATTTTGAGCTGTGAAGCAGGGAGACTGTGTTCTCTAGAATAATGGTGCTCCATCCCCGTTAGGGAGTTGGGGATGAAGGGGTTTGGTGATAATTCCACAGCCTGACCTCACTAACCTCAATTACACCCTCAGAACTTTTCAAACATTATGCTAACTCTTGGTGGCAGCAGTATGTGGAGGAGCATTGTCTTGTTGAATAATAATGCTCTGGAGTCTGCATTCAGACCCGTTAGAGTCACTGGTTGTAGGACCTTATGTAATGCAATATTGGGATGTAAATGAGCTGATGTTTATACGGGTTCTGTTCTATGTACAGTGGTACTGTCATCCCCCCAAACCCCCCCCCCCCCCCCCATCACTACTGCATTATTGTCTATCTTTGTGAATCTTGTCTCACGTATGTCTTTGTCTGTGAACTTGTTGTATTGTAAATTTAGTGTATCTCATTCTTTTCAATCTTTTTATATGTATATTTTTATCTTGCTGTACTTGCAAATTTGGGAAGGAGAGTAACATGACTCCACAGGCCTGCTGTACAGTGTGAAAATGATAGTCCACATACTGCTACTGTGTTAGGAATCTGCCTTAAAGACACAGATGCCAGGCCATTGCCAGCCATATTCACAAACCTATCCCCAATTTAAAATGTGTGAGGTACTATTTGAAGAATTAATTTTATAAATTGTTTTACCCCCACACTGTTTATGTCCCAACATCCAACATTTTTTTTTACAGAGCCAGCTGACCTATTAGTGTTTTTTAGTGGTTTTAGGTCATTTTTTTAACTCAGCATGAACACAGTTTTAAGGTAGATTATTTTTTATGTATATTGAAATAACTTCACACCTTATGTACAGTGTGGCATTGCTAGTCCACATACTGCTGCCATGTCAAGAATTTGCCTTAAAGACACAGATACTCTGCCATAGCAGATCGCATTGTCAAACCTACTGTATCCCCAAATAAAAAGTATGCACTATTTGATGCACTCCCAACACCACTACCACAAAATCTGCAGGAATATTCAAACTGCATGTAATTATTGGATTATTGTAGGATACCATTAGGAACTTCTACAACTATTTACATGCCTAGATGCCTGATATATTGAGTTATACATGTGTTAAACACTATTTCTATGTAAGTATGTATGTAGCTCAATAAATATTGCCCCTACCAGTCTAAATTTTTAATAATCTATTGTTCCAGCTACTCTTCCATCCAACAATACAACACTTCTATTTGGCTGCAACTATTTTTGGAGTAATAAATGAGATAATCACTTATATCGCGTGTTTACAGTTAATTATGTCCAAACAGCCACTTATGAGCTTAAATAGCACTTTTATAGGCTTCATGTTTCTCTTAAAAACAGAAAAACGTCTGAATTTAAGGCTTGAACAGAGTGATGCATGCTTGTGAATCAGCTGCGCATCATTACTGATTTGGCTCCATGATTTGAGTAATTGTTAAGCTCAAATATAGCGACATGTTAATTATCTTATGTTCTGCTTGGTCGTGTTAAAATGCATCATCCCGGAGTTCTTATAGTGATGCGGCCCAGATACGAATGCGTGATGTTAGATTGCCTAATCAGCAAAAATGGAGGGTTGAGCACTCTTTTAGTGCCAGGTGGAACAGCACAGAGAAAGAGAGAGAGAGAGAGAGAGAGAGAGAGAGAGAGAGAGAGAAAGAGAGTTGTGCTGTGCCTCAGTGTGGGGTTAGTTAGAGGTCAGCTGGTGTTTATTGGAGTACAAATGTAAAACTCAAGCACTGCTGTTCCGCAGTGATGCAGGGGTTTGGGATAGTGTGGGGTTGTTGTTAAGCACAGTGGGGTCTGTCTCGTCTGCTTCTACACTTCAGCATGACACACACACACTCACAAACACTGGTATGTATTCCTATCATTGTGGGGTGTTTCCTTGTGCTTTTCTAAGACAGTTAAAAGCTAAATGCTACGTTCCTACCACCTGGCTTATTCTCAGACTCAGAATAACTGTCTTTGCTAATGATCACGGATGGGTGCCCATCACCCACTACATGTAGAATGTATAATGACTTTCATAATAACATTCATTTATAAGTTGTCTGACCAGAGGAAGAGTCCCCTCTTATATACATTTCACTCAAAAGTATTGGAACAGTGAGGCCTATGGTGTCACATCAATGTCAAAAGTTGAGGTTAAACAAATTAACCAGCGTGTTTTAACATTTTGTGTGTGTAAATTAACTTCTCGTGAGCACAAATGTGAAACTAGCAAGCAACAAAAAGTGAATTGTGAAGTGAAGTGAATTGTGTGCGCGCTGAAGAAAATGTTGCTTTCGAGCTTCATTTTTCTCCTCTCGGGTGCTTTTTCCTCGCGCGCTGTGTGAATTACCTGCAGCAGAAGTTTGTGCTCGACTGAGTTTTTTGCGCTCGAGTTTTGAAAGGGGTGGTTTTGACAGTTTGGGGTCACCTCCCTCAGTGAACGCTATTGGCTGATATCTCCAGGGTTCGTGACGGACCACCAACCTCCACGAGCCGGAGGAGGGCGGAGAAAGAAGGACGGCAGGAGAGTTAGCTAGCTGGCTATGCTAACATCCAAACAACCCACTCTCCGGCGCACGACTCTGTCTGCCCGGGTTCAGTGCCCGGAGTGATTGCACGCCGGCTCTGTCGGGTCCAACACGAACCTTGGAGATATCAACCAATAGCGTTCGCTGAGGAAGTTGACCCTGCCCCCACCCCCAAACTGTCAAAACCACCCCTTTCAAAACTCGAGCGCAAAAAACTCAGTCCAGCACAAACTGCTGCTGCAGGTAATTCACACAGCACGCGAGGAAAAAAAGCACCCATGAGGAGAAAAATGAAAACATTTTTTTTCACCTGGTATTTTTGCGCCCCCGACATTGATGTGACACCATAGAGGCTAACGAGGGTGTTTTTTTTTTTAAATACAGAATATTTAAGAATTAATAGTTTTCAATATATATTGGCCCCAATGTTCTTCCATAATTCACTCTTATTACAGAAACTGGTGACCTATTCGAATTCGCAATTTTTTAGCAATGTTAACACGACGTCAACAGAGTTCAGAAGGTAGACTACATTTTCTTAAGGTTCAAACTAGGAATCACTCTCATAACACTAACTGCCATTCGCCACACACACACACATACACACACACCGGCTGCTTAAGTTTGCCATGTTTCTGTACTGGAAGACATTGGGCAGCTGCTGAACTAAATATTGCTGCATGGTTTGCTGCATAATTTCAACACACAAACAGTTCCTTAGACTTTGTCAACATTTCTTGTTGAATGGACCAATAGAATTTGTTGAAAATATCTTTTTTAAATTACAAGGAAATTACATCTCTCTGTCCTGTAAAGTAGCAGTTTTTCATTGGACAGGTAAAGGCTAATGATACACACACTCTTGCACATGTGCATGTGCAAAGGCTGGCTCTTGCCAGAAATAGATATCTGGCTACTGTTGCGTTGCTCATGTGGGATTGTAAATTGATGTTTAAGTGTTTGAGTTGTAATGGTGGAAAAGCCTGTTGTGGAGGAGTTAGGAAGGAAAAAGCACTGGTCTCTACCTTCATTGGAAGCACACAGACAGGAAACACCCAGTGTGGGTTTAAAGAGGTATTTAATGGCACAAACTCATCATCACATCTCACCATTCCTCTCCTGATAGCTAATGACAGGCACATCAGTACAGAGGCTATGCTACAGCTAGCTCATCTCACACAGAGAATTACAGCTCAGCACTTATGTGCAGTAGTACAGTACAGTAAATGTAAAGCGTTGTTGCATACTCCAAGGAATGGCCTGGAAACAGCCTTACTTGTATAAGCTGTGAGGTGTTATCTTGTAAATGAAGTTGAACACTGGCTAGTGTGCTAATGGCAATGATGTGATGTGAGTGTGAGTGAGCCATGACAACTCTCTGCTTGTGCATCTTTAAGATCTGTTCCAAAACAAAATCAGTTAAAGTGTATACAAGCTGTGTGTAGAAGCTCTTCTGAAGTTTAATCTGTGAAATAACTCTTTGTTCTTCTTTTACTCTTCCAAAAAGCAGCACACTATGTTTATTCTGTAAAGCCCTGTCTCAAATCACTTCCTCTCCCCTCTATATTGTGAACTGTGTTTTTCCATCTCTACATTTATTAGTTCTGTCCTTTTATTGTTCCTCTACCACAATATCACATAATAAAACATCCAAATTCCTTAAGGACTAAGAAGGTGATGTATTTTGAACTATTGCATGCCATTTAATGCCAGAAACACCTGCATGACACTGAGGATGGAAGAATAAATGTTAATTACCTGCACAACTTCCAAAGAAATGGAATGTCCCATCTTATCTTGCACTCACTGTCATGCCACCTTGCCATGAACACACTGGAAAGTGTTTAACTCCACTCACAAGATAACACCTTACAACTTCTGGACCTCTCAGCCGACTTCGACATAGTCAACCATGACTTCTTCCTAGCTATACTCTCAAACATGGGGATCTCCTGTTTCTGACGCAACAGGCCACCCAACTCCTGGTACAAGCAGTGATCATCTCATGCCTCGACTACTGCAATGCCCTGCTAACTGGCCTCCCGGCCTGCGTAGTAAAACCACTCCAGATGATCCAGAATGCAGCAGCACGTCTGGTCTTCAACCAACCAAAACGGGCACGTCACCCCTCTGCTCATTGAGCTCCACTGGCTACCCGTCAAAGTCAAAGTCAAAGTGGTTTTTATTGTCATTTCAGCTATATACAGAGTACACAGTGAAACGAAACAACGTTCCTCCAGGGACCATGGTGCACATAAACACAGTGTAGACAGAACAATAAGTGCAACAGTACAAAAGTGCAGACAGACAATACAACACAATACAGACAAAGAATAATAAATAACAAGACAGTGTGCAAATTATGCAGTGTGCAAAAAGTGTGCAAAAAAGACCAGTGAGGTAGTAATTACCTCTATTACACAGTGTGCAATAGAGTCCAGTGAGGTAGTAGGGTTTTTAGTGCTTTCCATTTTCTGGGGTAAGTGGGGTAAGAGTGGGTTCCCCTCATTTCCCTTTAACCTCCTTTAGTTGCTGCTCCCATCAAATTCAAAGCTCTTACAATTGCCTACAAGGTGATGACAGAACAGGCTCCTTCCTACCTGCACTCACTCCTAAAGGCTTACGCTACCTCCCGGCCGCTGCGCTCCTCCAATGAACGTCGCCTCGCTTTACCAAACAAACATTCACAGAAAGCAATCCAGACTGTTCTCATACAGAGTTCCCCAATGGTGGAACAAACTACCTTCCACTACCAGATCAGGAGAATCTTTAATAAACTCCTGAAGACAGAGCTCTTACTCTCTTAACACCTCTAACACACTAACTACTTCTAACCTCATTTCCTTCTTCCCCTCATTTCCCTTTAACCTCCTTTAGGCCCTGTCTAAAGATGTTTTTCCTTTAACTTCTATTGCTTTTGTACTTCACTATTGTAAGTCGGTTTGGACAAAAGCGTCTGCCAAATGTAATGTAATGTAATGTAATACAGGTGTGGACATTCGCAAGCCACCTGAGGTAACACTTTCAGATGTAAATGATCAGAATACAAACTGCTATCCCAGGATTTGTGGCATATCAGTGTAGCATGCAAAAAGACATTTTTACGGGGCAACTGCCCGCATCTGAAAAAAAAAAGAGAGAAAGTGCCCCATTGGCTGCCCTTCTTCCTTTTTCTCCCTTCTGCCCTTCTTCAAATGCCTGCTGGGTTGCTCATTCTTGAATATCTTTGAAAAGTTACTTTATTTCAGTAATTCAGTGCAAAAATGTGAGTCATATATTAAATAAATGTATCATTTTGAACTAAAGTACTGAAATAAAGTAACTTTCCAAGGATATTCTATTTTTTTTAGTCTTCTCCAGCACATCCCAAATATTCTCAATGGAGTTAAGGTCTGAACTCTGTGGTGAATCACTCTTTCACAATTCCAGCCCCATGAATCCTGACATTGTCATCTTGGAATATGGCCATGCCATCAGGAATGAAAAATCCATTGATGGAAAACCTGGTCTATATTCAGTATATTCAGGTGATCAGCTGACCTCATTCTTTCAGCACATACTGTTGCTGAACCTAAACCTGCTGATCAACTGCAGCATCAACCCCACATCATTTACTTACTTAAATCCAGGTGGTGACTTTTTTTTTTTTGGCCAGGCTGTGTTTATTGAAATGTTGAGGTTTATAAATTTGGGATACACTGGGCTGTTCCCTGTTTCAGTTGCAAATATGCCCAATGAAAATGTATGTATTTTAGTACAATGAAAATATATTAAAGAATCAACTTCACTCTTCATCTGGATTGAGAGATTTATCTGAATAAGCTTAAATTAAATAGGATTAACGAGGCTATTTTTAAAATGTCAGCAGTAGAAAATTGAGATGATTGTGTCAAAATGTGAGGAGTAGAAGTAAAAAGTCATCTAGATGAAAAATTACTCCAGTAAAGTATTGATAACCAACATTAATACTTAAGAAAGCACACAGTATTTGTATTTCTTTACTTGATGCCTCTGGTTCCTAAATATGATTCCATCTAAAAGATAGATAGATAGATAGATAGATAGATAGATAGATAGATAGATAGATAGATAGATAGATAGATAGATAGATAGATAGATAGATAGATACTTTATTTATCCCAAAGGAAATTTAGGAAAAGAGAACATTTAGCAACGTTTTGAAAAGGTTCCGGAATTATTAGCCTGTAAGGATACAGGAATGTTGTTCCAGGAATGTTCTGAAAACGTTTTACATAAAGAGCTAAAGGATGGGAAATTATTAAATTATTATTGTCTCAAATGTGTCCTCAGTCTTTGCAGAGGAACGACAAATAAAGATTTTAAATATTTTTTAAATTAAATAAAGTCTTTTCAACATTTTCAAGTGTGTGGTTGGCATTAGTGACGTCATCCAAAGGCTCCAAAGGCACAAATAAACACACATAATTACACAGTTTAAAAAACTTTTAAAAGAGAGAGCATGAGAGCATTAGAGCATTGGTCAGGCACGCCTGTGGCGATAACACCTGCTCACCGCAGACAGCTGGTCAGGAAGTGGTCAGTGAACTTGTTCAGCAATTAATTTAAGTTAAAACGGGAGATAACCTTACACTAACTCATTAAGGCTGGGTTGCCAGGGCCGTTCCCTGTTCTCTCTGTTTTCGCGTGCATTCCGACTGGAGGCCAGCGGTTAATTGGAGAAGGGAAGCGGGAGTAACCTGAGTCAGGTCCGCAGCTATAGCGGTAATTACAGGGTAGAGACGTGCTCTGCAGGCCACGCAACATGAGAGAAACACCAGGAGAAGACGAGAGAACATTCCAGGGCTCTGGAGTCGCAGGGCTGGAGTTTCAGGTGCTGGTTTTCTCTTCCGCTGAATAAAACGTGTGACTGCACCAGAGAGAGGAGTGTAGCTGGGGGTTGGGGTTTGGAGTTTGGTGTGTGTTGCGGTGCTGCTGATTGCTGTGTAGTGTGTGTGTGTGTAATGTGTGTAATGTGTGATGTCTACAATAGGAATGAAGAAGACAGGCAGTCATATCAAATCTCCCCAAAAGTTTCTCCTGAGACTTCAAGTGATTGTCTAATGAGAACCAGTGAGATTCAAAAACATCTGCACCTCCAAGCGTAACGACACATTCGCCAAGAGTATCTTTATTTTTTCTTCGCAATCCCTCTCTTTCTTCTTCTATTCATTCTCCCACTTTTTTTCATTTCATCACTCTTTCTTTTTTATGCTACATATACCAGTCAAAAGTTTGGACTCCTCTTCTCATTCATTTAGTGTGTTTTCCATCTCTTTTCTATCATTTTTACACTGACATTAAAGCTATATAGGAACACGTGTAAAAATATAGGTGCATCTCAATAAATTAGAATGTCATTTAAAAGTTACTTCATTTCAGTTATTCAGTTCAAAATGTGAAACTCATATACAGTATTATATAGATGTATTACACACATAGTGATCTATTTAAAGCTTTTATTTATTTTATTGTTGATTATTATGAATTACAGTCAATAAAAACCTAAAAGTCAGTATTTCAGACAATTAAAATATTTAATAAGACCAATTGGTACTTTTTGCAGTGTGGGCAGTGTGCCAAGTCCTGCTGGAAAATGAAATCCACATCTCCATAGAAGTTTTCAGCAGAGGGAAGCATGAAGTGCTGTAAGATTTTTTCGGAAAACCTCTGTGCTGGTTTTGGACTTGATATAACAAAGATGACCAACACTAATCGTTTTTCATAAAAAAAAAAAAAAACACATTCAAACTCTTTTTTTTTATGTTTCACTACTTTATTATTTTTGAAAGACCAACATATAAAACACAATAGTTTTACATAAGATTAAACATAAACCCTGCATTTTTTTTGTTTGTTTTAGTTTTTGCAGGTGGTGGTTGCAACTATGTGAGATGAACCATTTAATTTTTTTTTATGTTGATTACACTAATTAAGGCAAGCAGAAGAAATTTTATACTGAAAAAAATACTTTTAAATGTTTTTCCTTGATAAACTTTAAAATGGTTCAGTTTGACCCAGAACATAACAGAAGGGTTAAAGGAGTTTCTGGAGGTGCTGAACAATAGCTGCTGCTTTTCCTTCATGCTGTGAAGCTCCAGCTCATCTCAAATAACCATTCCAGTTAATCAGGTTTAGATCAGGGGATTGTGTAAGCCAAACACTTTTTTTTTTACTGTTTAATATGTTTCAAATTTCAAATATGTTTCACACATTTCCCTTAATGGTTTTGTTGTCTTTAAAATTAATCTGCAAAGAAGTTGTGTCCGAACTTTTGACTGGTACTGTATTAAGTCCCAGATCCCCAGCACAAGAAATTGCATGAGCGAGAGAATGAGAGAGAAATCAGAAATCCATCCTTAGTGTAACAAACTTCATAAAACATTCTGTCCAGCCACTGTTAGCCCACTTTAATGTCAGAGTTCATACATCTCCCACCCCTCACTTCCCTTCTATTTACTTCCTGTTTTTTTCCCTTAAAAGTCTTATCAAATTGACTGATGTGGTCCTGGCGTAACATGATCTAGCTGGGGTAAACTCATTTCTTATTTAAGCATAAAAGTTTGAAGAAAAAATGTTTAAATAATGTGACCCAGATTCTCTCCTTTTCTACTATTCTGTCTAACTTTTTTGTCTCCTTCTTCTTTTTGATTCATCAATATTTTGTATTTTCACTTTCTTAGATAGTTCTTTGTCTTGTTTCAATGTTCTTTCTCTCCTTTTTCTTTCTTTCTGTCGTCTGTTTTTAGTGTCTTCTTTTTTCTTGTCTTGTTCTACCTTCTTCTTTTGTTTGTTTGTTTGATTCTTTGTTTCTTTCTTTTGGATCTTTCTTTCTTTCTTTTTCTCTCTGTTTTCGTTATTGTATGTACTTGTTTTATTTTTGTTTTTTTTTTGTCACTATTTTCATTCTTTTTATTTTCTTTTTTCATGGCTGAACAGGACTCAGTGCAGATTCAAAGTGTTAGTAAGTAAGATGGTTTATTGATAAAAGTGGCAGGGGATAGTCAAAACCATAGGCGTAGGAACCGGGGGGGATGGGTGGGACATGTCCCACCCAATATTGGAAACAGGTGGATTTGTCCCCCCCAAAAATGACATCAGTTCGCTCAGATCAGCTGTACTATTAATGAGGAGACAGACCGGACCAATCACAGAGCTGGTTCAGGTATTAAGTCCCGCCTCGCAGTAGAAACAGCCAATCAGCTTGCTGGGTTTGCGGCGCGCGGAGCAGAGGCAGTTTGCTGTTGGGAAGCCCCGCCCCCTCGCTGTGAGATTTAGCAGAGGGATTGGGCTGCAGCAGCTTCAGCTGATTTTAAAACAGAGATGAATATACGGAGATTTTACTAAAATAAAGGTAACGATAGGCTAACCACGTAAACTGTGATGATATGTTTCTGATAGCTGGATAAAAATACACGTCTCTGAATCAAAACACACAGATCAAACCCACTGTGATTAATAAACTGCAGCTGTGAGAGTGAGTTTGGAATTAGCTTGATTGGGAGTCAGGCATAAAGAAAAAAAATAAACTATATATGTAATGTTTCCCTGTACCTGATCAGCTAATCACTTTCATTTTCAAACCGTTTATTCATTTAGGATTACAGTACTTACTGTGAGCTATAATGAACGAAAATTCATTTAGCTAACTAGTTATCTAGAAGCTGGATGTAGAGGATAGCCAGAATTTAGTACAGTACTTTAAGTTGGTAGTTTAAAGCAGTTACTTAACCCCGATCCCTGCCCTAAAATAGTGTTTTCCACCTGATCCAGCTGATCAGCTTATAAACAGTAATTTACTGAGTTAACCTGTTAAAATCCTTTAGCCCCCTATGGAGTCTAAATTAATCATGTATATCCACCAGAGGAAGCTCTAGAACAGGGGTGTCAAACTCATTTTGGCCGAGGGCCACATTGGCATATTGGCTGTCCTCCGAGGGCCAGATGTAACTTATAAATATAAGAAAATGTAACCAAATGTAATATATGTAAATGAATGTAATTACTCCTTAATGTTAAATAACTCTCAATATATTATTTATTCAATCAAATATTACAGTTGCATGGAAAAAATGTTTGCTTGTTGCTCTATTAACATAAATCCTGTTATGAAATCCAAAAACTCCATCAATCAAGAACCAAACTATACAAGTGAATAGAAATGACATAAAATACAAGTTATATTAACTTTGATCAAAACGTTTGATACTGAAAAGAGGCTTAACAAATATAAAATCAAAAATTGTGAGCTGTGACAGATTTAGCATTTCCTCATCCAACCACTAGTGGGAGCTGCAGCAGCACAAGCCCACAGTCTTTACTGAGTCAGAGCTACAGCCCAGCCACGGGCTACAGGACTCAGCTGAGCCAGTCTGGAGCGTTTTTAAAATTTTAAGTTCTTCTGTGTATGAAATAAAATAACCCCACTAACCGGATAATACAGCTCTCTACAGTTCATCTTTCAGCCCAAGCAGCTAACAGCAGCAGTTTAGAGCAGCGTCACGGAGGCACTGCTCGGATTACATTATAAACAGGTCAGTTAGCGCGCTGCTAACCTCAGGATGTTTATAACTACGGAGTTTAGAACACACCACGGCTGCAAGGTTAGACTGTTGAAGGATACTGAAGACTATTAATGGCTATTGGAGGTTATTGAAAGGGTTATTGGGGGCAGAAATCAGTAAAGGCTGGTTAGATAAGTGATTCACCTCCTCGTCCTTTGCTGAGGTGAAACTGCGACTAGCGATGTCACAGTGATGTTTATTAACCTCATTAAAACAGATTTTATCAGCTATTGTCTTATAAATATTTACACATAATTTATATCTCTTCTAAAAAGCGTTTATTTTGGTCAGTAACACAAAATGCATACCGGTCTTTCGCCTTGAAGCACAGCCGTCCGTCTGCATCAACTTTTCTTTTTCTGGATATTATGGGATAAACATGTCTCAATTCCACCCGCGAAGTTACACCTTCCCTCCGGCAGGGTTTCCACATCAATGACTACACTGCCGTGTAGTGGCAGTAAGCCGTAACTTTGCGGGTAATACAATCGACAAGCATTGTGGGAAATGTATTTTTTGGTCAAAGAACGCTTCTGACCTATTTATTATAGACACTAAGATTTTACAAGCTCTCGCGGGCCACATAAAAAGACGTGGCGGGCCACATTTGGCCCGCGGGCCTTGTGTTTGACACATGTGCTCTAGAATATGCAGAATAGTGTTAATATGCAGTAGAATATGTAAGAACAGGGTTGAGAAACACTGCTGTAACGTGACTTCTGTTCATTTGTATTTCACAGTAAGACCACTTATCCTGACGTTTATAAAAATCTCTATGAAACGTAATTACATTCTTTTACATAAAAGGACACCATCTTAAGAAGAGCTCTCAGTAGAAAAAAATAAGAGTGCAGGAGAAAATGTAAATATACAACAGAATTGGCAATATTATTTTAAATATAAGGTGATAACTGATCATTTTTGTCATATGCATATAATTCAGACATTGCATGCATAATTTTTCTAACAACAGTAACTGTAATGTGGAGTAACATGTTTAGGTTGTAAAATCACCTTATAATAATAATAATTTACTTTTAATTAAAAGTAATTTTCACAAATGTTGTTCTAGGAAACTATAGGGTGGGCTTGGGTTCATATTGGCAAATGTGTCCCCCCCAATATCAAGCCCGCTCCTACGCCCTTGGTCAAAACATTCAGGGTCAACACCAGTATGCAGCAGCAGCAACAGAGAGTAAACATATCAAAAACAAAATTCAGTCCGAGGGTCATTAACGAGCAAGAGAAATCAGAGGGTGGGCAAAAAGCAAAATCAAAAAATAGGTCATACACAAGAGGGTAACACAGACAATGGGATAAACATGTTGTATGTGGAAAAACCAACAATCAGCAAAGTATGTGTGGTGTGGGGTGTATTTATATGGGTGTGGACAGGTGAATTCAATATTCCGGTGATTAACGTCCTGGAGATGCTGTGTTCAGTGAAATGTGATCATGTGAGGGAGGGATGTCAGATGTGGGAGACACAGGAGCACTATAAGCACCAGGCATGACATCTTTTTCCCTCTTTTTTTTCCTCTTGTTTTCTATATTTCTTGTCTCATTTTTCTCTTAATCCCCCCTTGATTCTTTTAAATCTCTTATACTTTTCTTCTTTTTCTGTTCTTCTCTACAGTCCCTCTCTTTGTACACTGTACTGTGATGAGATGCTGCACTGTCTGTTTTTTTTGGGTTATATACTTACTGTTTCAGTGATATAAAGTGTATAAAGTACAGCAACATGTCCATAAAACTGTGCTCTTACCCTGCTAATTGAACCTTTACACTCTTCTGTGCTCTTACTGGTGCAATAATGTGCAATTAATGAAGATTGTCCACCAGGCTGGTCAAATTTAGCCATGAATCCTCCCACACTAAAATGACAGGTGTTTCAGTTTCATTGTCCAACTTCTGTACTATTCAATAATATCATAGTTTTAATATTTATCATTATTGCTTATATTGACAATAATTTGAAGCATGTTGTTAGATTCGTATGATGCGTTTACATAAGTTCATTTTATGATCAGATTTGACTGGAGATAATTTTGCTGAGTAAGGTTTGCTTGTCTTTGCTGTCTGCAGTCTCTTTAGCAGGCCGTCTGCAGCAGTTGAATATTTTAGTAAGGGTCTGCAGATTGCCCCTCTGCACCTCTCTCGCCATTTCAGGCATCCAGGACAGAAACGACGGGGTCAGCAGCGCTTCCTTCTGACCAAAAAGAAAAGCAGAGCAAGGACTTTTACACCACTTAATAATGAATGAGCTCATTTCCAATTCTGAAGCTGTGCATAATGTAAACAGGATGTTTACTGAAGTGCGTGTGTGTAAGAGTCAGCTGTTCATCACCCCATCAGTGTTTTACACTGGAGAAAAATCACCCTTTGTGAGCTCAGCACTGAACACACACACATACACATCCACACACACGGGGAGAGTATGGTTACGTAAGCCATGGGTAGAGACAGCTTTTAGACTGCGCTGTTTTTTAACGTCACTGAGACCAAAAAATGACGCATACACACGCATAACACACACTCTCGCTCTCTCTTTCTCTCTAACACACACTCACACACACACACTCACACACACAATGGTATTAATACTGATCATAAAGGAACACTTTATAGTTATATAAGGGACATTCCAGGATTTTGGTACATTTCAGGGGTGGTCACTTCTGAAAATTTGATCTTCAGTTTGATCATTTTTAGTCATATATTTATTAAATACAGGTAATAGACTATCAACAAGTTTGATTCGTCAAGCTCAGGTATCAAAGCATTTTTTTTAAATTAGATGCTTAAGTTGGTGTGCAATATATTTGGTAACTTACAGTAACAGGGTTGCAAATCTAGGCTAAGTTGTGGTTTACCCCAGGAACAGATGCTAACTGTACAATTTAGCTATGTATGCAAGATCAAGGACAAACATGGTTATATAAGTATATAAAGTAAATTTTGACTCTACTCATTATTAGTCGTGCAATATGAGTAACAGGGTTGAGTTCACTGAGAGACACACACAACTTGGACAAACATATTTGGAAAAAAAACTTGAAAAATGTTAGAGCACTTACTCTTGGTCTTGCCATGTGGGCAGAAAATGCCCTTGTGATGTCACTTCCTTTGTGCCAGTAGACAAATATTTTTAACTCTTTCTCTGCAGGTAAAATTCCTTATGGTAACAGGGTTGCGCGCATGTTGTGGGACACAACTTAATAGCATAAAAACTGTAACATGCAAAACAATGTAGACCAAAGAAGTTGTTTTCATAAGTAAAGGAGATGCATATCAACAATTTACAAGAGGAAGTCATTTATTTAGAGCTTATTTTAATTGTTAAATTTGCCAAAGGAGTTGGTCACCCAATAGAGAAAGACAAGAGAAAACGGCCATTTTTTGAGTCCAAAGGTATTCTGTCTTTTGAATAATATCTAAGGAGCTTATTTTTACACCATATTTTACAGTTTGTCTTATAACAAGTACATTGTTCACAAAAAATAGTCATTTAGATATTTTGGATATGTACATTTGAAATTTAAGTGGTGGGACAGAACATTTAACAAAATCCTGGAATGTCCCATAATGATTTGGGATCTTTGAAGAAACAATTAAGCAATGAATTTGGGATTCCCTAATACTTCCATAGTACACATAGTGTAGATGCACATCAAGCTAACTGTGTAGCAGCAGTTAGGTAGAGTATCAGATCCGGAGGTAAGAACAGTAGCAGCGATGGTAATAGAATGCAAAATGCATTTTTATTGTGCACTATTTTACTCTAATTGGGACTGACAGTGAGTAGGTGTTATGAAAGAGAGGCAACAGCGCTGCAGAAACAGGCATAACACTTTCAGCTCATCTGAGGCCATAAAGCGGCTTTGGGCTGTGTGTACGTGTGTGTGTGTGTGTGTGTGTGTGTGTGTGTGTTGTCTCACCACACAACACGGTTATTCATATCTATCTACACAAAACCATGTTGCCTCTCATAACGCCACTATCAGTGAGGCCATGCAAGCACAGACACAAGCTGGATGAGCTTAGCGGGACTCACCGAGGAAATAAACACACACACACACACACAAACACACACACCATTATACATCATTGCTCTTGTGGTCCACATTGCATTAGCTCCGTATCTTATTCCCACAGGTGTGGACTTAAGCACGGTAGGTTGTGCATTGGTTTGTCTCTTGTGATTTTATGGTCTTCTGAATGAGTGTGTAAATCCAGCTTTGCACTCTTTACACTTTAAAGGGTTTACAAGAGTGATGCCATAGAAGAACCACTATTGGTTCCATAAGAACCATGTTTTTTTTTTTTTATTTACTTCTAAATTTGTCCCAATCTTCTCCCAAATAATCTAGGCCAATTGTCCTACCCATTCAGCTGCATATCTCCTATCACAGGTGATGCCAGAAAAAAAGGAGAGTGAAGACTAGCACATGCCTCCTTCGACACATTTTGAACTGATGCTGATGATGCAGCATTGCCGAGTAGCATCACAGCGCTCTCAGAGGAATGTGCAGTGACTCGGTTCCAAAACATCAGCTCACAGACGCCTTGTGCTGATTGATATCCCCCTAGGAGTGATGTGTGGAGAAAGCTCCATCTACTCCCCCAGAGAGAGCAAGACCAGTTGTGCTCTCTCAGGGCTCCAGCAGCTGATGGCAAGCTGCATGATCAGGATTCGAACCAGCAATCTCCCGATCATAGTGGCAGAGCCTAGACCACTCAGCATAGGAACAATGTTACTATAAAAAATGTGTAATTCAGTAATTCAGATTACATGAAGTATCATCCAAAGTTTGGCTGATGAATGATGTATGATGTATGATGAGGGGGGTTGGACTGCTGGATGAACATATCAGGCCGATTCCCATATTACACTTGGCAATCGGGGTGTTGGTTCAAGCATCTTAGGCCAATTGGCTTATTATACTTTTGAAAATTATCCTATTGGCACAAGTGTCTCAAATTATGGTCTGTCACTAATTATATTCAGCAATCGGGCTTGTGGCACAAATAGCCTAAGACAATTCTCAAATTATTTTTGGCAACTAGGGTGCAAGCAGCTCAAGCCGATTCTAATTTAGTAGTGCCTGTCAATCAGGGTGTTGACATGCAGCTCAACATGATTCCCATATACTCAGGAAACTGGGTGTTGGCAAAAGTGGCTTGGGGTGATTTTCAAATGATATGTTTTAACCAGGGTGTTGGTACCTGCATCTCAAGGCAATTCTGCAATGATATTTTAGTCTCAAGGCCAAACAGCAGAGAACATCTTTGACACTGTTGGAAATCCTTGTTCCACACACATCATCCAGTCAACTTAAGCAATGTAAATGGCCTTTTTCCTTCACCTGCCTTTATTCATAAACTGTTGTTTTTCCTTGTATTTTTTATCATAAATGCCTTTTTCTTTATCTTGACCTTTATAAGAAGCTGTCTTTTTTCTTTTTTTTCAGCTATTTTGACCTTTTCTTACATACTGCCTCTTCTCTATCATAACTTTCCTCATGCCTCTACCTTTGCCTTTACATTTTTATGAGCTGCTACTTTACTCTAATGTGCCTCATTTACAATGAGCTGCCTGTTCCCTTCTGCCCCTTCTATTATCATAAGCTTCCTCCTTCTCCTGCTTGCCTTCCTTTTTTCATAGGCTGCCTCTTTCTTCTGCCTTGCATTCTTTTTTTCAAAAACTTCCTCTTAAACGTCCTCTGCCTTGTCTTCATTTTTGATAAGCTGCCTCTTTCCTTTGTTTGTCATATGCTGACACTTTTCTCTTACCTATCTATTATCATATTGCACTTCTTTCAGCATTGCCATTTTATTACGAGCTGACTGTTTCCACTGCCTTGCTTATCTTATGTCATAAGCTGCCTGTTTCCTTTAACTTGTCTTTTTGTAACAAGCTGCCTCTTTTTTCTGCTTTGAATTTTTATCGACAACTGCATTTTTTCTACATTGCCATTTTATTACAAGACACTTCTTTCCTCTGCCTTTCTTGTTTTTCATTAGCTGCCTCTTTCCTCATTCTCCCAAATGCTCCCACTTTTCTCTTTCTCCATTATATCTATTAAGCTGCCTCTTTCATCTGCCTTGCTTTGCCTTTTTGTTACAAGCTGCCTCTTCTCTCTAAGCTGCCATTTTTGGCATAATATCTTTTTTACATTAACATTTACATTTACGGCATTGAGTTGACGCTCTTATCCAGAGCGACTTACAAGGTTATTCATATTCCTATACTAAATAAACTGACACAAACTCGGAACTGTGGTGTTGGTACATGTGGCTTAGGCCTGTTCCCATACTGTTACCGGTAACCGGGGTGTTGAAGCAAGCAATAAGGGCCAATTGTTGTATTATATTCGGCAACCGGATTGTGTTGGCACATGTGACTTGGGGACGATTCCCATAGTATTCTCATAGTGTTCACCGTATTCATAGTATAGTGTATATTCTCATGGTATTTTTTTTTTCATATACTGCCTTTGTTCACTTTTTAAAAAACTGACTCCAGCCTCTTCTACACTTTTTTTTATATAACTCTGCCTCTTGTATTTCATATATCTGCCTCTGCTTCATCCACCCTCTTTCTAGGACTAAGGTGCTTTAGAGGCAGCAGTGGGAGGGGGTGGAGCCCTGAGGCAGAGGCGGAGAGCTCTGCTTTGCTGTCGAGAGATGGCGAAGGCTGAGGGGTGGAGGAGGGAACTGCTCCATTCAATATTTCATAAAGGAAGGCCAGTTGGAGCGTGCTATAATAGAGACTGCAGCTAAAGAGGGAAAGCGATGCTAGACTTAGCATGGTACATCACTCGCTGGGTCTATGCGTCTATGGCTGCGTCTGAGCAGGGTGTGTATTCGGATGGCAGTGCCAGGTTGCCGCATTTGGGTTTTACACACGGCTCAGAATCCCATTCCGGATGCAGATTTCTTCCCAGTACTTAAAATAACACTCTGCCCCATTATCTGGGCTCTGGCTAATTTTGCCCCATTGTGTTCCTTACTAGCAGGACTGTCGCCAACATATCTGTTATTGAGACAGCACAGCAGGACCACTGAGTGTGATCCACATGGTGTGTTTGTGTGTGTGTGTGTGTGTGTGAGAGAGTTCCTATTAGGCTGTAATTGCTGAAGTGGATGCTGTGGACTCTGCAAAGCCATAACTGCAGTAATAATCATTTATTTAGCTCCTTCAGATGCCATTAAAACACAGGCAGGCTTTTACACAGCGCCGCTAATTGAAAACACAACACCCACCAGTACACCGTGAACAAGCAAGAGAGAGTGTGTGTGTGTGTGTGTGTGTTAACTGATTGTGCAAGAGAGAGAGAGAGAGAGAGAGAGAGAGAGAGAGAGAGAGAGAGTTTAATTGTTCCCAGCCAACATGCTGGGCTCCAGGTGGGTTTTTAGTGGGAGTGGGCTCCACGTTGAGCTTCCTAAATGGGCCTATGGATCTATACTGCCCACTTTAACATCATAGGGTACCATCTAAGCCCCATGTAAAGTCTGTATACACAACAAATTTCTAAAATGTTCAAATCTGGAGTTGAAAACTTTAGAAAATGTGTTAAAGATTTAAGACTATTTGAGTTTCCTTTCTTAAAGTTAAATAACAACTTGAGTTTTAAGGGAAGTAACTAGTGGTGTATTATTTCAGAGTTTCTATTCGCATGGTTTTGAGGAGCGTCATTCAGTT
Organism: Astyanax mexicanus; assembly: GCF_023375975.1. Classification (NCBI taxonomy): domain Eukaryota; kingdom Metazoa; phylum Chordata; class Actinopteri; order Characiformes; family Acestrorhamphidae; genus Astyanax; species Astyanax mexicanus. The sequence goes on along the minus strand of NC_064427.1, from coordinate 9,451,662 downwards.
CTCCTGCTGTTGATTCGCCTGCACCACTTTGTTGCAACCTCAAGCTACAGTTTGTACTCGCTTTGCAAAATGAGCATGTCCACTGAGGGTGACCATCCCTTGGGTATTCAGTTTACATATCTTATATAATAGATGGTTGTAGGTCATAAGAGCAAGTTGTAATTTTCTTTACTGCAAAGTGTGACTTTATGCTATATAAAAAACTGCAACTATGAAGTGTTTTATCTCCAGAAAGTAGTTAAATCAACTCCCAGAAGAGTTGTACGTTGACTTTGCTCTATAGCTGATTTGAACTTATGTGGAGTTCATTGCAAAAGGCATAAGAGTACCGAGTACAACCCAAATGGGGCCCATGTTTAGTGGAAACACAGAAAAAAACAATACACGGGTAAGGTAAAGCTCTGTATAGACGGACGGAACCAAATCTAATAAATGGGAGTGCAGTTCAGGGGTACATATAGTGAGGTGACAGGTGAAATCAATACTCAGGTGGTCTTATTGTGGTCTGGGAGGTGTCATTGGATCAGTCATGTAAGGGAGTGAATGAGAGATGTCAGTGTCTGGTGCTCACTCTTTCCTCACTCTTCTTCTCTCCTATTTTACTTTTTATCCATTAGTGTTGTTTTTTCTTTCTTTCTTTCTTTCTTTCTTTCTTAATATTATCCTTTATTTATTTAATTCTTCACTAGTATGTGTTCACTGCATCTATGGGTTAAAGGCAGAGGCCAAATTTATTCTAGTCAGGTCATGTCTCTCTCTCTCGTCCTCTCTTTCTCTCTGTGTTGCCTCTCTCTCTCATTCTTTTTATCTTCTGTCTCACTCACTGTCCATTACTCCTTCCATTTTTCTTTATTTTCCACTGACCATTTCTTTCTTGTTGTGTCTCTTTTCTTTCCATCATGTGTCTTTCCCAGACTTTTCCCACCCTTTCTCTGTCTCTGTCCCTGTCTCACTCTATGTGCTTTGCTCATTCTTATTACATTGTTTCTTCATCAACAATTTGTTTTTCGGTAACACTTTACTTGGATGGTCCATTTTATGGCCTCATTCATGCTCAACTAACATTCAACTGAATGCCTATTAACTGCAACTTAACCATATATTGAATGTAAATGATTAAAAATAGAACAAAACCCTACACCTAACCCTAACCTTAACCCTCAATCAACCCTAAAATCTAACCCTACACCTAACCCTAACCTTAACCTAAACTTTAAATCTAACTCTAAACCCAATCCTAAAATGTTAAGATTAGAGTTTGAGTTAGAGTTGGATGTAGGGTTACATTTAATAGACATGCAGTTGGATGTTAATTGAATGTCAGTTGAGCATCAACAAATGGACCATCCAAGTAAAGTGTCACCTTTGTTTCTTATATATTTTTATAATTAGTCTTTACACCTATGATTGTTGTTCTATTTCTCTCTCTCTCTCTTTCTTTTTAGTCCTGATGTTTCTCCATGACTTGTTTTTTTTTCTTCTTTTTTTTCCTCAATCGACCAGTTCTTTCTTGTTATATCTTTCCTCTATCATTTGTCTTTACTTTCTCTCTCTTTCTCCCTCTTTTTCTTTTTAGTCCTGATTTTTATCCATTACTGTTTATCCGTTCATTTTGTTTTCTTTTTCCATCGACCAATTCTTTGTATGTTTTATCTCTCCTTTCCTATCATTTGTCTCGACTCTCTCTCTCTCTCTTTCTGGATTGTGTAGGGCTAGTCTCATTCTGCTAAATGTTGGGGGTGAAGGGATTTAAAAACTAATAATGTCCTGAAGCGTCGGCATGCAGAGAGGAGCAGCGCTACAATAAAGCAGTAATAAGAAGAAAACAGAACAACACGACGAGTCGAGCGGAGAACGGACAAAAAAAAGCAATTTCACCACAAACCAACTCAGCAGAAAAGCGTCTGTTCAGCGATATTATCTGTCTCTCAAGGGCTTCTGCATCTCTCTTTTTCTCTTTTCCTCTCTTTCCCTTTCTATATTCTGAAATGAGAAACGGTTTGCTGCTCATCAGCAAGGGAATGATATCACACATATCCTTTCAGAAACAGTGAAATATATGTATTCTGAGATTGCTCCTTCATTATGAAGAGTGTATTGATTCACTAGGTTAAACCGCAGTATCTATTATTATCCATTACAGAGAGCTGCATTAGGCCTACAAGACAAGATACTATTGATCGTATGTATTAATCATGTATGAAAGTGCCACTTTAGACATTACAATGCACACTACAGTTAAGCAGCTGATAACTGCTAATGTTCTTATTCTAATAACTCTAATCATAGCTAACGCTAATATTTCTTACTTTTCTAATATTTAATTGGCACAGTTCTTACATTATATGGACTAAAATACTGGGACACTGTCTCCTTGTTTATTACAAAATCGGGCACATTTAAAAAATATAGTTTGTCCTGCTTTTGTTGGAGTAACTGTCTCTACTGCTCAGGGAAGACTTTCTATTTGATTTGGGAGCACTGTAAATATTTCACATTATCAACCTAATTTATGACACTGAAGATTTTTTTCCAGATAAGTTAAAATTGGTCAGAGTAATCCGGATTTAAAAATGAGATAATCCATCCATAATTTTCAATTAGGGGATGATTTCTATAGCAATAACTAAAATAATCTATAACAATTTATTATCACCTCATGGCTCATCTAAAAAATACAAATAGTTTTATTTATAATATGAACTGAGAGATAAACACTCCAAATATATGGGTAGCACAGAAATAAATTGTTTAAAAGTTATTTATCAAACAGGAAGTTGTGTGTCATGGGCATATATCAACTCAGATCTAAAGCCTATTAGATGTGAAGTTCCCCAAGGACCAATATTGAGACCTTTACTGTTTTTTTTTTTTATCTAAGTGAATTACCTTTATTTGTCTGTTATCTGTTATTGTTTTGCTTGCTGATTACACCAACACTGTTTCCAAAACATATTTCACCATCACTACTCCATCTGCACCTACATCCTGCCTTATAACATTTAAACTTCAAATTATATAGGTAAAGTCAACCTCCTCTCAAAATCACGGTTTGATTAACACTACCCCCAATCTTTTTTATTATTGTATTATTATTTAACAAGTATTACCTTAATATGTTTTTATTTCTATTCCCCCTTGTTCTTTGTCTCACTCAAAGTGTATTAAATATTATTTCAAAATGCTTAGTACAAGCCCTTTCGTCTTGTTTTTTTGTTGGTGTTTTTTTTGGTACTTTCCCTGCAAAATTTAGTTTCTCTTTCTGTATTTCTTTACTCATGTTTTTTAAATACTGTACAGAAAATAACAATCAGAAAACAGAAACAATATGCAACAGTGCTGAAATTCACCACCGCCGTTTGTGTCGTGTTTACTCGTTATAAGAACGTTTGAAAATAGAGTTAAGCAATTTTTGAGAGTTTTTTTCTTTTTGTAAAAGTTCAAATAAAGCTCGGCGGCGGCTTGAATTAGTGTCGGGTCAATTTTTAAAGTTCTGCCGCCATCTGCTGGATAATTTCTTGGACTTTTTATATAAATATTTTTATGTAAAACATAGAAAGTGTAAAGATAGATTAGAATCCCGAATGAGTATTTTATTCATATGAAATCCGATATCCTATTGATATATTTTCTCTTTTTTTTTGTTAGATTTTTGTTGGTATATCTGTAAATTTCTATCAGATTCAGTGAGAGTGTGTGAGTAAGGTGAGCATTTATATACATCATTCCTACTCCTGTTAAATGAAACGAAACGAAACAAAGCGAAGAAAAACGAAAGTGATATTTTATCTGGATCTCAGCGCTCAGCGGCTCCGCGAAACTTTTCTCCCGCAGAGCCGAGCGCGGAGGAGCGGTATGGAGGAATTTCCTTATCCCCTAACTGTGGAGGGACCCTGGCCCTCTACCTCCACCAAAACTCTCTCTTCCAAACTCCAGATTTACTTTCAAAGCAGAAAGAAATCTCAGGGCGGAGACTGCAAGGTGAAGGTCTCTGAGGAAAGCGGGGTCGTTAAGGTTTTATTCAAATCAGAGGAAAGTAAGTAGACTTTAAGTAGACTTATAAATTTTAACGTATTTTTTTTTTTAAGATCAACTAAAATACTTATGTAGCAAAGCAGCAGATTAGTGCAACCTCACTGACGTGTATAGGAAAAAAACAGAAGCGGCCTGAGGGCTATTGGCAAATTGTAAGTGGAGTTGCAATTTAAAAAAATAAAATAAATAAAATTCCCTTTGCCATTAATTTTATTGTGAAAAGCAATGTGTCTTATTGATTTGGAACCAGCATGCACTCACTGAGTTAGGTGGACATAAATGGAGTTTAGTTTTTAGGTTTTAGGGCCTGATTTGAATTGTACATTTTGGATCAAAAGGCAATGTCTTGCTGGTCTTAATCATGTTATAGGCTGGTAGAATTGATAAGAATTAGAAGTACTTGTGTACTTTCTTATTAGATTTCGATTATAGATAATAGATTTATTTTATACCTTCATACGTTTGCATTTACTTACTCTCACATAGTAAAACAAACACAGACACTGCACTGTAAACATTTAATTACATTAAACTCTAGGAACTCGTTTAAGTCTTTTAAGTGTAGCTGAAAATACTGTTGGTGAAGTTGAAACGTCATTTAATAATATATTTTTTATTCTATTTATACATATTTAAAAATAAATGTAATTTTGATTCCAATACCAAATGTAGTAACTTAGCAAATATTTGCTTATTAAATTTACGTTGAAATGACATTCATTTTAGTAATTTTACTGACTTTATAAAGGTGGTTGTTCACTAAGAGGCCCGTAACATTTCAGCAAAGTTATTTCTTTTCTTTTAATGAAAAAAAAAAATCAGTAACTACTAAACTACTACTAAACTTTTTTCTGCTATAAAAAAGATATATAACTATGAGGAATTAAAGTGGGCCCCACATTCTGGCATTTATAGTTTCTTTTTTATCAGAATAAAACTTTTCAAATTAGGTCCTAGCATTACACTGTTTACCAAAATAGAGTAATAAAAAACACTTAAAATAATAATAGTTTGTACCATTTAGCAGCAACACTGTTTTAAACTATGGGCCTTCCTCACTGACTGTCTGCTTCTTTCCAGTCCGAGATCAGGTGCTTGCCAAAGGAGATCACTGTGTGACTATTGAAAGTAATGTGGTGAAGCTGACTGTTTTCAAACCTGGTGAGACTGTGAAGAAAAAGGAAGAACCTAAAGCAGCAGTAAGTGGAAAAAACTATATGTCTATAATCAGATTTCAAAACACCAAAGGCACTTTGCCTAGTCTTACAATATATTTTTATTTCAGTGAAAAAAATCTCCATCCAAAATGCTGTCTAGTCCACAACTAACCTTAATCCTTTTCTGGGAAACTGACCTTAAATTCCTTGTTTTATTCTAAAAGTTAGGATTAACCAATACATAAGCCGCTCAAACATTCCCTCAAGGGGAGCATTGGAACAAGTGAAACTGAAACACTCCCTTCCAAAACTATAGGGGGTTTTGCACGTTTTTTCATAAAAACATAAATTCTTCATTTTAAACTTCCTATCTTTCATTCTAAGAGGCAGCAGACTTTGATTGATTTTCTGTGGAAAGAATAAGATCATACCTATTTTAGACTTTGATTGACTGAATTAGCAAAAACAAAGGCAGCCCCTCCCATTCAGCAGGGACTGGAAAGACTGGACCTATTACTCAGAAATATTTTAAAGCGTGTGATGAGGTATTATGAGGTGTGTAGCTCTGTTTATGGTGCTGTAAAATGACCTAGACCTTTGTTCCTTGTTAACCAGTGTGCCCTTTGTTTTTTATCAGGCTAGAACAGGAGGGGAGGCGACTGCTGGCCTTCAGCAACCAGGTTAGAAACTGTTTGCACTTTGCCTCAAAGCTTTAATGATTACTGACAACCTAAACAATAGCATGTAAAATCCTTTCTGTTGATTCCAAACCAGGGCCTGGTCAATGTCATTTGGTGTCATATCTCTTTAATTCTTGATAACATCAGATTTAGTCTCTTTTCCTGGACTTCTGTTCATTCTCCACAGAAAATTGAAAAAAAATATTAAAATGATTCTACACAGTACTAGAAAAAGAGCAACTCAGAAAGGTCATGTCCTGTTTTTCTTAAGTAACTAATTACACTGCCTGGCCAAAAAAAAAGCCTCCTCCTGGATTTAACTAAGCAATTGATTTGGGGTTGATGCTGCTGTTGGTCTGCAGGTCTAGGTTCAGCAACAGTAAGTGCTGAAAGAATGAGGTCAGCTGACTACCTGAATATACTGAATATAGACCAGGTTATTCCATCAATGGATTTTTTTCCTCCCTGATGGCACGGCCATATTCCAAGATGATGATGCCAGGATTAGTGGAGCTGGAATTGTGAAAGAGTTCAGGATTCAGGGAGCATGAGATCATCATTTTCACACATGGATTGAGAGAGTTCACCACAGAGTCCAGACATTAACCTCATTACGAATCTTTTGGATGTGCTGGATGGAGAAGACTTTGAGCAGCGGTTGGTCAGACTCTACCCTCATCAATGCTGCTGCAAGATCTTGGTGAAAAATTAATGCAACACTGGATTAAAATAAATCTTGTGACATTGCAGAAGCTTATCGAAACAATGCCACAGTGAGTGTGTGCTGCCATCAAAGGTAAAGGCGGTTCAATGAAAAATAGGAGCGTGTGACCTTTTTTTTGGTGGCAACTTTTTCTTTTGGCCAGACAGTGTACTTTGTTACTGCATTTAAGATTTTTTTTAATGGGAATTTGTATTATACTTTACTGTGGCAAAATGCTTTGTACTTTACACACATTTAAGCCATTATTATTTCTAGAATGTTCCTGTGGTTTACCAAAATGAAAAATACATTTAGATGAGGTACATAATTAAGTATAGGAGGTATCAGCCGATATGACAATATTAAACATAAACCAGGCCAAGTATTGTATTTAAGTTAGGTGCGTAGTGTAGTGTCCTGGGGTGCAAATGTACAGGATGTACAGTAAAGTGTCCAGGAGTGCAAGTCTACAGGATGTACAGTAAAGTGTCCAGGAGTGCAAATGTACAGGATGTACAGTAAAGTGACAAGTGTCCAGGGGTGCAAATAAACAGTATATACAGTAAAAAAGGAAAAGAGTCACAGGGTGTAGATGTGTAGGGTGTTTTTCCAGTACAGATAAAAAAGGCTGTGATTAAGAAAGCACATATGAGACTTGTTCCTCATCTGTCTTCTCTCTTCCGGCTCCACTGGAAGGAGTTGAAGAGTCTGATGGCTCTCGGGACAAACAATCTTCTCAGTCTGTCCGTAGAGCAGCTCTGTGACAAGAACCTGCCACTGAAACTGCTCCTATGATCCATGATGATGGAATGCAATGGGTGATCATCATCACCATGATGGAGAGTAGTTTGTGCAGTGTCCTCCTCTCTGCCACCGTTACCACAGAGTCCAGCTCCACGCCACCCACGGACCCCGCACGCCTGACCAGCTTGTCCAGATGTATCTCGTCCGTCTTCTTTATTCTTCCTCCCCAGCAGACCAGTATATATTTAACCCGTATGTATTTAACTATAAATATAACAACCCCTTTTTGTGAAATCACCAGTACCACCCATTATAACAAACATCCTTTTCATGCTGTGAATCAGATCATATTTCATCCAACAGGTAATAAAGTAATAACATCCTTTTCTCTTGGGGCTCTTGGTACAGAACTGATTATATCAGTATACATAGGACTCCAGTTAATGTTCCTCCATATTGTAGATATTTTCTCATATTCTTCATCATGACATCTTCCTCTCTTTCCTTTGCTTTTGTTCCTAGATGTCTTTGATGAGACTAAGACAGACCCTCAAACCAAACCACCTCCCAAGGACAGTTTAAAGGAACCGCCACAATCATGCGCCGTGGTCCTGCAGAACGTGTCGGACAAACTGCCCAAAGACGTTCTGGCACTTTTAGTGGAGAACATCAGTGGCGTTTCTGAAGACGAGTTTTTCATCGAGTTAATAACGGAATTGGATGTCGCTGTTGTGACCTTTAATGACCCCAGTGGTATGTCCTCTGTTTGTTTTGGTCAGCTGTGTTTCATAGATGATTGCATTAAAAAAGAACATTTATTTCAGCATAGTCTAGATCTATGCTCTTTAAATACAGTAAGCGTCCGCCATGTTATTATATTACCTAGAAGCATATTTAAGACTGTTAATCTATAATTCTTTAACCCTTGTGTGGTGTTCATATTTTTGTTACTCGTTTACTTTGTTACTTGTATTTAATTCAGCAAAATTAAGCAATTTTACATTAAAATGCTTTACACATGCTTGCTTCACCTAAAATGCAAGCAATATAAACAGCTTACATGGTTAATATTTGTCCTTTACCTTTCTTATGTTACATTTCTTTCAAAAAGTGCTACTCATTTTTTATTAGTTTTTTAATAAAATGTAAAAGAAAATGAATTAAACTCAAGATATGAGTAGAAAATTTGTTTAGTTTTAAATTTACAAATGAAGTAATGTTTATTACCCCTTAGCCAAACATACTGTATGTAATATAAATGATTAAGAGGGGTATACAGTGTGTGTTTATCGAAAATGTGTTTTGATATATGTTTTTCACAAAAAATGAGCCAATGCCAATGAGTTTGAGTTAGAAAAAATATTTTTTTAGTATCATTTGAAGAAAAATGAAAACGGGTCCCACAGACCCAAACGCCACACAAGGGTTAAGAAAAAAAAGAAACATGAAATCATGCAAACAACTAACAAAATCTGATATAATCTTATAGTTGGGTTCAAGCTCCTCCACTAATTTTGTTAGAGCAACAGTTTGTCAACTACTCTGAAAGGTGCAGCAAATATTGGTTAAGAGGATCCTAAGCCTGTAGATCACAATGTTACACACAGACAGTATTTGTAGAGTCTTGATTTTGTGTGCTCAGACAATCGAGTCAGATGATGTACTTAACTGTAAATTCACCTCCAGATTTTTTATAGGTATATGTATGAGTAAAATGAGCATTGTTTTTTTTTTATTTTATAAACTATGCACAACATTTCTCCTAAATTTCAAATAAAATTATTGTTAGTTGGATCATTTATTTGCAGAAAATGAGAAATGGTCAAAATAGCAAAAAAGATGCAGAGCTTTCAGACCTCAAATAATGCAAAGAAAACAAGTATATATATTTATTTCGAAACAACAATACAAATTGTTTTCTAATGTTTTTATTGTTATCAATATTTTTATAATGTTTTCATTGAAAACCTCCGGAATGTAGTCAATAGAAATATGGATGGTCACAAACCGTCAAAGAAAGTTGAGCTGATTTCATTTTTGTTTTCATTTAAGAGTGGCATAAGGTCACTCAAAAGCAGAGTGGAAGACTGGTGGAGAGCATCCCAAGATGCAAGGAAGCTGTAATCTACCAAATCTTGTGTAAGCCCCCAAACCACTAGGCCCATACAATACCACCCTCTAATAATTCCCAAAGCAATTAAACAAACAACACTACTGCCTAGGGGTAGTAGGTAGTACCAACTGACTCGGTCCCCACTCAGGTTTGGATAAATAGTGGAGGATTACCCAAGGTGAAATAAGAGAAAGATGATGACGTTTCACAATGTGTCTTTATTAGAAAATCTTAAAAAAAAACAACAACTCGTTTGCTCACATGAATTGACCCAAATCCACAATTGGCAGTGTTAATAAAGGAATTAATTGCCTGGTAGCTTGAACGTGGGAAAACTAGTAGTATAATACCCCAAAAGAAAATAAGCAAAAATTTACAAGAGTTTTAAGGGCTCAATTATAACCAAATACTTCAAAAAAATAATATAAATAAAATAGATAACACAACAAACTCAAAATCAAACAAATTCAAAATTAACTTAAAGAAAACACACTCCACCCCAAAAGAGAACCCTCACGACTTGTACCTCAGCTTAGTTAACACGAGATTATAATAATACCACCTCCCACCAGGCCCCACACTGTCCAACTGGTTCAATTGAATGTGATGCAATTTTAATTTAAAACAGAATTGGCACTCAAGTCAATTAACGTTTACTACCTTTAAAACCCAATCTTTAATATATTTTACTATTAAAAGTTTCAAGGGGAAGGAAAGAACAATAATTAATTTTCACTGGCCAGGGATACTCCTATAAAGGAGAAAGCACACCATTAGCACTTTACAGCTCTAAAACTTTTCTTTCATTAAACTAATTTAAAACATGAACCTACCTATATTCTAAACATTCTATATATCTGCCTTGGAAGGGCTCCACTTCCCTTGTTACTGCTGTCCACTACTGGATGTTACTGCTTTAAAACATAAAAAAAAAAAAAAAAAAATAAGCATGCTGTATGATTTAATTTTACCTGCAGCCCACAAAATAACAAACAGAAACATCAGATACCTGTATCTGGACTTCCACAATGCACACTGGCTCACCGGCATACACAGGGCTGCAGTTCACTACAAAATAGGCTCTTATTCCACACTGTAAAACAAGTGCATACTTTTAAAACTAGCCACAAAGGCATACTAGCTTAACTTCTCACAAAACAGGTTAAAACAATTATTAAATACCTGTATCTGGACTCCCACAATGTGTACCGGATTCACTGGTGCACAACGGCTGACTTCTCCAGCCCTACCACACTCCAAACCAACCGAATGAAGTACCAAAAACGCTGCTCTGAAGTTTCAGCCCTCCGTGCTACCTGCACATATCCCTGGCAGTGAGCCAAAAAGATCGCTGAGCAAAATCCCACAATCCTTTTAAAGAATGGCGGCTACACACTTCTAACCAAACGAGAGTTAAACAAAGTCTCACGAGACTTAAACCAAAGCCTGCAAGCCTTAAGACATTTGTAGTGCACTGCCTCCCTCTACTGGAGAACCTCAAGAGTACACTACCAGCTTCACTCACCATAACCCCATTACAGGTTACACTTGATTTCTGAACTCTCAAACAGTATTACACACATTACTTTTGCTGTTTCTGAACATGAACTTGTTTTCTTTTCATTATTTGAGGTCTTATTTTGACCATTTCTCATTTTGTGCAAATAAAAGTTCTATATGAACAATGTTGTTTTATTCTATAAACTACTGAAAAATATTTCTTTGGAATTTGGAAGAAAAGTTATCAGTAGTTTATAGAATAAAACAACAATGTTTATTTTACAAAAATACCTCTTTTTCTTGAGCACCCTAATTTTTTGTGAGAATAGTGGCTATCCTAAACTAATCAGATGGTCCAATTTATCATATATATATTTTTTCCTTTTGCAGTTGTTGACAAGTTTCTCCTGGAGAGCAGGACTAATAAAAAAATCCTGCAGTATGGCCTTAAGGGTCGCGCTCTGGAAAAAACGAAAAGCATTAAAGTAGAAAATGTGCATGGTACATACGTTAAAGACCTGCTAGAACTCTACTTTGAAAAGTATGTTGAGGTGGAAAGAACTGTCATGATTCCAGAGGAGGAAGCTGCCATTGTCACTTTACGACATCACTCAGGTACATCACTCAAGCTCTTAATTTTATACAGTGATTTTTCAACCAAGTTGAATGTGAGGAAAGCTTGAGTTTTAAATGAATTAAACATCTTACATCACTTTTGTTTTAGATGTGGAGAAAATTCTGGGGATGAAACATCAAATTGACCGCAAACAAGTCAATGTTTATCCGTATTTCACGTCTTTGGGTACAGCCTTGTATGGCAAAGACAGACCAACATGGAGTCTGCCCAAACCGTTCACAGAGAAGATCCATCCTGCAATCAAAGAATTCCTTGATAAGCAGGGATTAATATCTTCCATCTGTGATCAGATGAGCACTTATTTCTGTGATGTAACTATGGATAGAGCTGAAGTCCAGATCAGCCCTCTTCCCTCACTCCTAAAGCAGAAAGATTTAACCAAGACACAGATAGACAGCTGGAAGCAAAATGTTACAGATGGCTTTAGAACCATTGTCTCCAATTATGCTGTTTTTGAGCATGCAGTGATGCCTTCTATGTGGGCAACTGTAGAGAAAGACGTCCGATCCGTAGTAAAAGACAAAGCTTTCATGAGAATGGATGGTGGAGTCCTGACAATAGCAGGAATGGCTCAAGACATTAACTTCCTGAAACAGATTTTGGAAGAGGTTTTAAAGAAAACATCAAACCAGATGGAACGGGACAAGAACACTGCCTCAGACACCATGGAAATGTCCTCTGCCATGTTCTCATTGCTCATTCAGGAGGGTCTGCAGCACAGTGCTAAAGCCAAATACCCAGAGCTGAAATTCTCACACAGAAAAGACACTAATCAGTTAGTATTGCAGGGTCTTCAATTGGAAATTATTGACATCAAAAATTGGATCCTAGAAAGGAAAATGAGCATGAAACAGAAGACTCTGAGAATAGAGCCTTCATTGCTGGAGTTCCTGAGATCAGTTGACTGTGATGAGATGTCTGGAGACTTATTTACAACCAAAGGAATTAGCTCAGTCTACAAAGTTCAAAATGGAGATGTTGTATTAATGGGAAGCACAGACTCTGCTCTTTCTCAGGCAGAAAAGCGACTTCAAACGATGCTTACATCCAGAACCCTGTCTTTGGAGGACCAAGCAGTGCTTGAAAAGCGAGAATGGCGTTCTCTCAGAAACAATTTGAGTGACACATACAACTCATCCAAGAAGAAAACTGTGATGATAATACCCTCAAGAAATGGAGACACACTGGTAGTGTCTGGCTTCAATGAACCTGTCTTGGAAGTCAGCAGGAATTTAGAGCAATTCGTTAATGAACACTCAAGGGTCGAAAAGGTCATTCGTGTCAAGTCTTGCGCTGTGGTGAAATTCATGATTGAGAAAAAGTCTGAGGTCTGGAAGAAATTCGTAGAGTCCAATGAAGTGAAAGTACATTTTGACCCAAGGAGACCATTGATCCGACTGTCTGGAGAGCGTGGACATGTCCAACCAGTCATGGGGAATTTTCAGGAAATTGCTAAATCCCTCCACACTGATAGAATGATAATAAACAAGGCAGGTGCCAAAAAGTTCTTTCGGGAACAGAGAGCCATGTTCCAGATGATGATAAAGGAAAATAGATTTGTGGTTGTTCTTGAGGAAGGTCACATGCTGGAAGAGGATGAAGAAGATGAAGATCATTATGACAGTGACAGACAGGACGATTTTGCACAGTTGTCCTGTAAGGTCCAATTGCCTGATGGGGTTACCATCACAGTCAGAAAAGCTGATATCTGTCAGTTAAAAGTGGATGCTGTGGTCAACGCTGCCAACGAAGACCTGAAGCACATTGGCGGTTTGGCTTTGGCACTCCTGAAAGCTGCTGGACCAAGTTTACAAGATGAGAGTGATCGATACGTAGCTGTAAATGGACAGGTGCAACCTGGTAACGCCATCACTACTGGAGCTGGTCGTCTTCCGTGCAAATATGTGGTGCATGCTGTTGGTCCCCGCTTCTCAGATACTGACAAGTTTACAGCAGTGAGACGACTGAGGCAGGCTGTGAGGGAAAGTTTAAATCAAGCTGTGGAAAACAAGTGCTCCTCCATTGCAGTCCCAGCCATCAGCTCAGGAATATTTGGCTTTCCTCTGGAACTCTGCTCTGAAACGATTGCGAAGGAACTGCATGCTTATGTTGAAGATCAAAAACGTCAGAGGGGCAGAAGGTTAACTGAGATTCATCTGGTGGACAATAATGCCAACACTGTAAATGCCATGGCTCAGGCTATTAGGAAGGAATTTGCAGATTTCAACCCAGAGATGACCTTTCCAGAGCATAGGGGATCCTATGGGGCAGGCAGCCGTGGACATGGTAGTAGTGGCAAGAGTTATCGTGGACGTAACACCCAAGGTCAGGGATATGGTGGTCGAGGTGCTTATGGCCATGATAGCACTGAGCCAAGAAATTATGAGCAACACATTCACAGAACAAAGGAACCTTCAAAATTTGAAACTCAAGGAAGGTTCCCGAGGCAAGACTCAAACCATTCATCCAGACCCCTTGAAAAGCAATCCACACAAGAGGGACTGAAAGTCAATCTGAGAAAAGGGAACATCCAGGATGCAACTGTAAGTGAGCTTTTCAACATATATATAATCACATGGTCTGGTAATAAAAAAAACTGATGATTTTTATTTAATAACACAATCACCACATGATGTATACATTATCAACAACATAAATTAACATGTTCTCTTTACCATTCATTCCACAGTCTGATGTCATTGTCAATAGCATCGCAGAAGATGTGAATCTCAGCACAGGTGCTGTCACTAAAGCACTCCTAGATGCTGCTGGTCCTCAACTTCAGTCAGAAGCTAATTCTTATCTTACTTCTTTTGGATTATCGAGGCTAAATTATGGTGACATTGTGGACACTGCTGGATACAACCTAAACTGTCGAAAGGTTTACCATGCTGTTTGTCCTTTTTGGAAAGGAGGATCTGGTTCAGAAACTGAGGTGATTCTGAGAGCTTTATGACTATGCTTAATCCATATTTAACATTTCCAAATGAACAGTGATCAATGTTCTACAGACATTTATTCATGAAACTGATATACATTGTGTATTTTTATTTAAACAGACACTGAAACAGATCGTTGAAAACTGCCTTAAAAAAGCAGAACAGGAGAGAATGACTTCGCTTTCCTTCCCGGCTCTTGGTACGGGGAACCTTCGCTTTCCTAAAGACTTGGTGTCCAGAATGCTGCTAGGAGCGATTCACGACTTTAGTGCCAAGTTCACTCCTCGACACCTTCAAGAAGTGACTGTGGTTGTGCACCCTTCAGATAATGAGACTGTACAGGTACTGGATTAAACAGCTCTTTTCTCATTGGAAGTTGTGTGAAATGTTTCTGTCTTGTAATATTTGTATTTTCTTTTCTGCTCATCAGTGTTTCATAAAGAGCTTTAGAGGTGGGAGGCCAGGTCCCATCACTAACAGTGCACAAGCTGGTCAACAATCGTCAACTAAAAAATCACATGCGAAGCCTTCACAGTCTCCTGGTGAGTTTCTCATGCATTTACCCATCACATTTATTGTCACCTTCATTTCCTTTAGTGTTTAGGGGTTAATTAGCTAAGATGTTTTTTTTTTTTTGAACTAAAGACGTTAATATATATATAAAAAAACGTTCCTCAGATTGTATTGAGTAGTTTAGTTTTAAAGGACACTATCTTACAACCTGTGCAAGAGATGTGGCAATGCTTATTGGTATCTTACACCCCGCCAACAGTCTATTATCATGCCTTCTGCTACACATGCCTTCTGCTTCGTGTATCATGCCAGTGCTACACGAAGTGTGGTGTGTTCAGGCAAATTTCTGCTACATTGCTATCTTGGCAACGGAAAACGCTGGTGTGCCACTAACTGAATACAACCTAGACGGATGTCAACAGTCTCTGTCAACAGTCCCTGACATTCAGGGCCCTATTTTGCGATCTATAGATGAGAAATCAACCGTGCACCATTGCAACTTAACTTAGGGTGTGTCAGTGTGTTTTTGGTATCTTGACGACAGGAAAAGTACACCCTGCAAGTATACCAATCAACATATCATTTGCCATTCCCTTTAAGAGCCAGGTGCGCTCTGACTTTGGCAGATTGGTATTTTAATGGCGCAGCTGACTATTGACTGTTGCCAAGGTTGTTTTCAGTCAGTGGTGCTCCTGTGTTTTCCAAAGAAAAGACAGCAATACACAGAAAATTACCTGAATACCCCTAACTTTGGTGGTTTAGATGGTTTGTGGGATGTAATAAAGCAATGAGCATCACAATGTGCCCAGCACAGGTTGTAAGATAGGGCCCACATTGCTGTCTTGGCACTGAATTGACACAGGTGTGTGCTCAATATTTGCAAAACAAACACATGTACACGCAGAAGCGCACAAAAATCCTACTAACATGCAGAATATGTGCCAAAATGAAATGCGAAACCAATATTACTCTATTCACTGCACTTGATCTCTTTATTGAAAAATAATAAGCCCGCAGGTCTTTAAAAAGTCTTAAAATGTCTAAAATTATCTTAAAAATGTCTTAAATATACTGGAAATTTGCTGTAGGTATTACATTTTCAGATGGTGCATTTAATGCTGGTGGGAAAACACAGTGGCCCACCTTGAACGTCTAATCTGGGTAGAGAACTAACGTTAACGGAGAGCTAGCTAACATTAGCAGCAAGCTAGATGGCATATTAACGTTAGCAGCGAGGTAGCTACGTTGCTGAGGAGAGAACTAAGGTTAGTGGAGAGCTAGCTAACATTAGTGGAGAGCTAGCTAACATTAGTAGTAACCTAGCAATGTTACTGAAGGAGAAGTAAGGTTAGCGGAGAGCTAGCTAACATTAGTGGAGAGCTAGCTAACATTAGCAGTAACCTAGCAATGTTACTGAAAGAGAAGTAAGGTTAGCGGAGAGCTAGCTAACATTAGTGGTGAGCTAGCTTACATACTGACCTTACCAGAGGGTTATCTAAGTTACCGGGAAGAGAACTAAGGTAAACGGAGAGCTAGCTAACACAGTAACTTTAGCAGCAAGTTAGCTAACACAGTAACTTTAGCGGCGAGCTACCTAATGCTACTGGGGAGAGAATAAAATTTAGGGGAGAGCTAGTGAACTTTAGCGGCAGGCTAGCTAAAATGCTAACAAACAAACGTTATCAGCGAGCTAGCTAACTGGAGGGTTAAATAAGTCTTGACTAAGACTATAATAAATAAATCATTTTAGGCTGCATTTTACAACTTAGGTCCTGGAATGTGTCCATTGGAGATCCTCTTTGTGCCCTCTTTTGTGTCTAAAAAATTAGACAATTAAGCTAATCAAACTAATAATTTATCCTTACCCTGTAATATACCAGGACTGTTTGGTGTGGTCTCCACTTCTACCCTTGGAGTGCACAAAGTGCAGGTGGGACGTGTGACCCTGGAGGTGTCATCCGGCAACATCACCAAAGAGAAAAGTGATGCCATTGTTAACTCCTCTAACTCAACGTTCTCTTTAAAATCAGGTAAGCACGTTTTATAGCACTGTTGCTTTTTAATAGAGTCAGTTTGATATCTTTATTTGGGCTGTAATTATTCATCATAAAACAATAACTATTTACAATCGAGGTTTGTCACTTATGTCACTTTCTACTTAGTTTGTTTTCTGATCTGTGTCAACTTAGGAGTCTCCAAAGCCATTTTAGATGCTGCTGGACCACAGGTGGAACAAGAATGTGCACAGGCTGGTTTGTGAACCCTTTCAGTTCATTTTGTCTATGCCAGTACCGTAATTAACATTCTGATAATTAATGAGCCTTTGTTTGTTTTGTACGTTCCTCAGTGAAAGGAAGTCTTCAGCAAAAGGAACACATAATGACCTCTGGAGGGCAACTTCCGTGCAAACACATCATCCACGTCATTGGCCGAAACAGTGCTGCAGCCATCAATAATGTTGTTTACTCCGTCTTGAAGTTGTGTGATGAAAATAAGTTCTCATCTGTTGCCTTCCCTGCACTTGGCACAGGTAGATCACAGTGATCACGATCATTTTACTGCTTGTATTCTGGTTCTCTATAGTATTGTAGGCAACGTTGCCAAAAACATCATCAAACTCTTTCTGAAAAAGTCATTTTTCTTGACGTCTCAACGATTAGGTCAAGGTGGGATCAGTCCTTCTGTCGTCGCTGATGCCATGATTGATGCCGTGGTAGAGTTTGTGAAAAAGAAAAAAGCACAACATTTACAGAGTGTGAAGTTCCTGATATTCCAAGGATCCATGGTGTCGGATTTCCACCAAAGCATGCTGAGGAGGCAGCAGGAGGGTGTGGAGGAGGACAACACTGTGATTGGCTGGATAAAAGGTTAGTGGACATATGCAGTGATGTTACACAGACATTTCATTTCATATCTTGGTCACATAGTTAAAGATGGTCACACTTGGTTAAATAGTGAGTCAGCATAACATACTCAACACTGCTTCCCTTTTCATTTCTTTGAATATTACAAAAAAGGAAAATTTGATGCCGTGACCAACTACTTTGCGGGCGGCAATCCAGAAGCATCCATAAATGAGGACTTTGTGATGGTGGGGGAGGAGTTTGAGCCGGCTGTAATTCAGCTGTGTGGAGAAAGCCAGTGGGACCTGAGGGATGCCAAGGAACTGATCAATGGTTTCTTAGAGAGGGAGCATACCAGTTTAAACCTCCAGGACTCCGCCATCAACCATTTCTCCAGGGAGGATGTAGAGGTACTGAACAGTCTCCAAAGAGATCTCACAGTCAGCATCCATCTGAACAAGAGCGGCCCAGAGAGGTTCATCACTGTGGAGGGCCTGTCCAAAGATGTGCTCAAGGCTGAGCGCACCATCCAGGACATGATCCGGAAAGTGGACAAGAATGAGGCTCGCAAACGGGATGCCTTCATTGTCGGCAGCATGGTAGAGTGGCAGTATCTCGACAATAAAGAGAATAAACTCAAAGCCTTTGACTATTTGACTAACTATGACCTGGAAGAAGCCTTTAGACAAAAACTGCCTCGCATAAGGATTAGGATCAACAACGAGATGTGTGACGTTGATATAGCTGGAAAAAACGCTACTGGGAAAAGTGGTCAGATTGAGTTGAAGAGGGTTGACAGAAAAGGTAAGATACTTTAAGTGGTATTTCCTTATATTCCATGTTCTTCATTTGATTTGCAGACTGACTGACATTTTTGTGATTGCATTTTTGTAGAACAAACCTCTGAGCCGCTGCCCAGTCACTGGGAGGACATGACGGGAAGCTTTGTTAAACGGGTCCAAATTCAGTCAGGCTCCCAGGAATACACAGATGTTGAGAAGGAGTTCAGAAGAACTGGACTGAACAATAATATCCTTAAAGTAAGAGTGGTTTTTGTCTAGTCAACTATATACAGTGGCAAAAACGTGTGTATGTGAACCCTGTGGAATTCTGTGTTTTTCTGCATTAATTTGACATAAAATGTCAAAAAATGTGCTTAGTTCAAAAATATAATGTGCCTAAAGTAATATCCCTAAAGATGTATGATCTTGCAGATCTGTAGTGAACATTTTTATTCAGTGCTCAAAGTGGTAGTGAAAAAAGTAAGTGAACCCTTGTAATCTGTCACGAATGAAGAGGGATGGATGTAATTGCAGAATATTTATAGAAATATATATTTATTAAATAAACAAACAAATAAACAAACGAACTTAAACCAAAGCTACACTGAAAACAAACAGAAAACAAACACGAGTAAACGCAAGACAAAAATACAAGACTGAAATAACTAAAATAACAAAGAGAGGATTTAAGAATAATCAAAACTAAGAAAACACTAATACTAGAAACAAAAACCAACCTCACACATACACAGCAAGGTATCACACAAAAGACTCCACACCGAACACTGAAACAGAGAAGCTTATATGCACAGGGAGAGTGAGGAACACCTGGGCCAAGATAATGAGGGGGCGGGGTTACAAACACTGCACAAGGTGAGATCACTAATGGTTAGGGCGGTGCTAGGGTGGAGACAAAACAGTAACAAAACAATGCCATGTGCTCAAAAAGGCACATGGCTACGAACACAAGACAGGAAAACAGAGGGCAGGAGCACAGAAAACCAAAAGAGGGAAAAACACAGGACAGACACAGGTGTGACATAATCAAGTGTAATCAATAGCTGGTTAATCCCCAGCAAAAAACCTCAACCAGCCACTACTTTTAGCTGTGGATCAGAGCTGCATGTGGTTCATGAGGAATTTAAAAGCATTCTTCCTTAAAGTTATTACTTTAGTTCTGTCATAATCCTTAAGTGTACAGCTCACTTCAAATCAAATCTATAATATCTGAGATCTGGGTTCTGACTTCCATTCCAAAAGGTAGATTTTGTTTTTCATAAGCCATTCTGTTGTTGGCTTGCTCTGGTGTTCTGGGTCATTGTCCTGGTGCATCACCCAACTTCTACAGCGTTGATGTACAGAGCTGAGAGTGCCTGATGTACAGGCACTCTCACATCATCCTGTATTTTTTTAATTTAATTAATTTAATTTTAATTAATTAATTTTTTAATTTAACTAATTTAATTAGAGTCTAAAAGCGGAGAGAGTGCGCATTTATAGCGCATAAAAACGGGCCAAAGAGAAGCGGAGAGGGTGCGCTGAAAGTAATCAGGAAAATGTATTATTTAAAGTGGTATATTTAATTATTTGTTTTATTACAGAGTGTGGCCCGTGACTTCAAATATATTTCTCCTTCTGGCCCCCAACAAAAAAAGTTTGGACACCCCTGCTCTATAGAGTTTAGGTTTGAAGACATGCTTGGCCAGTCCAGCCTCTTTACCCTTAGTTTTTTTAGCAAGGCACTGGTCGTCTTAAAGGTGTGTTTGAGGTCATTGTCATATCGAAATACTGCCCTGCAGCCCAGTTTCCGAAGTGAAACTGCTTTGCTGATAATGATAAAGAAATTGTTAATGGCTGTGTTGAGGTATTTTAAATTAGCACAGCTAATTTACACTGTTATACAAGCTGTACACTGACTGATGTTACATGGTATCAAAGTGTTATATCTTCAGTGTTGTTGCATGAAAAGATATAATGCAGGATTTACAAAAGTGAGAAAAGTAAGTACAGATTTGTACCTAAAAGAGTACAAAGCTTGTCGCTGGGGCTGTACCTTACAAAAAAGATACTTTTCAGTGAAAGTCCTTTTTTGTACCCATGGTTTTTGTGCCAGAAAACATTAAAAAGTTTTTAAACATTATCATCAACTATAACAAATATGTGTCAAAAACTTGATGATCCAAAATTGTCTGACTTTCAAATGAAAAATGTCCAATTAAAATATATATTGTTCATTAGTACAGTGGTACAGAATACAGAATGTACCTTTTGTCTGGTTAAATTGTACAAATTTGTACTTATTGCTGTTAGAAATGACTTTGTATTTCAAAGGGAACAAATCTGACCCTGTAAAGACCAATATTGTACCTTTGAGGGTACAATTATTAAGAATGTTCCTTTGAGTACAAAAAAGTACTCATCTCGTACCTCTGTTTTTAGAGTGAATTGTAATCATTCTGATTATTCATTGATTCTTATGAAATTAAGGATATTACAAATAATAATTTTCTAACATGTTTAGAGAAACAGTCCCTACTGTCCAGCCATAACTTACTCCACTAGATTTGTGAAAATTGCTGTGAGAATGTGATTGCATTCAGCGACAAGAGCATTAGTGAGCTCAAGATGATGAAGATCATTCCCAATTAATTCCAATTATTTATCACAATTACTGGATAGAGTTCCATCACTCCCGAAACATGATGTTTCATTGCACCACAGCTCCACACCACAGTGCTGGGGTATTTATAACCCTCTATCTCATACCTTTCTTTAGGCACAGTGCCAATATGTTCACGTTTATTTGTGTCAGAGAGTTCTATTCTATTGGCAATGCTGTTTGACAGATATTAGTTATATAAGTGTTTGTTTGCAGAGGGTTAAGTAATGAGATTAATTTTGGTTTGTTTTTACTCCTGTGTGATGTTCTCAGATTGAGAGAGTACAGAACAGCACTCTGTGGAAGAACTACATGATCCAGAGGAGTCATTTGGATGATAAGAACAAGCACAACAACAATGAAAGGAAGCTTTTCCATGGTACCGGAGCTGATAATATTGATAAGATCGACAAACATGGCTTCAATCGGAGCTACGCTGGGATGCACGGTATAATATATAGAATCTGTCTGTGATAAGCCAATTAACTGCATTTATTTAGTAATGTGTTTCTCAATCTCTCTTTTTTGTTTTCTCTTCTGCTAAGGTGCCATGTATGGTAATGGTGTGTATTTTGCTGTTGACCCAGTTTACTCAGCTCAAGGCTACGCCAAGCCAGACCAGCTTGGTCATAAGCGCATGTATCTGGCCAGAGTTCTGGTCGGTGACTACACCACAGGGAAGTCGGGTCTTATTTCACCTCCAGCCAAGAGCTCGGGTGCCACGGATTTATACGACAGCGTCACTGATAATCAACAAAACCCAACTATGTTTGTGATCTTTCATGATGTGCAGGCATACCCAGAATACTTGATCATATTCCAGTAGATGTGGCTTTTATGCATTTTTATCTGATCGTGTCTCCGAAATTCTAAAATTCTAATAGATTATTCAAGACTAAATGCAATGTCAACAAAATGTTTAATTGAAAAAAAAAAAAACAGCTATACTGATTTGCTATTTCATCCTTAGATATTTGTGGCTTAATATTTTTCCTTAAGGGTTTTCAGTGGGTCATATAACAGTGTATAACAGATATACGCAGTATGGATTATAAACACCACATGTTATCAAATCTTAAATTCAACAGCATCAATGAGGTTATTATACTTATATAAGTGTTTATACTGAAACGTTTTTAATCTCTGAGTAGTGTGTGTTGTGTGAATTACCTGAAGCTTTTTTTTGTAATTGTGCTTTGCAATACTTTTCAGCTCCACTAAAGGGCAGTAAATACACATGCAACAAGATCATGCACTGACGAACGTACAAAGCAATGCACTACAAATTTTCAGAACATAGTTTCCTTCTTTTTTTTTATCATATGCAATTATTATAGCTTTGTAAATGGGAAACAGATCGCTTATAAAAAAAAATGGCAACATTTAACAATAATTCATGTTTGTAAAAGCTCCCATATACAAGTTTTTACACGAATACATTGCCCACTGTCTCTGGTGTGACTTAGTGATTTAGTCTCTTCTTCAATCTTGTCAGGATTAATTAGATTGTTTATACAAAGGCGTTTTTTTTTGGGGGGTCAAATGTATCCCTGACCACTTCTAAAATGTTTTCTTTTCTGTCTGAGACACACTGGACCATATTCACAGCTGTAATCAGTGGTGTCAATCTATAGTAAGATGACCAGGATGTATCTGAATGCAAGGGACCTTTAGAGAAAAAAACTGTTAGTGGTGTTTTAAAACTGCAATTAGTATGAATGTTTTGCCTGGTAATGAGATTGCACAATAATAAAAAATAAAAAAAATCAGTATAACAGTTGGCCATTTGCATGTTTTGTGATTTTTTTTTAATTATTTTTACCAAGACAGAAGTCAAGCTATTCAGCTACTTTGTAAACATTGTTAACGACAAGCTGAGTAAAAAAAACGAAGATTAAAAGATTCAAAGACTCAAACAGTAGTTTATTGGGTTACACTTTAAAATAAGACTACCCTTATAAAGGATTTATGAATGGTTTATAAATGAATAAATAGAGTTCATTAATGGTTATTAATTAGGTTGCAAATACTTTAAACCCCATTAATAAGCAGTTAATGAATATATAACACATACAGTGAGCTTAAAATTAGCAAAATAATGATTCCACACTCATTCATGCTGTCAAAGGTCAGATCTTTCTAGATACTGATTTTACTTTGTGTTTTCCATCAATCAGCATTAAATCTGTCATATTAATATATTTCTAAGTATGTGTAACTATTTACCATAAACCAAATGACTAAGTTGCTTTTTAAATTGATGTGTTTTAACTGCTTATCAATGGTTGTTCAATGGTTGTTCAGCCTAATCAATAAAAGGTGATAAGTGATAATAACCCATTTATAAATCCTTTATAAAGGTAGTCTTATCTTAAAGTTCTACCGTTTATTGTCATGTGAACAGCAAGGTAACAAGTTTTTTTTTCATACAATGAATGTATTTCTTTGCTCCTTACGAAATATGCCACATAAAAAGAAAAGTAGATTTATAGAATAAAGCAAAAATATAATAAACTAACTCAATATAAATATTAAAATATTACACTGATGTTAAATTTACATAAAAAACTGCAATATATACATGATTAAAGTAATGCATGATATGGATATTATTTACAAGTAAGAACAAGATTATCTACAGCAATGAGATACGACAAAAGTGCAAAAGGTTGAGTAGTGCATTTATAAACGTTGTTGCAGTAAAGTGATTGTGTGTCTTAGAGAAATGTCAGTGACACGTACCTAGGGTGACCATATTTTCATTTGCGTTGAGAGGTGGAGCGTTGTGTGTGTGCTCTTACTGTAAGACTGCACCGGAAGGGGGGAGAGGGAGGGCTCCACGCTGACAGTTACGCTGTCTACTGCTCTCTGGTCCAATGGAGGTAATTTAAAAAACAGGACATTTCCTCACTTTTTGAAAAAAAAAAAAAAAACAAGGACGCCCGGGACAGGACGTGAAATACGGACATGTCCGGGGAAATACGGACGTTTGGTCACCCTACATGTACCGTCATCCTGAAGGCAGAGGTGTGAACAGATTGTGATGGGGTTGGGTAGAGTCTTAAAGGATGGAGTCTCCTGTGGACTCTCTTGTGGTAGATGCACTGCAGAAAGGTCAGTGGAGTCACAAAGCAATTTTAAAATAATTCTGTTTTTTTCTAAAGAAAATAAACTTTTATACCACATCAACACCAAATGAATATATGTGAAAATGTTATTACCCTTTTACTGAGTAAACCAAATGTACTGGATACATGGGAACAGTTAAAACAGACAAGACTTAATAACTGCGAGGCCTGTTGAATCCAAACACCCCTTCCTGATATGCTGGAAAACCAGCGGGTTAACCTGGTTAACCAGCTTTGCATTTGACCTCCAGCAATTCATGCCCAGATTGTCCATGCTTGTCATCAACTTGTCCATTGTCATACACATGACTTTCATTGTTTATTGCGTTCAGTTTATAAATAATCACTACTGTAACCAATACTAATATATATCACTAAGATTCAAGTTCAGGCAAGGTTCATTGGGTTGTGGTTGAATGTGGGTGGGGTGAGATGGGTGTGGATGGGATTTAAAAGGGGTAGTAAAACACTGTCTGTTTGTAATGCACTAAATTGTTATATCTGTTATCTACAAAACTAATAACACATATGTTTAACTAATTAATCTCAGGCATCTTTATTTTTTTTAAAAGCCAAAGATGTTTACATTTTTCTCAGTCTTGTTACCAAAACTCATGTGACATTTAAAAAATATGTTTAAAAGCAAGTCCACTAATTCCTTTGGTTTTTCTCAACACACTAAGAAACATAAGTACAGATTTCTACCTAAAAGAGTACAAAGCTTGTCGCTGGGGCTGTACCTTATATTGATGTACAATAGAGTACCTTTTAGTGAAAGTGTCTTTTTTCATACCCATGTTTTTTGTACCAGTTAATATTAACTAATATTAATAAAAGATTATAAACATTATCATCAACTGAATATGTGTCAAGAACTTGATAATTCAAAATAATTATTATATATATATATTGTGGTAACACTTTATAATACTGTTCCATAGTTAATAGGTAACTAAGCAGGAACTAAGCAGTAACTAATTAATAGTGCTGCATTAACACCTAAATATTTTCTATTAACTACCAGGGAGTACTGAATAATTACTCAGTAGATAGTACTGAACTAATGATTATAGTAGTTCACTATTAACTCCACAATAATTACTGAGACTTACATATCTCCCAGAGAACTACTTACTA
The DNA here is from genome assembly GCF_023375975.1 of Astyanax mexicanus. Classification (NCBI taxonomy): domain Eukaryota; kingdom Metazoa; phylum Chordata; class Actinopteri; order Characiformes; family Acestrorhamphidae; genus Astyanax; species Astyanax mexicanus. The sequence goes on along the minus strand of NC_064427.1, from coordinate 9,426,092 downwards.
ATGATGTCTTCTTTATAATAACTATTCATTAATTACTGCTCAAATCAGCATTAATTACTGAAAACCCTTAGATGCCACCTGGGGAACTATAGATCTAAATCAGGCATATTTGAGTTAAATGCATATTAATTGAAGGCATATTTGAATTAAGCAAGTGACACCATTTGTAGTAGTGGTAACCTTAATTACCTTATTATCCTCAGTTACTTCCAAATATTAGCAACATATAGTAAAATACTACAGTGTGTATTACTCTGCTTAACCATCAATTTTTGGAAGAAAAAAACAACATTATAACGTAATATTATTGCATAGAAGACATTGATGAAAGTTCTCCAGAAGGCATCTAAGACTCTAAGAATGACTGTAAGACTGTAATAATGTAACAATTATTGCTTTAATACTAGGTATCAGCCTTATAAAAGTGTATCTTCACCCTTTGCAGTCTCACAGAGATTTATTTAACTGCGCACTATTAGGGCAATTACGGTAATTTCACAGCGGACGCAGCTCTCTAGGTCCTTCGCTGCTGCTGCTGCTGGAAGAGGATTAAGAGAGACTCTGCTGCTTTCATATTTCTGTATTTGATTAAAAATAAACTAGTAATCAAGATATTTACCCCCGGATCAGAGGAGGATTCTTTGTGGGTTGTTAACCAGCTTTAGGATGTGTGTTAGCTAGCTAAGTTAGCTAAGTTGTGTGTGTAGTTAGCGTTAGCCAGCTAAGTTAGCTAGGTTATGTGTGTGTTAGTTAACTGGCTAAGTTAGCTAGGTTATGTGTGTGTTTGTTAACTGGCTAAGTTAACTAGGTTATGTGTGTGTTAGTTAGCTAGTTTAAATGTGTGTTAGTTAGCTAGGTTATGTGTGTTCGTTTGCTAGCTAAGTTAACTTTTATATGTGGGTTAGTTAGCTAGGTTATATGTGTGTTAGTTAGCAAGCTAAGTTAGCTAGGGGAAATGTGTGTGTGTTAGCTAGGTTAATTGTGTGTTATTATTAAGTTGGCTTGTCAAAGCCAACTTACTGTTCTTCTTATTCTTCTTATTATTATTATTATTAAGTTGGCTTGTCAAAGCCAACTTATAGTTCTTCTTATTCTTCTTATTAAGTTGGCTTGGAAAAGCCAACTTACTGTTCTTCTTATTCTTCTTATTATTAAGTTGGCTTGTCAAAGCCAACTTACTGTTCTTCTTATTCTTCTTATTATTATTATTATTATTCTACGCTAAAATTTCTCAACGCTACTCCTCCTACAGTTTTCGAGCTAGAACCACCAAACTTCACAGGATGGTAGAACCCATAGCCACTTAAGTTGCTTGTGCTTTTCTAAGCGATCGGAGAACCAGGGTTCTAGCACGGTTCCGTCAAAGTCACTTTTTTCCCCATAGACTTCCATTAACACTTTTTTCAAACTGCTGTAAAAGTCACAATTTTCAAGCTAGTACCACGAAATTCACAAGACATACAGAACTTGCAGAGACGTTTCAGACGATATGCTGATCTCACCGATACGATTTGCGGTTTTCGTAAAATTATCGTACGAACTTTCCCCATAGGAATGAATGGGCGGAATGTTGGCCATCTCACACACACCAGCCGATCCTGCGCACGGCCCCCCTCTCTGCCCTGCTCCTCAGTACTGTATCTGTATGGAGAAGATACTGCTGAACACAACCCACACCAGAACCAATACCACACTACACACACCCCACACCACACACACGCACACACCACACATACACCACACTACACACACTCACCACACGACACACAGTCCACTCCCCACACTCACTCCACACCACACATACACCACACCACACAAACTCCACAGTCCACACCACACACACACCCCACACCACACCACACACTTCACACCACACACTCCACACCACACACTTCACACCCCACACCACACACACTCCACTCACTCACCACACGACACACAGTCCACTCCCCACACTCACTCCACACCACACATACTCCACACCACACAAACTCCACAGTCCACACCACACACACACCCCACACCACACACAGTCTACACCCCACAATACACACACTCCACACCACACCCTACACACATTCCACACCACACATACCCCACACCAAACACACTCCACCCCACACACACCCCACACCACACACAGTCTACACCCCACACTACACACACTCCACACCACACCCTACACACATTCCACACCACACATACCCCACACCAAACACACTCCACCCCACACACACTACACACCACACACACCCCACACCACACACAGTCTACACCCCACACTACACACACTCCACACCACACCCTACACACATTCCACACCACAAATACCCCACACCAAACACACTCCACACCACACATACCCCACACCACACACACTTCAAACCACACATACCCCATACCACACACAATCCACACCACACAAACCCCACACCACACACACTTTAAACCACACACACTCCACAGCTCACATACCCCACACCACACACACTCCACCCCACACATACCACACACAATTCACACAACACCACACACTCCACACCACACATACCCCACACCACACACACTTTAAACCACACACACACTCGATAGCTCATATACCCCACACCACACACACTTCACACCACACATACCCCACACCCCACACACTCCATACCACACATACCACACACACTTCACACCCCACACCACACATACCCCACACTCTCCATACCACGCATACACTCCACAGCTCACATACCCCACATCATACACACACCACCCCACACATACCACACACACTTCACACCCCACACCACACATACCTCACACTCTCCATACCACGCATACACTCCACAGCTCACATACCCCACACCACACACACTCCACACCTGACACAAACCCCACACTCCACCACACATACACCACACCACACACACACTCCACACCACAAACCCTCCACACCACACACCCTCCACACCACACACATTGCACACCCCACACACAGTCCACACTTCACACCCCACACACAGTCCACACTCCACACCTCACACACTCCACACAGTCCACACCACACACTCTACACTCACTCCACACCACACCAACTCCACACACCACACACACTCCACACCCCACACTCAAGACACCACACCCCACACAGTTCACACACCACAACCCACACACACTCCACACCACACCACGCACACTACACTCCACACCACACTCACAGTCCACATCCCACACACTCCACATCCCACCCACACACTCCACACCACACACACTCCACAGCCCACACCGCAACCAGTTAGCAACACCTTAGCAACCACCTGGAAAACGTTAGCAACTGCCTAGCAACCACTTAGCAACCATGTGGAATACGTTAGCAACTGCCTAGCAACCACTTAGCAACCACTTTAGAAATGATAGCAACTGCCTAGCAACAACTTAGCAACCATGTGGAATATGATAGCAACTGCCTAGCAACCACTTAGCAACCACTTTTAAATACCTTAATATAAAAGGGGCAAATGCACACCCATTTTTTTATTTATATATTTATTTGTTTATTATTTATTTTAATAAATACTATTTTTTAAATAGTAGGCCGGGTAGGTTTGAAAAATAAATATTGAAATTATTATTTTTATTATTTTATTATATTTTTTATATAATATAATTTCCTCTCATATAAATAATACACAGTACTCCATGATTGTAATTTGTAATTTCTCTTAATAGTAAGGTACCTTTTATTCTATATACATGTAGTTTAATGCTGCTTATATCAGAGGAAGTTCTATTTTTAATTATTTTATAAGAGCCACACAGTGAGATCTGCTGCAGGTGGAGACTGTCCGACCTTACTTCTCTACACCGCCCCTCACCCTCCCTCCCACCCCCCTCCCCCTCCCCCGCGCCTACTGAGGAGGAGCTTGCGCGAGCGCACCTCATTCGGCTCTCCCACACTCTGAGGTAAGTTGTGGTGGATGTGACTGTGATAAAATACGATATTATTAAGTCTCTTTTCATATTTTACGGGAATAAATATTGTTTTATATGATGTCTGGAATATGTTTAGTCGTATAGCGTGTATTTATGGTGACACAGTTTTAATTATTATATGTTTATTCATTGCTAATCTAAGAGGCTCACTTCGTGGCTACTAGCAGGCTAACTTGTTAGCATTAGCAAACATGAAAAATAGCCAACAACTGACGCAGTTCTCTCTCTGCAAAAATACCTTCAGTGCCTTTAATGGTTACATGGACATACAAATTAAGACCATTCACCACTTTCAGTGTCTAGCCATGCAGTGTAGCTTGTGTTAGAACCTAAAAATGCAGATAATAAAAGAAAGTGAGCAGCTAGCCGGAGCTCACTGGATCTCAGTCCTGGTTGTAGAGCCCCCTGCCCTGTGGATTTAGTGTTTAATTACAGCACACTTGGTCCATCTAATCATCTAATAAAGCACAGATTTAGATAGCTAGAAGAAGAACCAATATATGACAGCATTACCAAGCTAAATAAGATGAATAAAGAAAATAAAAGAAGTGTACAAGCTTTAATAAATTGAAAAACCCTGCAGTCCTGATTACTTCAAGTGCAGTGAGGACAGGGATAACTAATTAATTATAATTAATTCTTATGGTTACGTTATTAATGATTATTAATTATTTACTATTAATAAATTACCATGATGATTTAGCAAATAAAATAATGTACTGTAATATAATGTATATAATGTAAATTTTACAACACACACTGCTGTAATATACTGAGATCTGATACCAACATTCTCCCCAACATTTCAGCTACCAGACTATTTAAATCAGCACCTCTATTTATGTATGTGTAAAATACACCCTTATCATACAAAGAGAAGAAAAACATAAAAGTATAAATGAACAAATACATTTGTCTGGTTTTGAGCTGAATGTTATACTTAAAGTTAGCATATATTAAAAGTGAGCTACATTTGGTAATATTTATAAGACTTAAATATATAGAAACTCTGGTGTAGCACTATTAATGTAATATAATATTCACCAATGTATTCGGTGTATAGTTTGTTTATTTTCTTCTGTTTGTGTTTATCTGTATTTACCAGGAGATTTACACCACTTGACAAACCTGTGTAAGTAGGATATTTGATTTTGGTAGGGACAAAATAGTAATTCACTTCCAAGAGGGAATTTTCATTATTTAGGTTCTATTTGAAAACATTAAATGCAGAAGAAAATGTAAAAAAAAAAGTGCCTGTTATATTTGGAGTTTATAATGTGTGCATGGATGTTGGTGATTAATAGTCAATCATTCTCTATGTTTCCTGGTTTATTAGGGTCTTGACAAAATTTGAAAAAGATGCAAGCAAGCATAAAAAAACTACACAGCATTATATTAGTTGTCTCCAAAGGGTTCAAAATCTCTCCAGAGTGCCCCAACCTTTCTAAATACAAGGAAGAAGCTTTGACTATACAAAAGTATATATATTATAATATTTTTTTCGTTTGTTTGTGATAAAACAAATGAATGTAAGTCCATTTCAGAGTAATATTAATATTTTTGGGATAAAAATGCGAAACTCCATAGCGCACACAGCACACAAACATGTGACTTTGTCATTATATTAATTTGTTTTATCACCAACAAACAAAAAAAATATTAAACTCTTGTTGTGTAGTGACAGATTTACTTCTTTGTATCTCTTTATTAGAACAGGGGCACTCTGGAGAAGTTTTGAACCCTTTGGAGACACCTGGTGGACACATAATATAATGCAATGTAGCTTCTCAGTGCTTCTCATGTAATGTTTTAAAATTTTGTAATTTGTTAGTCAAGACCCTGATGAATCAGGAAGTGTAGAGAATGACTGATTTTTCATGACCAACATCCATACACACATTGTAAACTCCAAATATAACATTTTTACATTTTCTTTTTCATTTGATGTTCTCAAATGGGACCTAAATAATGGAAATTAAAGTCTGGAAGTTAACTGATTAGTTAAAAGTGTCTACTTCAGTTTAAGCTCTGAATGGTCATTGTGCTATATGTAAAACTTAAGATATCCACCATTTATATCGTAGTATATATGAGCATAAAATGGGAAGAGGTTAATTTATATCTAATTTCTTGAACTCTTTTATGAACTATTAAAAAAGTATCTGATTGTCTGTTCTCTGTTTCTGTTTCTTTTTAGGAGCTCTACAGCATCTTCTACAACGCATTGACCCACTCTTCCCTAGCACCTCACCCGATTGACCAACGCTCTCCTAACACCACGCCTGACCAACGCTCCCCTAACACACACACATTGACCAACGCTCCCCTAACACCACGCCTGACCAACGCTCCTATAACACCACGCCTGACCAACGCTCTCCTAACACCACACCTGACCAACGCTCCTATAACACCACGCCTGACCAACGCTCCCCTAACACACACACATTGACCAACGCTCCCCTAACACCACGCCTGACCAACGCTCCTATAACACCACGCCTGACCAACGCTCTCCTAACACCACACCTGACCAACGCTCCTATAACACCACACCTGACCAACGCTCCTATAACACCACGCCTGACCAACGCTCTCCTAACACCACACCTGACGAACGCTCCTATAACACCACGCCTGACCAATGCTCCCCTAACACACACACATTGACCCACGCTCCCCTAACACCACGCCTGACCCACATCACGAATTGACCCACGCTCCCCAAACATCACAAATTGACCCACGCTCCCCAAACATCACGAATTGACCCACGCTCCCCAAACATCACGAATTGACCCACGCTCCCCAAACATCACGAATTGACCCACGCTCCCCAAACATCACGAATTGACCCACGCTCCCCAAACATCACGAATTGACCCACGCTCCCCAAACATCACGAATTGACCCACGCTCCCCTAACACCACGCCTGACCCACGCTCCCCTAACATCACAAATTGACCCACGCTCCCCAAACATCACGAATTGACCCACGCTCCCCTAACACACACACATTGACCCACGCTCCCCAAACATCACGAATTGACCCACGCTCCCCAAACATCACGAATTGACCCACGCTCCCCTAACACACACACATTGACCCACGCTCCCCTAACACCACGCCTGACCAACGCTCCCCTAACATCACGAATTGACCCACGCTCCCCAAACATCACAAATTGACCCACGCTCCCCTAACATCACAAATTGACCCACGCTCCCCTAACATCACGAATTGACCCACGCTCCCCAAACATCACGAATTGACCCACGCTCCCCAAACATCACGAATTGACCCACGCTCCCCAAACATCACGAATTGACCCACGCTCCCCAAACATCACGAATTGACCCACGCTCCCCTAACACCACGCCTGACCAACGCTCCCCTAACATCACGAATTGACCCACGCTCCCCAAACATCACGAATTGACCCACGCTCCCCAAACATCACGAATTGACCCACGCTCCCCTAACATCACGAATTGACCCACGCTCCCCAAACATCACGAATTGACCCACGCTCCCCAAACATCACGAATTGACCCACGCTCCCCAAACATCACGAATTGACCCACGCTCCCCTAACACCACGCCTGACCAACGCTCCCCTAACATCACGAATTGACCCACGCTCCCCAAACATCACGAATTGACCCACGCTCCCCAAACATCACGAATTGACCCACGCTCCCCAAACATCACGAATTGACCCACGCTCCCCAAACATCACGAATTGACCCACGCTCCCCAAACATCACGAATTGACCCACGCTCCCCTAACACCACAAATTGACCCACGCTCCCCTAACACCACGCCTGACCAACGCTCCCCTAACATCACGAATTGACCCACGCTCCCCAAACATCACGAATTGACCCACGCTCCCCAAACATCACGAATTGACCCACGCTCCCCAAACATCACGAATTGACCCACGCTCCCCTAATACACACACATTGACCCACGCTCCCCTAACACCACGCCTGACCAACGCTCCCCAAACATCACAAATTGACCCACGCTCCCCTAACATCACCTCCATAACCTGCTCTGAACCCTGTTTTTACTGTTGCAAATTTCCTGTTGTCACTTTTTTACAGGTCTGACATTTTCAACAGACTGTTGAACCTACCTCATCTACAGTTGAAGACAGAAACTTCACCCATAATTTTTTTCATAAATTATTAAAAGCCTATTCATTTTGACAACACACATCCAGTTTTAGTCTCAGTTTATTTACTTTCATACAGTTTATATTTGTATTTTCTGTTCAATATCGCCATTTGAACATTGCTCTGTGCTGCTCTGAGTTCTGAGTTTTAATTGTAAAAAAATACAGTTTCTTTAAAAAAAATCAAAGAGTTTATATTGGGGACAGTATAATATATTTACACACATTTGTTGATGTACTGTTTTATATTTTAGGCCACGTGTAAAGGGAATAAAAAAAAAGTTTCTGTTTTTGAGGTTATTTTAAGAAAATAAGTTCTGTGTCTTAGCTCTTTGGAAGGACAAAGCAAACAGCTGGGTAAACTTTATACTGAAGGAGTATTAGTAGTTGCTATTTTTGTCTTTGACATTGTTACTACAATCAGGTTAATTTCTCACTTTATAGTGCATTTTCCAATTCAATAGAATTGCATTAGAATCATTCATCTGTTTATAAAATAAAATAAAAAATCTGTTTTTGGTGATTTTAAATTCATCATTCTGGTGTTTTAAAAAGTTATTGTAAGAAAATAAGTTCTGTGTCTTAGCTCTTTTGAAGGACAAAAAAGCTAAACAGCTGGGTAAACTTAGTTGCTATTTTTGTCTTTGACATTGCTACTACAATCAGGTTAGTTTCTCACTTTATAGTGCATTTTCCAATTAAATAGAATTAAATTAGAATCATTCATCTGTTTGTAATCCCTGTACATAAAACTAGTCAGTCCACATTTAATCTACAAGGTTTAATCTGATACACTTAAGAACCATGCCAAGAAAGAACAGGAAAGCTACTGCAGCCCAGCATCGTGAAGCAGCAAAAGTCCAACCTGCATGCTCGAGTCAGATGGTAAACACTGGTAATCCATATGCTACAGCAGTCCTGGCATCACACTGGCAAGGTGATATGAGATATAGGGTGTTCTCTCGAGGAGTGCAGTGTACCTGTAATGCTCTAACTTTTTTGGCTGTACACAGTGACCGTAATGAGCTTACCAGCCAGGATCTGGACAGCATTCTAGCTAAAGGTGACGCAGTTTACACTGAGGTAAAACAAGCTTTACTGGATGAAGGGAGATTTGTAGATAATCTTTTAACTTTTGATGAGCTTCCGACTACAATTCAAACAGAAACACAGACTTACAGCATTGTTAAACACCCACAGATGTTCGGGTTTTTGAGAGACGAGGCTGGACAGGGTATGGGTCAATATCTAAATCTGAAGAATGCGCTAGGCTGTCTGAGAGGTCATGTGACTCACGCTTTGCTGCTTACGGGAGGATTTTGCATTGCTGTGTTCAGAGATCGCTCAGGTAGATTTGGGTTTTTCGACTCTCATTGCAGAACACCTGATGGATTAAAGGCTAATGAGAATGCTGGTACAGCTGTGATGCTTACATTTGCAAACTTGGAGGATATGACTGAAAGGTTATTATTACTTTTCCAGCTGTGTCTAAAGCTAAAGGACGGTCATCAGTATGAGCTCCTCCCCATTTCTTTTGTAAACATAAATATGGTCACCACTGCAGCAGCCACCAGTGAACCTGTCCCCTGTGAGGTTGAAATGGATCAGTCCTGTCCCACCCCACACTCTAGTCCGTCTGTGGAACAACCAATGCTTAAATTAAACAAAACACAGAGATCAAGACTATATTCACAAAAAAGAAACTCCATGAAATCAAAGACAAAAACACCAAAACGCACAAGCTGGAGGATTAAATATGCAAATGACCCTCAATTTAGAGAGAAGATGAAACAGCACAGCCGAAAGAGTTACTCTGAAAATGTAAATTACCGACATGCAAAGCTTATTTCAATTAGAAAAAATTACACAAGTAATGCAACATACACAGAGAAGCAAAAACAGTACATTATTAGCAAATACAAAAATAATCCAGAGTATAGAAAAAAACAGAAACAGTACATTATCAGTAAATACAAAAATAACCCAACATTCAGAGGGAAGCAGAAACAGTACATTACCAGTCAATACAAAAATAACCCAGCCTTCAGAGAGAAGCAGAAACAGTACATTATCAAGAACTACAAACATAATGTAACATACAGACAGAAGATGAAGCAACATATGGTTGACAAATATTTAAAAGACTTAAATTTTAGGAAAAGGCAAAAGCAGTATTTTATTAGTCGTTGTAAAACACATGAGAAGTTTTATGAACAAATAAAAGAAAAAATGAACAGACTTTATCTGACTGATGAACATTTCAGAGCCTATCACAGAGAACAGTGCAGGTTTCGATCAAAAAACAGAGAATCTAAGTTCAAGATCCTACACAAGAAACACTGCTCACAACAAATACAGAGAAAGTGTAGTAATTTAAGAAAGAGATCACAACCAATAAACCATGATCAATCTCCTTCCCTATCCCTAAATCCAGAAGTGCTGAAGGCATTAACACACTTTGAAGAGGTTACAAAAGCTGGACCAAGTTTTGTTTGCACTGTCTGTCACAGGGCTCTTTTTCCTGATCAGGTTCGACTCTGTGACCATAAGCACTACCAACATAATCAAACAATGGCTTCAGTTTGCTTGACAGGAAAGTATCTACACACCTGTTCACCTAATTGTTCTAATACCTGTGTACCTGAAGAAAGGAAAAGAGAGTGGATTTGCCACAGCTGCCATGAAAATTTAGCAAGGGGAAAGATGCCTGCCATAGCTTCTGTAAACAAACTCCAACTCGCACCCATTCCAGCAGAACTGTGTGATTTAAACATCTTGGAGAGACATGTAATAGCTAAGTATGTGTGTTTTGCCAAGGTTATCAGTCTTCCCAAAGGTCAGCAGAGAGCTATTAAAGGTGCTGTTGTGTCGGTTCCTTCAGATGTTGAAACAACAGTAAATGTTTTACCCAGACCCAGCGGTGAATCACAGCTACTCACAGTGAAGCTGAAAAGACGACTGTGTTACTCAGGCCACTACCAGTTTCAGACCATATCCATGCAGAAGGTCCTGTCTGCCTTACTTAAACTGAAGGAAATCCACTCTGAATACAAGGACATCGTAATAAACAATGTGGAGCAGGATGAATTATTTGATGATTTTCCAGACCCAATAAATGAGTATGATATTTCTGAGGATGAAATGGAAAATGACAACACAGACAATGATGAAACAGTAGATCAGAACCCTGAGAGCGAACATGATATGGATAATGAGGCTGAAAGCACAGAACAAAGCACAGGTCTGGCATTAGACACGTGTCTACAACCTCCAGATCTCGGTCAGCATCTATTGTCGTTCAATGATGGAATATTTTGCATTGCTCCAGCTGAGAGAAACAATCCAGTAAGCATATTTAAAGTTCCTAAACTGGAAGCGATGGCTTTTCCTGTTCAGTTTCCAAATGGAGAAAACACATTTGATGAACCTGACAGACACACAGCTCTCTCACCCAGCAGATATTTCAATGCCAGGCTCTTTTCTGCTGATAATCGCTTTGCAAGAGACACAAACTACATTTTCTTTTCACAGTTTGTTACTGAAATGCATACAGCAACTTCCAGCATGTCAATCCAGCTCAGAAAAGCAAAATCTGTAACTCGTGAAGGCCGAAAAATCAACAGTAGACTATTACAGGACAGACGTGAATTAGAGAAACTCATACACAATAATGAGGTCACAAGGTTCCTCGAACCACTCAGAGGCACGCCAGCCTATTGGCAGAAAACACTCAGGGACCTTTTTGCAATGCTTCGTCAATTAGGAACTCCCACATACTTCTGTACATTCAGTGCTGCAGAGATGAGATGGCCCGAAGTGATCACAGCGATTAAAGCACAGCAAGGTGAATCTGTGGACTTCTCAGCCCTGGACTGGTCAGAGAAATGTGAGATACTGCGCAGTAATCCAGTCACAGCTATGCGCATGTTTGAGAAACGTGTAGAAGCTCTCATGAACCTCATTCACTCTCCTGCTCAGCCCATCGGTCACGTTGCGGACAGCTTTTATCGCGTTGAATTCCAGCAGAGAGGCTCTCCACACATTCACTGCTTATTCTGGGTGAAAGGTGCTCCAGAGTTTGAGAATGACCAAGATCAGGATGTTTGTGATTTTATTGACAGACACATTTCATGCAAACTGCCAGACCCAAACACAGACCCTGAACTGCACAGAACTGTTTCAGAAGTTCAAACACACAGCAGAAATCACTCTAAATCATGCAAAAAGAACAATAAACACTGCAGGTTTGGATTTCCTAAACCCCCCATGAAAAAAACACTCATCACAAGGCCTAGACCACCCCCTGACACTGATTCAGATGAGGAAGGTGCAGAAAAAGATGAACCTGTGACACAAGCTAAATCAAAGCTTCAGCCAGTGTGGGATCTGCTGAATGATAAGACACAGAACTTTGAAAGCATCACGCAGCTGCTAGAAACTGTAAAAATGACATATGAAGAGTATGAAGACAGTGTAAACAGTCTTAGTTCAGCAAGTGTAGTTATAATGCAGCGTGAACCAAATGATTGCTGGGTAAATGGCTATAATCCATTGCTGCTCAGAGCCTGGGATGCCAACATGGATATACAATACATCCTGAACCCGTACACCTGCATAATGTACATTCTGTCATACATCTCAAAAGGTGAACATGAGATGAGTGAATACCTGAAAGGAGTGATTAAAGAAATGTGTCCCTCCACATCAGAGAGAGAAAGCATGAAACAGGTGATGCATGCCTATTCTAAAAACAGAGAGGTCAGCGCACAGGAAGCAGTAGCTCGAACCTGCAGTCTAAAACTGAAATCATCATCCCGTGCTGTGATTTTCATACCCACTGATGATAACGCAGTAAAGATGAGTCTGCCTATGAGCTGCTTACAGGACAAAGCCCCTGATGATGAGAATGTGTGGATGACTGGATTAGCAGAAAAGTACATGGCCAGGCCTGAAACACTAGAGTTTGAGAACATGTGCATGGCTGAATTTGCTAGTGAATATCGGATTGTTTATGGAGATCAGAGAAAAGGTAAAAATGTAATTCCACTGCAGAATGACATGGGACACATCAAAAAGCGAACCAGAGGGAAACCTGCCATCATTCGATTTGCACGTTTTTCACAACAGAAACATCCAGAAAAATTCTACGGAACATTGCTAAAATTGTACCTGCCACACCGCAGCAGCTCACAGCTTAAGACTACTCAGTTCAACACATATGAAGCCTTCTATGCCTTTGCCTCAGTTAAACTGCCAGGAACAGACATACTGCAGCGTGTTTACACCACTGTAAATGACAACAGAAAAAAGTATGAAAAGCACAGTGAAGCTATTGATAAGGCCATTGAGAATTTTGAACAGAATGGTCCTATTGAAGATGCCTGGACTAACTTGGCTCCAACAAATGAACTGATCCGATTAGAGTGCATGATAGAGCAAGAACCCACAGATCCCACTGATATAACAGAAGCAGATGATGTTCCAGATTTCGCTCCATCCACATCTGAAAACAGAACAACCATGCCTGTTATAGAAGCTCCACAGGTGAATCCTGCAGTGATCAGAAAAATGTATCAGAGCCTGAATGAGACACAAGCTGCTGTGTTCTATAAGATAAGAGACTGGTGTAAAAGAAAAGTCCAGAATGAAAATCCAGAACCATTTTTTTATTATGTAGCTGGAACAGCAGGAACAGGAAAAAGTCACCTTATTAAGTCTGTGTATGCAGAGGCCACCAAAATCTTACAAAAACTGCCATGTGTAAGAGAGGAAGCTGATATGTCCAAACGCACAGTACTTTTGAGTGCATTTACCGGCTGTGCCAGCCATAACATTAATGGAAAAACACTGCATGCACTCCTGAAACTCCCAAGGAGCCTGAAACCTCCATATCAGGGACTCGGAAACAGTCTGGATGAGATCAGAGCAAACTTTTCAAATGTACAGATGATGATTATTGATGAAATATCCATGGTGTCTAAACCATTATTCGCCTATGTAAACTGGAGATTACAACAGATTAAAGGAAATAATAAACCCTTTGGTAACATTTCTATTATGGCTGTCGGTGATTTTCAGCAGCTACCACCACTGGGAAAAGCCAAGCCACTGTGTGTGTATGAGGATCATGTGCTGGACTTCTGGAGAGATCACTTTAAGATGATCACACTGACTGAAATCATGCGTCAGAAAGATGATCTTGCCTTTGCTGAGCTGCTAAACAGACTGAGAGTGAAACAGAAACATGAAGCTCTGACTGATGCTGACAGATGTATGATGGAACAGGTCATTAAACCTATTGAAGACTGTCCTCCAGAAGCATTACACATATTTCCTACTAATAAAGAGGTGGATGATTTCAACTCAGCAGCCATAACCTCACGATTTTCAGATATTATCAATGTAGATGCAGAGGATTATAAGAAAGACCCTCGATCAGGACAGATGCAGAGACAGGGTGCCCCCTTTAAAGGAGAGAAAGGTGATCTAATGGACACACTACAGGTGGCAGTTGGTGCACGAGTAATGATCACAAGAAATATTGATGTGGAATCTGGGCTGGTGAATGGATCTTTTGCTAGAGTTGCTAAAATAAACACACAGACCCGTAACAGTGTTCCTGTGGTTCAGGTGATCGGTCTTGAGATGGATAATGCTGATGCAGGAAGGAAACACCGCAGTAAAGTACCAGGAGAAACTGATAATCTTGTTTACATTGAGAGAGAAGAGGAAAGTCTGAGGAAAAAAGGAACAGTTAGAAGGCAGTTTCCTTTGAAATTAGCATTTGCATGCACTGCTCATAAAGTTCAGGGAATGACAACTCATTCTGCTGTTGTGTCACTAAAGAAAATCTTTGAACCAGGCATGGCTTATGTTGCACTGAGCAGAACTACATCACTAAGTGGACTACACATTATTGACTTTGATGAAAAAAAGATATTCTGTGACCCAGAAATCAGCACTGCACTGGAGAACATGCCCAAAGCTGACCTGCAAACTATCCAGCCACTTCTACACATCGCAAGAGACCCAAATCTGAGCTCAACACTGAAGATAATACACCACAACACAGAGGGTCTACAGAGTCATATTGAAGATATCAAAAGTCATCATGAACTTCTTCTATCAGATGTTCTGTGTCTGACTGAGACTCATCTGACCGGTTCTGCTGTTCCTGATTATCTCGAGTTGGATGGTTACAGAATATGCAAACGTAACAGACACACAGCCTACACAAACTACACACACCTGTCCAGTAAAAATGGTGGAGGAGTTGCCATGTATGTGAAAAACACACTTCAGGCTCATCCTGTGCAATACATACAGAATGTAACTGATCTGGAGTTTTTGGTGTTGAAAGTTGAAGCCCCTAAACAGGCTCTAATTGCTGTTGTTTACCGACCACCAGATTTTAGACTAAAAGAGTTTCTGCCCAGTCTTAATGCACTGCTCACCTCATTGGAAATCATGGATTATAAACCTGTTATAGTGTGTGGAGACTTTAATGAAGATCTACTGTCTAATGGAAACAAACCTATATTAAATGTATTTAGATCAAATGGATACAAACAGGTTATAATCAGTGCTACAACAGAGAAAAATACACTTTTAGACCCTGTATTCATTTCTAACACACACAACAGTGTAGCAGCAGGAGTTTTACACACATATTACAGCTACCACAATCCTGTTTTTTGTGCTTTGTAAAAAGCAACATGACAAATGAGCAGACTTGCTCTACAACAAGCTGATAAGAGGATTCCCCCGAAACACTATGATTTCTGATTACTGTTTTACAGATTACATTTCAGAGTGTCTATTTGCACCAAGTGAAAAGATCACATTCTCAACAGCCTGGCTATTTGCACTAGTCCCACATAGTAAATTATGTGACCATAGCACACCAGTGAAAACGGGTTTGGTGCAAGAACGTTCCATATCAGATTGTGGTAACTGGTGTCTTTTAAATAGTATTTTTGTGTCTTTTAGCAATCTACTATTACTAGCTTTAAACTAATAATTGGAAGAGCTAGCTAACAGTTACCCAAAATAATTAATTTGATTGCATGTTTAATTAGCTAAAAAGCTATTGTGAATTACATGATGCATTCACACCTGAATGCAGTATTTTACAGCATTTACCCAGCTAGCTATGTTAAAGTTAACATTAAGCTTTAGTTTTATCATTTAGTTTAAATAGTATAATGCTTGTATTTACATTTAATGCAAATGTCATCTGCCAATTTATATTTCCCTAACTCATCACTGGAGACAGCATAGTAATGTCCTAGTAACCAACTTACCAGCATTACAGAAACCTTTTTGGAAACCATAGCAACTGCCTAAAAATAATACAGACACCTTAGCAACCATCTACAATACCATAACAGACACTTAGCAACACCTTAAGGACACCATTGTGCTATAAAGCTGACATCATATCAACCACTTAGCAATAGCTTACCAAACACCTGGGATATGAATTTCTCATGCAACATCTTAGCAACCACTAAGCAACCATTGCAACCTCCAAAGCAATCATTTAGAGTAGTAAAGCAACCATTTCGACACACATATTACACTCTCTACACCCTGCAAACGTCACACATCAGAACCCACACTGTATACCCCAGAATAAACACAATGCACACATAAATAATCTACATAACACACCACAACATACTCTTCACAGCACTTCAAACAGCAGGGATGTCAGAAGTTGGAAAGTTTCAGTAACTGCCACACACTGGCACAACATGCATCATCATTCAAACTTCACGATCAGTTTCTTGAATTCAAAGATTAAAATGTTTTTTTTTAGTTTGTAAATACTTTCAGGAATTTATTTCTGTAGGTATATTTAAAGTTCTGAGCAAAGCATAATCTTTATCATGAGTTGAAACCTTTATGAATGTTTAAAATCTTTTCACCATGTGCTACACTCCACCCACTGAACACAACACATTCTGTATTTCACACACCTTGGACAGAAACAACTTAATAAGCATTTGACAAGCCAACTTAAAGTTCGTTCACGAACTTTGCCTTTTCTAGTTATTATTATTATTCTACGCTAAAATTTCTCAACGCTACTCCTCCTACAGTTTTCGAGCTAGAACCACCAAACTTCACAGGATGGTAGAACCCATAGCCACTTAAGTTGCTTGTGCTTTTCTAAGCGATCGGAGAACCAGGGTTCTAGCACGGTTCCGTCAAAGTCACTTTTTTCCCCATAGACTTCCATTCACACTTTTTTCAAACTGCTGTAAAAGTCACAATTTTCAAGCTAGAACCACGAAATTCACAAGACATACAGAACTTGCAGAGACGTTTCAGACGATATGCTGATCTCACCGATACGATTTACGGTTTTCGTAAAATTATCGTACGAACTTTCCCCATAGGAATGAATGGGCGGAATGTTGGCCATCTCACACACACCAGCCGATCCTGCGCACGGCCCCCCTCTCTGCCCTGCTCCTCAGTACTGTATCTGTATGGAGAAGAGACTGCTGAACACAACCCACACCAGAACCAATACAACACTACACACACCCCACACCGCACACACCACACACACTTCAAACCACACATACCCCACACCACACACACACCCCACACCACACACTTCACACCACACACCACACACACTCCACACACTCACCACACGACACACAGTCCACTCCCCACACTCACTCCACACCACACATACTCCACACCACACAAACTCCACAGTCCACACCACACACACACCCCACACCACACACAGTCTACACCCCACACTACACACACTCCACACCACACCCTACACACATTCCACACCACACATACCCCACACCACACACATACCCCACACTTCACACCCCACACCACACACACTCCACTCACTCACCACACGACACACAGTCCACTCCCCACACTCACTCCACACCACACATACTCCACACCACACAAACTCCACAGTCCACACCACACACACACCCCACACCACACACAGTCTACACCCCACACTACACACATTCCACACCACACATACCCCACACCAAACACACTCCACCCCACACACTCCACACAACACATACCCCACACCAAACACACTCCACACCACACACACCCCACACCACACACAGTCTACACCCCACACTACACACACTCCACACCACACCCTACACACATTCCACACCACACATACCCCACACCACACACAGTCTACACCCCACACTACACACACTCCACACCACACCCTACACACATTCCACACCACACACACCCCACACCACACACAGTCTACACCCCACACTACACACACTCCACACCACACCCTACACACATTCCACACCACACACATACCCCACACCACACACATACCCCGCACCACACACTTCACACCCCACACCACACACACTCCACTCACTCACCACACGACACACAGTCCACTCCCCACACTCACTCCACACCACACATACTCCACACCGCACAAACTCCACAGTCCACACCACACACACACCCCACACCACACACAGTCTACACCCCACACTACACACATTCCACACCACACATACCCCACACCAAACACACTCCACCCCACACACTCCACACCACACATACCCCACACCAAACACAGTCCACACCACACACACCCCACACCACACACAGTCTACACCCCACACTACACACACTCCACACCACACCCTACACACATTCCACACCACACCCTACACACATTCCACACCACACATACCCCACACCACACACAGTCTACACCCCACACTACACACACTCCACACCACACCCTACACACATTCCACACCACACATACCCCACACCACACACATACCCCACACCACACACTTCACACCCCACACCACACACACTCCACTCACTCACCATACGACACACAGTCCACTCCCCACACTCACTCCACACCACACATACTCCACACCACACAAACTCCACAGTCCACACCACACACACACCCCACACCACACACAGTCTACACCCCACACTACACACATTCCACACCACACATACCCCACACCAAACACACTCCACCCCACACACTCCACACCACACATACCCCACACCAAACACACTCCACACCACACACCCCACACCACACACAGTCTACACCCCACACTACACACACTCCACACCACACCCTACACACATTCCACACCACACATACCCCACACCACACACAGTCTACACCCCACACTCCACACCACACCCTACACACATTCCACACCACACATACCCCACACCACACACATACCCCACACCACACACTTCACACCCCACACCACACACACTCCACTCACTCACCATACGACACACAGTCCACTCCCCACATTCACTCCACACCACACATACTCCACACCACACAAACTCCACAGTCCACACCACACACACACCCCACACCACACACAGTCTACACCCCACACTACACACATTCCACACCACACATACCCCACACCAAACACACTCCACCCCACACACTCCACACCACACATACCCCACACCAAACACACTCCACACCACACACACCCCACACCACACACAGTCTACACCCCACACTACACACTCCACACCACACCCTACACACATTCCACACCACACATACCCCACACCAAACACACTCCACCCCACACACTCCACACCACACATACCCCACACCAAACACACTCCACACCACACACACCCCACACCACACACAGTCTACACCCCACACTACACACACTCCACACCACACCCTACACACATTCCACACCACACATACCCCACACCAAACACACTCCACCCCACACACACTACACACCACACACACCCCACACCACAAACAGTCTACACCCCACACTACACACATTCCACACCACACATACCCCACACCAAACACACTCCACCCCACACACCACACATACCCCACACCACACACACTTCAAACCACACATACCCCACACCACACACAATCCACACCACACAAACCCCACACCACACACACTTTAAACCACACACACTCCACAGCTCACATACCCCACACCACACACACTCCACCCCAAACATACCACACACTTCACACCCCACACCACACATACCCCACACTCTCCATACCACACACACACTCCACAGCTCACATACCCAACACCATACACACTCCACCCCACACACACTTCACACCACACATACCCCACACCACACACACTCCACACCTGACACAAACCCCACACTCCACCACACATACACCACACCACACACACTCCACACCACACATACTCCACACACCACACCACACTCTCTACACACCCCACACTCCACCACACATACACCACACTCCACACCACATTCCAAACACACCACACCAAACACACTCCACAACCCACTCCACACCCCACACACTCCACACCACACACACACTACACAACTTAGTAACTATTTGACAAGCCAACTTAAAGTTCGTTCACGAACTTTGCCTTTTCTAGTTATTATTATTCTTCTACGCTAAAATTTCTCAACGCTACTCCTCCTACAGTTTTCGAGCTAGAACCACCAAACTTCACAGGTTGGTAGAACCCATAGCCACTTAAGTTGCTTGTGCTTTTCTAAGCGATCGGAGAACCAGGGTTCTAGCACGGTTCCGTCAAAGTCACTTTTTTCCCCATAGACTTCCATTCACACTTTTTTCAAACTGCTCTAAAAGTCACAATTTTCAAGCTAGAACCACGAAATTCACAAGACATACAGAACTTGCAAAGACGTTTCAGACGATATGCTGACCTCACCGATACGATTTACGGTTTTCGTAAAATTATCGTACGAACTTTCCCCATAGGAATGAATGGGCGGAATGTTGGCCATCTCACACACACCAGCCGATCCTGCGCACGGCCCCCCTCTCTGCCCTGCTCCTCAGTACTGTATCTGTATGGAGAAGATACTGCTGAACACAACCCACACCAGAACCAATACAACACTACACACACCCCACACACCACACATACCCCACACCCCACACAAACTCCACACACCACACACTCTACACACCCCACACACTCCACACCACACATACCCCACACCACACATACCCCACACCACACACACCAAACCCCACACACACCACACACCCTACACACCCCACCACACTATACACCCCACCACACACACTCCACACACCACACAACACTCTACACAACACACACTCCACACCACACATACCCCACACCACACATACCCCACACCACACACACCAAACCCCACACACACTATACACCCCACCACACACACTCCACACACCACACCACACTCTACACAACACACACTCCACACCACACATACCCCACACCACACATACCCCACACCACACACACCAAACCCCACACACACTATACACCCCACCACACACACTCCACACACCACACCACACTCTACACAACACACACTCCACACCACACATACCCCACACCACACACACTTCAAACCACACATACCCCACACCACACACACTTCAAACCACACATACCCCACACCACACACACCCCACACCACACACACTTTAAACCACACACACTCCACAGCTCACATAGCCCACACCACACACACTCCACCCCACACACACTTCATACCCCACACCACACACACTTTAAACCACACACACACTCCACAGCTCACATACCCCACACCACACACACTCCACCACACACATACCACACACTCTACACACCACACTACACACCCCACCACACACACTCCACACACCACACAACACTCTACACAACACACACTCCACACCACACATACCCCACACCACACATACCCCACACCACACACACCAAACCCCACACACACTATACACCCCACCACACACACTCCACACACCACACCACACTCTACACAACACACACTCCACACCACACATACCCCACACCACACACACTCCACACCACACAAACTCCACAGCCCACACCACACACACACACAAACACACCACACATACACCACACCACACACACTTCAAACCACACATACCCCACACCACACACACCAAACCCCACACACTATACACCCCACCACACACACTCCACACACCACACCACACTCTACACAACACACACTCCACACCACACATACCCCACACCACACACACTCCACACCACACAAACTCCACAGCCCACACCACACACACACACGAACACACCACACATACACCACACCACACACACTCCACATCACACATACCCCACACCACACACTTCACACCCCACACCACACACACTTACCACATGACACACAGTCCACTCCCCACACTCACTCCACACCACACATACTCCACACCACACAAACTCCACAGTCCACACCACACACACTCTACACACCACACACACCCCACACCACACACAGTCTACACCCCACACTACACACACTCCACACCACACCCTACACACATTCCACACCACACATACCCCACACCAAACACACTCCACCACACACACTACACACCACACACACCCCACACCACACACAGTCTACACCCCACACTACACACACTCCACACCCTACACACATTCCACACCACACATACCCCACACCAAACACACTCCACCCCACACACCACACATACCCCACACCACACACACTTCAAACCACACATACCCCACACCACACACACCCCACACCACACACACTTTAAACCACACACACTCCACAGCTCACATAGCCCACACCACGCACACTCCACCCCACACACACTTCATACCCCACACCAACACACTTTAAACCACACACACTCCACAGCTCACATACCGCACACCACACACACTCCACCCCACACATACCACACACAATTCACACAACACCACACACTCCACACCACACATACCCCACACCACACACACTCCATACCACACACACACTCCACAGCTCACATACCCCACACCATACACACTCCACCCCACACACACTTCACACCACACATACCCCACACCACACACACTCCACACCTGACACAAACCCCACACTCCACCACACATACACCACACCACACACACTCCACACCACACATACTCCACACACCACAACACACTCTCTACACACCACACCACACACACTCCATAACACACACACTCCACACCTGATACACACAACTCACCCCACACTCCACCACATCACTCCACACCACATTCCAAACACACAACACCAAACACACTCCACAACCCACTCCACACCCCACACACTCCACACCACACACACACTACACAACTTAGTAACTATTTGACAAGCCAACTTAAAGTTCGTTCACGAACTTTGCCTTTTCTAGTTATTATTATTATTCTACGCTAAAATTTCTCAACGCTACTCCTCCTACAGTTTTCGAGCTAGAACCACCAAACTTCACAGGATGGTAGAACCCATAGCCGTGGAGTGTGCTTGTGCTTTTCTAAGCGATCGGAGAACCAGGGTTCTAGCACGGTTCCGTCAAAGTCACTTTTTTCCCCATAGACTTCCATTCACACTTTTTTCAAACTGCTCTTAAAGTCACAATTTTCAAGCTAGAACCACGAAATTCACAAGACATACAGAACTTGCAGAGACGTTTCAGACGATATGCTGATCTCACCGATACGATTTACGTTTTTTGTAAAATTATCGTACGAACTTTCCCCATAGGAATGAATGGGCGGAATGTTGGCCATCTCACACACACCAGCCGATCCTGCGCACGGCCCCCCTCTCTGCCCTGCTCCTCAGTACTGTATCTGTATGGAGAAGAGACTGCTGAACACAACCCACACCAGAACCAATACCACACTACACACATACAACACACCACACACCACACCACACACACTTCAAACCACACATACCCCACACCACACACACTTCAAACCACACATACCGCACACCACACACACACCCCACACCACACACACACACTAACTACACACACACTTCAAACCACACATACCCCACACCACACACACACACTTCAAACCACACATACCGCACACCACACACACACCCCACACCACACACACACACTAACTACACACACACTTCAAACCACACATACCCCACACCACACACACACACTTCAAACCACACATACCCCACACCACACACGCTTCAAACCACACATAACCCACACCACACACACACCCCACACCACACACACACACTAACTACACACACACTTCAAACCACACATACCCCACACCACACACACACACTTCAAACCACACATACCCCACACCACACACGCTTCAAACCACACATAACCCACACCACACACACACACCACACCACACACACACCCCACACCACACACACACACTAACTACACACACACTTCAAACCACACATACCCCACACCACACACACACACTTCAAACCACACATACCCCACACCACACACGCTTCAAACCACACATAACCCACACCACACACACACTCCACACCACACAAACCCCACACCACACACACTTTAAACCACACACACTCCACAGCTCACATAGCCCACACCACACACACTCCACCCCACACACACTTCATACCCCACACCACACACACTTTAAACCACACACAAACTCCACAGCTCACATACCCCACACCACACACACTCCACCCCACACATACCACACACACTTCACACCCCACACCACACACACTCCACAGCACACATACCCCACACGTCACACACTTCAAACCACACATACCCCACACCACACACACTCCACACCACACAAACCCCACACCACACACACTTCAAACCACACATACCCCACACCACACACACTTCAAACCACACATACCCCACACCACACACACTTTAAACCACACACACTCCACAGCTCACATAGCCCACACCACACACACTCCACCCCACACACACTTCATACCCCACACCACACACACTTTAAACCACACACAAACTCCACAGCTCACATACCCCACACCACACACACTCCACCCCACACATACCACACACACTTCACTCCCCACACCACACACACTCCACAGCACACAAACCCCACACGTCACACACTTCAAACCACACATACCCCACACTACACACACTCCACACCACACAAACCCAACACCACACACACTTCAAACCACACATACCCCACACCACACACACTTCAAACCACACATACCCCACACCACACACACTCCACACCACACAAACCCCACACCACACACACTCCACACCACACAAACCCCACACCACACACACTTCAAACCACACAAACCCCACACCACACACACTTCAAACCACACATAACCCACACCACACACACTTCAAACCACACATACCCCACACCACACACACTTCAAACCACACATACCCCACACCACACACACTCCACACCACACAAACCCCACACCACACACACTTTAAACCACACACACTCCACAGCTCACATAGCCCACACCACACACACTCCACCCCACACACACTTCATACCCCACACCACACACACTTTAAACCACACACACACACTCCACAGCTCACATACCCCACACCACACACACTCCACCACACACATACCACACACACTTCACACCCCACACCACACACACTCCACAGCACACATACCCCACACCACACACACTTCAAACCACACATACCCCACACCACACACACTCCACACCACACAAACCCCACACCACACACACTTCACACCACACAAACCCCACACCACACACACTTCAAACCACACATACCCCACACCACACACACTTCAAACCACACATACCCCACACCACACACACTTCAAACCACACATACCCCACACCACACACACTCCACACCACAGAAACCCCACACCACACACACTTCAAACCACACAAACC
Source organism: Astyanax mexicanus (assembly GCF_023375975.1). Classification (NCBI taxonomy): domain Eukaryota; kingdom Metazoa; phylum Chordata; class Actinopteri; order Characiformes; family Acestrorhamphidae; genus Astyanax; species Astyanax mexicanus. The sequence continues at coordinate 9,400,084 of NC_064427.1, read as the reverse complement.
CCACACCACACACACTTCAAACCACACATACCCCACACCACACACACTTCAAACCACACATACCCCACACCACACACACTCCACACCACACAAACCCCACACCACACACACTTTAAACCACACACACTCCACAGCTCACATAGCCCACACCACACACACTCCACCCCACACACACTTCATACCCCACACCACACACACTTTAAACCACACACACACTCCACAGCTCACATACCCCACACCACACACACTCCACCACACACATACCACAGACACTTCACACCCCACACCACACACACTCCACATCACACATACCCCACACCACACACACTTCAAACCACACATACCCCACACCACACACACTCCACACCACACAAACCCCACACCACACACACTTCAAACCACACATACCCCACACCACACACACTTCAAACCACACATACCCCACACCACACACACTTCAAACCACACATACCCCACACCACACACACTTCAAACCACACATACCCCACACCACACACACTCCACACCACACACACTCCACAACACACACACTCCACACCTAATACACACAACTCACCCCACACTCCACCACACATACACCACACTCCACCCCACATTCCAAACACACCACACCAAACACACTCCACAACCCACTCCACACCCCACACACTCCACACCACACTACACAACTTAGTAACTATTTGACAAGCCAACTTAAAGTTCGTTCACGAACTTTGCCTTTTCTAGTTATTATTATTATTAATGTATATTTCCCTTTATAATACTGTGACATGATCTGCAGTAACTCCTAAAGAAGAACACAGTACGTTAACTCCTCAGTAATTAGTAATTAGTTAACATGTTTCTCACTTTATAATACTGTGGTATGATTTGCAGTAACTCCTAAAGAAGAACACAGTAACTCTTCAGTAATTAGTAATTAGTTAACATGTTTCTCACTTTATAATACTGTGACATGATCTACAGTAACTCCTAAAGAAGAACACAGTAACTCCTCAGTCATTAGTAATGGGTTACCATGTGCTGCTGTTAACTCCCGAAAAAAGAAGACAGGGACCCCTTATTAATTATCTATGAAGAACACAGGAATGCCTAGTCCGTTATCTAACACAAATATTTATTCATTTAAACATGATTTCCCCCAGAATAAGGGATGTAGGACACAGCCTAGAGTAAAGTTGTATGTGAGCCATCACTTCTACTGAGCACATCTCCAGGAGGACTGAAGAAGAGCACAGGTTTAGAATAAACACCTGTAACACACTGACAGAACATTACAAAAATGGGGGTTAAGCAGACTACTGCACATTTCAGTGTGTCTAACATTTGGAAGATATTGAGCATACTAAGGTAAGTAAGGTTAATATATGATAAGTGGTGTCACTAACTTTAATATCACCACTGATAGAATAACCTGCAGCAGCAGATAAACACACTGATAGAGGCTAGCGGTCCGGCGCTGTGGAATTACCGTAATTACCCTAATAATGGGCACTAAAAGTCTGTGAGACTGCAAGGCTAAAGATGACCGTTTATAAGGTTGGTGCTGAAAATTAAAGCAGTGACCATTAAAACAAAATTGAGTACAGTCAGTCTTAGAGTCTTCTGGAGAACATAAATAATGTCTACTATGTAATAATATTACGTTATAAAGTTTTTTTTTTTTCTTTCAAAAATGGGGTTTAAGCAGATTACGACACTGTAGTATTTTACTATATGTTGCTAATATTTGGAAGATAATTATGATAATAAGGTAATTAAGGTTACTACTACTACAAATGGTGTCACTCAAATATGCCTTTAATATCACCACTGATAGAATAATTGTTTGTGTAGACTGATTTAGATCTATAGTTCCCCAGGTGGCATGTAAGGGTTTTCAGTAGTTAATGTTGATTTGAGCAGTAATTAATGAATAGTTATTATAAAGAAGACATCATTAGTAAGTAGTTCTCTGGGAGATATGTAAGTCTCAGTAATTATTGTGGAGTTAATAGTGAACTACTATAATCATTAGTTCAGTACTATCTACTGAGTAATTATTTAGTACTCCCTGGTAGTTAATAGAAAATATTTAGGTGTTAATGCAGCACTATTAATTAGTTACTGCTTAGTTACCTATTAACTATGGAACAGCATTATAAAGTGTTACCTATATTGTTTATTAGTACAGTAATCCAGAATACCAAATGTACCTTTTGTCTGGTTAAATGGCACAAATCTGTACTTTCTGCTGTTCCAAAAGACCTTTTAATTCAGAGGGAACACATCTGACCCTGTAAAGACCAGTATTATACCATTGAGTGTACAATTATGAAAAGTTTACCATTGAGTACAAGAAAGTACCTATCACATATCGTACCTCTGTTTTTTAGTGTGAAGAAAGTGTTTAATATAAAGAAATGGTAGACTGCAACTTTAAATAATTGATATTTATGACAAAAAAATCACTATATATGCATGCATTGTATTTTTCTAAAACATGCAAAGCCATTTTTATCTTTTCAAGAAGACCCAAACCTGAAATTAATTATATATGTCATGGTAAAGTATAGTATATAGTTAGAGAGGACAGGTAACAAATGCTATTTTTTTATAAATGTTTTTAATTACATATCTTACTTTTGCAATTAGGTTAATGTACAAGACAGTATGCTTAATAATAAAATGTATTTTAATGTTATTTTGTGTGTGCACATTTATACATGTAATTTCCTGGGGACAGAAATGGCACTGATTAGGCGGAATATGCCATAATCTATTCTGCAGATTTTAAATAGAAAAACACTGAAACACTGAATGTACAAACTTTTCACTGGTGCTGTAGTAGTGTTCACTTCATATGTATAAAAGTCACTCAATGTCTATTAGAGTTCATTTATTATGTACTGTATCAGAATTACTTTCCTATACAGAACTGTGCAAAAGTTTTAGGCACCTAAGCAAATGACACTAATTCATTTAACTCAGCAATATGAGTGTTTTTGCCTGAAAAAAAGCACCACATATGATTTAAACAGATGCAAAGAAACATAAATACAGTAAAAAGTAACAAGAATTTCTCATTTTTAGGTAAGTAGGCTGTATCCTGATCCAAGCAGTAGAACAAAGTTTAGTTCCACATTTCTCCCATTTTTGTATATGTTCTGTTCCATCAGCAGCTCACCTGATTTAACATCAGTAAGATTTGATTTAACAAACCAGGTTTTGATAGGCTAAGCTAGAAATAACACTACTTAACTTGGATAAGAAGAGATTAGGAGATGTTTTAAGGAAAACAGATGTTAAAGCAAAGTTTAAACTAAAGATAAAGCTTTGTTAAAGCTTTATCTTTATCTTAAACTTTGCTTTAACATCACTGTTTAAGATAAAGCTTTATCTGTAGTCCCAACAAGAGCTTGTTTACAGAGAAGGGAATCTGTGCACGCGTCAGCTCTAGTTTCCATCCTGTTCTGACGAAACGAAAGTGAAACTGATCTCGAGCTCAGCGGAAACCTGATATCTACGAGACTTGCGGCTCTTCGGCATTTTAGCCCAGCAGACCAGCGCGCGGAGGAGCGGAATGGACGAGTTCCCTTACCCCCTCACCGTGGAGGGACCCTGGCCCGCTACCTCCACCAAAATTCTCACTTCCAAACTCCAGATTTACTTTCAGAGCAGAAAGAAGTCTCAGGGTGGAGACTGCGAGGTGAAGATCTGCGAGCAGAGCGGAATCGCTACGGTTCGTTTCAAATCAGAAGAAAGTAAGTAGCCTACTCTTCTACACTGAGAACGAATAAGTTAAGCTGAAGTCACAGTTTTTGTTAAAGGCGTTGGGGGAAATACGGGAGTTTTTCGTGGTTAGGAAGGGGTGGGGGTAAAACAGGCCTAAGTTTTAGGAATATGATATTGTGTTTTTGTGTATGTGCTCGTGTGTAAATTAATAAACACTAATACATAAACATCTACTAATCTAACAAAATTAATAAATACATTAAACCGTGTATGGGCTCGCTTGTTGTAGGTGAAATTAGCATGGTGCGCGTGTTGTGTATTTTAAGCCTGCCTGAACGCGGAACTTGTGTAAAACATCGACGAAAATCACGTGTGTTTGTGTTTGTGTGTGTGAGATAGATAGATAGATAGATAGATAGATAGATAGATAGATAGATAGATAGATAGATAGATAGATAGATAGATAGAGAGAGAGAGAGAGAGAACTGCAAAAAAATAAACCACAAACACAATGCGTTTCTGCCCGATCTGGACTACGCCCTCGTGTTCATTTACGAGGACTTCACTCATCCGTCATCGTGATAAAAATAGAGAAGGAAAAAAAGAGAGAAGAAAAGTAAAATAAGTAGGGCAGGGAAATCCGTGTATCATTCGTTCATTTGATATTCAATTGAGAATCAAAATCGGAAAATTAAAAAACCAATTCGTTTTTTCGTTTTTTCGTTTTTGAATATAATACCAAAAAACGAATAACGGCTTGTATTTTGTATTTTTATTTGGTTATCCAAACAAAAATTGGAAATTTAAAAAACGGACCAGGAGCCGAATTTGATTTTGATTTTGAACTTGACCCATTTGTGTGCCCCGGAAGTTACTGATTTGTTTATTCTTGGTGGGTTTCTGTTGCGCGGGAGTTCACTGCAGTGTTATCTACACAGTCTGTATTGCTGTAGGCTTTGGATGGAGTTGAGGATGGAGAGTTTTATCTTGTTCAGAGGAACTAAACGCGTTGCAGTGAAAGAAGACGATATGACAACAGAAAATACATGTCTTTTTCGGTTAAGGTCGTGTTGAACACAGAACCTTCTAACACTCATTGCAGAACATCGCTGGATCCCCATTTGCTGCAACGTGCACGAAATCTCTTCATGCGTCTTACCACCTTCAAAAAGATCTTTAATTAGGCCAGAATGTGGTTCCAGTCCGGCCATGCTGCCTACAGCAATACAGACTGTGTAGATAACACTGCAGTGAACTCCCGCGCAACAGAAACCCACCAAGAATAAACAAATCAGTAACTTCCGGGGCACACAAATGGGTCAAGTTCAAAATCAAAATCAAATTCGGCTCCTGGTCCGTTTTTTAAATTTCCAATTTTTGTTTGGATAACCAAATAAAAATACAAAATACAAGCCGTTATTCGTTTTTTGGTATTATATTCAAAAACGAAAAAAACGAAAAAACGAATTGGTTTTTTAATTTTCCGATTTTGATTCTCAATTGAATATCAAATGAACGAATGATACACGGATTCAGGGAAATCCGTGTATCATTCGTTCATTTGATATTCAATTGAGAATCAAAATCGGAAAATTAAAAAACCAATTCGTTTTTTCGTTTTTTCGTTTTTGAATATAATACCAAAAAACGAATAACGGCTTGTATTTTGTATTTTTATTTGGTTATCCAAACAAAAATTGGAAATTTAAAAAACGGACCAGGAGCCGAATTTGATTTTGATTTTGAACTTGACCCATTTGTGTGCCCCGGAAGTTACTGATTTGTTTATTCTTGGTGGGTTTCTGTTGCGCGGGAGTTCACTGCAGTGTTATCTACACAGTCTGTATTGCTGTAGGCTTTGGATGGAGTTGAGGATGGAGAGTTTTATCTTGTTCAGAGGAACTAAACGCGTTGCAGTGAAAGAAGACGATATGACAACAGAAAATACATGTCTTTTTCGCTTAAGGTCGTGTTGAACACAGAACCTTCTAACACTCATTGCAGAACATCGCTGGATCCCCATTTGCTGCAACGTGCACGAAATCTCTTCATGCGTCTTACCACCTTCAAAAAGATCTTTAATTAGGCCAGAATGTGGTTCCAGTCCGGCCATGCTGCCTACAGCAATACAGACTGTGTAGATAACACTGCAGTGAACTCCCGCGCAACAGAAACCCACCAAGAATAAACAAATCAGTAACTACCGGGGCACACAAATGGGTCAAGTTCAAAATCAAAATCAAATTCGGCTCCTGGTCCGTTTTTTAAATTTCCAATTTTTGTTTGGATAACCAAATAAAAATACAAAATACAAGCCGTTATTCGTTTTTTGGTATTATATTCAAAAACGAAAAAACGAAAAAACGAATTGTTTTTTTAATTTTCCGATTTTGATTCTCAATTGAATATCAAATGAACGAATGATACACGGATTCAGGGAGGTTTTGTATTCCAGTATTGGCATTAATTAATGTAAAAAATATAATATAAAAAAAAAAAAATATATATATATATATATATATATATATATATATATATATATATATTTAATCTGACATCATTCAAAATTATTTTATATATTTAATCTGTCATCATTTTCAGCCGACTCATATCAGGTATCCAATGGGTGTCTTTCAGTTTTTTATCTTTCTAAGTTCTTTGTAGTCTGGGACAGGCGAGCAAGCAATGTAAAATCATTAAAATAAGCCCCCACATTTTACAGAATTTATGCATTTTTTACATTCCAAAACGAGGATATATTTAGGGGAAATATATGTGTAGTCAGTCACCCTATATAAGTATTTCAAACAGGGTGGAAATAACACTACCTTTTATCAATTTATTACGCAAGCGTGTCTTACACGGCCCTCTTGTATAGCTCTTAATCTATGCATACCTACGTTAACTAAAAACCAAAATGTTTTGTAATAGTGGAGTGCAGACGGCCTTCAGTGATGACTAGATTATTTTTTTTCAGTCTAAAAACATCTTAGGTGTAAATAAACCCATTTGCAATAGGTACAGGCTGAGGATATTCACTCATTCATGAGTTTCCAAACACTATATTTAAACTCTACTTCAGTAGTGCGAAAGCAATGCATTTTAGAGTTAGCTAGTATGAAATAAGTGGAAAAAAAATGCAGTATACTTTTTTGTCAGTCTTGAGGTAAAGACAATCGTCATAAAGTTCTCCACTAAAGATCTCCTCTTGCTAAGCTTGGAATTTAGTACAGAAATAGAAAATACAATCTTAAACTTATAAAAAGACTTAAATGGCAAATAGATAAATATCCTAGACTGTATCTATCTATTTTGGTCCTCACAACAGTAAAATAGCACATAAACGTTTAATCTTTCAAATGAAAGACAAGAATGTGGAGAAAATCAAATGCTACCCACTAAACAAAAGAAGTGGAAACGACATCTTTTCTAGTTCATTTTTGCGTTGCAACTTTGCGTCCAAATGTGCAGACTATGACGCCAGATGACGTCCTCCACATGTTCATTATTGATGTCCCCCAGACCTCCAAATAAGGCCTAATTCTAGTCCAAATTAGCTTCTTACCAAATTAGTTACTCTTCTACATTAAAGGTTAAAGGTTCAGGTTCAAATCTGCTGCTGAGTCAAACAATGCTATAGGAAGGTTTACTGGAACACAAAACAGCTTTACCATCTTCTGGTACTAGTTATGTCTTACAATTAATTTCTATACCCGTCTTTTTTTAAACACTTCAATCTGCCAACAACCACTAAAAGCAATGCATAAATTACATTAATTACCCCTATCATACCACAATATTAAAAATATTATTAAATATATTAAAAATCTTTATTTTGGGGGAGCCAAGCTACCGGGACAACACCATGGCAAAATCTGAATACTCATAATGAATTTATTTTTTCCCTTAACATTTTCACACTTTCACTAAACACCATTACATTACACCTTCCCTTAACACAATTACACTTTCACTAAACAGTAAACACATTTACTCAGATTCTCAGTCCTGAGAGTATTTTTTCATTCACCACGGCATGTTCTCCTCCACCAGTCTTACACGCTGCTTATGGATAACTTTATGCCTTTACTCCTGGTGCAAAAATTTAAGCAGTTCAGCTTGATTTGATGTCTTGTGATCATCCATCTTCCTCTTGATCATATTCCAGAGGTTTTCAATTTGGTAAAATTAAAGAAACTCATAATTTTTAAGTGGCCTCTTATTTTGAGATATTATAGATATATAAGATTATAAGATATTATAAAACTGTTTGGTGTTAATTGGGTAACTGAATAAAATAAGATTTTATGATGCTATATCTAAAACTATGTATTGTTCAAATTCATAAGGAATTTGACATAAAACGTCTTAAGAGTTTGGCGCCACCTCCTGGACTTTCATTTTAGTGTTCACAAGTAGACGGCAATATTTTAACTTAAAAAAAAAAAGTTAGACTCCTCCTTCATTGACAGCCTTTTGCTTTTGTTACAGCTCGTGATCAGGTTCTGGCTAAAGGAAACCATTCCATAAATATTGAAAAACAGGTGGTGAAACTGAAGGTGTTCAAACCTAGTGAGGCAGAAAATCAGACACAAGCGGCCAGTGGAGCAGTAAGTTGGCAAATCTGTCTTTATTTTTTATTATTTTTTAGATGCAGCATTGTCCTGCAAGTTTGCAAGTATGGATGGGTTGTAACTCTGCTCTTTGAGGAATTTTGGTGAGAGGACAACTTTTAGGAAGATTCAATGTTGTTCCATCTCTGTTTTACTTTTTTTATTAGGTTGCAGCAGAAAATGATGTGGGGACTAGCTTTCAGCCACCAGGTCAGAACTTGAAAATCTCTTTTTTCCTCTTTGATAGGACAAGGTCTTTCTGTCTGTCTATCTGTCGGTCTGTCTATCCAGTCCTCATGCCTCAGGCGTTCCACAAATGCTACTTAGTACAAAGCTGCAGGTTTTGAAGATGAAATTATCTGGAAGTAGAGTTTTATTTGGTTTTATGTTTTGATCTTGGCTATGGCAACTAATTTTTAAAGACTTAAATAGGGAATCATAAACCTGCTATACATTTGGTGCTGTAATTTAACTGCTGTTATATTTAAGTAATTATGCATGGATTTAGGAGCAATTGTTATTCCTGAATCTTTTGTTACATCATTTAAATTTAAAACAATTCACTCATTAAGTCCTATAACATTTTTTCCATGTGACTTTACCTCCAGTTGGTGCTGAGGAGAGTCCCAAAGGTGACCCAAAGGATGAATCTTCTAAGGAATGTTTAGCATATCCTCCACAGTCCAGTGCTGTGGTCCTGGAAAAACTGCCAATCCACTTTTCCAGAGATACACTTGTGCTTTTAGTGGAGAACATCAGTGATCTCTTAGAAGACGAGTTTGACCTAGAGATAATCGTGGAATCAAACTGTGCTGTTGTGACCTTTAATAACCCCAGTGGTAAGTTCATGACAAGCAGTGTATGGTTACAAACTGCTGTTGTGTCTACCTCTATATGATTTTTCCACAAGATTTCTTGTAAAGCATCTCCTGTGGTTAGGCAGGTATTGCTCTGAACTCTCTCTTTACCAGTTAATATTTTTCTTTACAGTTTCTGAGAAATTTCTCATGGAGAGCAGAAACAATAAAAAATTCCAGCAGTATGGTATTGTAGGTCGTGCTTTGGAAAATAGCAGAAGAATTAAAGTGGAAAGTTTGCCTAACCAGGCCTCTAATAAAGATCTACTAGAACTTTACTTTGAAAAGTGGGGTGGAGCAGTGGAGACCATCACCATGATTCCAGAGGAGCAAAGTGCCATTGTCACTTTCCATAGCCATGACGGTAAATCATTTGTGCTTTTAACTTCAAATTTACCCTTGTAAATAAATGTCACCACTTTTGGACAGATTATGAAGATAAACATCTCCCATCATTGGTTTCAGGTGTACAGAAAGTTCTGGGGAAAGAACACAATGTTGGCCAGACTTCAGTCAACGTGTACCCATATTTCATGTCTTTGGGTACAGCCTTGTATGGCAAAGACAGACCAACATGGAGTCTTCCCAAACCGTTCACAGAGAAGATCCATCCTGCTCTAAATCAGTTCCTTCATCAGAAAGGATTAATATCTTCCATCTGTGATCAGATGAGCTCTTATTTCTGTGAGCTAAACATGGACAAAGCTGAAGTCCAGATCAGCCCTCTTCCTACTCTTCTAAAGCAGAAAGGTTTAACCAAGACACACATAGATGGCTGGATGAAAAATGCTCTAGATGGATTTCAAACTATTCTTTCTAATTATGCTGTTTTTGAGCATGCGGTTATGCCTTCTATGTGGGCAACAGTTGAGAAAGACATCAGATCTGTAGTGAAAGACAAAGCTTTCCTGAATGTAAATGATGAACATCTGACACTTGCAGGAATGGCTCAAGACATTAACTTGCTGAAGCCCATTTTGGAGGATTTTTTGAAGAAAGCACTGAATCAGATGGAACGGGACAAGAACACTGTTTCAGAAACTATGGACATACCTGCTGCCATGTTCTCATTGCTACTGCAGGAAGGTCTTCAACACACTGCTTTGGCCAAATACCCAGAGCTGAAACACACACACAAAAAAGACACCAATCAGTTAACATTGCAGGGTCTTTCTGTTGAAATTTTTGGTGTAAAAAATTGGATCCTTGAGAAGAGATTGAGGATGAAAGATAAACCTCTGAAAATGGACGCTTCATTGCTTGAGTTCCTGAAATCAGCTGACAGTGATGAGCTGTCTGGACACTTATTCACATCCAAAGGAATTAGCTCCGTCTACAAAGTTGAAAATGGAGATGTTGTATTGACTGGAAGCACAGACTCAGCACTGGCTGAAGCAGAGAAGAGAATTCACATGATGCTCCAATGCAGAACACTGTCTTTGGAGGACAAAGGTGTGCTTGAAAAGCCAGAATGGCGTTCTCTCAGGAACAATTTGATTGACTCATACAACTCATCCAAGACGAAAACTGTGATAATAATACCTTCAGGAAACAAAGACACACTGGTAGTTACTGGCTTTAAGGATCCAGTTTCAGAAGTCAGCAGTAACTTGGAGATGTTCATTAATAAACACTCAAGAATCGAAAAAGTCATTCGTGTCAAGTCTTGCGCTGTGCTGAAATTCATTAATGAGAAAAACTCTGAGGCTTGGGCAAAATTTGTGAAGCCCAATGAGGTGAAAGTACATTTTGACCCAAGAAGACCATTGATCAGACTGTCTGGAGAGCGTGTACATGTCCAACCAGTCATGGAGAACTTCCAGAAGATGGCCCAATCTCTCCACACCGATACACTGACAATAAACAAGGCAGGTGCTAAGAAGTACTTTCAAGAGCAAGAAAACTTGTTCCTGATAATGATAAAGGAACATAGATTTGTGATCGTTCTTGCGGAAGGTGACATGCTGGAAGAGGATGAAGAAGATGAAGACCATTATGACAGTGGCAGACTGGAAGATTTTGGACAGCTGTCCTGTAAGGTCCAATTGCCTGATGGGGTTACCATCACAGTCAGAAAAGCTGATATCTGTAAGTTCAAAGTAGATGCTGTGGTCAACGCTGCCAACGAAGACCTGAAGCACATTGGCGGTTTGGCTTTTGCACTCCTGAAAGCTGCTGGACCAAGTTTACAAGATGACAGTGATCGATATGTAGCTGTAAATGGGAAGGTGCAACCTGGTAACGCCATCACTACTGGAGCTGGTCGTCTTCCGTGCAAATATGTGGTGCATGCTGTTGGTCCCCGCTACTCAGATACTGACAGTTTTACAGCAGTGAGACGACTGAGGCAGGCTGTGAGGGAAAGTTTGAAACAAGCCATTGAAAAGCAGTGCACCACCATTGCAGTCCCAGCCATCAGCTCAGGAATATTTGGCTTTCCTCTGGAACTCTGCTCTCAGACAATTGCCAAGGAGCTGTATGCATACGTTGAAGCCCAGAGCCATCAAGGTGGCAGGAGAATAACTGAGATTCATCTGGTGGACAATAATGCCAACACTGTAAATGCCATGGCTCAGGCTATTAGGAAGGAATTTGCAGATTTCAACCCCGAGATGATGTTTCTACAGCAAACGCGATCTGGTGGGGCCAGTAACCGCGGGTACAGTAATCATGACAGGCCTTATCGTGGACGCGGTAATCGAGGCAAGAGTTATCGCGGTCGAGGTGCCTATGGACATCAAGGTGCTGGGCCAAGAAGTAAGGAACCAGATGATTACAAAGCAAATGAACCCATGGAGACTGATGCTCGAGAGGGGTTGAAGAGACCAAACTCAAACCAGTTGTCCAGCACACTGTCTGATGACTTCAGCAGGTCAGGGCTTCTTGAAAAGCAATCCACACAAGAAGGACTGAGAATCAATCTGAGAAAAGGGAATATCCAGGATGCAACTGTAAGTGAACATGTTGTGTTTTATTTAATACTGACAAAACATTGATTACGTACCTAAACAATAAATTGTACTAATCGTTATCTGTACCTTTCATCCCACAGTCTGATGTTATTGTCAATACTATCTCAGAGGATGGGGATCTCAGCTCAGGCGCTGTTTCCAAAGCACTCCTAGGTGCTGCTGGTCCTCAACTTCAGTCAGAGGCTAGTTCTCATCTCGATTCGTTTGGATCTTCTAAGCTTAATTATGGTGACATAGTGGTCACTGCTGGATACAACCTGAACTGTCAAAGGGTTTTCCATACTGTTTGTCCTTTTTGGAACAGAGGAGCTGATGCAGAAGCTGAGGTGATTCTGAGAGCTTTGTGACGATGCTTAGCCTATTCTCCACAATTATGTACCCATTTCTGTAAAACTGACATACACTGTGTATTTTCGTTTCAGCACTTACTGAAACAGATAATCAGAGATTGCCTTAAAAGAGCAGAACACCAGAAAATGTCATCACTTTCCTTTCCGGCTCTTGGTACGGGGAACCTTCGCTTTCCCAAAGACTTGGTGTCCAGCATTCTGCTAAGAGAGATTCACGACTTTAGTGCCAGATTCACTCCTCAGCACCTTCAAGAAGTGACTGTGGTTGTGCACCCTTCAGATAATGAGACTGTACAGGTACTGGATTAAACAGCTCTTCTGTTTCTGGATGACTTGGAAATGCTGTGGTCTTATGTTTTTTTTGTGTCTGCCCATCAGTGTTTCATAAAGAGCTTCAGAGGTGGGAAGCCAGGTCCCATCACTAAACGTGCACAAGCCGGCCAACAACCATCACATACAAAATCACCTGCGAAGTCCTCCCAGTCTCCAGGTGAGACTCTTATGCATTAACCCATCACATTTTTGGTCGTGTTTTACCACGTTTTAGCTAATGCTACTTTACTCTTTGTAGCTAATAGTTAAAAGAGGTGTTTTGTTTCTAATTTGTTTTTCTTTAGGTTTATACTTGAGCTGAAAGCTAGTGTAGCTAAGAAGCAGAAAACTATGTAAAAACAAACACAAAATGTAAATTGTGTTTGTGGATTTTTAAAATTTAATTAAATATCTAGCATGTCGCATTGAATTTACAATTTTTAATACATTCTGTGTATATATGTTTACAGCTTCAAATGCTAATATTTAAGCCCTTCATTTTCACCAGCATTATAGCTCTATATCTACTAGGGGTGTCACAATTTTGATATTTTATCGAAATCGATCGAAATTATGGCATGGTCTCGAGCCTCGAAGTCAAAAAGATGATTGACAATCCTTCCCGCTAAGCTACGCAAGCGTGCGCGCGCTACGCATTGGCGCAGCACACTGTAGCCCAGGGTTTTTCAACAGAGAGAGAGCGGCTGCATGAGCGCAGCCCCGCCCTCCGTCAAAAAGTTCCGCTGTGTGTGAGAGAGACACACACACACACGAGCCTCTCACCTCACCTCTGCCTTTCAACCGCGGAGGAGAAGCTGAAAATGGATTTATTGAACTATAGATCACAGTGAGGTTGATTAAAATCTTAAACTTATGATTGACTACACCTGTTGCTTCATTTGGTAAAAAGACAAAAGAAGCACAATATTAGAGCATGTTTCCAGTAAGAAGTTCATGTACTATATTTGTAAAGCCTAAATCACAGTTTCAGGGTAAACTTATGGTAGCAAGAGTTTATTATATTCAGTTTTTTTATATACTCTGATATATGTATATACATACAACAATAATAAAATAAATAAAGAAAATCGTAAAAAGTAAAAGTAAAAAAAAAAGAAAATCGAGAATCGAATCAAATCGTGACCCTAAAATCGGAAATAAAATCGAATCGAGGATTTTGAGAATCGTGACACCCCTAATATCTACTGTTTCCTACCACTGTTAATTGGCCACAGCTTGAAATTATTAAAAACAAATGTACTTAAACACTAATCAGTTCTGGAAAACCTAGAAAACATTCGGTTTTATCACAATAAAAAAAGCGAACCAAATATTCTTAAAGCACAGTTAATTAATTATCAAATCATTGTCACACACACAGTTATTGCCTGATGTATCCACCATGAGAACATCATGTCTAGTGAATTTAGAATGTCAGAGATATTGTTATTGCAATGATTATTATTATTATTATTATTATTATTGTTGTAGTATCAGTAGTATTATATGACTTTTATTTGTGTTATTATTATATTCTCAGTCAGTCAAGTCAATTGAACTTAAAGGTTAAATGAAACTAGCTGATTTGGTCAGTATATTAATAAATATAGTGGCTGCATTGTTTTAGATGTATTTAACTCCTTTCTAAACACACACACACATGCAAACTGCCTGTGTCCTCCAATCACAACATCCTAAGCACAGTGAATTCTCATGTGTCACCAGTGACCTTTTTTTATAAAAACATTACTTCCATTAATCTTCCATTATTTCTTAACTTTATTAGCCTTGTAGCTCCACTGCTCCTATTAAGAAGCAATTATAACAAACAAAAAATAATCACATAATTAATTCTTATAACAATTCAACTATAAATCTTAATTTAATACACCAGGTCTCTTTGGCGTGGTTTCCACTCCTACTCTTGGAGTGCACAGAGTGCAGGTGGGGCATCTGACTCTTGAGGTATCGTCAGGTGACATCACCAAAGAGAGAATTGATGCCATCGTAAACTCCTCCAACTCATCGTTCACTTTAAAAGCAGGTAAGCTTGTTTCAGTATACAGTGTAATATTTCAAAATAAATGTAGCTAATATGAGAACCTGTCATTTAACACCTGCCGTTTACACCTATATTATCCGTCTTGAGCATCATGACTATGTCTGGATGAGGCCAAGCTACATAATATATCAGTTTAAACACACCTAAAACATTTAAACAGATACGAATTCGACCACTCAAACTATGTCATGAAGTAATTTGAGATTGATTTGAACCACATTATAGCACGTAATATAAACACACCTGTCTTTCAAAGATGCATTCAACTACCCCATGCAGTACATCATATGCTAAATTAATCTGTGTAGAGGTGTCAAATCTGTCCACATTGGGCCGATGCTGCTGCAAGTTTTGCTTCTGAACAATTGGCAGCTCATCTGATTCCACTGGTTTAATCAGTTGGTCTGTCATCAAACAACTGACCTCATGACTATCTGCATGACTGGAATAAAAACCTGCAGCCACACCAGCCCAATGTAGACAGGTTTTTACACCCCAGTCAGTCCATTTCTTATCAGCACAGACTTCCTAAGCTGTTACCATCCTTTAAGTCTTAAGAAATGTACCACTTTGTAAAAAAAAATTCAAATTACATTGCAGCATCCATCTTTTTTACATGTAAAAACTTGATTTATGAATAACCAATTGTGACTGAATACCAAGTGTAAATGCATGCAGTTAAAATTAGGATACAATCAATATAGTCCCATAAATTGACAAGTCATAAGTAAAGCCTCAGGTCTGAGTTATAGTCGTTCACCAGAGTGTCACACTGCATTCTTTTGTTCACTATACTTTACATGGTGCAAACTACATAGAGGTATCATACAAATGCCTGTAGGGGTGTTACTGCTCCACAAAAGCACCTTCAGATTCATCCATTTTGCATGAATTGAGCACCAAATTATAAAACACTGGGAGGTGTACGACAGGGGTGTGACGGGATGTTGTGCCACGAGATCCCACAATATTTCTTGTCAGGTGTTAAATGTGTTTTGTGAGACTTATGCACAGGTAACCAAAACAAATGTTTGATTGCATTGATGTGCTCAAATGAGCTTCTGCACACACACACACATTTACACCTTGCTCTCTTTGTATTTGCTGACTTTAACATGTTGTTCTGCGTTCAGTCAATCATGTAGTCGGCTGAGCATCATGTTCCCGCCCGCACATTCCCGACTTTGCATTTTAAACTGTTTAAACTGTTTAAATCGGTGTGTGAAAAAAATAGCATAAAGTGTTAACACTCCTTCAATACTCTGTTTTGAATGTAATCATTTCTAGTATTTACACATCTAGTAAAAGGAAGGATATTTTTGTCTATACACATACTTGTCATTTGAAATCAAAGCTGGTATGACATACTGTAGAACCATAGTTCTTTTGCATTCAAGGTTTTTTTTCTGAAATGTATTAATTTAGGAGTCTCCAAGGCCATTTTAGATGCTGCTGGATCAACAGTGGAACTGGAATGTGCACAGATTGGTCTGTAAAATTATTTAATTTCAACTTTTAATTTAACTTTGTTATGGTGTGTCCTATTGTTTGTAATTGATATTGTTCTTTAATCAGTCCAGCGAAGTCTACTTCAACAAAATGAATTGATAGTGACCTCTGGAGGACGTCTCCCATGCAAACACATCATCCATGTCATAGGCCGGAACAATGCTGCAGCCATCAAGGATGTTGTTTACTCCGTCTTGAAGTTGTGTGAGACACAAAAGTTCTCATCTGTTGCCTTTCCAGCCCTTGGCACAGGTAATGCACAGTTATCATAACGTATTGTAAGCAGAGTTACGTCTGCTAGAAAAGTGTGTAATTTTTTTTTGGTCTCAATCATTAGGCCAAGGTGGGATAAGTGCTTCTGCTGTTGCCGACGCCATGATTGATGCCGTGGTTGACTTTGTGAAGAAGAAAAAAGGACAGCATTTACAGAGTGTGAAGTTCCTGATATTCCAGACGTCCATGGTGCCAGATTTCCATCAGACCATGCTTAGAAGGCAGCAGGAGGGTGTTGAGGAGGAAACCGGTGTGCTCAACTGGATAAAAGGTTTGTGGACATATGCAGTGGAGTTATGCTGATATTTTAACCCCAATGTCACATGGTGACATACAGGGGTTGGACAATGAAACTGAAACACCTGGTTTTAGACCACAATAATTTATTGTGGTGACGGACAGTTTTGATGAAAACAGGAGAGTTGAGGTGCACATTGAATTCTGCCTTGTGCAGCCGTGGTTTTATGTTTTTTGTATACAATCTGGGTTAGCACCCCAACATTCCTTTCAGACAGCTTCCTCTTACAGCATCCACAGTTAATCCTTTTGGATGTGATTGGTCCTTCTTGGTGGTATGCTGATATTACCTTGGATACTGTGGCTCTTGATACATCACAAAGACAGTGCTGTCTTGGTCACAGATATGCCAGCAAGACGTGCGCCAACAATTTGTCCTCTTTTGAACTCTAGTATGTCACCCGTAATGTTGTGTGCATTGCAATATTTTGAGCAAAACTGTTCTCTTAGCCTGCTAATTGAACCTTCACACTCTGCTCTTACTGGTGCAATAATGTGCAATTAATGAAGATTGGCCACCAGACTGGTCCAATTTAGCAATGAAACCTCCCACACTAAAATGACAGGTGTTTCAGTTTCATTGTCCAACCCCTGTATATAAAATAAATGTTTATACAACAGTTTTAAAAGTTATTTTTTTTAATTATTTAACTAATTTTCAAGACATTTTCTTTTTATTTTCCTAAACACTAAAAAAAAAATAGGAAAATTTGAGGCTGTGACCAGCATATTTTATGGCAGCAATTCAGAGTCCTCTGCAAACGAGGAATTTGTGATGGTGGAGGAGGAGTTTGAGCCGGCTGTGTTCCAGCTGTGTGGAGAGAGCCAGCAGGACCTGAATGAAGCCAAAGAACTGATCAACAGCTTCATTGTGAAGGAGCATAACAGTTCAACTGTCCGGGACTCTGCAATCAACCATTTCACCAGGGAGGATGCTGAGATTCTGTCCAATCTTCAAAGAGAACTCGCGGTCAGCATCCAGCTGAACAAGAGCGGGCAAGAGCCGGTCATCACTGTGGAGGGCCTGACCCGGGACGTGATGAAGGTGGAGAGCATCATCCGGGACATGATCCGAAAAGTGGAGAAGAACGAGTCTCGTAAGCGCGAGGCCTTCATGGTCGGCAGCATGGTAGAGTGGCAGTATCTGGACAGCAGGAAAAAGCTCATACCTTTTGATTATCTCACTAACTATGACTTGGAGGAAGCCTTCGGACAAAAACAACCTCGCATAAAGATTAAGATCAACAATGAGCCATATGAGGTCAACATAGCCCAAAGAACTGCTGTTGGAAAACACCAAACGATTGAATTGAAGAGGGTTGATCGGAGAGGTAGGACATTTCAGATGGTCAATGTGTTTCAGTTGTTCTGCACATTGACTGCATTCACATTTCTGTATGTCTTTGAATTGTTGTAGACAAAACCTCTGTGCCTCTGCCCAGTCACTGGGAGGACATGAAGGGGAGCTTTGTCAAACGGGTTCAAATTCAACCTGGCACCCAGGAATACACAGATGTGGAAAATGAGTTCAGGAGAACTGGACTGAACAATACAATTCTTGAAGTAAGGCTGCCATTGAGCTTTTTTTTCTGTATACATGCTATTCTCACGCTATTCATTACATCTGGTAATTGCTGGTACTTGTATTTACCCAATTTTACACATTTTGCACTTTCTTCATGTGCATTTGATCAGTCAAAACATGAGCTGTGTCCAAATGTAGCTTAATCGGTGTAGTGTTGACATTGCGATGGCATTGCTGCAGACAAACCAGGTCTCCCTGAAGCTGCGGGAGTCTCCCGCATTTCAGTAGTGGCTCCCTGATGCCCGCGAGTCACCTATAATCTCCCGGAATTCAGAACGAGTGCGACAGACTTTTTTTCTCTAATCGCGTGTGGGAAGGAGAGAGAGAAAACAGAGAGGGTTCTGATTGGCCTGTTCTCTGCAAAGAGTCTGTGAGACAGCCAATCAGTTTTTAGTGTGGGCGGGCAGTGTTTTCCCCCCTCCCGGATGGGATTTGTTCAGTGAGAGAGAGAACAGATCATGGCGGAGGCAATATTAATAATTATTGTAATATTGGAATGTTTTTGATGTTGTGCAATTTTGTGTGATATTGTAACTGTCATTTTTTGTCAAATAAAGCCTTTTTTCCAAAAAAAAAAACAAAACAAGGAAAGCAGAGGCAAAAAGAAAAAGATAAAACTCATTTCACCTCTGAATACTCTAAATTTAATAATAAAAAAAAAACCGTAAAATTAATTAATATAAAAGTAAAGTTTTGTTATCCTTTGGTGTGTGTGCAAGTTTTTTTTATTTTATTTTATTTATTTATTTGCAGGGGTGATATTAACCTCCCTGAAATCAACTTTTGCAACTTAGGATGTCTGTTGCTGACAAATTAGTAGTGGATTTGATATACTCAGCTGCCTTGTTAATGACTGAAATTCATTGACATATACAAAAAATGGCACTAAACCACTGTTGTAAGTCGCTGTGGATAAGGGAGTCTTCTAAATGCCTTAAATGTAAATGTAAACCCTAAACTATATTATTTTCATTAATAACGAAAATGTGTTTCTTTGAAATGGTCAAAAAGAGGGACACTGTTCAGCCCAACCGGCTCTATCTTCTGCCCCTCCCCTAAACCCATACATTACCTAATGCCCCTCTCAAACTTCTCCTTCCATTTTGTAGCATTTTTAGAAAATTTGAGCTGAGTGTCGACTCAAATACAATCAAGGGCTTTAGTTACCATTTAACATCTTTTTATGTTGATGTTCTCAGATTGAGAGAGTCCAGAACAGCACATTGTGGAGGAGCTACATGATCCAGAAAAATCACTTGGACGAAAAGAACAAGCACAAGAACAATGAGAAGAAGCTTTTCCATGGCACTGGATCTGATAATATTGATACGATCGACAAACAAGGCTTCAATCGGAGCTATGCTGGGATGCACGGTATAATAGAGCTATAAAATAATCTATACAAAATTTGAAATGATATTTCAGTACATATTTATAAAATTCCTTTGTCTTGTCTTGTCTTGTCTTGTTTTAAGGTGCCATGTACGGGAATGGTGCATATTTTGCTGTTGACCCAAATTACTCCCAGGGCTATGCAAAGCAAGACCGACTTGGTCATAAGCGCATGTATCTGGCCAGAGTTCTGGTTGGTGACTACACCACAGGGAAGGCGGGTCTTCTTTCACCTCCAGCCAAGAGCTCCAGTGCCGCAGATTTATATGACAGTGTGACGGATAATCATCGAAGCCCATCCATGTTTGTGATCTTTCACGATGTGCAAGCATACCCAGAATACCTAATCACATTTCAGTAGGTGTGGGTATTGTTTTGTTTTGATTTTTTTTTTTTGTGTGTACATAAATTCTAATATAACCTGTGGGTGAAATCTAATAGTATATTTTGGAGAATATTCATCTAGACTTTATGAATAGAAAGCTACTGTTTTTCATTTAAAGATTCTGTGGTTTCAGTAACGATGGACACGTGCAATAATTAGCACTGATGTCATATGTGACTATGCAGTCATTCATATCATCTTTTAATAAAGGTGACACAAACTATTAGTAAATTGTATTTAGTTTTTTTTCTGCACTGCAATGCCTTAATCACTGAATAGTGGTATAATTGTCTCTTCCTTTCTGTAATTGTGCTATGCAATACTCCACATCTCCACAAGAGAGCAGGGAACACAAATGCAAAATCATGAACTGAAACACTAAGTTTAATCGACCAATTCTGACTTTTCCTTTCCTAAGAATTCTCTGGTTATTCTATTCAATAAGAGTTTCTCAGATTTTTCAGAAATTGGTTAAATGTAAACAAAAGCCATTCAGAGAATAAGAGTTTGTTTGGTGCAGAGTTCTTATTTTTAGGGAGTCTGAACTAGAGATATACATTTCACAGTGATTTTAAATTAAAGCACACATTTGAAGAACTCAATTTCTCTAAATACTCCATTACAAAAAAACATTACACCAAATTGTCATTAATACACTAGGATGTGTCTCTGCTGTCTTTGTTGCAGTTTGGAATGCATCAGGGCACTTCAGTGTTTACATAAATGTGTTTGGTGGCCGCTTGTATCATGACCACCAGAAATTAGTTTCTGAGTGTCTGAGACCCACCAGGGGCCTTTAGAGTTAAAAAAAATGTTATTGGTATCATTCAACTGTAATGATTGCTTCCATGTTGTCTGAGAAAGAGATTGCACAATAAAATGCTGAAATAAACACACTGGACAGTTCTTATTTCATTTTTCTTTCTTTAATTTTAGGCTTAAGTGAAAAAACAGTCAGTATTGGTAATAATATAAAGCAGTTTACTGTAAACACAGTCACTGTACTTATTGCCTAAAGCATGCAAAGGGATATGGTTATGGACTCTGCACATATATTAGTTGTTCCTCAGTATGTTAGCACAAGTACCTTTTTAACAATAACCAGATACTCTTAGTTTGACAACTGATTAGGAACATCTCCAACACATCAGACAAGTCTTGTGAGGTGGGACGCCAAAATGTATTGATTGATGTGATCCATGGAACTCATAACCATCAGGGGTCTGCATGAACATTGATAGGCCTTTTTTAGGGGGCCGTTGTTCTTTAGCACCCCCCACCCCAACTGATTGGTGCTGTGTCTGTGAGGGGGGAGCAGAGTGAGAGAAGACATCAGGAGTAGACAGTGGGAGAATGGGAATGCCGCTATTTTGTGTTGAAATATAAAAACATGCTACATATTTTAAGTGAACATATTTTTTTTTGCACAAGTTAGAATAGGTCTTTGGGCTTTGCACTAAATCACTCTCACATAAGGTGATCTCACCAGCTCTATTCTTGCCAGTTTCAGTCCCTTCCAGAATGAACTGTTTAAGCGCTCTCTCATGTTAATGGAAATAAACTGTTGCAGACCACCCATGTTTACTGCACATTAAACACATGTAAGTGTTAGCTTCCATGGCAAGTTGGTAAGTGTCAGCCAACTTGCCATGGACAGTGCGGTTCTCCTTTAACTGATCTGGATGGCTCAGGTGGAGGCTGACAGGTGAAAAGTGGTGCCGGGTTGGTTCTATGCACATTTACATGTTATGTAAAAGTATAAGTTTAAGTGAGCTATCCAAATGGATGAATTTTGGCGTTTGGAGTGTTTATATGGACAAAGCTCGCAATAAGTGAGTTTGCATGTCTCCATTAAGTTATTGTCTAGTCAGAACAGATAGTGACAGTGACTTCTTAAGTTTGTGAGTACAGACTCTACTAAATCCTTATTACTAGTTGTTTTCACACAACCTTTTTACTAAATCTTTTACTTAACCACAAATCTGTAGGTTGTGTCTTATCTAGTCACAAATAACCCATGCACAGACTTACTTTCTTTCATTTTTACAGGACAAAAACGAGTGTATAACATGGCAATAAACATGTTGCCATATAAACGCAGTTGTCAACCAGCACAGATTTGTTTTATTATTTATGATTATAGATATAAACGCCCTTAGCAGCATAACCACCATTTGTTGGAGTGTGGGTGAGTGGATAAATGGTACTTCTGATTAAATAACAGGATGTTAAGAAAAAGATCCAATGCAGGTTTGGAGTTTTCCAGTCAGTGCTTTTTTTATTGCTGGTGCAAAAACAATATCCTCCCATGGCTATGGTTATAAACTATTACTTATTAACAGTTCAACAAGAAAAAAGACAACAGGTTTACCTGGCTGTTATTCCATCAGTTGTAAAAATCTTTTTTACACATTTAATTTCCTGAATGACATTAACTCACACTAACTTTCATTAAACTTATATAAACCTTCTTCCAAAGGAGAGGATCTTTGTTTATAGTTTACAGGGGCTAAATGATACACATCTAAATGTCTTCTCTTACCATTTTATAGAGGAGAAATCAACACTAGAGCACCCTATCCCATGTGTTTCTCAGTAAAGGAATAGCTCATTTATAAAGCTTCATTAAATTAGATGGGTCAGACGTGCTGTGAGGTTTAGCTGCAACACGCACCCCATGCTCCCAGATACATAGATTAGCTTTAAAGCTAACATCTTTTCCGACAACCTCACATCAGTGACCTGTTCACTTTACCAGAGCTTTAGAACCAAGTTTCCCCCCTCCACAGAATGGTAAGAGCAGATACAAACAAAGAACGGCGGCAACATTAAATCCTAAAGGGCCTACACAATTACTAATCTTTCCTTAATACTTCTTTCTTTTGATCAGTTTAGTCTTGATCAGAGGTGGGTTTCCCGAAAGCTTCGTAATGCTAAGAACTTTGAACAAATAAATAATTAAAATCCAGATTAGCGATGATAGAGTTCTTGACATTAATGCTGCAATTAATGCAATCAGTCAATTCCTGCAGAGTCTAAGCAAATCAGTCTAAGCAAAGCTGCAAAGTCTCCAAGTCTGTGCATTCTGTATCCAGGCTGTTACTCTGCCATGGACGCACCTATATACAATGCCCACCAGGGGAGAGAGAGAGAGAGAGAGAGATAAAGGAACATAGGTAATAACACATGATCAAATTAATAAACAAAATTAACTATATTAATGCTACAATCTATTTTAAATAAATGAGAGATATTTAGTCATATGTATCTTAAGGAGTATTTTATCAATGCCAAAGTACATCCTTTTGTAGTCCTTTTTAAAATTTTTAGAATATGTATAATGTTGTTGATTACACCACATTTCTCCATTTTTAGGGTGTAATAGTGAATAAATACTGCATATTGGCAGTGTTGAATCGATGTTTATGGTTCAATTGAACGCATTGTTTCAGGGGAGGAGTCAATAAAGACGTTCTTTAACCTCGTTCATTAATTTTCATTTTGCGAAGCTCTTTGGGAAACACTAGCAGAACTGGCTCGTTCTTTACTCATGTCATTCGTTAGTTCGTTCGTTATTCGCTAAGATTGATCGTTTACCCAGTTCAGTTAATTTCAGCCCTCTCCACATTTTCTCTCTCTCTCCATCTCAACCATCGCTTCTACCCTTCTAAATAATAAATTACACCACAATACTTAAGATTTGAACACATTCCAGTTAAAATAAATACAAAAAAAAAAACACTTGGGTTTGCCTAAAATCCCTCTATTTACCCAGGACATGTGGTCTTACTGTGAACTACAAATGAACAGAAGTCACGTTAGATCAGTGTTTCTCAACCCTGTTCCTGCATATTCTACTGCATACTCCCACTGTTCTGCATATTCTACAGCTTTCTCTGCTTTAAATGCACTTAATAAAGTAAGTGGTGGTATGATGTGTCTAATACACTGCTGGATATACATAATGATTGATCTATGGTCGATAGGGAGCTACGGGATTGAACAGGTAAACTCAATAAAGGATTGCTTAATAGCTGATCAGTTGGATCTGCTGGAAAACACTATTTTGGGGCAGTGATCAGGGTTAAGAAACTGCTTGAAACTACCAACATAAAGAACTGTACTAAATTCTGGTTATCCACAGTATCTTCTAGATAACTAGTTAGCTAAACACACTAACCCTCCTCTGCGCTCGCAAAACCAGCAACCTGATTGGCTGTTTCTCCTGAAAGGCGGGACTTTCTCCTTGAACTGGCACCACGATTGGTTAAGAGACTGGCCTGTCGCCTTAATAATAAAGTTTTTTAAATGTTAATATTATACAGAAAATTTACGTGAAAATACTAATACATGAGGACGGCGGGGAAAGAGCAGTAAAATACGGTAGTTTCCCACCCAAAATGGGAGACTTGACAGGTATGGCCATTTGGGACATTTAAGTACACTAACCCCCCAAATTTAACTTTAGAGCGGAGAAATTATAAGAAAACAGCTTCGTAAGTACACAGGCAAACTTCTCTCTCCCCCTCTGTCTCTCACACACACAAACAGAAAGGACACTTGGACAGCACTGACTTCTCAACACTGATTGGCTAATAACATGGCAAACATGCCTCACACTCTTCCCACTGAACAAAAAACTACAAAAAAAAAATGGTGCAAAAACAGAAAATGATTCTGGGAAATTAAGTTTTATTGCATTTTACATGAAAAACAACAAAAAGAAATTGCTAAACATACATAGGATTTTTCAAAGGATCCTACACTCAGATATCCAAAAAATCTGTGTATATAGTAAATTTTATGCCAAAATTTTATGCTGCTGAGTTCTTAGCATTTCTCCACTCTAAAGCGAAGTTTGGGGAGTTAGTATACTTTATATTTCTGTTTTTAATAGACAGTTTAAGTGTTATGTGTGGTAAGTTTAGTTGTGTGTGTGTGTGTACCCAACTGGTAGTCTGGACTGAATATACTGTAAATTTGAGTCATTTTGCATGTGTTATAACAAGTGAAGTAATAAATCTTAAGGGAATTCTTGTACAGGAACTGTTGTGTAAAAAGAGCGAACTGATAAAAGGAATAAATAATTTTAAGAAACAGTTCCAACCATTCGGTATTAATTTCAAGTCTTATCAGCTGCTAATTTTTACATGGTAAGAACCATAGACTGTGTATAGCTGGACAGAGCATCGTCTCTCAAAAGTGAAGTCACCACAGGTCGGGCGCCCCCTGCTGTTCGGTTGCAGAAAGCTGTGTAACCCCACCCATCCCCATAGGTTTCAATGGCAAAACAGACAACTTTCAATCATGTTTTTTCTAATATACTGTAATTCTACCTCCTTTATTTCAATGCAGCAGCTAGTGTAACCTCTGCTTATATTGACAATTTTTATATCCTCACAGAATTCCTTTTTTAAAGCGTTAATCAGCTCTATTCAAAAAGGTGTGGTTATTGTAAAAGGGCTGGGTTACACCTAGCCAGGGTGGGACCAATGACTGTATGGGCGGGACCATAGACTGTGTGAGCTCTGTGGAGGCAGCCCTCAGGGGCGGGGTTATTTAAATGAGTAGGCTGTCTCTCCACAGAACTCATTAAAACCAGATAAATAAGCTCTGCTTTTTGTACAGTCCTTTTACTCGTTTATTACTCATTTATTCTGTTTTTCACACAGTGTTGTACATTGTAATTAAAGCAGGGACTTCTACAAAGGGTTATTTGTTAATGTACACTGTAAAAAAAACATTTTTTTTTACAGTTTTTCCAAGTAAAATTTTACAATATTTCCCTGTATTTCAAAATGACAGGCAAATGGTATTAAAATGACAAGAATAAACTGTCTATTGAAATGAGTCATGTGATTTAACATAACAAATCTGTGTGAATAAAATACATTAAATATCTGTTTTTTAACAAATTTTAGATGACAATTCGAACAATACTAACTGTAAAAATAAAGTCATATTTTGTGAAAAAAAGCTAAATTTTCTGTATTTTTACACAAAGTTTACATTTTAAAATGCAGATATTTTAGTAAAATACATATGCAATACTTATTAATTCATTTGAAAATGTATAATAGCAAGAAATTTTGTAGGCTAATAAAGAAACATTTTGTAATTTTGCAATTCTAACCACTATTTTACATAAATAAACTGGAAAAAATATGGAATTTACTACAATATAAAACTTATTTGTTAGTATTTGTGATTTGCTTCAGATCTGTGGAGTGTTAAAATCGAGATCCAGTGTGTAAAACTTCAGGTTTATTATTTTATAATGGATTACTATCCTATGGAAATTACAGTGTAGAGTGATCCCAAGTGCCAACTAAGAGATAATGGGAAATGTGTTTTCTATTGTCTAATAAACTATTAAAAAAGTACTCTGCTCTGAGTGTTGATTCTCATTTTCTGGTTCTCACCCTGGTTATCTTGAGTGTTTGAGTGTTGCCCTGGCTGTCAGTCTCCCAGGGGTTAAATTTTTAAAATATTTTTTGTGCAGTAAAAAACAGTGTTCTAAATATTTGAAGCAAAACACCATCCACAGTGCTGAGTAAGTGAAGTAACAGAACAGCAATCAGAAATACTATTATTACTAAATATTTTATGTACTTTAATGATCACACTTCACAGACAGGTTTACTTTTCAGTTAAAAACAAATGTTTAAATCCACTTACATAGTTAAGTTTTGAAAAATAAATTATATATATATATACACACACACACACACACACACGTGTCATAATTTCCTTTGGCCATGAAAGTTATTGGAACACCTAAATTAAATTAATTGGATGGGCGAGTGAATACTAGAGGTGGGTGATGTGTCATTATTTCAACATTAAAATCTTCAAAATCAAATAAAACTTTTTTTCTGCTCACCCTGATTAATAACCTCAAGACCAATCGGACGTAAACATTCCTCTCAACAGCAAAAGTTCAGTGTAACAGTCAATCAACTGCAAACTTTCCCTCTAGTATTCACTCGCCCATCCAATTAATTTAATTTAGGTGTTCCAATAACTTTCATGGCCAAAGGAGTACAAACCCAAGCACCTAGGCATGCAGACTGATTCTACAAACATTTTTGATATAATAAGTTGCAGCGTGTTGAGAGCTTCATGGAATGGGTTTCCATGATCGAGCAGCTGGAATTAACTGAGATCTCAATTATTTGGATGGGTGAATTATTACTTTTGGCAATATAGTGTATAACAGGGTTGGGTAATCTAACCCAACAGTTTCAACAGACAATGATGACTATGCCATCATGAAGCTATCACCTATAGCTGACATGTCACCATTTGCTACTCCCAGGTGGTGGTGATGAAGCTGAGTTTAAAAAAACCTTAGCTAATGATAATTTAGCAAATGCTCTCTACATCACTGCCATGTACAGTTATGTTCACAACCCAAAGCTCCAAGCCTATTTTTACCATTTTTTTACCGCCTGAAATTACATACTCACATTTGAAGGCTTATCACTCTAATATTAAATAATTTAGAGTCAATTCTATGAATTAATATCACTTAGAAGCCTTTACACAATTAATTTAAGGCACTTTAATTATTCAATTGAACATGTAATGGCCAAAATATGGTAAAAACCAGGAAAATTTTTAGGCGCTTTTCAGATTTTCTATTTTTTTTATTTTATTTCCAGACACATAAAATGAACTATTTATATGGAACAAGGGTTTTGGCAGCTCTACATTGTGCTATAATGTGTTTACAATCATCATATAAAATTATAAACTGCTGCCTCTTACTGGTCAGATTTTATTGTGATCTGAAGCAGTAATGGTATTTTCTTTCTCCAAAGGACTGAAAACTTTATAAGAATAAAAACTACCACTTTAATAACTCATTTTGCAGTAATAAGGCTGTTTTTGTGTGGTCTACTCCTATACAAACAGAAAACCGCAGTGTCTCTGTAACAGAGTGCTTTCTGCAGAGTGGGAAGTCTCTGAGGGGGAGTCTCTGTGCCCAAGCAGCCCCCGCCCCTCCTTCCAGCTGGCTGAGCTCGACACCTGATTGGCTGACAGGCCTCATTTGCATACCGTCACGTGCAGTAGAGTCTGCTGAGTAATCTGACCCCAGACACTCGGCGATGCGTCAAATAAAACGCTTTTAATAAGGAGTTAAAGTTTATATTAATGTCTTTCTGCCTGAAATGATTTCAAGCACTGATTCGATATAAATGGGGATTATAGGAGAGTGGATTGATTTAACTGTAAACACGCGCTCCGACGCGCTCTTTCAGCTCTAATTCAGGAACCGTACATCCTACAGTAAAACGGAGCACAGTTTCGGAATCCGGAGAGCCAGACGGTTCGAATGGTTTATAACATGTCCGCATCCGATTTGGACGTACGATAAATGCAAATATGAAAGATATGAATCATAACTTTATGAAACTAGGCATATTTCGCCATAAATGTTTATTTCCTGAAAGGAGATACTGCTAAATAGGCTAGATAACTGAAAAGCAGAGATTCTAAGATTTAAAATGGTATATTGGGTGTCTATATTGAGCCTATAATTGTTCATAACTATTCATAAACACAGCCAGATATGATTTTTCATAAATTTCGTATTAAGAGGTTAAAACAAGTAAAAACACATCTCAGAAACTTGGCTGTGTTCACAGGTAACCGAATCAGTACAACAGTGACTCCTTAAATCTATCTGTGCTCACTGCTCAAACATGCCTGATTCATTGGTTTAACTTGGTTTGAGAGAATCGATTCAGTGATCATTCAATTTATTGATTAAAAGATTTCATGGGCGCAGTGGGTAGCACTTCCACTTCACAGCAAGACGGCCTGGGTTCGATTCCCGGCTGGGGCGACCCGGATCTTTCTGTGTGGAGGTTGCACGTTCTCCCTGTGTCTGCGTGGGTTTCCTCCGGGTGACTGACTAAAAGATTTCATGTAATTATAGGACAATTTCCTGTAAAATGACGAATTATTCCATTTTATAAAGAGTGCATGACACTTTTTTTTAGAATTAAAATATGTTAAAATTAAAAGATTTCATGTAATTATAGAAACATTTCCTGTAAAATGACGAATTATTCCATTTTATAAAGAGTGCATGACACTTTTTTTTTAGAATTAAAATATGTTAAAATTAAAAGATATCATGTAATTATAGAAACATTTCCTGTAAAATGACAAATTATTCCATTTTATAAAGAGTGCATGACACTTTTTTAAGAAATAAAATATGTTAAAAGAAAAACATTTAATGTAATTAAAGGGCAATTTCTTGTAAAATTACAATAATAGACGATGATTACAGTAAATACAATAACTGTTTTTTTACGGTTTATGTATGTTTTAAAAATTACACAATTTTTCTGTTTTTTTACAGACATTTTCTGGCGCCCCTGCTGCCGGAAAATTACCGTTTTTTTACACTTTTTTTTTTACAGTGTACATGATAAGAGCACAGTAACACCATCGAAATAAACAGTTTTCTTCAGTGTAAGTAGACTGTATTGGTTCTTATCATCATGTTACTGGAGTTTGTATCTCATACTTCTCACATATCTAAAACCTATGAGGAATTTCAGTGTAATTAAGTTAAACTGTGCTTGTTACTACCATCTTGTTAACCCAAATAATTACGTAGTACTTTGGAGTTTGTGCATCCCATGTACCTGTTTAATATCTAGAACCTGTCAGCCTTTTTATTGTAATTAGACAAGAATGTCCTGGTACTTACCATCTTGTTACCCAAAATAATTTCTTAGTACTTCAGAGTTTGTACCTCACAATTACCTGGTTAATACCTAGAACTTAGGAGACTGTAAAAGAAAGGGTTACCAGATTTTCTATTTTTCACCTGGTTGCTGAAAACTGTTTGGGCCATCACCTTCTGTCCCAACCTAATAAAAAAAGAAAAAATGAAATGACCAGCCTACTAAAAAAAACTGCTTCATGAAAGTGGTCACAAAGGATGAGTACATTTCACTAAGAGGGCTACATATACCTCTAAACTGGCAGTACAGTGCTGCCTCTAATAATAAATAAAGACAGTTTGTCCACTTACTGCTCCACTAGTCGAATCTACTGTATCACCAAGTTTGAACACCCTAAGTTTCACCATCTGACTTTCAATATTTATGGAGTGATCTCTCTTAGTGAGAACCTGATCTCGAGCTGGAAGAAAAGCAAAAGGTTGTTATTGAAGTGTATAAGAGCTTTCACCAACAATACTGTATCTTAGCCTTCATCTGTGATTCCCAGCTCCAGTCTCAGGGCATTACTGAAGACAATGTACATATTATCTGAATATTTTTGAAAAAGTAAACTTTCCTCTTTGTCTTAAGCAGTGCACTATTATCTCACAAAGTTATATGTGAAATTCCTCATGGAAAAAGTGCAATGTCAAAAAAAACTATAGATTTTAACCCTAATTTGTACCGTAAAGCTTGAAAAAAAAAATAATAAAAACAAATGAATTAAACAAATTCTCCATAATTGCATGAACTGCAATCAGTCTTTACAGTGGAGCAGACATCGTATCTGATTACTTCCTTGACAGTGACAAATATGTCAAAAATATACATTAGAAACTCAGTTAGACTCGATATTGACCCAACTACTAGCTAGCTTTAGCTATTTATCTGTTTATTTCCTGTCTTCACTGGCTTCGCTTGACACCAGTGAGGGCAGCTTATAACTAAATATAAATAAATAAATATACACGATTTAATGCAATTACTGCAATAAAATTAATAAATAAAATTAAATCGTGTATATGTATGTATATATATATATATATATATATATACAGTCATATGAAAAAGTTTGGGCACCCACATTAATCTTAATAATTTTTAGTTCTAAATATTTGGGTGTTTGAACAGCCATTTCAGTTTGATATATCTAATAACTGATGGACAAAGTAATATTTCAGGATTGAAATGAGGTTTATTGTACAAACATAAAATGTGCAATATGCATTAAACCAAAATTTGACCATTTTATTGATTTGAATACACCTAACTGCTTTTTACTGACTTACTGAAGCACAAAATTGTTTTGGTAACCTCATTGAGCTTTGAACTTCATAACCAGGTGTATCCAATCATGAGAAAAGGTATTTAAGGTGGCCAATTGCAAGTTGTTCTCCTATTTGAATCTCCTCTGAAGAGTGGCATCATGGGCTCATCAAAACAACTCTCAAATGATCTAAAAACAAAGATTGTTCAACATAGTTGTTCAGGGGAAGGATACAAAAAGTTGTCTCAGAGATTTAACCTGTCAGTTTCCACTGTGAGGAACATAGTAAGGAAATGGAAGACCACAGGGACAGTTCTTGTTAAGCCCAGAAGTGGCAAGCCAAGAAAAATATCAGAAAGGCAGAGAAGAAGAATGGTGAGAACAGTCAATGACAATCCACAGACCACCTCCAAAGAGCTGCAGCATCATCTTGCTGCAGATGGTGTCTCGCCACAAACAGAGTCGCATGACTCTGTTTGTGGCGAGACACCATCTGCAGCATTGCTTGCAGAAATGGCTTCTTTCGCATCACTCTCTTATAAAGCTTCTCCTTGTGCATAGTGCGCTGTATTGTTGACCGATGCACAGTCACACCATCTGCAGCAAGATGATGCTGCAGCTCTTTGGAGGTGGTCTGTGGATTGTCCTTGACTGTTCTCACCATTCTTCTTCTCTGCCTTTCTGATATTTTTCTTGGCCTGCCACTTCTGGGCTTAACAAGAACTGTCCCTGTGGTCTTCCATTTCCTTACTATGTTCCTCACAGTGGAAACTGACAGGTTAAATCTCTGAGACAACTTTTTGTATCCTTCCCCTGAACAACTATGTTGGACAACCTTTGTTTTAGATCATTTGAGAGTTGTTTTGATGAGCCCATGATGCCACTCTTCAGAGGAGATTCAAATAGGAGAACAACTTGCAATTGGCCACCTTAAATACCTTTTCTCATGATTGGATACACCTGGCTATGAAGTTCAAAGCTCAATGAGGTTACCAAAACAATTTTGTGCTTCAGTAAGTCAGTAAAAAGTAGTTAGGAGTATTCAAATCAATAAAATGATAAGGGTGCCCATACTTTTGCACCAGTCAATTTTTTTGGTTTAATGCATATTGCACATTTTCTGTTAGTACAATAAACCTCATTTTAATCCTGAAATATTACTGTGTCCATCAGTTATTAGATATATCAAACTGAAATGGCTGTTGCAAACACCCAAATATTTACAACTAAAAAGGATTAAGATTAATAGGGGTGCCCAAACTTTTTCATATGACTGTACATACATATACACGATTTAATTTTATTTATTCATTTAATTAAAGTAATTTAAGTCAATTTAACTTAAGTCATTGCCACTACCTGTTCTGAATGGACAATAACTTAACGAAGCATGCAAAACTCACTTTTTACGTGCATTTGCATTTGGCCTTGGGTCTCGACTGTCCTTATAAACACTCCAAATGCCAAAGTCAATTTTCTGTAAGTCACTTAAATTATTATTGGTGTCAGGAATCATGATCAATTTGGAAAGCTTACTTATTGTGACATCACAAAAGTAAATGTGCATAGAACCACCCCGGCACAACTTCTCACCCATCAACTACCACCTGAGCCCCACCATTTAGATCATGGTCATGGTTGATGGTCTGCCATTTTGTCATTTTGGCTGAGAGCCGTTGACAATACACATTAGCCAGCAGACTTTTTTTGACGGAGGAATCTGTACCTACTGTCCGTGGCAAGTTGGCAGATGAGCTAGCACTGTAAATGTGCAGTAAACATGGGTGGTCTGCAACAGCTTATTTGCATAAACATGACAGAACCCTTAAATGGTTTATTCTGAAAGGGACTGAAACTGGCAAAAATAGAGCTGGTGAGATCTCCTTATGTGAGAGTGATTTAGTGCAAAGACTTTGTGCAAAGAAAGTGTCTTTTACAGTCCATAGACCTATTCTAACTTGTGCAAAAGTGGTACAATATGCCTCTTTTAAATATGTAACATGTTTTTACTTTATATATTTTAACACAAAATAGCTGCTTTCCCATTCTCCCACTCTCATTTCTTCTCTCACTCTGCTCCACGCCTCACAGACACAGCACCAATCAATTGGTGAATATAAGCCTAACATTGATTATTGCTATATATAGTAAATTTAAGACAATGTTTTATACTTTTTAGCATTATACTCAGAATATCAACATGCACTCTAAAAAAGGTCTAACAATGTCCATGTAGATCCCTGATGGTGTCCTTAGGTTATGGGCTCTGTGGATCACATCAATCAATACATTTTGGGGCCCCACCTAACAAGACCTGTCTGACATAACCATATCCCTTTGCATGCTTTAGGCAATAAGTACAGTGACTGTGTTTACACTAAACTGCTTTATATTATTACCAATACTGACTGTGTTTTTACACTTAAGCTTAAAATTAAAGAAAGAAAAATGAAATAAAAACTGTCCAATGTGTTTATTTCAGCATTTTATTGTGCAATCTCTTTCTCAGACAACATTGAAGCAATCACTACAGTTTAATTATATCATTAACATTTTGAAACATACTATAAAGTCCCCTGGTGGGTCTCAGATATTTAAACTAAACTAAACTATGAAGTGCCCTGATGCATTCCAAACTGCAACAAAGACAGCAGAGACAGGTCTTAGTGTATTTATATCAATTTGGTGTAATGTTTGGAGTATTTAAAGAAACTGAAGTTTTCAGATGTGTGCTTTAGTTCAAAACCACAGAGAAATGTATGTTTAGGTACAGACTTTAAAATGAAGAACTCTGTGCCAAACAAACTCTGATTCTTTGAATGACGTTTTTTAATAAATTTCTGAAAAATCTGAGAAACTCACATTTAATAAAATAACCAGAGAATTCGTAGTACAGGAAAAGCCAAAATTGCTTAAACTTAGTGTTTCAGTTCATGATCTTGCATTTGTGTTCCCTGCTCTCTTGTGGAGATGTGAAGTATTGCATAGCACAATTACAGAATGGTACAAGGAATTACACCACTAATCAGTGATTAAGGCATTCAGTGATCAGAGATCACCAGCATAGTCACATATGATATCAGTGCTAATTATTGCACAAGTTGTTACTGAAACCACAGAAAAAATAAAAACCTTAGCTTTATGAATAAAAAGACTAGATGAATATTCTCCAAAATATACTATTAGATTTCACCCACAGTTAATATTAAAATTTATGTATACAAGTTACAAAAAAAGAAAAATACCCACACCTACTGAAATGTGATTAGGTATTCTGGGTATGCCTGCACATCGTGAAAGATCACAAACATGGATGGGTTTCGATGATTATCCGTCACACTGTCATATAAATCTGTGGCACTGGAGCTCTTGGCTGGAGGTGAAAAAAGACCCACCTTCCCTGTGGTGTAGTCACCAACCAGAACTCTGGCCAGATACATGCGCTTATGACCAAGTCGGTCTTGCTTTGCGTAGCCTTGGGAGTAATTTGGGTCAACAGCAAAATATGCACCATTCCCGTACATGGCACCTTAAAACAAGACAAGACAAGACAAGACAAAGGAATTTTATAAATATGTACTGAAATAACATTTCAAAAATAAGAAGGTGTTCTTAATGACTTGCTTGGTAAAATAAAATAAAAAATAAATAAAAATGTTATAGCTGTATTATACCGTGCATCCCAGCATAGCTCCGATTGAAGCCTTGTTTGTCGATCTTATCAATATTATTAGATCCAGTGCCATGGAAAAGCTTCTTCTCATTGTTTTTGTGCTTGTTCTTTTCGTCCAAGTGATTTTTCTGGATCATGTAGCTCCTCCACAATGTGCTGTTCTGGACTCTCTCAATCTGAGAACATTAAAAAGACTTTAAAAGGTAACAATACCCTTTGATACACACTCAAATTTGAAAAATGCTACAGAATGGGAGGGGAATTAGGTGATGTATGAGTTTGGAGGCGGGTCAGAAGGGAGAACTGATTGGGTGTGCCTCTGACCCATCCAGTGTGCCTCTAAAAGCGGTGACTAGCAGATGGATGGATGTCACCAGGGGTTACGTCCAAGGGTATTATTGATTGACTAATTTGTACAAAAGTACACGGACACATCGTCCTCGCCTAGAGCACAGTTAAACCTGAGAGGGCGCTGCAAAGGTGTAAATGAAATTAATTTTTATATATTAGGAAATGTTTATAAAAATTTCAAGCAGGAATGGTATGTTTCACGACTTCAAAGGAACACATTTCAGTTATTAATGAAAAAAATAATGTTTAGGGTTTAGTGCCTCTTTAAACTCTATGATGCTCCAGAGATTGTATATGTATATGAATTTCAGTCAATAACAAGTTAGCTGGTGTATGAAATCCACTACCAATTTGTCAGCAATGCCATCGCAATGCCAACACTACACTAAATAAGCTACATTTGGACATGGTTTTATTGATCATACAAACATTTTTTTTAAATCAATCACACCTTGCTTGTCTTATATAAATTATCAGATGTAATAAATAGCAAGAGAATAGTATGAATAGATAAAAGCAAGCTCATTTGCAATCTTACTTCAAGAATTGTATTGTTCAGTCCAGTTCTCCTGAACTCATTTTCCACATCTGTGTATTCCTGGGTGCCAGGTTGAATTTGAACCAGTTTGACAAAGCTCCCCTTCATGTCCTCCCAGTGACTGGGCAGAGGCACAGAGGTTTTGTCTACAAAAATTCAAAGACATACAGAAATGTAAATGCAGTCAATGTGCAGAACAACTGAAACACATTGACCATCTGAAATGTCCTACCTCTCCGATCAACCCTCTTCAATTCAATCCTTTGGTGTTTTCCAACAGCAGTTCTTTGGGCTATGTTGACCTCATATGGCTCATTGTTGATCTTAATCTTTATGCGAGGTTGTTTTTGTCCGAAGGCTTCCTCCAAGTCATAGTTAGTGAGATAATCAAAAGGTATGAGCTTTTTCCTGCTGTCCAGATACTGCCACTCTACCATGCTGCCGACCATGAAGGCCTCGCGCTTACGAGACTCGTTCTTCTCCACTTTTCGGATCATGTCCCGGATGATGCTCTCCACCTTCATCACGTCCCGGGTCAGGCCCTCCACAGTGATGACCGGTTCTGGGCCGCTCTTGTTCAGCTGGATGCTGACCGTGAGTTCTCGTTGCAGATTGGACAGAATCTCAGCATCCTCCCTGGTGAAATGGTTGATCGCAGAGTCCCGGACAGTTGAACTGTTATGCTCCTTCACAATGAAGCTGTTGATCAGTTCTCGGGCTTCATTCAGGTCCTGCTGGCTCTCTCCACACAGCTGGAACACAGCCGGCTCAAACTCCTCCTCCACCATCTCAAATTCCTCGTTTGCAGGGGACTCTGAATTGCCGCCATAATATATGCTGGTCACAGCCTCAAATTTTCCTATTTTTTGAATGTTTAAGAAAATGAAAAGAAAATGTCTTATAAATAAGTGAAATAAATACATTTAATAAGTTTTAAACTGTTGTTTAAACATACATTTTATCACCATGTGACTGTGGGGTTAAAATATCAGCATAACACCACTGCATATGTCCAAAAACCTTTTATCCAGTTGAGCACACCAGTTTCCTCCTCAACACTCTCCTGCTGCCTTCTAAGCATGGTCTGATGGAAATCTGGCACCATGGACGTCTGGAATATCAGGAACTTCACACTCTGTAAATGCTGTCCTTTTTTCTTCTTTACAAAGTCAACCACGGCATCAATCATGGCGTCGGCAACAGCAGAAGCACTTATCCCACCTTGGCCTAATCATTGAGACCGAAAAAAAATTACACACTTTTCTAGCAGACGTAACTCTGCTTACAATACGTTATGATAACTGTACATTACCTGTGCCAAGGGCTGGAAAGGCAACAGATGAGAACTTTTGTGTCTCACACAACTTCAAGACGGAGTAAACAACATCTTTGATGGCTGCAGCATTGTTCCGGCCTATGACATGGATGATGTGTTTGCATGGGAGACGTCCTCCAGAGGTCACTATCAATTCATTTTGTTGAAGTAGACTTCGCTGGACTGATTAAAGAACAATATGAATAACACACAATAGGACAAACTATAACAAAATTAAATGAAAGTTGAATCATATAATTTTACAGACCAATCTGTGCACATTCCAGTTCCACTGTTGATCCCGCAGCATCTAAAATCGTCTTGGAGACTCCTAAATAAATACATTTCCGAAAAAGAAAATTAGTAAACAATGGAGACACCTTGAATGGAACAAAACTATGGTTCTATGATATGTCCATGGAAAGCATGCCCTTTTAAAACTACCAAGTATTTCAATTATAACAGCTATTTCAAAGAAAATAATGAGTAGATGTGTAATTAATAGAAATGTTACATTTAAAACTTTATATTTTTTTGATAAAATGATTTAATGTCTCTGTTCATA
The DNA here is from genome assembly GCF_023375975.1 of Astyanax mexicanus. Lineage (NCBI taxonomy): Eukaryota > Metazoa > Chordata > Actinopteri > Characiformes > Acestrorhamphidae > Astyanax > Astyanax mexicanus. The sequence continues at coordinate 9,362,287 of NC_064427.1, read as the reverse complement.
TGCTATTCATGTGACAACAGTAAACAAAGCTTCGTCACATCACATAAACTGTTGTGAAAAAAAAATATATGCATTGTTCACACACTGATCAATAAATAACACATTTATATCCATTGGTGCAGCTAGCACGTTCCTAAATAGAGATGCTCTTTCTCTGCGCTGAGCAGGCACTCTGTGGCCGAGCACTAGGGGTGCAATGAAACATTCATCTTGCAAGACGAGACACGGTATTGGGTTTGCAAGAACCAGACAAGAGGATGTCACTACCACCAAGACTGTGACTGGCTACACCGAACCAGAAGCCATGGCTGAACGCCGAGGTGCGTTCTCTGCTGAAAGCCAGGGATGCTGCCTTCAGGTCTGCTGACTGCTGGAGTTCCACAGAGCATGTGGAAGGGCATCACAGACTACAAATTCAACGTTGCACAAAGCTCCAAAGACCATCCCTGCCTGAGGCTCTCAACAAGTTCTATGCTCGCTTTGATAATCCTGACACCCCACCCAGCACCAGACTTCCACACTCACCAGGAGAGGAGCCCCTCAGCATGACACCAGCAGAAGTAAGGAGGACACTGAGAGACTAAGCAGACCAGCTCTCGGACGTCCTGGCGGACATCTTCAATACCTCCCTCATCCAGGCAGCTTTCCCTACTTGCCTGACAACTGCCACCATCATCCCAGTCCCCAAGAGCTCCGCAGTGACAGGTCTGTATGAATACCGGCCAGTAGCCCTCACTCCGATAGTCACAAAGTACTTTGAAAGACTGTGGATCCACATCAGTACGCATACAAAAAGAATCAATCAATAGAGGATGCCATTTCCTCCATGGTCCACACTGCCCTCACCCACCTGGAGCAGAAGGATTCCTACGTCCGTATGCTCTTTGTGGAATACACATCTGCTTTCAACACAATGATTCCTCGGACCTTGATAACTAAACTCTCCTCACTTGGACTGAGCTCTTCGCTGTGCAACTGGGTCCTAGACTTCCCGACCAACAGGCCGCAGTCTGTGAGGATTCACAACATCTCCTCCCCCACCATAATACTCAGCACTGGCTCCCCTCAGGGCTGTGTGTTGAGTCCCCTCCTGTTCACTGCTCACATATGACTGCTCACATCAGCGGCTCTACTTCCTCAGGAGGCTGAGACGAGCTGGACTTGGGAGCACAGTCCTCACCTCCTTCTACAGATGTGTGGTGGAGAGCGATGTGTGCTCCAGCATCAACGTGTGGCATAAAAGCTGCTCTGCTGCAGACAGTAAAGCTCTGCAGAGGGTGGTGAAGGCTGCACAGAGGATTGTTGGAGTCAGCCTCCCCAGCACCACGAATATCTACACCTCCAGATGCAGGAAAAGGGCCACCTGCATCAGGAAGGATCCCACCCACCCAGGACACGCGCTTTTTGTCCAGCGTCCCTCAGGCAGGAGGCTGCGGAGCATCAAGTGCAAAACAGCCAGACTCAGAAACAGCTTCATTCCGGAAGCTGTAAGACTCTTAAACTCCACCTAACAACCAACACACTGCACTGACACACAATGACAAATTACTGTTTACATACACTGTCACTTTAAACCGCACTGAGACACTTTATGTTATTAATTCACACTATCATGCTGCTATAGCCAACTTGAACTCTGGACTTCCCGTTGCTGCCACCTGCCTACTCTCCCTATTTTTTGTGTATTTATCTGGATGTCTATTTTGTTCTATTCTATTTTATTGTGTTCTTATTTTTATTTTAATTTATCTATATTTATCTATTTTAACAATTGCTCTTTGGGTGTAAACTGGACCGTGAGATCACAATTTGCTTACACCTCATGTACCACATGTGATGCGAATGACAATAAAATGAAATATATTTGAAAATATTCTATTTCACTGAAAATGCGAAACTGCAGGTGAACTTAAATTTTTTCTTAAGTAATCATCTTGTAATAGATTTCAGTATACAATTATAAACCCAACCGCTACTCTCCTGTATGATCTCATTAGTCTCGTTAGACATTAGGACTTACAGAAGTAAGGGTTCTGTATCAACTTGCAATCCCTCTTGAGGGTTCTATACAGACCTGGCAACTTATGATAAAATCTCAGTGAGTTGCCACTACATGTGTTCGTGTGTGTGAGAGTGACTGTGTGCACAGCAGCTCACTTGAGCAGTCCAGCGCTGCTGTTTCCGGCCAAAATTATCAAACATTTGTTTTGGTTACCAGTGCATAGGTCTCATAAATCATATTTAACACCTGTGCCATTTTAATATCTACCCGAATTTTTTGTAATTTAGTGCTCACTTCATGCAAAATGGAACAATCTGAAGTTACACCTCTACAAGCATTTGTATGATCCCTCTATGTAGTTTCAGAGAGTAGTAGTATTCTTATTTAAACTGCATGTATTTACACATGGTATTTATTTACAATTGTTTATTCATTAAGCTTTTACATGTAAAAAAAGATAGATGTTGCAATTTTGTTATTTGCAATTTTACACAATGTTGTGCACTGCTTTAAACTCAAAGGATAGCAACTGCTTCATAAGTCTATGCTGACAAGAAATTGACCAACTGGGGTGTCAAACCTGTCCACATTGGACTGGTGTGGCTGCAGGTTTTCATTCTAACTAAGTAGAAGTCATGAGACCAGTTGTTGAATGACAGACCAACTGATTAAACCAGTGGAATTAGATAAGCTGGCACTAGCCCAATGTGGACAGATTATGCATTTGTACTGCAAGGGGAGGAATTGTACTATTATACTGTGAAGGCTCTTTGGTTTTTGAATGGGCCTTGGGAGACAGGTGTGTTTGTGTTGCTATAATGTGGCTCAAATGCATCTTAAATCACTTCTTGAATTTGTATCTGTTTAAATGTTCTGTGTGTTTAAACTGATATTTTATGTCACTTGACCTCATGAATACTGTAGAGTTTAAATGACAGTTTCTAATATTAGCTACATTTATTTTGAAATATTACACTGTATACTGAAAGCTTACCTGCTTTCAAAGTGAACGATGAGTTGGAGGAGTTTACGATGGCATCAGTTCTCTCTTTGGTGATGTCACCTGACGATACCTCAAGAGTCAGATGCCCCACCTGGACTCTGTGCACTCCAAGAGTAGGAGTGGAAACCACGCCAAAGAGACCTGGTGTATTAAATTAAGATATTTTCATTATTGTACAGTTTATTATAGGAAAGGTCTGATCATTAGTGATGCTGTGAATTTTGTTTGTTATAACTGATAAATAATTACTTCATAATTTAGTAAGTTGAGCTAGGGGAGATTGGCGTCAAAATAGGGTCAAATCTTTTGAGAATCAAAAGTATAATTCATAACCAAGAAATTAAAATTTTAAGATAAAAGGACTATTATTGATATCAAGAATTTTAAAATTATGTTTGTAAACAGAATATTTAATACTGCATAGAAAGTTACATTTTCTGTTTTGTGTTTTACTAGAAATCCATTTTCGCCTTCAGTATATATTTTTTTTACAGTTACGTGTCTTTCAGATTTGTTTTCAGTTTGAATTTTCTCACATGTAATTTTGACCCTGTTTTTATAGGTGGGTGGGCACTAGTTGGTCATTGATTGCTGGAAACAAACCGCGCCCATTAAAGTCATTCCACTCGCTTATGTCAGCAAAAGCCCGCGACCATTACAGTACGAAGGTCACAGACCAGTTATAGATCACGGGCAAGCTGAATCCTGAAAACTTGTGTTCCTGGCTGGTTCTGACCTGTTTTTAACAATGCCAACGGCACCCAGGTCTTAAAGCAATGCTAAGTAGCAGTGCCTGTACCGGCCCGGTCCGGCTGGCTATTAGGCAGATCCCTTTGTCTTATGCCCTACCGCTGAGTGGTTTGTTGTCACTGGGTACGGAGAGCTAACTGGGAAGACCCGCCTCGGTTTGTAAGTTTGTCCGTGTGGAAAAATGACCTGAACAGAACTCCTCTCTGAGCTCAGAAATGGTCGACAAACCCGCAGTGGAAAAGCGGTTTCAGTGTTTGGGCTGTGATACAACATATTTAGATTCCACCGTTTTTATAAAGTTACAGAAGCTGAGGCTGTGCAGAATGCCAGTTATCCATACCTACTACCAAAACTGTTTTAATATTTTTTAGGAGTGGATTTGGTTTAATATTTCCTTAAATATAGAATATATTAAACTTATTACAGAGCTTTATTTTGTATACAATTTTGTATTTTACAATTATAAACATAAGACCAAAAAAGCACCTCTTATTTTTATTAATGCTAAATACAAAATAAAGCTCTGTAATAAAAAAACAAAAATCTTCATATCAATAATAGTTATCTTGTTTTCAAATTAAAATTTCTTGGTTATGGATTATACTTTTGGTTCTCAAAAACTTTTTTTTTTTAATAACTGTATTTTAAAATTTTTCCATTTTCTCCCCAATTTACATGGCTAATTACCCAACCCACTCATTAGGACTCCCCCTATCATTAGTAATGCCCCAACACACCAGGAGGGTGAAGTCGAACACATGCTTCCTCTGATACATGTGAAGTCAGCCACCGCTTCTTTTCGAGCTGCTGCTGATGCAGCATTGCCGAGCAACCAGCGCGCTTAGAGGACAGCGCAGCGGCTCGGTTCTGATACCTTGTGCTGCAGACATCACTCTAGGAGTGATGGGAGAGAGCTCCATCTACCCACCCAGAGGGAGAAGTGCCTATTTTGGTCCCTCTGAACATCAGCAACTTGATGGCAAAGCTGCATGAGCTGGGGTTCGAACCTGCAACCTCCCGCTCATTGTGGCAGTGCTTTAGACTGCTGGACCACTCGGCGCTTCTTGGTTCTCAAAAATTTTTGACCCTATTTTGATGCCATAGGTGAGTCAGGGGAAAAAAAAAAACACTTTTAATGCAGACAAACCAAGTCTCCCTGAAGCAGGGCCTTCGAAAAAGAAAAAAGATAAAACTAATTTCACCTCTGAATACTCTAAATTAAAAAAACTAAAAAAAAGTCAAATTAATTAATATTAAAGTAAAGTTTGGTTAGCCTTTGGTAAGTGTGCAATTTTTTTTTTTTTTTTTTTTGGGGGGGGTGTGGGTGGGTAGTGGTAGGCTAACCTCCCTGAAATCAACTTTTGCAACTTGGGATGTCTGTTAATGTATGTTGCCTCTTGATAGTTGCAGTAGAGCTACAATGCTAGTTCAGAAATAATAATAATAAAAAAGAAGAAATTATAAAAGATTAATGGAAGTGCTGTTTAATGGAAGTAATAACAAAAAGAACACTGGTGACACATGATAATTCACTGTGCTGACGAGTTAGTACATGTTTGCAGGACCATGGCAGTTTGCGTGTGTGTGTGGTTATAATGAAGTAAAATACATTTAAAACAATGCAGCCACTAGATGTATTAATATACTGACCAAATCAGCTTGTTTCATTTAAGCTTTAATACTACTACATCTACCTTTTATTACTACTAAAAATAGTTGCAATAAAAATGTCTGACATTATAAATTTAATAGACATGATGTACATATTAGGCTATAATTGTGTGTTTGACAATGTTTTGATGAACAAGACACAAAATATGATGGGTAAATGCATTAGAGACTCACCAGGACACTGTGGGGACTTTGCAGGTGGTACAGATATCTGTTAATGTAATTAATTGATTAGGTATATTATCAATGTTTTTACAGTATTAAATTAATATTTTGATTTGTTTAATCAGACACAACATGCATACTTACAGCTGCATCCTGGATATTCCCTTTTCTTTGAATGATTCTAAGTCCTTCTTGGGTGGACTGCGTTTCAAGAGGCCTTGACCTGCTAAAGTCATGAGACAACTGGTGTGACTTTAGTCGTCTAAATGCTCCTCGTGCTTGAATCTCTATGGGTTTATTTGCTCTGTAATCCTTTTGTTCTTTACTCCATGGCCCAGCAATTTGATGTCCATAAGCACCTCGACTCCAATAATTCTTGCCACGATTACCGTGCCCACCATTACCATCCCCATCAGATTGTGTTTGCTGTGTCAAAGTCAATTTGGGGATAAAATCTGCAAATTCCTTCCTAATAGCCTGAGCCATGGCATTTACAGTGTTGGCATTATTGTCCACCAGATGAATCTCAGTTATTCTCCTGCCACATTGATGGCTCTGGGCTTCAACGTATGCATACAGCTCCTTGGCAATTGTTTCAGAGCAGAGTTCCAGAGGAAAGCCAAATATTCCTAAACTGATGGCTGGGACTGCGATGGAGGAGCACTTGTTTTCCACAGCTTGTTTCAAACTTTCCCTCACAGCCTGCCTCAGTCGTCTCACTGCTGTAAACTTGTCAGTATCTGAGTAGCGGGGACCAACAGCATGCAACACATATTTGCATGGAAGACGACCTGATCCAGTAGTGATGGCATTACCAGGTTGCACCTGTCCATTTCTAGCTACGTATCGATCACTGTCCTCTTGTAAACTTGGTCCAGCAGCTCTTAGGAGTGCCAAAGCCAAACCACCAATGTGCTTTAAGTCTTCATTGGCAGCGTTGACCACAGCATCTACTTTGAACTTACAGATATCAGCCTTTCTGACTGTGATGGTAACCCCATCAGGCATTTGGACCTTACAGGACAGCTGTCCAAAATCTTCCAGTCTGCCACTGTCATAATTATCTTCATCTTCTTCATCCTCTTCCAGCATGTCACCTTCCGCAAGAACGACCACAAATCTGTGTTCCTTTATCATTATCAGGAACAAGTTTTCTTGCTCTTGAAAGTACTTCTTAGCACCTGCCTTGTTTATTGTCAGTGTATCGGTGTGGAGAGATTGGGCCATCTTCTGGAAGTTCTCCATGACTGGTTGGACATGTACACGCGCCCCAGACAGTTTGATCAATGGTCTTCTTGGGTCAAAATGTACTTTCACCTCATTGGGCTTCACAAATTTTGCCCAAGCCTCAGAGTTTTTCTCATTAATGAATTTCAGCACAGCGCAAGACTTGACACGAATTACTTTTTCGATTCTTGAGTGTTTATTAATGAACATCTCCAAGTTACTGCTGACTTCTGAAACTGGATCTTTAAAGCCAGTAACTACCAGTGTGTCTTTGTTTCCTGAAGGTATTATTATCCCAGTTTTCTTCTTGGATGAGTTGTATGAGTCAATCAAATTGTTCCTGAGAGAACGCCATTCTGGCTTTTCAAGCTTACCTTTGTCCTCCAAAGACAAGGTTCTGGATGTAAGCATCATTTGAAGTTGCTTCTCTGCTTCAGCCAGAGCAGAGTCTGTGCTTCCCATTAATATGACATCTCCATTTTCAACTTTATAGACTGTGCTAATTCCTTTGGATGTGAATAGATCTTCAGACATCTCATTACAGTCAGCTGATCTCAGGAACTCAAGCAATGAAGCGTCCATGTTCAGAGGCTTCTGTTTAATGCTTAATTTCCTCTTAAGGATCCAACTTTTCACATCAATAATTTCCACTGGAAGACCCTGGAATGTTAACTGATTGTCTGAGTTTGCAAATTTTAGCTCTGGGTATTTTTCTGCAGCAATAGATTGTAACTCTTCAAGCTGAAGCAATGAGATCATAGCGGGGGACATCTCCATGCTGTCTGAGATAATGTTCTTATTCCTTTCCATCTGAGTCAGTGCTTTCTTTAAAATATCCTCCAAAAGTGGTCGCAGCAACTCAATATCCTGAGCCATTCCTGCCAGTGTCAAGAGTTCATTATTCAACCTCAAAACAGTATTATCTTTCGCTATTGATTGGATGTCTTTCTCTACTGTAGACCACAAAGTTGGTGTCACTGAATGCTCAAAAACGGCATAATTGGAGAGAATACTTTTTAAGCCATCAATAGCATTTTGCTTCCAGCTGTCCACTTGCCTCTTAGTTAAATCTTTCTGCTTTAGAAGTGTAGGAAGAGGGCTGAGCTGGACTTCAGGTTTATCCATGTTTACCTCACAGAAATAAGAGCTCATCTGATCACAGATGGAAGATATTAATCCCTTCTTGTGCAGGAATTCTCTGATATCAGGATGGATCTTCTCTGTGAATGGTTTTGGCAGACTGAAGATTTTTGAGTGTTCATTAATAAACATCTCCAGGTTCTGGCTAACGTCTGAGACTGGATCCTTAAAACCTGAAACTACAAGTGTATCTCCATTCTGTGAGGTTGTAATAACCACAGTTTTCTTTCTGGTGGAGTTGTATATGTCAAACAGTTGGTTTCTAAGAGAATGCCATTCAGGCTTTTCAAGCACACCTTGGTCCTTCAAAGACAGAGTTCTGGATGTAAGAGTCCTTTGTAGTTGCTTTTCTGCCTCAGACAGTGCAGAGTCTGTGCTTCCCATTAATACGACATCTCCATTTTCAACTTTGTAGACTGAGCTAATTCCTTTGGAAAGGAATAAATCTTGAGACATCTCATCACAGTCAGCTGACCTCAAGAACTCAAGCAATGAAGCATCCATGTTCAGTGACTTCATTTTTACGCTAATTCTCTTTTCAATTATCCAGTTTTTTATGTCAACAATTTCAACAGAAAGACCCTGCAATGTTAACTGATTGGAGTCTTTTTTGTGTGTGAGTTTTAGTTCTGGGTATTTGGCCAAAGCCTTGTGTTTAAAACCTTCCTGCAGTAGCAATGAGAACATGGCAGCAGATATCTCCAAGGTGTCTGAGACAGTGTTCTTTTCCCGTTCCATCTGACTGACTGATTTCTTCAAAAAATCATCCAAAATTGGCTTCAACAAGTTAATATCTTGAGCCATTCCTGCCAACATCAAAAGTCCACTATCTATTATCATGAAAGCTTTGTCTTTCACTATGGATTGGATGTCCTTCTCTACTGTAGTTGACATAGAAGGCATCACCGCATGCTCAAAAACAGCATAATTGGAAAGAATGGTTCTAAATCCATGTAGAGCATTTTTCATCCAGCCATCTATGTGTGTCTTGGTAAAACCTTTCTGCTTTAGAAGAGTAGGGAGAGGGCTGATCTGGACTTCAGCTTTGTCCATGTTTAGCTCACAGAAATAAGAGCTCATCTGATCACAGATGGAAGATATTAATCCTTTCTGATGAAGGAACTGATTTAGAGCAGGATGGATCTTCTCTGTGAACGGTTTGGGCAGACTCCATGTTGGTCTGTCTTTGCCATACAAGGCTGTACCCAAAGACATGAAATATGGGTACACGTTGACTGAAGTCTGGCCAACATTGTGTTCTTTCCCCAGAACTTTCTGTACACCTGAAACCAATGATGGGAGATGTTTAGGTTCATAATCTGTCCAAAAGTGGGGTAATTTATTTACAAGGGTAAATTTGAAGTTAAAAGCACAAATGATTTACCGTCATGGCTATGAAAAGTGACAATGGCACTTTGCTCCTCTGGAATCATGGTGATGGTCTCCACTGCTCCACCCCACTTTTCAAAGTAAAGTTCTAGTATATCTTTAATAGAGGCCTGGTTAGGCAAACTTTCCACTTTAATTCTTCTGCTATTTTCCAAAGCACGACCTACAATACCATACTGCTGGAATTTTTTATTGTTTCTGCTCTCCATCAGAAATTTCTCAGAAACTGTAAAGAAAAATATTAACTGGTAAAGAGAGAGTTCAGAGCAATACCTGCCTAACCACAGGAGAAGCTTTACAAGAAATCTTGTGGAAAAATCATATATAGGAAGACACAACAGCAGTTTGTAACCATACACTGCTTGTCATGAACTTACCACTGGGGTTATTAAAGGTCACAACAGCACAGTTTGATTCCACGATTATCTCTAGGCCAAACTCGTCTTCTAGGAGATCACTGATGTTCTCCACTAAAAGCACAAGCGTATCTCTGGAAAAGTGGATTGGCAGTTTTTCCAGGACCACAGCACTGGACTGTGGAGGATATGCTAAACATTCCTTAGAAGATTCATCCATTGGGTCACTCTGACTCTCCTCAGCACCAACTGGAGGTAAAAATGTGAAATAGTGTAATTACTTAAAAGATAAATGATACAAACAAACTGCTGATATCACAGCTATTAAAATTTAGAGAAGGTTTATGATTCGTATTGAAGTCTTCAAAAATTAGTTGCCATAGCCAAGATCAAAACATTACAACAAGTAAAACTTTACTTTTTACTGAAACCTGCAGCTTTGTACTAAGTAGCATTTGTGGAATGCCTTGACCAAGAGGACTGGATGGACAGACAGACAGATAGACAGACAGAATCTTGTTCTATACAAAGACAAAAAAGCTATTTTTGAGTTCTCACCTGTTTGCTGAAAGCTAGCCACCACATCACTTTCTGCTGCAACCTAATAAAAAAAAGTAAAACAGAGGTGGAACAACAGTGAATCTTCCAGAAAAAATCCTCAAAAAGCAGAGTTATAACCCATCCAAATGTAGGTTTTTGTCAGTATTTTACTACATGAAAACTTGCAGGACAATGCTGCATCTAAAAATTAATAAAAAATAAAGACAGATTTGCCAACTTACTGCTCCACTGGCTGCTTTTGTCTGATTTTCTGCATCACTAGGTTTGAACACCTTCAGTTTCACCACCTGTTTTGCAATATTTATGGAATGGTTTCCTTTAGCCAGAACCTGATCACGAGCTGTAACAAAAGCAAAAAGTCGTCAATGAAGGAGGAGTCTAACTTTTTTTTTTAAATATTAAAGTTAAAGTTAAAATATTAAAGTACAAAGTACAAAAGTTAAAGTACAAATATGTCTACTTGTGAACACTAACAGTAAAGTCCAGGAGGTGGAGCCAAACCCTTTAAAAAGTTTAATGTCAAATTCCTCATGAATTAAATAAAATGCAGGACTACATAAAGTCTTCTCTTGAATTATTTTAGTGGCATATGTAAAGACCACGTCACTATGTACAAATATCTGGTCTGGGGACTTTAAGCCCCCCTAAAGGGGTAAAAACATTTAAATATACTTTTTACATAATGTTAATTACTACAAAAACAATGCAGTATCTATGGCTGGAAGAATATTGTGATACGATTTCAAGTGGATCATACCATTCCATTATAATAAGCCTTCCTCTCGTTTACCTGCCTGCTGCCTCATTATTGGTCAGGTGGCTTGCATTTAAGTTAAGGTGCGCCAGCTGCTCAAGCTACAGCATTACGTGTAGGTGGCTGCTATAGACTTATCGTCTGGTATATGCTACATTAGCTGGTGTAATGGGTTTATCTCTTACGTGCTGTAGACATTACGGAAGCGAGAAATTGTAAGGATTGTAAGACTTGCACTGGACTGGTTTCACTCCGAAGAAATACTTAACCCCCAACAATTATTGTATAATACGCACCCTGCTTTCAAGGTACCGAAGGACACTGTACAATAGAACAAAAAAAAAAAAACATAAGCACATAAAATGAAGTAACAATGGTGGAGGCTATGTGCACAACCCTTGATATATCTAGTTAAGTCAGAGAGCTTTAGAAAACGCAATCTGAAAGAGGTGGGTTTTTAACTGTTTTTTTTTTAAGACAGGAGGGAAGTAATAATGCAAAGATGCACAGGGAGGGAATTCCATACGGAATTCCATCTCTATCACCACATGTACGTAACCGGGTGTGTGGAACAGAGAGAAGGATGGTGTCGGCAGACCGGAGGTAGCGTGTCGATAAAAACCTCTGGAGTAGGTCAGTAAGGTAGGAAGGTGCCAAGCCATGTAGCCGTGCCTCGAAAAACCAAAACAAGTATCTTGTAATGTATGCGATAATGAATGGGTAGCCAGTGTAGCTGTATTAGAGTGGGAGTTATATGGTCCTGGGATCGGGTACGAGTGAGAACCCTAGCTGCTGCATTCTGAACAGACTGCAGTTTCTTCTGTCCACAGGCTGGAAAACCAAATACTACAGAATAGCAGTAATCAAGCCTAGAAGTGGCAAAAGCATGAATAAGGGTCTCAGTGGCCAAATACAACAGAAAATAGTGTAACATAGTAATGTTCTTAATGCGCTGTTCTAGTCAGGTTATTAATATGTGCACTGAATGACAACGTGGAATCTAAAATAACATCCTAACTTGATCTTCAGGGGAAGCAGCAAAATCCAGCCAGGACACAATGGGGTGGAAAATTTTCTTTCAGATGGAGAGAGATGCAATTAGCATAGCCTCAGACTTTCCATTATTTAGCTGCAGAAATTGTTTGCCATCCACCCAGACAAACCAAGTCTCCCTGAAGCCGCGGGAGTGTCCCGCATTTCGGTAGCGGCTCCCTGATGCCCACATATAATCTCCCGGAATTCAATGACAGGACGCTGACGACGCATCTATATAAATTTGAACATCATGCGGCCTAGTGATGCTGCCCAGAGGTATCATGTAAATAATAAATAATAATGGGCCAAGAACTTGTCCCCAGGAAACACCATGAGATAGACAAGATGGGTCAGATCTAAACTTGCCAATGGAGACAAACTGACTTTAAATAAACATATAAAAAGCAAAATCAGAGAAACTGATTCAGAGACTGAAGTGTTTTTTCCAGAACTGTGTATGTGATTTAATAATAAGAAAATAATCGGTTCACTTAAATGGTTCACTTTTCGACTGACACTGCTCTTTCAGCAGACAAAGTCAACAAAACAGTAACTTTGGACACTAAAAATACTTTTGGGAACATGCCAAACTGGCGTTTTTAAAGTTATGTCGATCTTTAACTTGTTCACGTGGACATAAATAACTAAAGGAAAATGCCCCCAGACTGTCCCAAATCCACTTTCACTCTCTAATTTGATCAAGCACTGTAATGAACTCTATAATTATCATTTTATTTAATATTTATTAATGTCACGTCTCCAGTCACTGGTACAGCGTTTTTTCTAAAAAAAAAAAAAAAAAAAAAGATAACAGAGCTAACCATGTAAACTGTGATGAGATTATTTCTGATAGATGGTTAAAAAGACAAGAATCAAAACACACAGATCAAACCCACTGTTTGCTTACAGCTTGTGATAGTCATTGTGACCTGAAACTAAGAAAATTCTTTTAGCGATCTTAACTAGTTAGCTAGAAGATGGATGTTGTGAATAGCTAGAATTCAGAACAGTACTTTATGTTTGTAGTGTGGCGTGAGGAGGCGGGGGAGTTGTGGGTCCGCCCCACGCCAGAGCGCAAAGCCATGCCTGTCTCAGCTGGCCCGCATGAGGGCTGATTGAGCCGCCAGTTGAGACAGGCATATATACTCAGCCTCAGCCATCATTTGGGAGAACTTACACTGGGGAGCAGAGGGCTGAGGCTGCACGGACCTTAAAACCTTAAAAACTAAACTAAAAGTAATTCTACAGACTCTAGAGCCCCATTGGGCTGAGCATTATGTTTTGAGTTGTTTTGGGTGTGGTGGAGGGCAGTTTAAAAGCCGAATAAAGGTATGCTTTGAGTTTCATTTACTCCCCGTGTCTGTGTTCTCTGTGTGCTTCCTCCTTCTGGGTCACTGTGGTCACGCCCCTTACCCCAGGGGCCTACCACAGTAGTTTAAAGCAATTTCTTAACCCTGATCACTGCCCTAAAATTGTGTTTTCCACAGGATCCACCTGATCAGCTAAAAAACAATCCTTTATTGAGTTTATCTGTTCAAATCCCTTAGCTCCCTATCGACCATAAATCAATCATTATGTATATCCAGCAGTGTATTAAGACACATCATACCACCACTTACTTTATTAAAGTAGAATATGCAGGAACAGGGCTGAGAAACACTGATCTAACCTGACTTCTGTTCATTTGTAGTTTACAGTATAACCACATGTCCTGAGTAAATACAGGGATTTCCGGCTTTTTCTGGATTTTATTTTTACTGTAATTGTATGTTTTGAGCAACTATACAGCAACTTAGTGTGACAATGTTTAAAAAGAAAGAACATGTTAAGAGATGCAAGATTATGCATATGACGGTATTTTGGTATTTCACGGTTTTTACATATGGTGACAGTATTGTAAAATGGTGACGGTATATTAACCACGTGACGTGACGTGCCAAATCTTTACTTTGAAAAACAGGACATTTAATTCTGCAGTTTCCTCAGGGTTTAGATAAGTAATTCCGCGGACCACGAGGCTCTCTGCACGCCCCAAACAAAGAAATGAACAAAAACAAATTTAAGAGCCACTAGTTGTACTAATCTCAAAGCAGTAGATTAACAGACTGAATATAAAGCTTTACCAGCGCTATGAGACAACACCTATAGAACAGAAGGAGCAGCGGCATTTGAGTATGGTATGAGGGTATGAAAAACTTCAGTACCACCCAACCCTAATGCATACAGGATATATGAGTAATTTTTAAAGATTATTAATAGTGTAGGCCTCTTAGGACTAATATTTATTAATGTTTCTTTCAATAATTCATGTCATAAAAGGTAAAAGAACAATTTAGAAACAAGTGAATTGTTTACATTAATACATTGTTAAATTAAATCAATTGTTGATGTACAGTTTTACATGATTTATTGAAGAATAGATTTACTGATGGAATATATCTGGTCCATTAGTAAAATCTCATGATACTAACAGACTAGGAGGGTTTGGGTTATCTAACTTTTATGCTAACTTCTGCCAAACATCTCTATGAAACACACAGGTCCTTCTAAAAAAATTAGCATATTGTGATAAAGTTCATTATTTTCTGTAATGTACTGATAGACATTAGACTCTCATATATTTTAGATTCATTACACACCACTGAAGTAGTTCAAGTTCACTTTAATTGTTTTAATATTGACGGTTTTGGCAAAAAAAGTAAGAAAAAAACAAAAATCCCTATCTCAAAAAATCGCATATTTCATCGGGGAATCCTTTTGCAGAAATGACTGCTTCAATGCGGCGTGGCATGGAGGCTATCAGCCTGTGGCACTGCTGAGGTGCTATGGAGGCCCAGGATGCTTCGATAACGGCCTTAAGCTCATCCAGAGTGTCGGTCTTGCGTCTCTCAAATTTCTCTTCACAATATCCCACAGATTCTCTATGGGGTTCAGGTCAGGAGAGTTGGCCGGCCAATTGAGCATAGGCCTGTCACGATAACAACATTTTTAGGACGATATATTGTCCCAGAAATTATTCCGATAAAAGATAATATTGTCATTTTAATCGTAATGCTTTTTTCCTGCTTCTGGGCTACCAAAGGAGCTTTAAGAAAGTGTGCCACAGTAATAATATACTAGCATAATACTATTACACCATTTTACAGTGAAACTTACTTTTTATTATTAAGAACAGACATTGGGCTTCTAATATAAAAATATTTTAATATCCTAAATAAATAAAACAAATAAAGTACAACCACCCTGGTCCTCTGCACTAAATATTAAACAGACCATTAAACAGTAGATGAAAGTAACATTTACATGAATTCATTTTTTTAACTCTAGATATAATGAAAAGGCACTTGCAGATTATTTTTTCTGATCATATATGCATATGCTGTAAAACACATTAGCTCAAAAACACACGTGTACACCATAGCTCTTGCTATAAATGTATTTTTTAATGTAACTGTCAGACACTCAAATACGTTCGCCGTGTGTGTATGTGTGTGTGTGTGTGTGTGTGTGTGTGTGTGTGTGTGTGTGTGTGTGTGTGTGTGTGTGTGTGTGTGTGTGTGGAGGCACCGTTACTGGTGCAGCTCTGTGTGCACTACACTCATCAACCGATAGATGTCACTGTTTGACAGATTCGGCTTTGCCTCAGAAAGAGAGCTGGTGAGAGAGCGGCACTAGATATTTAGCATTCTCATCTAAACAAACTCGTGCGGAGACCCGATGGCTGTTATCGACGTCGGTAAAAATGATCGCGGTTAAAAAAAATTATCCTATGATAAGTCGATAACTTAATTATCGCGACAGGCCTAATTGTGCACAGTAATACCATGGTCAGTAAACCATTTACCAGTGGTTTTGGCACTGTGAGCAGGTGCCAGGTTGTGCTGAAAAATGAAATCTTCATCTCCATAAAGCTTTTCAGCAGATGGAAACATGAAGTGCTCCAAAATCTCCTGATAGCTAGCTGCATTGACCCTGCTCTTGACAAAACACAGAGGACCAACACTAGCAGCTGACATGGCACCCAGACCATCACTGACTGTGGGTACTTGACACTGGACTTTAGGCATTTTGGCATTTCCTTCTCCCCAGTCTTCACCTTGATTTCCAAATGACATGCAAAAATTTGCTTTCATCTGAAAAAAGTACTTTGAACCACTGAGCAACAGTCCAGTGCTGCTTGACCTGGGGAATGCGGCACCTGTAGCCCATTTCCTGCACACGCCTGTGCACGATGGCTCTGGATGTTTCTACTCCAGACTCAGTCCACTGCTTCCGCAGGTCCCCCAAGGTCTGGAATCGGCCCTTCTCCACAATCTTCCTCAGGGTCCGGTCACCTCTTCTCATTGTGCAGCGTTTTCTGCCACACTTTTTCCTTCCCACAGACTTCCCACTGAGGTGCCTTGATACAGCACATTCGTTCAGAAATTTATTTCTGTGTCTTACCCTCTTGCTTGAGGGTGTCAGTGATGGCCTTCTGGACAGCAGTCCAGATTACTCATGATTGCGGTTTTCAGTAATGAACCAGGCTGGGAGTTTTTAAAAGCCTCTGGAATCTTTTGCAGGTGTTAAGAGTTAATTCGTTGATTCAGATGATTAGGTTAATAGCTCGTTTAGAGAACCTTTTCATTATATGCTAATTTTGTGATAGGAATTTGGGGTTTTCATGAGCTGTATGCCAAAATCCTCAGTATTAAAACAATAAAAGAGTTGGTGTGCAATTAATCTAAAATATATGAAAGTTTATTTTTTTATCATTTCATTATGGAAAAGAATGAACGTTATCACAATATGCTATTTTTTTTAGAAGGACCATCATAAGAAGTACTTTCAGTAGAAAAAAATAAAAACACACTACTGAGTTATTTAAAAAGAAAGTGGCGTAAATGTAAATACACAAACATAAAACAGATTTGACATGCCAATACATAATAATAATAATAATAATAATAATAATAATAATAATAATAATAATTATAAAATTCACATCTGGTATATTATTTTAAACATTAGGTGATAACTCATCAGTTTTTGTCATATATGTATATAATTTAGACATTGCACACATAATTTTGTTTTTAACAACAGTAAATGTAATGTGTATAACTAATAATAAACAGAAGTACAGAAAAAAATGGTTCATTTGTGATTAAAAGTAATTCCACAAATGTTGTTCTAAGACACTTTGGGTGGGCTTTCATTCATATTAGCAGATGTGCCCTTCCATTATCAAACCTGCTCCTATGCCCTTGGATCTCTCTATCACCATTGTTTTACAGTACTGGCATTATTTTCTCTTTGAAGGGGGTGGCTTTGATTGTGATTAGACCCATTTAGAAGCATTTTTCCACCATTATAGGGCTTGTTTTAAAACAACGAAAGTCATTTACAAAAGTGATTTGCAAAAAAAACATTGCTGACAAATCAGCGCTCCGGAGTTGCTGCATGGCGCCAGGCCACAAACAGTAGAGGCTTTCAAGATGTCAGATAGTCAAGTCAAGTCAAGTCAAATTTATTTCTAAAGCACATTTAAAAACCACAAGGGTTAACCAAAGTGCTGTACAATACATAATTATGAACAATACAATGTATAAGACTAAACAACAAAAATATATACGATAAGTAAATAAAAGCAGCATCAGCAAACAAGATTTAGATTAACCCCGGACATACAGATAAGTCATTTAAACTTACTAAAAACACTCAGAGGCCTAAGAGTACAAGTAGGTTTTTAGATTAGACTTAAAAACTGTAATGGTGGGAGATGCTTTAATAAAAACAGGCAGACTATTCCACAGTTTGGGTGCTGCAACAGAAAAACTCTGTCACCTTTTGACTTCAATTTAGAATGTGGCGTCTCCAAGAGCAGCTGATTTGAAGATCTTAGGACTTTTCTGGTTGAATATGGACACAGAAGGTCAGAGATGTATGATGGAGACATGTCATTTAAGGCTTTAAAAACAATTAATAAGACTTTAAAGTAGGGTGACCAAACGTCCGTATTTCCCGGGACATGTCCGTATTTCACGTCCTGTCCCGGGCATCCCATTTTTTTTTTTCAAAAAGTGAGGAAATGTCCTGGTTTTAAATGACCTTCATTGGACCATTAAATTAACAGGCACTATGGCACTGCGCACGGCGCTGCCTGTGACATAATCCCTGAGCCGCCTCAGTGAGAGCAGGGGGAGTATGCAGCCTAGAGGGGGCGCCAAATCAAAGCTCCACATAAATTTCCTCTCCGGAGCGCACAAGCTCCCCCCCCCCCCCCCCGACTGAATTTAACTCCCACAGTCTCAGTCAGTCACCTCATTCACCACACAGCCTGTCACTCACCTCCTCCACAGTGTCTGCCTCTTTGTAAAAAGCTACATATCTATTGAACCAATGAACAATTTGTCTATGATAGCTTTAAAAATAAAGAAAACGTAAAAAAAATAAATAATACAAACAAAACCCCTAAAAAAACGTGGAATAACAGGTCAGTCTAACGTCTGCTCTTATAATAACATGGCAAAAAACTGATTTATGTAATTCACGTAAAAATAATGTTACTGTAAAAAAGTGACGGCCTATTTAAAAAGCAACAGAGGTTGTTCATTTGCATCATTTCTAACATATTTTTTTTTTCACTCTCACAACCTTAATCCTTTACAGCTTCAAAAACATGTATTATGCAAATTAGGTGTTGACGTCATTTAGCCAGGTTTCCTGGTTTACCCAAATAAAAATATGGTCACCCTACTTTAAAGTCTACTCTGAATTTGACAGGCAGCCAATGTAGGGAGGCCAGTACAGGAGAGATGGACTCCCTCCAGCATCAGCGTTTTGGACAAGCTGCAAACGTGACAGGGCTGATTGGTTGATACCCAGATAAAGAGAATTGCAATAGTCCAAATGTGATGAAATAAAACCATGAGTTACAACTTCCAGGTCCTTAACAGTTAACATGGGTTTGAGTTTGGCATTTTTTCTAAGCTGATAAAAACTTGCACTGACCACAGAGTTTATCTGTTTATCAAATTTAAGTACAGAATCAAAAATAACTCCAAGGTTTCTAGCCTGATTAGTTTCTAGCCTGGATAGTTTCAGGGTATCTGTTTTATATTTGTTTTTTTTACATAAGTTTGTACATTTTTGCACCAAAACAAATCTATATATTTAAATTAATATAATGCAATACAAAATACAAAATGTACAGTTTGCTTCCATTATATTATTTTAACATAAATGATGTAACCAACTTTAAATGAGTGTTTATTGAAAGTTATTTAAAATAATTTCAAAACAACTTTTGAAACGCTATGTTTGCTACCTTGTTTGAAGCCAGTAATTTTTTCATTATAATAACAAAAATATACATAAACATTGGTCAAAAGTTTTTTTTTTATTTTTGCTTCAAATCAAAGCTGAAAAAATCGTATGTATCTACTAATAATAACAATAATAATAATGATAATAATAATAAAAATAATAACAATAATAATAAAAAGTTCAATATTGTACAACATTGGTTTGTGCAGTGACAAAGTTTTTTTTCTCTTTAAAATGTACAGCCTAAAAGTAATTTGATAATGACCTATGTTACATTGTGTGGTGCACAGGTAGAGTTAAATAATGACCACGTGACCGATTGCGTGCCTGCACACTGCGATTTGTTTCTGAGATTGCATTTTCTTAATGAAGCGCTCAACAAAAGGCGGCATGAAAGCGTTGCAGCTCACAGATCTCGGCATGCACCTCGCAACGTTAGAAAAACAGGCGCAGGGCAGCAGAATTGTCATGTTGTATTTGTACGAAGTCCTAATAAATAAAACTCTTCTATTACTTGTTTATTCAATCACATCCTGAAGCACAATGGAAGGTGTTGGAGAGTCTTATTATAATCATATAAAATCAAAAGGAACCGCAAAAGGAATATATACATTCCTTCTTTTTGTGACCAAAACAACCGCACAGCTAGCATTTGATTTTTTCACAATCATGTGCTTGGTGATCTTCCACTTGAATGAAGCATTTTGCGACCTGGCTTTCATGCGCTATTTTACCGTAGTGAGGTCCAAAATAGATATAGTCTAGAATATTTATCTATTTGTTATTTAAGTCTATTTATAAGTTTGAGATTGTATTTTCTATTTCTGTACCAAATTCAAAGCTTAACATTACGATTACGATTATTGTCTTTACCTCAAGACTAATAGAAAAGTATGATTTAATTCTTGCAAACGTTAAAAAATGTATTGCTTTCTCATTACTGAAGCAGAATTTCGTTAGGTTTTTGGGAAACTTATGAATGAGTAAATATCTTAGCCTGTATCTATTGCGAATGGGTTACTTTTACACCTACGATGTTTTTAGACTGGAAAAAAATTATCGAGTCATCATTGAAGGCCCTCCGCACTCCACTATTACAAAACATCTTGGTTTTCAATGAACTTAGGTATACATATTAAGTGCTATTCAAGAGGCTTGCATAAGACACGCTTGTTTAATAAAGTGATGAAAGGCAGTAATATTTCCACCCTGTTTTAAATACTTGCATAGGGTGACTGACTACACATCTATGTCCCCTGGATATGTCTGCAAAGATAATAAACTGAAAGACACCCGTTGGATACCTGATATGTGTCCCTTGAAAATGATGACAGATTTCATATAAAATTATTTTGAATGACGTCAGAATTGATATATATATTTTCTTCCAATTATAGAAATGCTGCTAGAACAATAATCTTTCTGTTTGAAGTGCATGTTTATTATATTTTTTAGACTTAATACATCTGCTGTGGGATCTATATTTAAACAGAAATGTGCCAATACTGGAATACAAAACCGGATGAGTAAAGTCCTCGTAAATGGACACAAGGGCGTAGTCCAGATTGGGCATAAGTGCATTGTGGTGGTTTATTTTTTCAGTTCTGACTCTGTTTTCTCTCTCTCTTTCTCTCTCTCTCACACACACACACAAACACACACACACACACACACGTGATTTTTATCGATGTTTTACACAAGTTCGGGCAAGGTTCAAATACACAACAAGCCTACCATTTTTACTCCACCTACAACAAGCGAGCCCATACACGGTTTAATGTATTTATTATTTTTTGTTAGATTAGTAGATGTTTATGTATTAGTGTTTATTAATTTACACACGAGCACATACACAAAAACACAATATCATATTCCTAAAACTTACCCCCACCCCTTCCTAACCACGAAAAACTCCCGTATTTCCTCACTCTTTAAAAAAATGTGACTTCAGCTTAACTTATTCATTCTCAGTGTAGAAGAGTAGGCTACTTACTTTCTTCTGATTCGAAAAAAACCGTAGCGATTCCGCTCTGCTCGCAGATCTTCACCTCGCAGTCTCCACCCTGAGACTTCTTTCTGCTCTGAAAGTAAATCTGGAGTTTGTAAGTGAGAGTTTTGGTGGAGGTAGCGGGCCAGGGTCCCTCCACGGTGAGGGGGTAAGGGAACTCGTCCATTCCGCTCCTCCGCGCGCTGACCTGCTGGGCTAAAATGCCGAAGAGCCGCAGATCTCGTAGATATCAGATTTCCGCTGAGCTTGAGATCAGTTTCACTTTCGTTTCTTCAGAACAGTACATCTATGTCATGCTGCAGGCCGGAGCCCAAGTGGGCGTGGCCAAAGGGCGGAGCATGTGATCTGTTAAAAGAAGGCGGAAACTGCGTTACTACTGGTTAAACGTAGCACGATTTAAACTTCTGAACAGCGGTGAAGCTGAACGTACAAAATACTATATTAACAGTTTAAACACATTTATGTGCTACTGTAGTTAGTCCTGCCTATATGCCACTCTTAAACAGAAGTAACTGAATGAAAACATTAGAAAAGCCCTGACTTTAGATATTTTTAAATCAAAGATTAAAATACTCGTTTTTCTGGAATGGCACTTTCGTGATTTTTTTCCTTTATTGCAGTAATTCCAAAATTTCTCCTCGGGGATCAATAAAGTGTCTGTCTGTCTGTCTTGCATTAAATCGTGTATACGTATGTGTACGTATATATGTATACACACACACACACACACACACACACACACACACACGTATACACGATTTAATGCAATTACTGCAATAAAGGAAAAAAAAAATCACGAAAGTGCTATTCCAGAAAAAAAAGTATTTTAATCTTTGATTTAAAAATATCTAAAGTCAGGGCTTTTCTAACGTTTTCATTCAGTTACTTCTGTTTAAGAGCGGCATATAGGCAGGACTAACTACAGTAGCACATAAATGTGTTTAAACTGTTAATGTAGTATTGTGTAAAATATACATTCAGCTTCACCGCTGTTCAGAAGTTTAAATCGCGCACGTTTAACGTTTAACCGGTAGCACCGCAGTTTCCGCCTTCTTTTAACAGATCTTTTAAGGTGATTGGCTGCAGTAAAAAATGATGGACAGCTTGGTCTGTCTGAGGATTGGCTTAATAAAAAGTGATTGACAACGAAAGTGTAGTATCTGATTGGCTGCAGTCGAAAATGATTGACACATGCTCCGCCCTTTAGCCACGCCCACTGGTGCTCCGGCCTGCAGCATTACCCTTCTCGAACAGTATGGAAACTAGAGCTGACGCGTCCACAGATTCCCTTTTCTGTAAACACGCACTAATTTATTATATAATCACGCATTATAAATGTTTATCCTGCTTCTGTTGGACTACAGAACGAACCTTGATATATATGGAGGAAATTCTGATAGAGTATAAAATAAATTAACTCCAATATACACTGAATGACTTTAATACATATTAAGTGAACACTACAGCACCAGTCAAAGTTTGGACATTCACTGAATATTCTGCCGAATCAGTGCCATTTCTGCCCCAGGAAATTACATGTATAAATGTGCACACACAATAGCTTTAAAATACAGTTTATTATTAAGCATAGTGTCTTGTACATGAACCTAATTGCGAAAGATATGTAATTAAAAACATTTATAAAAAGTACTTACAACACTGAAAAAATAGCATTTGTTACCTGTCCTCAACTAAATACTTTACCATGACATATAATCAATATCAGATTTGGGTCTTCTTGACAAAATATTTTAGAAAAATACAATGTGCATTTAAAGTGATTTTTTTTGTCATATATATTAAATATTTGATCTTGCAGTCTACCATTTCTTTACAATAAACACAAAAAACAGAGGTACAATTTATACTTTAGAGTACTTTATTGTACTCTAAGATACACTTTTCATAATTATACCCTCAAAGCTATAATATTGGTCTATACAGGATCAGATGTGGTCCCTCTGAATTACAAAGTCTTTTCTAATGTTTATAATCTTTATAATCTTAACTGGTACAAAAAACATGGGTACGAAAAATAAGACTTTCACTGAAAGGTACTCTAATGTACCTCAATATAAGGTGCAGCCTCAGCAACAAGCTTTGTACTCTTTTAAGTACAAATCTATTCTTATTTATTATTTTATTGTGTTGAGAGAAAACCAAAGGAATTAGTATTAGTATTAATATCCGTATCACATCTTACTGTAATTGTGTTTATATTGCAGTTTTTATGTAAAATGGACACCATTTTAATATTTATATTTAGTTAGTTTGTTATATTTTTGCTTTATATGTCTCTTCTTTTCTCTTTATGTGGCATATATGGTAAGGAGCAAAGAAATAATTTAATTGTGTTAGGAAATTTGTTTCCTTACTGTGCACATGACAATAAACTACTCTTTGAGTCTCTGAATCTTTTAATCTTCATTTTACTCAGCTTGTAGTTAACCATGTTTACTTTGTATTTGAAAAGTTTTACTTCTGTCTTGTTAACTTAAAATAATAATTAAAAAAATCATAAAACATGCAAATGCACAACTGCTATACTTTTATTTTATTTTTTATTGTACAATTACATTCCCAGGCCATACGTTTATATTACTTATAGTTTTAAACCACAATTAACAGATTTAATTACACAGATTTAAATAACACAATTAATTTTCTCCAAGAAAATTGCCCCAGGACCCCCTGAGAAACTAATTCCATCTGGATAGGGCTTAAGGGAGCTTTTACAAACATTAATATTTGTTTAATGATATCATTTTTAATAACCGATGTGGCTCCCATTTACAAAGCCATAATAATTGCATATGATGAAAATAAGAAGGAAACATGTAAATATATAGTGCATTGCTTTGTACGTCCGTCAGTGCATGATCTCTTTGCATGTGTATTTACTGCCCTTTAGTGGAGCTGTAAAGTATTGCAAAGCACAATTACAAAAAATCTTCAGGTACACCACTAAGACATTTTAGTATAAACACTAATGTAAGTATAATAACCTCATTGATGCTGTGATTTAAGATGTGATAACATTTGGTGTTTATAATCTATACTGTGTATAACTGTCCACTGTTATATGACCCACTAAAATCCTTAAGGAAAAAAAAACATTAAAGGTCACCTTCCGTCGTTTTTTCTTTCATTTTAAAATGTCTAGTTGTGGTCTCTAGTATGAATGAATGACATGTGAGCCATTTTTGTAAAAAAAAAAGTGCTCAGGTGTCTCTGTATAGCTCTTTTTTAATGGACTGTTTTAGGGGTGTGTCCAAAATGACCGGATTCCAGCTTTGCTCATGAATATTCATACATGCAAACAGCATGCAAATATCTCTCCTCTGATTGGCTAGGAGCACTGCGACGCCCCTCCACCGCTCTGCCGCTCACTGCCTCCCACCTCCTAAAGGTTCTTACACACTGAACGCGGTACACCGCGCTGTATTCCGCTGTGCCGCCGCTCAGCTGGACGCTGGCCAGTTGTTGTTGCGTTATGGCAAGCCAACTAAGCCAAAACGTGTGGGAAAGAAACGCCTCCACGCGTAAAAATATGACGTGTCCACACGTAAAAAAATCACGTGTACAGGCGGTAAAACTGTATGGCAAGCCAACTAAGCCAAAACGTGTGGGAAAGAAACGCCTCCACGCGTAAAAATATGACGTGTCCACACGTAAAAAAATCACGTGTACAGGCGGTAAAACTGTTCGTGTATACACGTTTTGGCATCTAACATCCAATCGGTAAACGCGCCTATGCATACATTTGCATTGTAATAAGGCAGCCTGACAACACATGATGTCATGCAACGTATTGTATTCCATATTCATAAGACGCTTACGTGGGTTACAACGCAGTGTCTACGTACCGTGACATAGCCCCATACATACTCATACACACTCTGCACGCAAGGTCCACATAACTGAAACGTTGTAATCATGTGTCTATGATGTACCCCCTATTTCACATGATGTAACCCCCGCCATTTTATATCCATAGTGTTTACCCTGCCTTTAGGTCAGTGCAATCATGGCTCTGCAAAATTTTCTGTTGAATTGTAGAACAGTTTTTGCTGACTGCACAAGGCTTGCAATGTCAGATCATGTTCAATCAGATGCTGAGCACATACTGACAAGGTTCCCTGAGTAGGGCACTGTGGCATTAAAAATACTTGTTTATCCACATTTTAATCTGTCCTAGCAGATATGAGGTGTTGTACAGGCATATTAAGACTGCTTCTACAGCTCAGTAAATGTTGCCATCTACAGGCTGCATATTGCAACTGCGGCTTTTTGAGATGGACAGTAAATCCCAAGACGTTAATTTTTTACGTCTGTACACGTAATATATCCACGTCTGTACAGGTGAAAAAATATGGCAAGCCAACTAAGCCAAAACGTGTGGGAAAGAAACGCCTCCACGCGTAAAAATATGACGTGTCCACACGTAAAAGATAAAGACGTTATCTTTTTACGTGTACAGACGTAATCTTTTTACGTGTGGAGGCGTAAATTTATGCCGTCTGTACATCACGTGCTTTTTTTCACCTGTACAGACGTGGATATATTACGTGTACAGACGTAAAAAATTAACGTCTTGGGATTTACTGTCCATCTCAAAAAGCCGCAGTTGCAATATGCAGCCTGTAGATGGCAACATTTACTGAGCTGTAGAAGCAGTCTTAATATGCCTGTACAACACCTCATATCTGCTAGGACAGATTAAAATGTGGATAAACAAGTATTTTTAATGCCACAGTGCCCTACTCAGGGAACCTTGTCAGTATGTGCTCAGCATCTGATTGAACATGATCTGACATTGCAAGCCTTGTGCAGTCAGCAAAAACTGTTCTACAATTCAACAGAAAATTTTGCAGAGCCATGATTGCACTGACCTAAAGGCAGGGTAAACACTATGGATATAAAATGGCGGGGGTTACATCATGTGAAATAGGGGGTACATCATAGACACATGATTACAACGTTTCAGTTATGTGGACCTTGCGTGCAGAGTGTGTATGAGTATGTATGGGGCTATGTCACGGTACGTAGACACTGCGTTGTAACCCACGTAAGCGTCTTATGAATATGGAATACAATACGTTGCATGACATCATGTGTTGTCAGGCTGCCTTATTACAATGCAAATGTATGCATAGGCGCGTTTACCGATTGGATGTTAGATGCCAAAACGTGTATACACGAACAGTTTTACCGCCTGTACACGTGATTTTTTTACGTGTGGACACGTCATATTTTTACGCGTGGAGGCGTTTCTTTCCCACACGTTTTGGCTTAGTTGGCTTGCCATATTGCGTTGGGCTGCTGCTGACGCCAAGCGTCTCCTGCTGATAATAGGCGGAGTTTTCTATAACCCATCACCTCTGCGAGCGGTGTTTTGTAGTTTTGAGTCTCTACAGCCTCTGTGGATCTGTATCTGTTTCTCAGCCTCAGAACAAAGCTCTGATTCTTCTCTTCCTCCTGTTATCTCTATATGAGTGTAGGGAAGTGATGTACAGCTGAGGGGATTCACTAATCGCTATTTTTAGTCTCTCGCGCACGTTTATTGTTGTTTGGACTACAGTTTCTCTCTAGTCGCGTGAGTTCACGTCATGCGTTTTCTGCCGAGGTACCGCTTGCCGCGAGGTCAAAGTTGAACCATGTTGAACTTTGCCCGCGGTAAGCGGTAGCGCGGTGGAGGCGTGGTTATGGGCGGGGAAACGCGCCGCTTTCCGCTCTGCTCCGCGGCAGCGACGCACCGCTCTACCGCTCTAGACACTATTGAATCCTATGTGGGTCAGCGTACCGCGCCGCACCTACCGCGTGCAGTGTGTAAGCACCTTAACTGATGAGCGGTGATGTTGCGTCGCTTCAGCTCCGCCTCTGGGAGTTTCTCGAGCCAAGGTGGGCTGGTCTGTGAGTTTCTGCCTACGTAGGCAGAAAGATAATTCAAAATTCACCCGTTTTTCGGAGGGGGGGAGGGGGGATTTCTTTGCTTAGCTCCTGCAGACAATGGGGGCTGCAAAACAGTTTAATGTGCAGGTGTACACATTCAACTCGGAGAGACCTACTGTATTCCACAAAAAACAAGAAAAATCGGATTTTCGCGGAAGGTGAGCTTTAAGCCACAAATATCTAAATATTAAATAGCAAATCAGTATAGCTGTTTTTTGAATAATTTTCTTGAATAATCTATTAGACTTCACACAGAGCTAATAGAATCATTGCTTCCAGCAATCCGTGGCTTCCAAGCTCTTGCCTGCAGTGTAGTCACCAACCAGAACTCTGGCCAGATACATGTGCTTATGACCAAGCTGGTCTGGCTTGGCGTAGCCTTGAGCTGAGTAAACTGGGTCAACAGCAAAATACACACCGTTCCCATACATGGCACCTTAGGAGAAGAGAAAACAAAAAAGGAGAGTGTGAGAAACACATAACTAAATAAATGCAGTTAATTGGCTTATCACAGACAGATTCTATATATTATACCGTGCATCCCAGCATAGCTCCGATTGAAGCCATGTTTGTCGATCTTATCGATATTATCAGCTCCGGTACCATGGAAAAGCTTCCTTTCGTTGTTGTTGTGCTTGTTCTTATCATCCAAATGACTCCTCTGGATCATGTAGTTCTTCCACAGAGTGCTGTTCTGTACTCTCTCAATCTGAGAACATCACACAGGAGTAAAAACAAACCAAAATGAATCTCGTTACCTATCCCTCTGGAAACAAACATGTGGTATACATAATAATATTCATAAGTTAAAAAGAGTTAAAAACATATAAAAAGATACAGTGTGGGTAAAACTGGTTAAAAAGAGTTAAAATATACAAAGATACAGTGTGGGTTAAAAAAGGTTAAAATCTGAGTTATTTGATTAATTTTGTTTAGTTGTTTAGTTCATTCATGTTAAATATATTAAAAAAGGCTAAAAAGTCATGCATTGCACAGAACGAATAGAAGACTCAAATGAGTTTATACAGCAGAGATTAATTTATATAAAAGTTATCTGAGTAAGAAATGGTGATTTTTTTTGTTATGAGAATCCTAAAGAGATTTAGCTACTTTGGAAAGCATGGTTTGTGCATAAGTGGACAGTAGGGGAAGCTCTTGTCAGTCCTTTCAGTGGGGAGGTTATTTCTAAGAGGAACTTAAGCACAAGAGAAAGCAACACAATCAAGTCTCTCTTTAATTCTCTCCTATTGTCAGGTAAATATGTATTAAAAAAGTGCATTCACCCATGAACATATAAATGCTATGGTTAGAGAAAATGTTGTTTGGTTTTTCTGGAAGTTTTGAGTGAGATAAATATACTAAAACACCACTGTGTTTAGCAGATATGTATATATGTATATATTTATATATATTCTATGTTAATAATGTTCTATACTGTGCAAGAAAGTTTAGTTAATATTTCTCTGTAATATAAAGCAATTGTTAATGCTAAAAGATACATGCTGAAAGATAATTTTGCTTTTAATTCTCTCCCATTGTCAGGGGTACAACAAACACCTTGTCTAATCTCTGTTGAACAGCATTGCCAACAGAATAAAACTCTCTGATACAGATAATAATGAACATATTGACACCATTCCTAAAGCAAGGTGTGGGTTAGAGAGTAATAAATCCCCCAGCACTGAGCTGTGCTGCAATGAAACATGTTTCTGGAATTATGAAACTCTAAACAGTAATAATAATTGTACTTAATAGTTAGAAATAGTTGGGAATGAGGTGGCATTGTGATCATCCAACATCTTGATCTCACTAATGCTCTTGTCGCTGAATGCAATCACATTCTCACAGCAATTTTCCAAAATCTAGTGGAAAGTTATGCCTGGACAGTAGGGACTGTTACTTAAACAAAGGCTGGAAATAATTATTTGTAATATCCATGATTTCAGAAAAAACAATGAATGATCAGGTGTCTTTTACTTTTACTTTTGTCCATTCTATGTACAGTATTACAATACACCCCTCACATTTTTGTAAATACTGCATTATATCTTTTAATGCAACAACACTGAAGATATAACACTTTGACACAATGTAAAATAGTCAGTGTACAGCTTGTTAAACAGTGTAAATTAGCTGTGCCCTTAAAATACCTCACCACACAGCCATTAACAATTTCATTATTATTATCAGTAGAGCATGATTCCCTCCCTTCAGAAACTGAGCAGGGCAGTATTCCAACATGATGATGACAACCTCAAACACACCTCAAAAACGAGGGTAAAGAGGCTGGACTCCAAACTTAAATCTTATAGAGCATCTGTGGGGCATCCTCAAACAGAAGGTGGAGGAGCACAAGATGTCTAACATCCACTAACTCAGTAAAAAGTTTGCTCACTTTTTGGCCAGCAGTTTAGACATTAATGTTTGTGTGTTAAATTATACAATATTATTCTGAAGACACAGGAGTGTATATTTGTAAGATAAAATCAGGAAAACAGCACAGGTCATCATAGCAGTTTTGTTTAAATATGTTTTCTGACAATTATGGAGGATTATTAACTTGTTAGCAGTAATAACTTATAGTTCCAGCACTATAGAAAAATAAGCACAAATTGGACACCAACAATTCCTGATAAATCATGCCAAAATTACTTAAGCTGCTGCCTGATGTTCAAATGTCCAGTGATTCGTGTGTGTGTCTGTGTGTCTGTGTGTGTCTGTGTGTCTGTGTGTGTGTCTCTGTCTCTGTCTGTGTATAATGCTGAAGCTCTTCTGAGATTTGGAGATCCTGCAACCATGAAGCAAAGCCAAGTGAATGAGAACCGGCTATACATTCGGGATCGGATTACAGCAGCAGGAACTGATAAAGAGTAAATCTTGTGAGGTCCCCCCCACCTCAACTTACAAATACCATCATTCCAGAGAACACAGTTCCACTTATCTATAGCTTAATGCTGGGGACCTTATACTCTACTTGCTCCCGTCTGGTATAGGCATGTTAAGAAACCTTGTAATAATAAAAACCCAGATTCACTTAAAAATGTACAAACCATCAAAAAAAAAAAAATTAAATTAATTTAAAGGCTGATAATAATGTACTGGCAGGAAGAAAATGTGTATATATCATACAGTGTGTATATATCATACAGACTTTATATTAACTTGTGTTTCATTTTGTTTTAACATTATCATTTATCACTAGTAGTGAATATTATAACAGTATTTAGCATGCGATTACTGCTATTAGCAGCAAGCGACTTAGGATAATTGAATTGCTATTTAAATTCTAAAAGAGACTCACAAATGAAAAACAAAATTCAAGGTCCACCCATAACCCCAAACAAAAGTATCCTCACCTTTTGTAAAATAATCTGTAATAAAATGTGTTTTGTCACAAAAAATTTGTACACACTGCTACGTACACCCGAGTGCAAATAGAACACACTGCTACGTACACCCGGGTGCAAATAGAACACACTGCTACGTACACCCGAGTGCAATTAGCACACACTGCTACGTACACCCGGGTGCAAATAGAACACACTGCTACGTACACCCGGGTGCAAATAAAACACACTGCTACGTACACCCGAGTGCAAATAGCGCACACTGCTAACACCCTGTGTGCTGTATGAAGATTTGATGGAAGATCAAAAACAGAATATTAAAGTGTACTATACAGTATGTGTAGAATCAGAGCTCTCTAAACCAGATTCCACACCACATTTTATAACACAGCCCCTGATGAAGAGCACAGGGTATTTACCCAAGAGTCTGAAAACACTTTTCTACCTCTCACTGACTTTCAGTAGGAATTAAGGATGTAGGAATTAAGAATTAAGTTTAGTGAGTCTCCCTAAACTTGATACTGATTGGTTTGTAGAATGTCATGCTTCCAACAGTATTTTAGTTAGTGGCTTTTTCAGGTGTTAAATTCTGCCTCCCTGCCAAAATCCAACTCCCTCCGAGTCCAGGCATGTCCGAAAGCATGAGTGTAACAGATTCTCATCGTATTCCTTTTATTTCTGTTTATAAGTAAGGGTTAAATATTGTGGAATTTGTGATGATATCCTGCCACACCTTCCTGCAACTGTCCATAAGTCAGAAACAAAACACTTAAAAACAAGGGTTTTCACACTGCAAATGAACCGGATTATGGTTTAGCCAATCTGGGCCAAGATTACCTGCTTTGGTCCTTTGGGCTAGATCGTGGTTCACCTTTCCTAACACCTGCTATTTTTGCTTGGACCAAACAAGATAATAAAATAAATAACATAAAAATACAGCATTTTATTAAAAATATTTTATTAAACAATTTATATGGTGTACAAAAGTATATATTTAAAATAAAAATAAATATGACTGCATTTCCTCTAATACATCTTCATTTCTTGTGTCTTATACTTAAAGGACAGATTTGCTAATGTACTCAAAGGAGCTTCAGTAGAAGTTCATAACAAAACATAAACAGAATTAAAAAAGGAAAACTGTCATGAATGTGACATCACTTTTCAAAGGTTATGTAATTTCTTTTTACATATTTCTAGATAACACAGACATTCTGAAGGATGTTCTGGCACATTATGCATTGACTGTTTAACTGTAAGAAATATGATGAAAGCAGTTTATTAACCCCAGAAACTTCATGTTAATGAATGTTAGCAGACATCCCAAGTTACAAAAGTTGATTTCAGGGAGGGAAAAACACTGCCCGCCCACACTAAAAATTGATTGGCTGTCTCACAGACTCTTTGCAGAGAACAGGCCAATCAGAACCCTCTCTGTTTTCTCTCTCTCCTTCCCACACGCGATTAGAGAAAAAGTCTGTTGCCTGTGTGCACGTTTGTGGGGCACTTGTTCTGAATTCCGGGAATTCCCGCAACTCCAGGGAGACTTGGTTTGTCTGTGTTAGAGATCAGGAAGATCTCTGGAACCTGATGATGGAGTCACTGGTATAGTGCCTCTAGTGGTCAATAAGAGCAAAACAGTTCTGTTGTTACCAGAAGCTGCAAAAACAGAAATCAGGACAAAATGATCAGACATGAACACACACACACACAATCAGATGATAAAGACATCCAGAAGCAGCAGAAATCCCATTAAATCTTTTAAATCCAAAATTCATTCTCTGTCTCACTGAAACACACTGAGCACAGTTCCACACACAAGGTGTTCCAGAACAGCTTTATCAAATAAACTACAGCTTAAACCTCAAAAACCACACACACTCCCATATCAAACACTTCACATCTCACACACAATGTAAGAGTCATTTTGCGATCAAAAACGTTAAAGAACAATAAATCTAATAATCACAATAAAACATAGTCTGAAACATGTATGAAACACTTAACTGTAATTAATTATAAATAATACTTTGTATAAATAAAATATGAATTTCTCCTATATGGCAATTTAGAAACTTACTGTACTTTCTCCAGTCTAAAATGTGGATCCTTCTGTAGATCATAGAGCAGCTTCTTTCCTAACTTTCCTGGATTATTTAATCTCAGACTTAGCTCTCTCAGGTGTAGGGGGTTTGATTTTAGAGCTGAAGCTAAAGCAGCACAGCCTCCTTCTGTAACACTGCAGCTCGTCAGCCTGCAGAGTGAAGGAGTGAAAAGTACAACAGACATTACATTTTCACACTAGGAGTGTAAAGAACAACTGATTCATATCAGACACAAGAACAAAGATCTGATTTTAAATTAAAAAGTGATACCATGGTTACAAATCAATACACACAACAATCAATAAAATATCAATCAATAAAATCTTTGTTTCTTTTTTTACAAGAACATTCACTCCTATAGTGTTGGAGAAAATACTGCATTTAAACACCTGATCGTTACCATGGAACTAAAAACACTAAAATCAGCAGGGTTTTACTGAAATGGGATTTATGATGAGATCATGATCTACAGATAACATATGAAGTGCAACATCTCACTAAAGAAACACTTTGGTAATTTACACTTGGACTTCTTTCCAGAAAACCTCAGCGCAAAGAGTAACGAACATGGTAAAAGACATTCTCAAGATAGAGAAATGGTATTCAGGTGAGTGGAATCCGTCTATGCTGGGTGACAACTGTTGGACTCTCATCCGTGAAGTGTAAGACAGTGATTACAAAAGAAAGTCTGTGGCAAAACATTTTTAGTATTGTTTCCCGATGCCAACATTGCCGTCAAAGAGTGTGCAGCTAGACATGTGACAATGCCAAATGAATATTCCAATTTTCTATTAAAGTGTACATGATACAGATACTATAAAACACATTTGTGTTTAGCATTTTTAAATCTATTGAATTTATTAAAATTGTAGAGGAAGCTAAATGTTCTTAAAAATTAGTTTACCAGTGATATCAGCTGTTATTCATTTCTGACGAAGAACATTTAGATCTACTTTATATTCATGTGTTTGTAAAGTTAGAATATAGTAAATTGTTTGTCAATAAACTATAAATATTGATTTACCTCATGCTGAATCTAAAAATTTAACATATTTTCAGATTTAAGAATTTTAAAAAGTAAGAAAGAGAAGTAAGAAAACAATTCAGGAAGAGTTTCTAAATTATTTTTGATTAAAAAAACCTGAAAACCAAAAGGAACAGGATCTATTAAAGTAATATTTCTCTTTAGAAATAACTACATTAAAAATAATTGTATTTCTGAAGATAAATGGGAGAAAAGTGCAATGTTTTAATACAAATTTCCTGAGGTCATTAGATTATGTTTACTCCTGCATGAACGTATGGATTTTACTGTTGTACTTGGTGGAGCTCTTTTTAACTATTTTATTTCTAGATATGTTATGGGAGAGGGAGGTGTTGAATCCAAGTGCAGATATATGTTTACTCAGGTATATTTGTCTTCTTTTCTAACCTCCGTTACACTACAAAGGTGTGGCGGAAATGTGTGGTTTGACTGGGGTGTTTCTAGTGCTGTGGCTGGTTGCCACTGATCTTTGCTAGGGATTCTGGGAATCTGAGTTTCAGTACCCAACACCGCTGATTTTTTTCCCCTCCATTGACCATCACAAGTGTTCTAGTGCATCTTTATTTCGCACCCTCATATCTGCTCTCCAAGTAGGAAAGGTTTGTGTGTTTCTTTATGGGGTCAGATGGGGGTCAATGTGTGTCTATTCATAAATCTAAGATTACTGAATGAACACACAATGCAGATTAAGCTGGAACCCTGAATCAACAGCACAATTTACCATTAACATTGAACTATTTACCTTCTGTTTCATTTGGTATTTAAGTTAAAAAACATATAGAGGGATTGTGTTTAATATGTTTGTGTTTCTTCTATTGGAGCCATTTTGCAGGCACAATCTTTACTATCTGTCCTCGACATACGCCCACATTCAGTACTGTATAGGGGTATAGAGATTGGTTGCTATGTGTATGTGTGTATGAGATGTGTGATTTGTGCGTGCATGAAAGTAATGTATGTATGTAAAGTATGTTTGTTTATTGGATTTTTACTTATTTTACCTCAGTTTCTCAAGTTTACAGTGTGGATTCTTTAGTCCAGCAGAGAGCAGCTTCAGTCCTGAATCCTGCAGGTTATTACCACCCAGATTCAGTTCTTTCAGAGTTGAGGAGTTTGAGCTGAGAGCTGAGGCCAGAACTGCACAGCTTTTCTCTGACAGCTTAGACCCAACCAGCCTGAGAGAGAAATGATAATTATTAACACTGATATTCAAACACACACACACACACACGCATACACACAATATCTAATTGTTAGATATAATATCTACATCTGCATTAGTTTACTAATGTAAAAAGGAAAACAAGTGTCACTGGACAGAGGTATATTTAAAAAAAAATATATATATATATCAATATTTTCTGGCTTTTATGATACATGAACAATATTATGATTTATATGAATTTTATTTAAAACTGTAAACATTTACAAATGTCTTATATTACATTTGTTCGCTTTTGTTATTAACATATTAACAGTTACTCATTAATCATATGAATGTACCACTATTAAAATACAGGTCTCATTATTTTAGTCAAACATGAAGCATTTCAGTAAAACCAACATAAAAAAAATAAAATCACAATTGACAATTTTACTAAGATCAAAAGTTAGATATACTACGTCAAAACTATATTTTATTTCTAGTATTTGCAAAAAATAAATAAAACACAAATTTAATTGTCAAGTCTGGGAAGATAACCAAGTTCACATCTGAATACCTGATATTTGGCTGTGTAATTTTTAGACCTGCCGAAATTATGCTCCCCCTCTGATCTTATCACCTGAATGACTTCTGCTTTATTATGACAGCTGGTCTTGGTGAGAGTGACATAAATAGTAAGCACTGGTACTTTTTTTAGTTTGCAAGATAATAGAGCATTACTATGGTTTACATGATACACATGCACACAAAGGGAACGCAGATTCTGTGGGGGGAGTCAAATTTTGACACAACAATTGCCACATGCAAAGATCCTGATAGGCTGGAGCAATGTCAGAAAATCCACTATCAGCAACAGGTTTCGAAAGGCAGGACTGCTCCTTGATGAAGAGGGCAGCACAAGCTCAAATGAGAATTTGCCTGGAGCCGAAAGTGACACTGAGAATATGCCAGAGCAATGTAAAAATAAAAAAAGTTGACTTCAACAATAAAGTAGTACTAGTACGAAAATAAAGTTATAACATTAAATAGGAAAAGAAGGCTAACTGCTTGGGCTGAAAGTTTATGAAGCTCAGAGGTAAAGGAAAATCTGCTCATTTATTTAACAGTTATCAGTTATTAAATTTTGTTGCAGTAGCAGAATTTAAAGATGATTCTTTATTCTTTTAATTGCAGATAACTAAGAGGTTATGTAATGTTTTGTTTCAGAAAAAAATGTTTTCACTTGGTTACTTAAAAAATAGATTATTTATAACTAGGGTTGTCAATGTTAAATCGTTAACGCATGTTGTTAATTTGGAATTTACTATTTTTTAACGCAAGTTAAACCGCCTTACGGTGTACAGCCGTAACACTCTGATTCAGACTTCCAGCTCTGACCCGGTTTAAGATCCTTCTTTTTATCTCTCTCTCTCTCTCTCTCTCGCTCACTCTCTCTCACACAGACACACAGACCCGTGCTTTTCTGTCCTGCTCCTCATCTCTGAGATTTTTACACTCACTAAATTAAGTTTGAATTCAGAAATCCCCACAACCAAGCTAATACATTTACAATCCAATTTATCATGCATTCTTTATTTCAGCACCCTACGTTGATTTTATCTCCCCTTAAACATACAAGTATATACTATTATTTTAATTGAGACCACTAATATACAGTAATTGCATTTTACATTTCTTACATTCATTCTTTTATTTACATTTAAATATCCACTAATAAATTTGCATCTGAAGAAAAACAAGTGTGATTAATCGCAGTTAATCACAGAATTGACACACTATTTAAAACATTTTGTTTACAATATTAAACCTCTGCTCTTGCTAATTATGTTTAATTGCAGGGGACTGAAGTTTTTTTTTTATGTGCATTGTTTTACATATTTACACTACAGAAAAAAAATAATTTCTATTTTTTTATATTGTATGAAATTGAATCATAATCTCAGTCTTATGAATCGAATCGTGAGTATCGTTACACCCCTACTAGTTGGACCAGTAAACACTTTATCACTTCAAAATATGAAAAAAGCCACATACTTGCCAATGCACTTTAAAATACATGTTCCGTCGGGATGTGCGTAGTAAACATAACGTCTGGTGCTGTAGGCACTCCTGATCCTTCCACACTGAGCTCCAACGGAGGTTTACAGCCTAACAACTACACTAACCAGAACGCACCACACGCTGACATCACGCACACACCTACGCACGTGACACCTCACTTGCTTCCGCCAGGAAGCCCCGAGTATTGATTACCCCAGGGTATTTAAGGGCGCTTCACGAACTCCTTGGTGCCGCGTATTGTTGGTTCTACTGATTTACTGATGCAATAATAAAAATAATTTTAATTTAGTTAGTTAGTTTAATTTAGTTCAGTAGTGTATTCTTGAAATATATATTTTTAATTTAGTGTTTTGTCATATTGCCAAGAGTATAGTTGTCGTGAAAATACCATGACATATCGTAATATTACTTTTAGGGCCATATCGCCCACTCCTGGTGAGCACTGTACACAGGATGTACAGCATTTATGAGGATAATCTAACCTGTGGTTAGCTTCTCCTCTTTAGACAAAGTTCTCCATACACTGGCTAATATATCTAGTTTAACTGAGCCTGAACAGCTGTTTAGCTCAAGTAAATGGAGTATATATGGTAGTTGGGTCGGATTGAGTTCAGATAGTGCTCTCACCACAAACAAACAGCTTTGGAGTTAATTTTCCAACTGCATTTTAAATTTGTGGTAAAATCTGATGCAAATTCCTCATTTTTAAAATGTTAATTCTCATGTATTGTTTTGCATTTAAAACGTTTAAGCGACATGAAAACAATGTAATAATGATAATAGTAATTCCATTGTAGTAATTTGTTTTTAATTTGGCACCAATTCTTCACCATACTTTATATGGGGGTTTGTTCATGTTCTATTTATTTTTGCTGTTGTGTATATGAGAGAGTGTTTGTTTGACTGCAAAAAAGAGACTGTGTGTGTGTTTGTGTGTGTGTGAGAGAGAGAGTGTAAGTAATGATCTTACTCCAGTTTCTCCAGTTTACAGTGTGGATTCTCCAGCCCAGCAGAGAGCAGCTCCACTCCTAAATCCTGCAGTTTATTATCACCCAGGTCCAGTTCTCTCAGAGTTGAGAAATTTGAGCTGAGAGCTGAGGCCAGAACTGCACAGCTTTTCTCTGATAGATTACAGTCAACTAGTCTGAGAGAGAAATGATAATCCATTAAAAACACTGATATTTAAACAAACACACACACCTTATAGAGGACGTGTAGTAAGTATATTTTTCAGATAGTTATGCTTTATTCCAGTAGAGCTTCATGTTTCTGTATCTAATATATAATGTGTCTCTATTGTTAAGAACAGTTCATGTAGGAATATTATAAGATTATTCATTGCAATAAAGTTAGTGAGACTGAACATGTTTCCTCCTTTAATTATAACATTAAATTAAAATGTAACAATCAACAAAAGTCTTACATGGCACTGCCTCATTTTTGTTAATAATGAATTAACTGTTGCTCCTTAATAATATTAATGGTAACATAAAAAAAAATCTCATTAACTTACATAAAATTAAGGTATTTCAGGAAAAGAATGATCACAAGTATATTTATTACCGAGATCAAGAGGTGAATATGCTAGATGTCAGAAGAAAACAATAAAACTGTTGTATTTACAAAAAAAAAAAACCTCTACAGGGTGTGTATTTCAGGTCCAGTGTGTAGATGTTATTTGTCATCAGGCTCTTTCTCTATAAATGATTCAGCTAAAGTTTGCTGTGTGTGGTTTTGTGCTGGTACACTGGCTGGTTTAGGACTGTCATGAACTGATGATTCATTACGCTTCTTCTGTTTTTCATACTGTGAGCCGTGGTTGGGTCACCGATGCAGGATAAAGTGAGATGTGGAACTGTTTTAAATGGTATCCGTGTTCATAAATATTTACAGACTGCAGTTTTTTTGAACACCCTACATATCCAAATGTGTTCATTTTTGTGGGCAAAAACAACACACCAAAAAGACGCAGGAAACACAAGGCAGATAGCATGCACACACACACACACACACACAGCAAGTTATATTCCTACCCTAAATACATTTAGAAATTTGTACACATTTTATATTTATATTTCTAAAGCCTAAAGTAGATAGTAAATTGCTGAATAATAATTAATTAATTAAATAACTAATTGATGTTATATGTGTAAGCATTACAGATACATGGGTTGTAAAATTTTACGTATTTTAATGGTTGGGGGGGTTTTAAATAAAAAAGGAGTATATGTCTTGTTAGAACAAAAGAAACAAGTGCCTTATTGGGAAGGCTTAGGTACTAACTCTACAGCAAGTTTACCTGAATATACAGAACTAAAAATAATAAATATAATAAAAAATGTGTGATAAATATACAGTAATACGCATAACTGCACTGAGCAATAACTGTACTGAGCAGAACATAAAAT
The DNA here is from genome assembly GCF_023375975.1 of Astyanax mexicanus. Classification (NCBI taxonomy): domain Eukaryota; kingdom Metazoa; phylum Chordata; class Actinopteri; order Characiformes; family Acestrorhamphidae; genus Astyanax; species Astyanax mexicanus. The sequence goes on along the minus strand of NC_064427.1, from coordinate 9,322,835 downwards.
ACATAAATACTCAAATATGCAAATATGTGCTATCCAACTAGTTAACTCGCATGTATTAGCTCAGCAGGTTTTAATACTGAAAGTGTTGTGCTATTTTCTCATTTTATATATTCTGATTCATAACACAGTATTGCTTATCTTAAATACTTGAGGCTACATGCCATTGGTTTTGTAATATTAACTTTTTGTGTTTTTATTATTTATATTTGATCTTTTCTTGCATTTTCTTGATAATGATAAGTAAACAATATTTGCAACCTTCAAAACTGTATTGATAAATCTTATATTGTATAAGCTTACTCTTCAAATTAAATAATACCTGCTGCTTATTAATAATACAAATTAAAACATGGTTTATTATTTATCTTTTTTTCCTGAAGCATTCTAGCAAAAAACAGTACAAAGCACTAAAATCACCAGTGCACATTATATTCAAATTAAAAACTTAATTATATAATTATATTAAATAGAAACTGTAGAATTTGGCTGCTGTAGGACTGTAGCGGAAAGATGACTCTCACATAATTTCCTATTTCCTGCTGGTGTTGATACATCTTTAAAATTATTTAGATTATTGTTCTAGAATACACATATCGCTCATAAAAAATATTTTTCATTAAGGAAAACATGCAGATCTTCATGTTTATATCCCTGGAAAACTTAGTATAATATCCCCTAAGGTTCTATAGTGCATAGAGTGGGGTCTCTGAGAAAACAATAATCTTCAGTACCTTTACTCTTTAGAGAGAATAACTCACTGTGTGTACGAGGCTCTTTGTGTGTATGTGTGTTTGAGAGTGTAAGTGATGATCTTACGTCAGTTTCTTCAGTTTACATTGTGGATTCTCCAGTCCAGCAGAGAGCAGCTTCACTCCTGAATCCTGCAGGTTATTACCACCCAGATTCAGTTCTCTCAGAGTCGAGGAGTTTGAGCTGAGAGCTGAGGCCAGAACTGCACAGCTTTTCTCTGACAGATTACACCAAACAAGCCTGAGAGAGAAATAATAATCCATTGAACACTGATATGTAAACACACACGCACATAAAGTTAGGTGTGGAGATGTTTTAAATGCCCCACATATATACACTAAAAATATCCTTAGGATATAAATAAGATGCACACTAGAAGTGTGTAGAAGCACAGAGACGATAAAATAATCGTAAAAACTCGGAAAAACACACAAAGGAGACAGAGCTACTGGAACAGGCAGCCACTCGCGTCGGCAAGTTCTGAGCTGTGATTAGTTTTCAGATGCTGAAACAAATTCGTTTTCTAGCTGTTCTAAATGATAAACATTTTTAACATCTCTCTTTTTAAAACCAAAACATATATGAATGAAAACTATACATGTCTAGCAAATATAACTAACAATGCAGATTTCAAGGCTGCAGGTGTTAATATTTTTTCAGTTTGTTATGTGCTTATAAACAACAAGATTAATATCATAGATCCATAGGATATCCATATCTCTCATAAAAATAAAAGATTGAGGTTAAGGAAAATGTGAAAATAAGAATGCTGTTCCTGGGAATAGATTCACTAGTGCATGTTGTCTTGACTCTGAGAAGACAATAACATAATAATCTTCAGTACCTTTACTCAGAAAGACTGGTAGTCTGTGTTAATGAGTGTATTTGTAATAGTCTTACTCCAGTTTCTCCAGTTTACAGTGTTGATTCTCCAGTCCAGCAGAGAGCAGTTCAACTCCTGAATCCTGCAGTTCATTATTACTCAGATTCAGTTCTCTCAGAGTTGAGGAATTTGAGCTGAGAGCTGATGCTAGAACTGCACAGCTTTTCTCTGACAGATTACACTCATACAGCCTGAGAGAGAAATAACAATCCATTAGAAACACTGATATTTAAACAAACACACACACACACTTATGGATGATGTGTAGTAAGTATATTTTTGAGATAATTATGCTTATCACATTTCTGTTTCTTTATTTAAGCTGTTCATATATTTAATATACAATGTGTCTCTATTGTGTCGAACAGTTAAAATAACACAGTGACAGTGTAGTCCTGCTGTGCAGCTGCAGAAAACAACAGAATAAGAAAAAAACTTGCAAGATTTTGTGACAACGAAGCTCTAATACAGTGTATGTTGTTGCTAAATGGCTAAAATACACCCAGTTACAGCTAAATGATAACCATGGCTAAAAATACAAGTATTCATCATGCTTATCCCGTACACTTCACATTTACACGTGGCGTTTGTAGTACACCTGGAATGCAGCATAAGCTAAAATAACTGATACCCTGCAATTCTATCTTTGTGTAAACAACAGATTCATATGGTGATGCCACTCCACCACTACTGTAGGTGTAGCCTCTTAACTGCATATGAAATGTGTAAATGATGTTAATACTCAATATCATCTTAATAGAGTGGCTGCAGCAATGTGTAAACAACACATTCATGATGACTGCAAGTTCTATCTTTGCAGCATTGGTATATGAGTGTGCTGTAGCGTACTAGTGCTGATTGGAATGCATATGATGATTAAATGATGTGCAATTTAGTGTAAAAGCAGGATTTTACTGTTGCTTATTTTACTGTTGTATGTAACTAATGATTAAAAAAGTGAAAATTGTAAATAAAAAAAAAAACACTTGTGCTCTAGTACCTTTTTAATTTCACTAGTAATCCTGTACTTTTTTGTTAGGGGGATAGAGATTATTCATAGTTTCACTTCTTTCATTTTCTACAATGCATGTGTATGTGTGCATGTGTGGCAAGGTTATAATAGTTTAGAATTTAATTTTCTTAAGTATTTAATAAACATTTGATGGTTCAGTTTAGAAAACTATAAACATTTTGCATTTTATTGACTAGCACCGCAACCAATTTATGAAATAATGTATTGAAAATGTGCAACATTAACAATGTTTAAAAACTAGCAGCACTATCAGCTACACAACTTTACACAATAGACTTTACAATAGTCCAGCATCACTTAACTTTATGCAAAATAATGCAATAAATGCATTTGTATGTTTGTTCTTTTTTGTGTTCAGTGAGAGGAATCTAGCCTGTTTTGGGCTTGAGAGGTGCATTAAATTTAGGTTGAATATCTGATGTGAAAATGCAGAGGACAGCACAAATTTGTTTTATGAACAACTGAATATAGATTTTTCCTAGGTTTGGTATCCCATTACTCCAAAGTGAATTTAGTGGTGTGATATGATAACCCTTTGATTTTCCTCTTTTTTAGGAATCCAAACTCTTGTCTTATTTTTCAGTATTATTAAAGAAAACACAACATAATGAATATGATTAACAACATTCTTCAAGACTTTTGTGGTATCATTTGATTTGCTTACTATATAGGACTAATATTTTTAAATGTTACACTGTTCTACAGATAGGTAGTTGTGTTTCTGGTGTGTATTTGATTATTAGAACTGGTGAATTATGTTTATTTAGCTGTAGAACTAGTTTCTGCTCCACTGCACACGCAGCTAGCGCAATACACTGTTTAGACACGCATACAAGCTTTCAGTTTGGATCGCGCGACTTACAGACTTACTTTTCTCTTCTAAATTACCAACAATCTCGGTCAAGGATAGTCAGTGGGCCGGTTGTGGCCCATGGGCCATACAATTCCCAGGTCTGTTTTAGAGTGTGTGTGAGTGAGAGAAGGTGTGTGTGTGTGAGAGAGAAAGATTTATTAGTTTATCCTCCCGCTTGGGGTGTTCTGGTGTATGAGCTACTCACAGAGTTTATACCACATATTTTATCACCTGTTTCACTACAGGACACGTGCTTTTATCTCTATTATGCTCATCTTCTAATGTCATAACAAATTCTGCAGTTTTCTCAGTGTTTTATGTGTTATTTTGTGGCTAGTGTGACGTCATGGAATGCAAGGTGCAGCGTGCTGCCGGCCGCTGTAAAACTGCTTGAGTGGAAACAGTGCTTATAAATAAATTAACAAACATGAAAACAAATGGTATTCTATCTGTAATTTTAGTTTGTTTTAGTTAGTTTTATAAACACTCAATTCAGTTACCGTTTTTTAATAACGGTTAAATGTTTTTTTTTCTTTCAGTTTTCATTATTTCGTTTGTTTTCGTTGGCATGTTTCATTATCTTACTCCAGTTTCTCCAGTTTACAGTGTGGATTCTCCAGTGCAGCAGAGAGCATCTTCACTCCTGAATCCTGCAGTTTATTATCACCCAGATCCAGTTCTCTCAGAGTTGAGGAGTTTGAAGTGAGAGCTGAGGCCAGAACTGCACAGCTTTTCTCTGACAGATTACAATCAGCCAGCCTGAGAGAGAAATGATAAATACATGCACAAACACTTATGTTAGGGAGGATGTGTAGTAGGTATATTTTGAGATAATTATGCTTTATTTCACTAGAGCTGCACATTTCTGTATCTAATATATAATGTGTCTCTATTGTGTTGAACAGTTTATGTAAGAATATTATTATAAGAATATTTATTAGATAGTAAAATGAAAAAATCTTCAAGCCAGTACTCAAAAAGTTCTGCTGCTAAGAGGGTGAAAAGCAGAACAAAACCATACAGGGCCTCAGCGGGCCAAGTTTCCCCCTGTTTAGCAAAGAAGGACACACTGTTGTTTCAAACAATATGAAATAACCACATATATAACATGATCATAACGATTAACCAAATCATTATCTAATGATTAGTATTTTGATTAGTAAATACATCAACTCTTACATCAAAAGGTAGTCATGCAAGAGAAATGAAAAAGAGAAGTTGCATTGCCAAACTTCTTCAACGGCACAGTCCTTCCCTCCGTGGGGGCAACGGCTTCCTGTTGCTAAACCTAAGCTGTGCAGAAGTATACTGCACTTTCAAGAACACAGAACTATTAAAGGATACATTTTTAGAATAATATGCTTTTCTCAATAAACCAGGGCCAGTAATTTTAAGTTTGTCACCACAGGCTCCAATGTCATTTTTGTGTAAAATCTTTGTGTTCCCAAAATTGTTCAGTATTTTTGTTGCATATTTAAGATAAGTGTAGGTGACAGAATGCTGGCTGATGCAAGCTTAACAGACAAAGACATCAAGAAGCTTGTTCTTATATTTAGATTGGCGATCATCTCTCATACTTCATCGGAGGGCTGGTGTGGGCCAGGGTCTGATAATGTCCGAGTTAGGGTATGTTTTATAAAGTGTCATGCCAAAGTGATTAGAGCAGATAATAATCTTACAATAATCACTCCAAGGGTCATACACAGCCAGGGCAGTATCAAAGTTCAGGCAAAAATCAGGGTTGGAAAATAACAAACAAGGTCAGAAACCAGAGAGCTAACACAGGCAATGGATAAACACTGTGTAGAGTGGAAAACAAACAATACTCGGCGATGAGTGTGTGAAGCTGGAGATCGCCTCACTGTTACAAACTACCCTAAAGCCAAAGTCAGACAGTACTATGTGGTAACCTGACTTATAGCTTAGCTAGCCAGTGTGACACTGTGAGTGCAGGAAATGCTAGAGCAGATGCTTCTGCAAAAGCTGGCATGAAATCACTAGATAGTTCAGTATATTTCATCTCTGCAGGTTTTGATATTGAAAGTGTTGTGCTATTCTCCTGTGTTATTTATACTGATTCCAACACACTATTGATTATTTTAAATACTTAAAGCTACATGTGAGTGTTTCAAAATTTATATATTCTTGTTATTTGTCACCCCTAGGCTATTTGCATTATTTCTGTCAGATTTCAAGCAGATGGGCACAGCAATGAAATTTCTATGCCATCATTAAGTGTAGTTCTGGAATTCTTCCATTAAACGCACATGATGAAATACAAATAGATTTTTTCATCATGGTATCAAAATTGAACTGTAGCTAATGTAACCCTTATAAGGTTATAAGGTGTTATAAGGTGACACTGTGGTGATAAGTCACTAGGATGGAACTCCATCTCCTATACTGTTACTTGGAGTAAATAAATGTTGGTTGTGTAAGGGGTTGTGTAAAATTGACAAAAAATTAAAATAAAAAAATTGACTTGTTCATAATATAATGGTTTTAATTATTCAAAAATGTGTTCAATAAAGTCACTCTTGTAAAGAATATATTATATTAATAATACAAATGGAAACCAGTTTTATTTATTATTTATTTTACTGAAGCATTCTATCAAAAACAATACAAAACACTAAAACCACCTGTGCACATTTTATTGAAATCAAAACTATCATAAGGGGAATTCTCTATAAATGATTCTGGTGAAGTTTCCTGAGTGGGTTGTTGTGCTGGTACACTGGCTGCTGTAGAACTTTAACAGATGACTTCTAAAACCATTTCCTTCATTCTCCTTAATATTGTGAGCTGTGATTAGTTCACAGATGCTGAAACAATTTCATTTTCTTGCTGTTCTAAATGGTAACTATTTACAACATCTGTATTTTCAAAGTCAAAACACCTACAAATAAATGAGGACGTCTAGCAATTTTAACCAACAATGTAGATTATGTTGCTGTTGAATTTCTCCTGGACCAATTTGTTATATACTTAAAACAGTAGTAAGATTAATATCATATGATATACATATCTCCAAAAAAACTGAGGTTGAGAAAATGTGCAAATTTGTCTATTATTCCTGGAAAAGTTAATATCCCATAAGGTTCACTAGTTCATGTTTTAGGGTCTCTGAGAAATAATCTGAGATCATCTTCAGTTCCTTAACTCAGAGAGATTCATATTCTGTGTGTATGAGAGTGTAGGAGTTCCAAAAGAATGAGATCTTACCTAAGTTTCTCCAGTTTACAGTGTGGATTCTTGAGCCCAGCAGAGATCAGCTCCACCCCTGAATCCTGTAGTTCATTATTACTCATGTTCAGTTCTCTCAGACTTGAGGAGTTTGAGCTGAGAGCTGAGGCCAGAAATGCACAGCTTTTCTCTGAGAGCTTACACCTATACAGCCTGAGAGAGAAATGATAATTAATTATAAACACTGACATTTAAACACACACACACTTATTTTATGGAAGATGTGTAGTAAGTATTTTTTAATGATAATTATGCTTTGTTCTATTAAATATGTGTCTAGTGAATACATTTATTGTGTAGAACATTCCACACAATTAAAGTAAAGATAAACATGTTTTCATTCCCTCATTAAGAACTGACAAATTATGCACAAATATGCATACCCATGAAATACCTCATTACTCAGTAACACAAGGGCATGTATGCATTTTTTTATTTAGCTGTAGAGTAGGTGGCAGTATAGTGACTTTATCAATAACCTATTATTACACTGACCAGAAGAGCCAATGGTGCTCACTGAGGGTAAGTGTTCTAAGTTTTATTAGATTATTTGTTCTAGTACAAGATTTCTGTTAAGCTGATTTGTGACAACATCAGTTGTTACATGTGCTACATAAAATAAATCTGATTGGATACTGACAACCTCTCTTCCTTGATGCCCTTGTGGTTAGAAAAATCTCATTAAAGTGCCCTCTAAGTGTCTAAAAAGAGAAAAAAGTGCCTATTGGCCCTAATGTTGAAAAAGTGATTGATTGGCCACTTTTGTCAAGACATAATAAGAATATGCCCTCAAGAAATAATCAAGAAATTAGAAAAAAGTCTGAAAGTGAAGATCTATGTGTGCCCCTCTAGTAGAAAAAGTGTCGTGAAGAAGTTCCTTCGACACAGTGTCCTTAAACAGTTTCAGACAATTCTTTTCAATTAAATTTCTTTTTGTTTAAAAATATTGAATAATTACCATTACCAATTCATTATATGCAGTGTCTCTTTTACTTGTTTAAATGCTTAAAAATCACCCGGTTAATGTTCTAGTTGTTGGGGTCAGTGTGATTTAGATGGCAGGAGCGCCATCATAAGCAGCAGTTCCCCTCCAAACCGCTAGGTGGCCTTTTGGCCCAGCCTACGGTAATTGGCTGCTCAGCAGCGAGCTTCAGTGTTTTGTTATGCTGTATTAAGGTAACATACGTTATGAAGCATCCAGTTAAAAAAATTGTTGTATAAAGCCATCCATGGTTATATTGTGTTTTAAAATACAGTAAAATGTTCTAATATAATATGACCTAATACATTTAGATCATATTGAAATTGAGATGTTTTTATTTAACAACATGTTAACATTCACAGTGAAGGGGGGAAAAGTATGTGAACCTTTGCATTTATTAACTGGTTGACCCTCCTTTGGCATCAATAACCTCAACCAAACGTTTCCTGTAGTTGCAGATCAGACCTGCACAATGGTCAGGAGGAATTCTGAACCATTCCTCTTCACAAAACTGTCTCAGTTCAGCAATATTCTTGGGATATCTGGTGTGAATCGCTCTCTTGAGGTCATGATGCCACAGCATGTCAATTTGGTTGAGATCAGGACTCTCCAGAAGGCGTACTTTCTTCTTTTGAAGCCATTGGGTTGTTGATTTACTTTTATGTTTTGGGTCGTTGTCCTGTTGCATCATCCCTTCTCTGTTAAACTTCAGTTGGCGGACAGATTTTCATGCAAAATGTCTTGGTATACTTGGAAATTATTTTTTCTGTTGTTGGCAATCCGTCCAGGCCCTGAGGCAGCAAAGCAGCCCAAACCATGATGCCCCCTCCACCATGTTTCACAGTTGGGGTTGAGGTTTTGATGATGGTGTGCTGTGGCTTTTTTCTTCACACATATGGCTGTGAGTTTCTTCCGAATAACTCAATTTTGGTTTCATCTGTCCACAGTATTTTTAGCCAGTAGTGCTGTGGAACATCCAGGTGCTCTTTTGCAAACTTAAATTGAGCAGCAATGTTTTTTTTAACAGCAGTGGCTTCCCCTGTGGTGTCCTCCCATGAACTCTATTCTTGTTTAATGTTTTCCTTATTGTAGATTTGTCAACAAAATGTTAGCATGTGCCAGAAAATTCTGTAAGTCTTTAGGTGACATACTAAGATTCTTCCTCACCTCATTGATCATTCTGTGATGTGCTCTTGCAGTCATCTTTACAGGACAACCATGCCTAGGGAGAGTAGCAACAGTGCTGAACCTTCTCCATTTGTATACTGTCTTACCATGGACACCTGAACATCAAAGTTTTTAGATATAATTTCAACACTTCTTAAAATATCTGAGAGCTCTTTTGTGTTGGGCCTGATTCACATCAATGCTTCTTAAGAACAGCAAACTCAAAATTGGTGTGTGTTTTTTAAAGGGCAGGGCAGCATTTTTTGTGGTATTAGTTTAAGCAGACTGTGTTTGTTTATTGTTGTGATTTAGATGAAGATCAGAACACATTTAATGACCAATTTATGCAGACCAACAAAGTAATCCCAAAGGGTTCACATACGTTTTCTTAAATATCTGTAAATATTTTTGTATTTTGTCAAATAAAATCTACTGAGTGGAAGATCATCTATAAATCTGTATAAAAATGAAAACAGAAACGAAAATACTCACTCAGCTCTTCTGGATGCTTTTACCACTGGTACCAACCTCAGAAGACATTGTTCTGACCTGTCATATTTACTCAGGTCAAACTTATCTAGCTGCTCTTCTGAATTCAGCATCACAAATGCCACAGCTGACCACTGAGCAGGAGTGAGCTTAACTCCTCGGAGACCCATGGAACCTCCACTGTTCAGGTATGTTTGGACTTCCTGCACTAGAGAAAGATCATTCAGTTCATTCAGACAGTGGAACAGACTGATCGTTTTCTCGGGAGAAGGATTCTCCTTGATCTTCTGCTTGATGTACTCCACTACTTCCTTATTGCTGTGAGAGATGTTTTCTCTCTGTGTCAGAAGGCATCGTAAGAGAGTCTGATTGGACTCCAGCGAGAGACCCAGAAGGAAGCGAAGGAAAAGGTCCAGGTGTCCATTCTCACTCTGCAAGGCCTCGTCCACTGCTCTTTTCAGAAAGTCAGATGCTGTTTCCTTTTTGGAGAAACCAAATAATCCACTGTGTTTCTGTTGTAGCACATTTCTGTCGTTGGAGATAAAGGACAGAAATGCATATAAAGCAGCCAGAAACTCCTGAACACTCAAATGCACAAAGCTAAAAACCTTCCCCAGGTGCAGCCCAAACTCCTGTCTAAAGATCTGGGTGCACACTCCTGAGTATACGGACACTTCTCTGACATCAATGTCACACTCTCTCAGGTCCTCCTCATAGAAGATCAAATTTCCTTTCTCCAGCTGTTGGAAAGCCAGTTTTCCCAGAGCCAGAATAATTTTTCTAGTCTGGTCAAGATCAATGTCACTTTTTCTTTGGTACTTCTGGCTGCAGTGTTTGATCTGAAAGATAAGGAAGTATGTGAACATTTGAGTCAGAGTCTTGGGGATCTCTCCTCCCTCTGCTTCATCCAACATTCCCTCTAGAACATTGGCAGAAATCCAGCAGAAGACTGGGATATGGCACATGATGTAGAGGCTTCTGGAGGACTTCATGTGTGTAATGATTCTTTCAGCAAGGCTCTGATCTCTGATCCTTTTCCTGAAGTATTTCTCTTTCTGAGTGTCACTGAACCCTCGTACCTCTGTTACCTGGTCAATACAGTCAGGAGGAATCTGATTGGCTGCTGCTGGTCGAGTAGTTATCCATAGAAGAGCAGAGGGAAGCAGGTTCCCCTGGATGAGGTTTGTCAGCAGCACATCTGCTGAGGCTGGCTGTGTTACATCAGATACTCTGTTATTGTTCCGGAAATCTAGAGGAAGTCGACATTCATCCAGACCATCAAAGATGAACATGACTTTGTAACAGTGATAGTTTCTTGGTTTTAATTCTTTTGAGTCTTTGAAAAATTGATAAAGAAAATCCACCAGACTGAGTGTTTTATTTTTCATTAGATTTAGCTCTCTAAAAGGAAGTGGAAATATAAAGAGAACATCTTGATTGGATTTTCCTTCAGCCCAGTCCAGAATGAACTTCTGTACAGAGACTGTTTTTCCTATTCCTGCAATTCCTTTAGTCAGCACAGTTCTGATTGACTGGTCTCTAAAGAGGTCATTACATTTAATTGGTGTCTCCTGTGTAGCTGATCTCCTGGATGCTGCTTCCATGTGTCTGACTTCATGTTCATTATTGACCTCTCCACTTCCTCCCTCTGTGATGTACAGCTCTGTGTATATCTCATTCAGAAAGGTTGAGGTTCCCGGATTTGAGATTCCTTCATTGATTTTCTGAAAATATTCCTTCAGTGTAGATTTCAGCTTTTGGTGACAGGATGGAGCCATTTCTAATAAAAAAGGAAAAGTGGTGTCATTAAACTCTTACATTTGGTTTACTGAGGATTCTGCTCGCAATCTTGTTTAGCTGGTCAGCTCTCTTTAGTTTTAATTCTGCATTTATTTTGGGTGATAGGGAGGCGTAGCACCTCTGACAGGGGAACATGACAGACTTCTCTGAGTGGTATGTTCGCTTAGGTCAAAAAACACAAAAATAAAGGTGCTAAACCTTGGGTAATGGAATGTGCAAACTTTACTTGATAACACCAAGGTAGACAGATCAGAAATAATTGCACTGGTCCATAGAGAAAAGGCACTTTACAATGTGGACACAGCACCACTCAGAACATGGCGGTGGATACACATTCTTCTGAAGCAGCCGTACCAGTAGTGAACAACGAGAGTCAGGTGTCGCCTTTGCCAGTCTATTCAAGTTCCCAGAGAGTATTAACGATTGCCTGATGACACTACAGCTCCCACTTGCGAACATGAAGACATTGGTTAGCACAGTAACTAACTCAGATGACATTAAGGACAAGTTATATGAAGAACTGAACCACCTTATTGCTGTGGTCCCACGGACAGAGAAGCTTTTTGTCCTTAGGGACATTAATTCCCAAAGTGGGGTCAGACCATCAGACCTGGGAGGGCATTCTGGGGCACCATGGCATCGGCAGTTGCAACAGCAATGGTCTCCTAGTTCTAAGCCTTCCTACCTGAAAGAAATATATCCTGGATGCATCCTTGCTTTAGGTCAAAAGTCTGCTATGCAACTTAATGTCTTCAAGCTGAAATTAAGTTCAACAGTAGAACGACCTAGAAGAAAGGCTAGCCAACACATCTCAGAATGGCCATGAGAACATAGGACACATTAAGAGATGCTGTTTACTCCACTGCCCATGAACACCTTGCACCTGCATTTTGTAGAAACTAAGACTGGTCTGATGAACAGGCAAAAAAGGTAAATATGCTGCTGTCAGAGACAAATTCTGCATCAGAAGTAAAGAAAGACACCTTTGCCAGTGTAATACAAAAGGTGCAGAAGAAACTCTGAGATGCCAGGTGATGATACCTGCAGCTGACTGAGAAAAAGCTGAATCTAGAGATATGGGCTAAACACTTTCATCAGGTCCCCAATTGCTACAATCAATGAAAAGGCCATTGTACACCTACCTCAAGTTGGGATCAACTGGGACCTTGACAATCTGCCATTTGAAGATGAAGTTTAAAAGACCATTTGAAACAACTATCATGTGGTAAAGCACTAGAATCAGATACAATTCCTGCTGAGGTATACAAAACAGGAGGTCACATTATGTTGTAGAAGCTCACTGAACTCGTTCAGTCTTTGTGAACCTCGTCAGAGAAAGTCCCACAACAACTGAAGGATGCATGTATAGTCAACATTTACAAGAGAAAAGGCAACCGCAAGTCTTGTGATAACCATTAAGTAATCTCTTGCTTGTCTATAGCTGGGAAAATCCTGGCTCAATCGGCTTCTCCAACACCTTGAGAAGGGTCTCCTTCCAGGAAGTTATTGTGGCTTCCATGCAGAGCATTAAACGGCCAATGTAATATTTGCTGCACATCAGCTGCTGGATCAATGCCAGGATAAGCATTGTGACCTCTTTATGACCTTTGTCGACCTGACCAAGGCCTTTGACAGTCAGAAGAGATGGCCTTTGGAAGATAATAGAGAAAGTTCATTGCGATTCTTCTTGGATGGCATGACAGCAAAAGTATTGGATGGTGGGAATGAGTCTGAAGCCTTTACAGTGACAAATGGCATGAAACAAGGTTGTGTTCTAGCCCCAACCCTCTTCAGTATGGTCTTCTCTGACAAGATAATTAATGCCTTCCATGACATGATGGCGTATGCATGAAACACATACTGATGGCAGGGTGTTCTATCTCAGGCGTCTACAGGCTCTTGTGGAGGTGAAGAAGCCCATAATCAGAGAGCTTATGTTGGCTAATGATTTTGCTCTTCCTGTAACAACTTTGTCTTACTATTAGCATTAATAAGATTGTATCAAGCTGACACTCTAGGATTCTTCCTGACCTCATTGATTATTCTCCCCTGTGCTTTTGCAGTTATCTTTACAAGACGACCACGCCTACAGAGAGTAGTAACAGTGCTGAACTTTCTCCATTTGTAGGCCGTCTGTCTTACCAAAGCTGACACTCTAGGATTCTTCCTAGGGATATTTTTGTAATTCTTTCCAGCTTAATGCAATTCAACAATTCTTGAACGTAGGTCTTCTGAGAGATCTTTTGTGCAAGGTATGATTCACATCAAGCAATGCTACTTAAGAACAGCTAACTCAAAACTGGTGTGTGTTTTTAAAGGGCAGGACAGCTTTAACCAACACATCCAATCTCATCACATTCTGGCTCCAATTAGCTCTTGGAAAAAATCATTAGCATAGGGGTTCTTCTCTCCCCCCTCACTGTAAATTTTAACATGTTGTGTTACAAAACCATGCAAATATATAATTTTTTAGATTTAGATTAGTTTAAGCAGACTGTGTTTGTCTTTTGTTGTGACACATTTAATATACAATTTATGAAGAAATCCCAAAGGGCTCACATACTTTTTCTTGCAACTGTATATATATATATATGGTTTAACAATGTTCTGGTTCTGATATCTCCATATTCTCAGTAGCTTTATGGTTGCTTAGGTAGGCAGCAAGTTACTACAGTCAGAAAACATGAGGTAAGCACTGTAAGATTAATCAAAATAATTTGATAAATTTAAATACTGTGTAAAGGCAAAGTTAAACATAAGATATTGGAGATCATTACATAATTACATATAAAAGATGCCGGAGGGAATCTCAGTAGGTTTGTGCTTCTGTAAAAAAAAAATATGTGGCTATGATTTACATATTTCACATTTTCAATAACTTTTGCAAGTTTTATTCTGCACAGTTTTTTTTATATATTTGATATATAACTCGAGCTGTTTGCTACTCGGTTGCCAAATGTACAAGTATAAAACTGTTTTTTGAGTTATGTAAAAAAATAAAAAATAAAAATGATTATTATATATTTGATTTTTTTTACTATATCACCCCACCCTACATGACCCTGATCTCTTACTGGTCTGCAGTGTGTTAGCGAGGTCTGGCTGGTTCATGTTTCTTAGGACGTCCAGTGTGATCTTCAGCACCCCCTCTCTGACAGTGCTCTGATCCTCCTCATCCTCCGCCTCTCTCCCAGAGCATGCTGGGTGATCCAGAGTATTCAGGATCTTTACAAACCTCTTCAGATGCTTCTTTACCAGAGAGATGACTTTGTGCTCCAGCTCCTGATTAAATACACGGTTTAGAACCGGGCCCTGTTAATCAGTGCTGAGACTTTTAATTGCATTGAAGAAATCATGATCATAATTACATCCAATTATTATTATGTAATCATATTTACCAGTTTCTTAACAACAGCTTACTTAAAAAAACACCTGATAAAAATGTATATCTAAAAGTTTCTCCTTTAGTTTTACTTGTTTAGTTATATTAGCTCCATTTCACAAAACTGTTCAAATGATTGCAGTTCAAATATTAGTTACAGTTACAACGCACCCCCAGCCCCCCCCCCCCCACACACACACACCTTAAAGATGACCTCCACATGTCTTTTGCTTTCGTGTGATGCCTCCTGCTGGACTCTGTTGGTAAATATAACACTGTGTTTAAAGGTAGAATATTTCACCCCTTATAAAAAGTCATGACACAATCTAACCAAACATTTGTGTCACTTCACATTTGTTGTTCGGCCAGCTTAATATCAAAATTGATAAACTCAAGCATTTATGACGACTGATGCCTTCTAGAATAGGCATTTATAAATGTTTATGTATGTTTGTATCGTCATAAAGCGCTAATGTAGGTGTCATGTATTCTACACAACAGTGTCCTACAGTAAAGAGTTACTATACTATCTTCACCTCAGTTCAGGAGAACAGTCCTCCTTTCTAAAGTTTAGTGGAACGTCCATTGACACGTCACTCTTCATGGACACACAGCTGGGTTCAGGAGTATCTGCTCTCTCTCTCTGAATCTCACTAAAATAAACACATGATGAACAAAGTCATAAATACAGTTGATTACATTTATATTAATAAGCTTAATCTATAAATAATAGGATTCACTCCTGCATTAATGTAAAGTTTGGGATTGACAATTGTTAAGTACTGTCTACATGTTTTACTGTCTACATGTAAAATTATGAAACACATACAAAAACATTTTAAATCTGTCAGACACTTTAACCATTTACCCTTCCAGATCACTAAACCACATCTTTTCATCGCTTTCTCCAGAATCACATCATCCTTACCTGAGATCAGTAGATCGGTTATCCTCTCTGAAGGTTATTAATCTCCCCATTGACGCGTCACTCTTCAGGGACAAACAGCTGGGTTCAGGAGAGTCAGATCTCTTACCCTGAACCAGTCTAAAACACAACCAGTATCAGACATCTACAACCTCTCCAGCACGATGGTGTGAGAACATGCTCACCTTGCACCCAATCACATTATTCTCTCACCTCTCAGCTTTCTTTGTGTCCTGTTCCCCAGAGACATCCATTTTGGAGCTCATCTTCCTCCTTCAGATTACACTTGATACTGTAAACACACACACACACACACACACAAACAGAATAATCAAGTCTACGTACTGACTTCCTCTTTTAGGTGTGTAAGGCCAGTTGTGTCTTCGTGGTTTAAAGTGATGTTCTTCTCTCTGAGTCTGAAACGCTTTTTTAGTCAGACAGTAAATTCGAGTAGTTAAAGCTTCAGTATTTACCTCTGTGCCTTTTATCCAAACATTCTTTACCTTTTCTTATCTAAGCAGACCCTGCTGAAGATTTCATTTTCAATTTAAACAGGTTTAAACTGGATAAGTTGCTCAGCTGAGTTTCTCAGGAAGTAGTTTTACAGGTTAAGAAGGGAGGAGTGATGTGTTCCCTGGCCAATCAGAGCACTCTCTCTAACTACCTGTCTAAACAGGTGAGACTCTACCAGACCCCCAGCTTTTGGCTTTTGACAGGAGTGACCTGCGTAGGCAGGAGAGGACCATTTGAGGGAAGCTGTCCAGTAGGGGAAGCTTTCCAGTAGGTGTGTTGGAGATACAGCTGTGCCTCGCCGTGCTTCTGGTCTGTGAGAGCAGCCGAGCGCAGTTGTGTGGGGTAAAGTGGAGAGAAGTCACGTTGGACAGTCTCCTCCTGCAGCCCATGCAATCTACAGCAGATCTCTATTTCTATAATATATTCTTAAAACCATTAGAGGCATTACAGTATTAAATCCCACAAATCCCTTCTTTCTCCAGTTAACAAATACATTCAAATCATCCTTCAAGCTACAGTATTAATATATTTTAAAGGGCTGTAGTTACTGCTCTATTTTACTGGGATAAAAACACTCATACAGTGAGAAACAGGAGCTGTTCTGATTTCCCTCCAGGAAGAACAGAGATAAAAACACTTATACAGTGAGAAACAGTAGCTGTTCTGATTTCTCTCCAGGAAGAACAGAGATAAAAACACTTATACAGTGAGAAACAGTAGCTGTTCTGATTTCTCTCCAGGCAGGACAGAGCTAGACGTGCATTTGACTCCACAGAGCTGCATGTTTTTCTCTGACGGTGCTGTTCCGCACAGCATTCCGCAGCGCCTCTAGCAGTATGGCAGTATGAGAGAAACGCATACCGGTTGTAGTCCCCCCTGCGGTATACCGAGTGAACCGGTATACCACCCATCACTACTTGTGAACACCATCTTCCTCTACTATTCCAGTTTAGTGCTTACTGTATCTTCTGGTGTTTGTTGCAGTCATCCTATCATACTAGCAAATTAGACCTGAGATATTCCACAAAGTCTACATTCACATGGCCCAAAGCGGACCAAATCTAAGGTCTAAAAATTGTAGAAGACTGTCACACATGCCAGAGGTTATTTGCAGGAGATTCTATGCTATAGAGTAACTACACTCTAAGACATGTTTACATTAATAGTGAAGATAAGCTGCTCTGTAATGATAAAATATATCAACCCTGCTTTAAAATGTTTAAAAATAAGACATTATTATACCACAGTTAGTTCCAACCCTGAAATGTGATTGGCTAAGATGCATTCTATGAGTGCTCATAACGCTTATAAAGCTCTCCATGTCTCCATGTTTTTTTTTTCTAAATAAAGTTTAATACATTTTAAATTCTTAAATTAACAAGGTCATTTTTTCACATAAGGAGATTTCAGGTCATATATTAAGTCTGGAAGTTGTTACATATTGTTTTCTTTTTATTTAGTAAAGTCATGCTGTGGTAAATTACATACATTAGTAATTACATTACATAGTAGGAGGATTAGTTATGCCCCTAAGTGTGGGCGAGTAGTTGTGACTGGTATTTTTGGCGCCCCCTCCAGGATGTCTACAATACATTTCTGTGGTTTTCACAGCATTATATGTAATGAACACATTTTTACTCTAGAACCTGTAGACAGCATTTTACCCTAAAGATGATTTCTACAACAAATTTCTTCTTTCAATCACTGTATGGTAATTTTAGAGTGGGATTATTTTTCATCAGTTTAAACAAGAAACCGTCTTTACAAATAATAGATTTTCCATAATTTTCATCTTAGATATGCTTTTACTATTTTGCAGTCAGATTTTTATATACTCCATCACTGTATGTGGAAACAGAGAGCAACAGCATGTTAGATGTAAGAGCAAGTGAAATATATATATATATATATATATATATATATATATATATATATATATATATATATATATATATATATATATATATATATTGTTTTTCAATAATATCTTGATTGATGTGATAATGATGTGCAAGCTGATTTTGTCATGTGTGCTAATCACTGGGGAAACAAAATGTTAGATAAAATGCTGCCTGCTAACATAGACTAATACTGTGCTTACACTGGCTCATTTGGCCAAATCTTGGGAGCAGTGATGTCAGTAAAGTGTTGTGTAGTATTATGACCATTTTATTCAGTAACGAGTTACTAACACGTTACTATTTTCTATTTCCATTGTAAAGCTCCCCTGAGCAATCATCGCCTTATTGCGGGAACTTGCAATAGTTGGTGTTGGCCGCAGCCACTTCAAAATAACAACAGGCTAGTGATTTCTCCATCTCACACAGGCACACAGCGACCCCCCCCTCTCTTTGCTTTACACACACACACACATTGAGACATCACAACTAGACATTTTAATCTATTATTACTGCCACTCCTCCAGAAATACAGGGAAATGACAGCATTCAAAAAAGTTATTATTTGAATCATGATTAATCACAGAATAGTGTCATGATTCATATCATTTTAAGTGATTGACACCAATAATATAAGTATAATTTAATTTAATAATGCCAATCTAACACTTATTATATTATTTGCATTTAAATAAAAATATAACATACCTGCATTATTTTTTTTGTATGAATAAATTTTCATGTTCAAATTTAATCTCATAAAGTTTCATATTTTATATTTAGTAAATAAATATTTTCATAGCTATTATTCTTTATGGAGCACAGGCTAGCCAAGTATAAGACAATTATAAAGCATAATGCAAAAAAAATGTTTATTAGTCTTATTGGTAAAATTACATAATATATTGAGAGATTAATAACACACACTACAAATCAAATCAAATTTATTTGTATAGCACTTTTTACAACTGATGTTGTCACGAAGCAGCTTTACAGAAACATGATCACAGGACAAACATGCTGGTGGTCCTTGACAGAGAAGGGTCTGACTGCAGAACTGGAGGCTGCAGTATTAAGACCGCAATTTCAGGACCGCAGTTCTAGGACCTAAAAATTATCTATGTTTTTGCGACACTGCCACCTAGCGAAGTGGTCGTGGACACGATGGATTATAGTCGGAATGTGAGTTCAGAATGTAAATCATGTTTTATAGCTTAAATTTATTTGTATTAAAATATTCAGATGTTTTGAATAAGACATCAGTGTAATCCACACAGGATGTCAGGACTGTATACATACCCTAAAAAGCATTACAAGCACCTAACATTACGTGTTAGCCTAGGATAACTTGCTCTATTAGCCTGTTAGCGTTAGTTAGATTTTTAATTAAAACATAGCGCCATATGATAATTAGTTCTGCTTAGCACATTGATTGAGATATAAAAGATGACAAAGAATGTCTGTATCATATGTCCACTACGTTTCAGTACATTAAATCAGTGTAGCCTACTGTCTTGGGTGTAATGTTAAATACTTATTTAATAAATACTGTTGTACAATATAGTTAATAATTTTGAACAATACGTGTTGTCATTTTTAATAGTAATTTTATGAAGAATATCAATTTTACTGAATAAACATTCTCTAGTAAATTTGAGAAATCATAATTTACACTTTTAAACAATATAATCAAAACATAATCTATAATTATATGTTCTTATGGTTTGTGTAAGGAGAAGCACTCCTTACTGTACCCCACATAATATTTGGGTTGAAATAAACATTAAAATCTGTTACTAGTTAGCTGAATTCGTAATATTTGGGTGAAATAAGCCTTTAAATCTGTAAGTATTTAGCTAAAGTGGTGATATTAAATTAAGGAGTAGTAAAGGTGCT
Source organism: Astyanax mexicanus (assembly GCF_023375975.1). NCBI lineage: Eukaryota > Metazoa > Chordata > Actinopteri > Characiformes > Acestrorhamphidae > Astyanax > Astyanax mexicanus. The sequence continues at coordinate 9,303,018 of NC_064427.1, read as the reverse complement.
TACACACTGCACGCGGTAGGTGCGGCGCGGTACGCTGACCCCCATAGGATTCAATAGTGTCTAGAGCGGTAGAGCGGTGCGTCGCTGCCGCGGAGCAGAGCGGAAAGCGGCGCGTTTCCCCGCCCATAACCACGCCTCCACCGCGCTACCGCTTACCGTGGGCAAAGTTCAACATGGTTCAACTTTGACCTCGCGGCAAGCGGTACCTCGGCAGAAAACGCATGACGTGAACTCACGGGACTAGAGAGAAACTGTAGTCCAAACAACAATAAACGTGCGCGAGAGACTAATAATAGCGATTAGTGAATCCCCTCAGCTGTACATCACTTCCCTACACTCATATAGAGATAACAGGAGGAAGAGAAGAATCAGAGCTTTGTTCTGAGGCTGAGAAACAGATACAGATCCACAGAGGCTGTAGAGACTCAAAACTACAAAACACCGCTCGCAGAGGTGATGGGTTTTAGAAAACTCCGCCTATTATCAGCAGGAGACGCTTGGCGTCAGCAGCAGCGCAACGCACCCGCAACTGACCAGCGTAGAGCAGAGCGGCAGCACAGCGGAATGCCGCGCGGCATACCGCGTTCAGTGTGTAAGCACCTTAAGTCATACATTTTGCTAGGTGGCAGTGTCATAGGGTCCTAGAACAATATGCTAATGTTAAGCTAGCCTTCTTAGCTTGTTTTTTTTTAAAGCTATAAAGTGAGACACTGTGTCTGTGAAAATGTTGTAACGTAAGAGAACGGTATATCGTACACTTCAGTATTCCGTACAGTTGAGCATTTAAACAATAAAATACTTAATAATAAACTATTGTTATATTTGAAATAATGTCTGGGGTCATTGTCAATCCTTCCTCTTTCCATTAAAACAGGTCAGTGACCATCCACGTTGTGATTTCTCTTGAAATTCCGCTAGGTAGGGAGGAACCGCCCGCGTCGCCGAAAACGGGTGGGTGGGGAAGGGTTAACAACGCTGAGGCTAAGGGGTGGGGAAAACTTTATCGACTAGTTCACGTAAGGTTTTACCCACTTTTAACATCGCATTTCACCCAAAATGCAACGTTAAGCATCCAACTAACAGCATTTGTTGTAATATTTGATTGAGGAATTAATAATCATTGTTTATAACTTACTTTAAAAATGAGCTTACTCCAGCTCCACTTCACCACTCATAGACAGCTGAGATTTTGTGCTGCAGCTTCAGCACAATTTATTTTCAATTCATAGACAACTTATCAAATCCATTTGACAAACACTTTACTAAGCATCTATGTAAGTCTAAGATCATATGTTAAAGGTGGTGAAGTTTTGCAAAATACAGCCACCACGAGCGGAAATCTGAGGTGTACGGAACACCGTTGCCTGTTTGTTTGCAGGTGTACGGAATACTGATGCACACTGGTGACAGGACTGAGGTCAGTTTTTGGGGTTTTCTTTAAAACTATTGGTCCAAAAGTAACCAATCAAAATTTATTTTGGTTGCTAGGCAGATATTCCATAGTTTAGCCAATCACTGCAGCCTATTTGAACTCGGGTATTTTCGTAATATCCACTCAAACGCGGAAAATACCGAAAATGTGTACGGAATACCGTTCTCTTACGTTAACTGATTTCACTGGTAAAAAGGTTACTTGAAAGATTTTTTACCTTCTGTTTAGTGGTGTATAGTTTACTAATAAACTTAAACTTGGCATTTATTGTGGTTCTGCTCTGCTAGCTACATAGCTAATGCTAGCTACAAACCGTCTGCTTACAGTAGCAGTAATGCTAGCATCTTTACTATCTAAACCCTATTTGCTAAGGAAAAATGGACATAGGTATTTTTTGTTGGCTTTTTAAGTGGCAAACATCAGTACATTTTCCAAACCTAAATAAATAACATGGCTTTTTCTGCTCCCTTGGTTTGAAGTCATTTTCGGATATAGCAGGAAGAAACCTACTCGGGTGAGCAAATTATTACCAAAATATACTGTTTTTACATGAAGTTTAAATATATTTTGTGTTATTAACATTAAACGTTTGTGTGAGTTCCCACATATACCACTAGCTAGCTACATGTGTTGATGCGCTAGTTGGCTAGCTCTATTTGGTAACCTAAAGCAGGTTAAGCTTGTGATTTGTTTTATTCTTGCCAACTTATAGTTTATAGTTAATAATTGATAAATTAAATTCAATTATGAATTTTAAAATAGTATTTTTATTACAGTAAAATTATTCATTGAAATAAAAAAAACCCACTATTCTATAGGTACTGTTATTAAATGCATAGTATGCATACTGTAAAATTTACTACAGCAGCTTACTAACTGCTGCTAGCAAGTTACTGTACATTTTGCAGTGTTCTTTTTACAGTGTGACCAGTAAGAAATGGATAAGATTAAATATTTTAATAAATACTTAATAATAAATAAAAAATACTTAAATATCATTATCATTTTTATGCGGCACTCTTGTAGTTGTTTCCACAAGAGGTCAGGAGAAACTAAGAAATCACACTGTCGTTGCAGTATCTGTCAATGCACTGCAATAGTTAGCTTTTACTAAATGTGTTGATTACTGTGTGCAAAAGACCATAATTCGGGCTTGAAATTGTTGGGGCAAACTTAATAAATATTGAATTTATAATTTATTTTGCCATGCCATTGTTTCTGTTATTTCTATGCAGTCTTGGAAAGAGAACACAAATTAAAACAGCATATCATATCTCATATACAGCAATTAAACTCATTTACATCAGCTATTCTGTTAGCACTATAAAGAGCAAGCCTTGTGTTTCCTCTCTGCTAGCAAGCTGAGCTTTGAACCCTGTCAGAAAGAAAGAGAATTTCAGATCACACTTTCTGTCATTATATAACCCCCCTCTCTCAATCTTCTCCACACTGCCTGCAGGACGGGCTAAAGAAGAGGATGGCCACTTTTTCATCATCACAGAGAGAAAGTGCTGACCTTCCTTAAATTCTAACTTTGAATTATCTGAGTCAGATATCAAACACTTCACTCGAAGTCCAGTTTAATGACTTAAAGGATGTTCCTGAAAATTTCACACAATTATATTTGATATTGCAGATTCAGCCTTTTCTATGATAGCATATACTATGATGTATATTTTGTGTGCTTGGTTACAATTGTATGATGTAGTTTGTGTTTTGAGAAATTGCTTCTTTTCCAACCAGCATTGGTGTCTTTTTTTGAAAAGCACCAATCACCAGGCAGATAATAAATAAGTCTAAAATGAAAAATCTAAAAACTGAATTTATTTGGTTTCTATATTATATATATGGTGGGTCAATAGCAACAAAACTGGCTTTTTGTGTCTGCAGCATAGTTGTAAAAATACATTCAAACAAACACTGTGTAATAATACATTTTTCAATATTTACTTAAAATAAACACATTATCACATTATTACAGATATACAGCAATGTTAACGTTAACTTTAAAGCATTTTTGTACATTTTATATAGTTTTCATTTATGTGGGGGTGGGTTTCAAATAATATGAACATGTTACAAATATATATTTTATAAAGTTTTGCGGATGATTATAATAATTTAGGCATTTTACTTATTCATTTAGCTATATCAAACTATTTAAACGTGTCTAAGAATCACCAGTTCATCCTGTCATCTTGGGATAACTGACACTTTAAGGACCCTTTGACATCAGCGCCATAACATCCTTCAAAAAGGAACTGACTTATTTCTTCTACTGCTTCCATATTGATCTGAAGTAAACCTTAAGAGGTCCACCCTGCCGTGGTAAAACATTGTGTGATTAAAATATTTTTAGAAAATTAAAATTTGGCTTTACACCAGAACAAGATCACCATGAACAAATTAAGAAGTGCAACCATGTTTTCATCAAAAGCCATTTTTGCAAAAAAAAAGAAAAAAGTCCACCCTGTCATTGTTCAACCTGTTGTGCAGCTTGCCATGACAGATATAAAAATTAAAATAAAAATTATGCTTTATGATTATGCTGGAAAAAAAAAAAACTGCCTGGCCTAACATGTTTTTTGGTGAATACATGGTTGTTTAACAACTGAGAAGCTACTCCCTGCATCAGTTAGGGTTAAATAATTTGATGCCAGCTAAAACATAATCACCCATTCAGTAAATATCAAATGGGAGGCTCTTAGCTATTGGCTTAGTTAAATCTAGGTTGGTGACCTTTTTTGGTCAGGAAGCATATAATAATAATTGTAAGTCACTTCAATTTTAATGGGGCTAACAACACACTATTCTGATAATGACCCTTATATCTAGAGCAGGGGTGTCCAAACTTTTTTTGTTAGGGGCCAGAAGGAGAAATATATTTGAAGTCACGGGCCACAGACTCTGTAATAAAACAAATAATGAAATATACCACTTTAAATAATACTTTTTTTCCTGATTATTTCATTTACACACCATTTTACTTGACTTACTATCTTTATCTTTGACAGTGTTGTGTAAACTAAGATTTTTTAAATTAATGTTTAATTTCATGATGTCTCTTAACATAAAACTCCCTAATTACGGCAACTTTTAGACTCTATTGCCCCGTTTTTCTGCACTAGAAATGCGCACTCTCTCTGCTTTTAGACTCTTTGGCCTGTTTTTCTGCGCTACAAATGCGCACCCTCTCCGCTTTTAGACTCTTTGGCCCGTTTTTCTGCGCTAGAAATGCGCAGCCTCTCCCCTTTTAGACTCTTTTGCCCCGTTTTTCTGCGCTAGAAATGCGGACTCTCTCCGCTTTAAATTCTTTTGCCCCGTTTTTCTGTGATAGAAATGCGCACCCTCTCCGCTTTTAGATTCTTTGGCCCATTTCTGACACCTAGCGTTCAAACTTTGAATTTCACCTTATAAAATCCTGCTTATCAGCGGGCCAACTTTTTTTCTATTTCTAAAATACCTCGGACACTCCTGATGTAGATACATCTTGACTGTATATGTATCACACTTAAAGTAACTTCAACTATTTTTTTTTATAAAAAAAAAACATGGCTACATGTGGACAGTGTCTAAATTCTTGCTAGCTGTGTTTATCTTGCATGTGTCTGGATATTAATATTTTTAGAACATAAACATTTACATAAATAACAATTAGACCTTTTTGAAAAAAAAAAAAAAACTTAAAATGGTCATTATAAAAATTTGGTAGGAGTGAACATGCAGATGCTGACATTGTGATTGATTCAAAGGGCAGCTAAAGCCTTAAATCACTTACAGTTAAATACACTTGCTCAAACATCTCACTGGAATTAACTGATATGTTCTAGGCTAACGTCGCTGTTCGCCTCTTGCAGATGGAGATGTGTCGCTACATGTATCTTGTTCCATTCCTGTTTATTCTGGAGTTTCCCATTGGAAACTCTTCTCTCCTGCTGCGAGGTTCTCGCTGAGGTAGCCGCCCACTTCTGTGCAGTCCTGCAGCGTAGGAGCTGACTGTAGGCCCGGCGGAAATCTCGGTTCAGGGCTGGGTAGAGGATGGGGTTCAGGGCGGAGTTGAAGTAACCCAGCCAGAGCACCACAGAGTGAATGAGGCTTGGTGGGTTTGTCTCGCTCCTCAGGCCCATGTACATGAAGTAGATGAAGTAGGGAAGCCAGCAGATGATGAAGGCCCCCAGCACGGCCGCCAGAGTCACCGTAGCTTTATGCTCCCGTGTGGTCGCCGCCACAGATGCAGAACGTATGAAGGAGGGAGTGGCAGCACGGATACGACGAGCCTGAGAACGGTAAAGGAATTAATGCATGCAATATATATTGTATTATATACTAGAAAAACATGTTTATTCCCTCCTCCTGATTTCCCCATTTTTGCATATTTATTACTCTAAATGGTTTCAAATCTGCTCGCTCTACATGTCTCCAAAAATGTAAACACACCAGATAAGGGACAACACCCATACTCACTGTACATCATCTCATTATACATTTAATACATATTCATCTTCTGTACTTGGACTGATAGAGAGAAAGCACAGAGCGAGATATTGTGAGCTGCAGCCAGGGTTGCCAGGTATAGCAAAAAATCCTGCCAAAAAAATCTAAATCCAGCTTGTTAGAAGCTTAAACTAGCCAACTATCTGAGGTTGCCACAGACATTCACAACACAGTACATTTTCATTTTAAACGGTTTCCAATTAAGGCTTTTTGGCAATTGTGATAAATATAAAAGTAGCCCCGAAATTGCATATTTTATTATAATACTAATAAATAAATTTCTAATATAGAAATAATAATAAACAGACTTAATGGCAATTTATATTAATTAATTAAAATAATTTTAAATAATTAAAATTATTACACATAAACTTCCTCACATTTTTTTCATTAAAAAAAAAAAAATTGTCAAATTCAAAGTAATTTTGAATCTCAATTGTAGAATAGTAAAGTAGAATGTCCTGAAAATAACAACATCCTGCCTGTGTGGATGTCTCCTATAATATGCTTTTGTCAATGTATACATCAGGTACATCAACTATCAAAATGTCCTACAAAATCTGTCTAGAGCTGTCAAGCTGTCAGGATGCAGTAAAGCATGCATTGGTTTGGGAGCCTCACCAGTGGGAAACACAAATGGAAGGCATGATAATAATTATCGTGAATTATCCTGATTCCACTAATCGAAAAAATATTGTCCGGTTAGTTGGCTTCTAAAATAGTCCTTAGTTGCAGCCCTACTGCTTACAATTGACTAACTTGTGCCACAATCAATAGCAACAACTGTAGCCAAACATTTTATTTATCTGTCATTCTTCTTAAACCCAAAATCACATCTTAAAATATGATTTTAGGCCTTTAGTTCCTTAGATATTTGTCTGCATTTTGTGTTTTTTTTTTTGGATATGTTTTCACTGTACTTTGGCAGGAGGAGCTTTAGTAGCTTCTTGAAAGATTTATTGCTGTTCCAAGCTTTCTCTAATTGAAAATAATGGCTTTACCTGAGCCAGAGCTTAGAACATTAGGACTGGTTCTTTAATTCTTTCTTTTGTTTGCAGCATAGTGCATTTCCATTTAAGTGATGTTCTGATGATCATGACTGGCAGTTTTCAAGCCTGGATGTATGCATTTGGTCATAAAAAAAAGTTTACTTTCACTAACAGAAATAAACCATCCAATTAGGTACCTGCTCACGTGCCACGAGGAAGATGCGGTGGTACATCCCACACATGATCAGAAGGGGGAGGAAGAAGGTTAAGAAGGCATCCAGCAGGGCATAGTTGTTATTCCACTCATATTGGCAGGTCATGCCCTCATCGCCTTCGTCCCCTATCTCCCAGACCATGTTCTGCACTCTAAAGTCTGCTGTGTTCAGGCCTAGGTGGATTGGTACAAAGCCCACCGTCATGGAGAATGCCCAGATGGTGCCAATTGCTGTTGCCACTCTTGGGGGAGTGACTCTTCTGGAGTAGCTGAGTGGCCCGGAGATGGCCAGGTAGCGATCCACACTGATGGCCAGCAAGGTGAAGATGGAAGCAGTGCAGAGCATGACGTCCACGCAGATGTAGATGTTGCAGAACGTTCCCCCTAAAGACCAGCGGCCGCTACGTAGCTCAAGGGTTGCGGTGAGGGGCAGTACCAACAGACCCAGCAGGAGGTCGGTTACAGCCAACGACACCACAAAGCAGTTGCTTATTCTCCTCAGTCGATGGCTAGTTCCTACTGCCAGACACACCAGCACGTTTCCACCAATGGTGAGCACAATAAAGGCCACCAGCACCACCCATTGGACGGCTGTGGACACCATTGTTCCTCTCACAGCACACTGCAGTACCTCATTAGCCTTGTCTCAGAACTAGGGCTGCCCATGCATGATATTTATTTATATTTATTATTTTATTAGCCTTCTCTGTTCCTAAACCAAGCTCTGTCATCTTATTAGTCTTGTTATAGTTTTTATGGTTCTATGCAATAAATATATACAGTGTCCATGAAGTGTCCAGCCATTACTGTGTGTGTGTGTTGAGAATAGTCCACATGTCTTGACTTGAGACTTTAAGAGAGACACTGTCTATATGCAGCTACAGTTATACAGCTCCATTATGTCCTTGATCCTGCATACATCCTGCCAAAAAATAAAAGCAGTAGTTAACAATTCATGAACATACACAGTATTAAATAATATTAAATAGGCAAACCTTTCTGTATTAAAGCTGCATTATCGAAGTGTAATAAAACAACCCCATCATATGACAGAGCCTTACTTTTTGACTTGTTGCTGATAAGGTCCAGGGCACACAGCATTAATTTCTTTCAAAACTGATCTGGAATATTTAATTGTCTGACCTCAATACATGTTTTAACTGTGTCATGGCCCATCCCTGATGCTTTGAAGTCCAGAAAAAACTACATAGTGTCTGGACATGGTTAACATAAGGCTTCTGTTTTGCACAGTCAGGTTCTAAGTGGCATTTGTGAATATAACTGTGTATTGTAGTGCTTTACAATGGTCAGCTATTGTTGAATGATGGGTCTTGATGCGGATTCCAATCTAAGGGACTAGAAATCATTAATGTTTAGCTTAGGCTTGTGTTCTTGCCTTTGACGCAATAAAATTATCTACGGAAGTGTCCGCATTCTTTGATGTAATCAATTTTAGAGGTAGAAATATGCAAATGAATACCAATCTTTCTTTGAGGAGTATTATAAATAACATTATAATAATTTTATCACACATTTGTTACAAACTAGAGATCATCTGTCTGTCTTTGCTTCTTAACCACTATATACTGCTTTTGTACCATATCATAATAATAATCACCTGCTGACATCAACAACAACATAAAAAAAAATCATCATCATTAGTTGATGTTACATTTTTTTGCAATGTGCAGGTCTGAAATGCAGAAATGGATGTACAGTTTGGACACACCTTCTCATTGAATGTTTTTCTTTATTTCTATATTTAATGCATTTTCTACACTGTCGATTAATATTAAAGACATCAAAACAATTAAGAGACACATGTGGATTTACATATTAAACAAAAAATCTAAACCTGATTAACTGAGATGGTGATTTGAGGTGATTTGGGATGAGCTGAAGCTTCACAGTGCGAAGGAAATCTAGCAACTATTGTTCAGCACCTTCAGGAACTCCTTCAAGGTGCTGAGAAAACTATTTCAGGTGACTCTACCTCATGAAAACACTGAGATTAAAATACCAAGTGAATATAAATAATTCCACATGTGTACCTGTATAGGTTTAATATAGTCTTCAATATTAAATTTACTATTTAAATATCATAAAAAAAAGAAAACACGTTTAATGAGAAAAGGCGTGTCCAAAATATTTAGAATGGTACTGTATAATAACACATTTTAATTAAACTGAACACATAAAACATGAACTATCTTGGGTTCATAATGTCTCTAATCAAATAAAAGGAAGAATAAATGTGAGAAACAATGAACTTGTCTTTTATTTGCACTTGCTATGCTGTCCCAACTTTTTTTTTTTTTGGCCTTGTATAATTTACTTTATAATAGCTTTTTTTACCAGAATAGAAAAGGAAATATATGGAAATAAAATGAATAATAAAAGATGTGTATTTAATTCTAAGGATTAATCAGAAGTGCAGATTGTGCTTTTGTTCTTGTAAGTGGATGTGAGATATTTTATTCTGTACTGTAAATTTTCTACTATTATACTATTTAAACAGAACAGTCATTTGGCAGATGTGACCCAGTTTTTAAATCTTTAGGTCAACCTAGGTTTTCTCTGTTTCTTTTACTACTACTACTTAAGGCTGATGTCTGTTTTAAGATTTGGGGGATTTAGGGTCCTCTCTGGTGAGAATGGGTAATTGCAACAAGCATGCGGAAGAATCATTTTAAACTGACGCAGTCTCTTTTCTGAATCTGAATTCAGGTTATATTCAGTCAGAGAAAGAAAGAGAGAGCTCAGTCAGAAACTTCATCCCTTTGTTTCTTTGTTTTTACTATAAGTGAATGAAAGAGCTACTGAGTTCTGAGTTTCCCCTTCTGAAGTCTCCATAGCTCCACCAGCCGCTTGCATTCAGTAAAACTGAGCCGGATCCTATTGCAGAGACTGTACATGTGATGTAAGTATGTAAAGACGAGTGACGTGGCCAGAAAAACTCCTGCAAAAAGCGACCTGAAAGCCCAGTTTTTAGAATGAATATATTAGACTTAGCAGAGAGGGTCGTTTAAGCACACTGGTATTATTAAACACAATATTTTATCCATTCTCCAGTCAGAAATGCTTCTGTTTCAGTGTAAAAACAAAATAACACAGACTGCCACTTTAATGATACTTTTTTTTTTACCTTTAATGTATTAATCAATGGCAAGATCATTAAAAACACACAGTGAATACTCAGTGCAGTGGATCTTAATCTTTTTTTGTTTGTTTTTGTACAAAACTAAAAAAAATAAAGAAGAGATGCAACCTAATGTTATTCTGTGACCCTCTAGGACCCCATTGCAGCCGCCCAGGGGGTTCTGACCCCTAGTTTGAGAGCTGCTGATCTAGTAATACGCTCACACGTCTGCCTTCTGTGAAAGACCCTTGGTGATAACACAGGGTTCTCCTACTGGAGAGAAGATCCGTTCACTGCAGCCGGACCCGTTTTCAACCAGTAATGGTAAATGGTAAGTAGAAATACTTTACTAATGTACTTAAGTACTAAAATGCTGTTTATACTGGAGTATTATTTTTTTCTCCTTGTTCCAATTTTACTTTTCTACATATTATTGATTAGTTTAATACTTTAACTATGACACATTTTCTTTATGTGCTGCATTGTTACTTGTTTTAATTATAAAAATGTTAGGAATCATTCCAAACCCATGTTATAACTAAAGCCAGAGCAGCATTGTCACCTGGTTTGATGAAGCTGCTCATTACTAAGTAAATCAAGCTGATCTTATAAGAAGATCTCGCTGCTCCTGTTCTGCCTCTTTCACTCTGAGAACTTTCCACCGTTTCTGTTATAACTACTTAACACAGTAGCAGACATCCCAAATTGCAAAAGTTGATTTCAAAAAACAAAACAAAAAAATTGCACACACACCAAAGGATAACGAAACTTTACTTTTATATTAATTCATTTTATTTTTTTTAAATTAAATTTAAAGTATTCAGAGGTGAAATGAGTTTTATCTTTTTTCTTTTTGGAAGGCCCTGCCTCTGCTTTCCTTTTTTTTTTGGAAAAAAAGCCTTTATTTGACAAAAATTGACAGTTACAATATCACAAAAAATTGCACAACATCAAAAACATTTAATATCATATTACAATAATTATTAATATTGCCTCCGCCATGATCTGCTTTCTCTCACTCACTGAACAAATCCTGTCCGGGAGGGGGGAAAAACACTGCCCGCCCTAAAAACACTAAAAACTGATTGGCTGTCTCCCAGACTCTTTGCAGAGAACAGGCCAATCAGAACCCTCTCTGTTTTCTCTCTCTCCTTCCCACACGCAATTAGAGAAAAAAAGTCTGTCGCCTGTGTGCGCGTTTGTGTGCAGTGCACTCCTGTGGCACTCGTTCTGAATTCCAGGAGATTATATGAGACTCGCGGGCATCAGGGAGCCACTACCGAAATGCGGGAGACTCCCACAGCTTCAGGGAGACTTGGTTTGTCTGACTTAAGTACTAAAATGCTGTATCTGTATATACTGGAGTATTATTATTTTTTCTCCTTGTTCCACTTCTCTACATATTATTGATGAGTTTAATACTTTAACTATGACACATTTTCTTTATGTGCTGCATCGTTACTTGTTTTAATTATAAAAATGTTAGGAATCATTCCAAACCCATGTTATAACTAAAGCCAGAGCAGCATTGTCACCGTGTTTGATGAAGCTGCTCATTACTAAGTAAATCAAGCTGATCTTATAAGAAGATCTCGCTGCTCCTGTTCTGCCTCTTTCACTCTGAGAACTTTCCACCGTTTCTGTTATAACTACTTAACACAGTAGTGTTCTTTTACATTCAGTACTTGAGTAGTAAATGTTTGAAAAACTACTTGCAATATGTTTAATACTTTAGTACCTCTACTTTAAGTGTGGCGCTTGAAGGACACTTCTACTTTTACTCAAGCCACTTATTTTGATAGAGCACTTGTACATTTACTCAAGTCTGGCTCTGTGTTAGAGTGTCGTAGAGAGGCATGACTGCAATTCAGTGGAAAAAAAACATCTAGTTAAAATTTCATCCTCCTTAGAATACATAAGAGGGGTCATGGAAAGAGGTCGACAGCCACGTGAGCAATATTATAATGTCTTATCATTATTATTATTCCAGTGTTGGCACCTAGGCTTGTAACAAAAGGGGCAAAAATGTTAATGAATGCGCTCTCTCCCGATGTGCTGCGATGTTATTCCATCTGGAAGGTCACCAAAATAAATTCAATGCAAAGTAAGCTTTATCCAGCTGGGTTGTGTGCTGCAGCCAGGCAGGGCTGTGCAGGAGAGGATGTGAGTGTAAGGAAAGGCCTGTTTAATTGAAATGATCATTTGTGAATGGAGCTATCCATGCTCCGCCCACCAACGCAAAAAAATATTCCATTAGTGTCATAACAAGTTAAGTAGTGAACTAATTTAAAATATATCAGCCCTATTTTGAGTGAGAATACTGTTATAACATTGTGTCCTGCAGCCTGTCTGGATCCCTCAGCCAGTCCTAGCAAACGTTCTGTCTTTATAAAAGGTAGTGTGCAAGCTTCAGAGACACATGACAGGGAGAATGAGTGTGGCAGCTATTAAAACAGATCAGAGGAGAGTGATGCTAAGAGCCACTCGGTCACAGACTGAGGCTGGGACAGTAATGAGATCAGACCAAGATGATTAGATCACACAGAGTCGCACAGTTGTGTATGTTGGCGTGTGATGAATCGCAAACTACAGCAGGTCCTGTACTTTATTCGGTTTCCTCAGGACATCTTTTTACTGCGCTGAATTACAGCCACATTGCTGCTTCTTAGCCTTGAGTGGTTCGACAGTATTAGCAATGCAATAGAACCAACATGGGTGTAGAACACTTATGGATCTATGGAAGAATAAATCAATGAATCTATGAAAGATGGATGGTGGGAAGGTAAAATGGATGGAGAGACGGACGGATAGACAGAAATAAAGCACTCCTTATGGAAGTTTACTAATTACAGTAACTTAACGGCAGGTAGCAAAGAATGCTGGAAGATCAGCTGCTTAGTGAGAGACTTATTTTAGTTCAACAACACTTGTTCCTTTTTATTTTAAATGTTTGTTTTTAGAGTTTCTGAAGTTAGTTTTCTTACATTTCAACATTCCTTAGTACATTACACAAAAAAATCAATCATTCCTATTGACTCCTAGCTAGAGGTGGGCGATACTGGGAATTTTGGTATTGATTTGATACCAAGTAAATGCCGGGCCAGTATTGCCGATATCGATACTGATACTTTTTAATATTTTAAGCTTCGTAGATCCAAAGCTTCATAGACTCTGCTGAATCAGTCAGTGCATGCAGGAGAGAAAATAAGCTTGAGTATCGATCTTTTAACATGAGTATTGCTCAATACCAATACCAGCGTTGGTATCGATATTATGGATATTTGGATCGATCCACCCTTCTAGACTCATAGCGTTTATTTGCATAATGCGTGCACCCCCACATTAGTGTGTAGTCTTTCCCAACTGCCTGGCCACTGTATTTTAGATCGTATGTGCAAGCAATGAAGAAACTGTGGGCTAATATGTTACCTTAAATTTATTGATTAGATTCTATAGGGTGTTTTTTACAGCTAGCATTTAAGCAAACCAATTTTCCAGGCTTTTATCGTTTGTATATTGTAGTATATTTTACAGTAGATGTGATGTAAATTAACAGACAAATAATGTAAATAAATTACAATACATGAACTGTGAATTTACTGAAAAATGGTGGCAAAACTGCTGCCAGTTAATTATTTTAAACATTTTACTGGTCACTTTTGACAGCGAAGACATATGTTTACGTTTTTTTTTTTTGTTTTTTTTTTTTTGCATTTAATCAAAAATTACATTATTTTGTAAAATGGACTGGCTGAATATTTATGCATGCATGTTCACACTCCAAAATTAATGTAAAAACATTGTGGGATGTAGCTCTGCAATCAGAACGCTTTTAAACTCTTCTGATGTCTTATTCCATTCAGGATTGGAAGGATTTTGGACTTTGTTTACCTTTCAACCACTTAATTATGCAGGGATGTTTTTTTTTTTTTTTTCATTTCAGCAAAAGTGCTGTAGGAGACTGTTTTGTTCTGGCAGGAGGAGTCTGATAATGGATGGAGTTTTCAGAATTGCCCTAAATAAAGTGCATGCACTACACTGTGCACAACAAGAATGTCAGTGGGTGAAATTATGAAAAAAATAAATAAAAACAAACAAAAAAAAATACTGCACAACAGGACAGAAACTGCAGTGACAGCTAAGTGCGCTCAGTGCTAATTGAGAGAAAAGCCCTGAACAATTTCATCACATTTAGAACTGCGTAAAGGCTCAAAACTGCTGCCATCAGCCGCGCTGTGCACATTTCAAATCTCTCATCTCTCCCTGTGCAGAGTCAGGGAGTTTTTTCAGGCCTGAACAGAGAGCTGGCCTTGAGTTGGTGACGTGATTAGAGTGACAGCATCTCTAGCTCTTCAAAGTGGCACCGCTTTTAATAACACCAGTAACCAACAGAAATGGGTAAATCAGTTTGCCCAACAGAAAAATCTGATGCTTAATCCTTTCAAATCCTCATCAAGAATAAAATCAAATGGCATATATTTACTTTGTATATTTTCCTTTTTAAGGTAATTTAACAATTTTACATATTAGTCAAAGACATTGCAGGTAAACATTTTTAAATGAACCTGATTACTACCACACCTTTTCTCAATCAAGAAATCAGGATCTGCCTGATTAAGCAATGTAGACCAAAACAGACTCAAAAGCTAGACATCATGTCAATGTCCAAAAAAAATCAGAAACAAATGAGAAAGTAAAGTAATTGAGATCTATCAGTCTAGAAAAAAGTTATAAAGACATTTTTAAAGTTTTGGGACTCCAGCAAACCACAGTAAAAGCCATTACCCACAAAAGGTGAAAACGTGGAACAGTGGTGAACTGATTTCAAACCCTAACACTGGCCTACAAAGCCAAAAACGGACCAGCTCCTTCCTGCTTGATGGCAATGGTCAAAGCCAGATCTGCACCAAGAGCTCTTAGAGCTTCCAGTACGGCTCGGCTCGAACCACCATCCCTCAAAACCCACAGAAAACAAACATCCCGACTCTTATCTGTGCTGGCACCAAGGTGGTGGAATGAACTTCCACTGGTTGTCAGAACAGCAGAGTCACTCACAGTCTTCAAACGTCGACTGAAGACTCATCTTTTCAAAGAGTTCCTAAACTAAAAAAAAACAAAAACAAAAAAAACCTCCTAGGGTTCTAAACATGATCAAGCTCTGTGTATCTCTTGATCCTAGTCTACAAACTAGCTTTGGATATTTAAGTAACATTGAAGCACTGTTCTGGATAAGGGCATCTGCTAAATACCTTAAATGTAAATGTAATGTAAACGAATGGCTGGCCGAGCAAAATTACCCCAAGAGCGCAGTCACAACTCATCCAAGAGGTCACAAAAGACCGATAACAACATCCAAAGAATTGCAGGCCTCACTTGCCTCACTTAAGGTCACCGTTCATGACTCCACTGTAAGAAAGAGACTGGGCAAAAATGGCCTGCATGGCAGACTGCCAAGACGAAAAACCACTGCTGTTCAAAAAGAACATTGAGGCTGTTCTCATCACCTGTCTCAATAGAAAAAAAAGGAAGAATGGGACAAAATGTCTTTTATGTCCTTTATACAGCTCTGGAAAAAAATAAGAGACCACTTCAGTTTCTCTGATTTTGCTATTTATTGGTAGATGTTTGAATAAAATGAACATTGTTGCTTTATTCTATAAACTATGGACAACATTTCTCCCAAATTTCCAAATAAAAATATTGTTATTTAGAGCATTTATTTGCAGGAAAAAGAAATGGCTGAAATAACAAAAAAGATGAAAAGCTTATAGACTTCAAATAATGCAAAGAAAACAAGTTCATAATCATATTCAAGTTTTAAGAGTTCAGAAATCAATATTTGGTGGAATAACCCAGTTTTCATTCATCTTGGCATGTTCTCCTCCACTGCTTTTGGATATCTTTATGCCACTGCTGGTGCAAAAATTCAAGCGATCATCCATCTTCCTCTTGATTATATTCCAGAGGTTTTCAATTTGGCAAAAAATAAATAAACTTATCATTTTTAATCAAATCATTTTAAAAAAATTTATCATTTTTTCCAGAGCTGTATATATGTGCTCTATATTTATAGCACATAGATACATATAGCATTTTGTATGCTATATTACCATTGTCAAAAAAAAGTCAGGAGACATGTGCAGATTCAGAAGGCTCCGTCTACCATACTGGTTAAATGAGCATTGGAGACACAAAGATCTGTAGACCTGAACATACAAAATCAAGGACAGTTCAACATCCTGGTCATTTTATATCTTTTTACATGCACAAATTCTATAGACAGGTCCTCCTCAGAGGCGGCAGACAGAATTCAGTTCTTGTCAATTGCCCATTAAAACTGACAAGCAGCTTCCTGAGTTTGCAGCATAAACAGATGCATTTCACTCTTTACATTATTTTCAGCTCATTAACGGTGTAGTATCTCCTATGATGACCAGGCTTTTCCATGAGGAGGGAAGCATATGAGACTGCAGTAATGAGGACTTAGTGTACGATGGGTACAGTTTCTGTGCACATACTGAGACCTTGGCAAGGGCTTTTAATAAAAGCCAAGAGAATCCTCTCACAAGCAGAGATTCAGAGAGAGAGAGAGAGAGAGAGAGAGATAAAAAGAGAGAGAGAGACAGAGAGAGAGAGAGGAGGGTGAAGATGGGTAAATGGATAACTCATGGCTTTACCTTATTCAGTTGCTATGGGAACATGCTTATACAATAATGACTCAGATCAGGACAGCAAATGACACTGTCTTCCAGGCCCATGCATTAATGTGTCGGGGGGCAGGGGTTCGAGTGGAAGAAAAGGGTGACTTGATCATGAATTTTACATTAATTTACAGCAGATTTATTGTAAAAAAAGTCTTTCCAAGAAAAAAAATATTTTCCTAAGAAACTGTCCAACAAACAAGAGTTGTTTTTTTATTCTTGTTATGAAGAAAATGGCCATCAGTGCTTATTGTCATTTTTAACAAAGAAAATACTCAACTTTGTGGGGTTTTTTTGTGGGTTGCTTGTGCTGCCATCTTGCCAGTGATTCTCATAGCCCTCCGTTTTGAGTGTGCTTCAGTTTGAAGGTTAAGGTAGCTCTAACACCACCCCCACTACTCTCTCAGCCTAACAAGAATCAGGAAATCCTACCCCTTAGCATGTACTCACAGGACAGAGGGGTATAGGGCTAAGTGGTAGAGCCAAGGGGTGAAATGGGAATAGGCCAAAGTCTTGTATATACACTAGAGGTGCACAGTATGGACAAGCAATATGATGTATGCTAACATGCAACTAATATGATGTATTCCAACAACACAGTGAAGCACAATAAAATTAAGTTCTAATGGCTGCACAAATTTCTCCCAGGCTAAAAAGTAGTTTTGTGTGTGCATTCATTGTGGACCTCTACCTCGCTCTGCCTCCAGCCTGGTTAGCTATGCCATGTGAGCACAGTCAGCAGCATGAAGAGCTCCCTCTGTTGCTGCACACAGGTAATGCAGTGTGAGTTTTCTGTTATATAAGGGCATTATCAAAACTCATAAACCCATCCCTGCATTACTGAGAAGACCATCCACTGGTTGAAATATGTCTGGGTGTTTTCGTAAAGCTTAACCCAGCATCTATCCATTCAAGAATACAGTCCCACTCTTCTACAAAAAGAGCCAGTCAGCTTTCTGCATTCACTGCAGGTGAAAGAGGGTCAGCATGCTAAAACAAATGGTGAATTTATTATGGAACTAATCCAAAATAAATGCTACAAACTGTTCATTGTTCAAGTTTGTGGAAGATTTTGTCAGTGATTTTAAATATTTTAATTTCAAATTTTACATAGCCCTTCAGACATTTAGACAATGTTGGTCTCTACCCAATAAAACATATTGTATAATTGGATACAACTGCTCTTTGGTGTTGCAAATATGTCCGCCAAGTAAACTGGTTTGCCTATAAAGAGTTTGGGTAAAATCTCCAAACACTGCTATGACTTGCATGGTATGATAACTAGAAAGCTCAAATAAGTTTGAAAAACCACCATGTAATAAAAAGGATTATCTAAAAACAGTTTTATGGTTTTGATAAAAGTGAGCGATATTTTAGGCATGCACCATGGCAGTTGACAGGTGGAGTATTAGCTTCTAATGCTGTGTACTGGCAAGAAATTACCAATAACTACGTGCGATGCATGGTACACAGCTACAAGTACAATAATGATCTCTACTGGGCGGGGTTTAAACACAGCACAAAATGAACCACTGTAGTAAATGTATACTGCATTTTTGAAATTCAATACAGTATTTTGAGACAAAATATCACAATACTTCAATGTTTTGATATTTATCTTACACCCATATTAGCTTTAATTAGCCTTGTAGTGCCAGTATAAATCAAAATAAGCAGGCAAGAGTACGACATTCAGCAAATTTGTTCATCAGCCAAATCTTTGCTTTATGTTATAAAAGACAGATGCAATAGAGATCCTTTTCTGTTGGAGAAAAACCTGAATCCTCATGCTTTAGCTGAGCCAACACACACATCTTTCCAAGGTGTCACTGCAAATGATGGAGGTGCCAGGCAGCCGAACGCAGCTTTTCAGTTACTGATCAAACAAACGCAGCCAGGAGAGAGTGACAGATGGGGCTTTTGAATTCTAGGATAACTCCCAGTTCCCCAAACACAGGAATCAGTCACGTACACACACGCACACACACACACACACACACACACACCACATTTAAGCACGGTCCAGGAAAACTGAGGCATACAGCTACCTTTACTAAGACATAAAGCATAATGCATTTACCTGTAATGGGAAAACACATTATCATTAATATTTCCATACTGTATTCAGTATGGCCATGCATATAGCAGTAAATATAACTTCAGTGTTTAGAAAGTGGGTCTACCTAAAAAACTCTATATAACATTAGAATAAACCCAAATAAACATATAGTCAGTGGTCAATGTCTGTTTACCAGTAATAATATATATATATATATATATATATATATATATATATATATATATATATATATATATATATATATATCACACTAAATTAAACCAATTAAAATAAAGTAAGTGGTTATATAATGTTATATATATAACATTAGAATAAACCCAAATAAACATAAAGTCAGTGATCAGCGAGTGTATCTACCTGTAATTAACTCTATATAACAGTAGAATTAACCCAAATAAATAAAGTTAGTGGTCAGTGAGTGTGTCTACCTGTAATTAACTCTATATAACCTTAGAATAAAGACAAATAGACATAAAGTCAGTGAATCAGTGAGTGTATTTATCTATAAATAACTCTATATGATATTAGAATAAACCCAAATAAACATAATGTCAGTGATTTGTAAGTGTCTACCTGCAATTAACGCTGTATAACTTTAGTAGAATCCCAAATAAACATAAAGACAATGGTTAGTGAGAGTCCGTGCCTGTAAAACTTTATATAACATTAGAATAAACCCCCAAAAAACATAGTCAGTGGTCAGTAAGAGTGTCTACCTGCAATTAACTCTATATAACATTAAAAAAAATCCAAATAAACATAAAGTCAGTAGTTTGTGAGTGTCTGCCAGTAATTAACTCTGTTTAACATTAGAATAAGCCCATGTAAACAAATTCGGAGGTTAGTGAATGTCTAAATGTAATTTACTCTATATAACATTAGAATAAACCCATATAAACATAAAATCAGTAACCAGTGAATGTCGAACTGTAATTTACTCTATACAACATTAGAATAAACCCATATAAACGTAAAGTTAGTGTTTTTTGAAAGTGTCCCTACCTGCAATTAACTCTATTTAACATAAAATCATTGATCAGTGAATGTGTTTATCTTTAATTAACTCTGTATAACATTAGAATAAACCCATATATACATAAAGTCAGTGGTTAGTGAGTGTCTAACTGTAATTTACCCTGTATAACATTAGAATAAACACAAACACAAAAAAAAAACAAACACAAAAAAGAACAAACAAATAAATAAATGAATAAATAAACATAAAGTTAGTGGTCAGTGAGAATGTCTATTGAAAAAACAGGGTGGTATCACATCTGTAAAACAATCCAAACTAAAGAAATGTTTTAATGGTTATTTATTTATTAAAGCTGCAAGTCCTAAGATTTTTTTTTCCTTTAAATTGAAAGCAGTAGTATTCCTGAGTTGTGAGGGGACAGTACTGTATATTTTAATTAATGATATCAGTGCCTTGGGATGACCATCCAACCAATGTCTAATACATTCATTTTAAAAGAGTCAATCACAAGAGTGGTCTGGTAGGTACAGTATGTTGGAAGTAATTGTTCTTTACATTTTGCAAGTATTTTATATAGGTACAAATTTAAATAAACACTAGTTTTAAAAACAGAATTTACCACAGCAATTTATTTACAACTAAGTACATTAAAAAGTACTTACTGCTCTGTGCAATTAGATATTCTCACCAGAGAGGTCTCTAAAATGCTCATAACTAAGCAAGTAAATATTTGTGAAATTGTTGCACCAATTAATAAAAAAAGGGCATTATATTAATATTAATCCTAAACTTTGATTCAGTTTTGTCTGTAATTTTATGAAGTGAACTCACACAGTAAGAAAACAACAAAAAACATTCTGAAGAAACTCACTTTGCAGGTGCAGGTGTGTATGTGTGTGTTTCCAGCGCAGTCCCAGGCTTCCTCTACAGCTCAAAGTGAGGGTGTGTTCAAACCTCCAGGGGCTGAGATCAGATCCTCTGTCTGCTTCTTTTCGTTTAAATCTCTCTCTCTCTCTCTCTCTCTCTCTAGCTGTCCCTCTCTCACTAACTTTCTCTTCTAATCCTTTGTGTTCTACTTCTGTCTGGTTCACCTCTTCGTTCCCTCCCACTTTCCTCTCACTCGTTCTGACCTGCACTCCTCCTCCTTGATGTCTTCTCCCTCTCTCCACTCTCCCACCCACACGCTCTCGTCCATTAGAGCCACTTGCAGTCCGTTTAGTGTCGAGCCAAGCCGAGGTCGCTGCACGTCACACTCAGGACACAGTGTTGGGGAACTGCAAACTCAGACTGAATACAAATGAAAATAAAGGCATTGATAAATGGAGCAGCATTCATGGTTAAAGCCAGAAGAATGAAAGAGTCACACTGTAGAACTGTCAAAACAGGTCGTTCTGTATTGTAATTGTACTGTAACTGTCTGACACAATAGCAAGGTTTGACTCCCCATTACTCTAAATTGCTACAGTAATATAACATGAAACATATGCCATTAATACAAAAAAAAAAGTATATATATATATATATATTTATTTATATATATATTTATAAATGTCATGGTGTAGTATGATAAGATACTGATTTTTATGTTTTAAAGGACTCCAAACTCTGGTCTATGTACTAATTTTACTTAATTTGCAATCCCAATTATTCAAATTACTACAGTATTAATAAATGAAACATAGAAAATGAATACTATTACAAGTTTTTGTCAAGACTTTAGTGGTGTCATTTGATAATCCTTTGATTTCTGTTTAAATTACAGTCTATATCCAACCAAATAGGCTTTTTTTTTCAAATTTTGTGATTCCATTATTCTAAATTCTTACTGTAATATAATTTAAAATTTACATGATAAATAATATGGAAAGTGTTTTTTGTAGATGTCATTGATAGCACCTTGACTTTCTTAAACTTTTTAAATAAGACAATTTATGGTCTATACATAACGTAATGTTTAAAATATTGCGGATTTAACCTGAAAACGGATGCATTTTATAATTAGTAAGAGAAAGCATTACCAAAATGTTACACTGTTCTATGGATAGGTAGTTCCTGGTGTATATTTGTTGATTAGACCTGGTTAAATTATGTTTTTTAAGCTGTAAAACTCCACATAATAATGGCTGCCTTGTCTTACTTTGTGTATCTTGTGTTGAGTATAATTTGGAAATAAGTGTATTGAATTTTATATTTTTTATTTTCATAAATATTTTAGCAGGTTATTAATATAAATAATTGAGGAAGTGTAATGTCTTTGTGTATATGTGTCTAAAGCAGGACTTGGAGAGCACAGTCATGTCTTTCCCATTATTTTCTTTATTTGCTCACACTCTCTCAACCTCTGCACACAGATATCAACCGTACAGCAGTTCGATTCCAGCAGCTCTCTGGCAGAACACATCAAAAAATTATATTTTTCCCTGTTTTTGAGGACGTATGAGACAATATTCACTGAGTTTTTCAACTATGTTGGCACAGCATTGTGATAGAGCAAAGGGAACCTTTTTTCTTTTGTTTGTATTTGAACAAACAAAATGTTCAAATGTTGATGTTAGCTCTGAACTAAAAATGACACTACAAAGAAAATAAATTGTGCTTGAAACATACCTGCACACAGACTGCAACCACCAATACAGCAGTTTCATTTCAGCAGCTGCACATTTTCACACTGTAAAGAACAAATGAACATTCGGTGTACATAGCAGTGAGTAACAGCTAGCTAACATGTTTATCACATAGACTGTATATAGCTGGACAGAGCATCGTCTCTTAAAAGTGAAGCCACCACAGGTCGGGCGCCCCCTGCTGTTCGGTTTCAGAAAGCTGTGTAACTCCACCCATTCCCATAGGTTTCAA
This sequence comes from Astyanax mexicanus, assembly GCF_023375975.1. Taxonomy (NCBI): domain Eukaryota; kingdom Metazoa; phylum Chordata; class Actinopteri; order Characiformes; family Acestrorhamphidae; genus Astyanax; species Astyanax mexicanus. The sequence continues at coordinate 9,280,137 of NC_064427.1, read as the reverse complement.
TGGCAAAACAGAAAACTTTCAATTGTAAATTTGAAATTTATTATTGAAGACATTTCTGAAGTGTTTTCGTGTGTTTTCATGTGTTTAATATTAATCTACAGTGTAGAAAATAAATTAAATAAAGAAATGTCACGAAGATGTGCCCAAACGTTTGACTGATACTTCAATAATCAATGTAATTAACTTCACCTCACTGGGAAACCAGTTTTCACCAGGTGTGTCTCCAAACATTGGCTGGCAGTGTGCATTTGTTTCCAAACATTCTCAGTATTCATTAACTGACACTGATAGCTCTAGCCATATCCCATCCATATTAACAGATACATTACTGTATGTTTAGGCATTGCGCTCATAATCCTCAATAATCCACAAGCTTTAGTCTAGTGCTTATATAATGAGCTGTGTTGCGCACACACTGATCCTCAGTCTGCACTTTTATTGCTGACTTATTAAGTGGGAAGTGAATTGGGCTGATAAGGGGGCGAGATAAACGCTGCCTTTATTATGCATGCGGAAGTGTGGGAATTAGTGGATAATAAATGTGGACAAGAGAAGATATAGATAATATATGCTGTGTATAAATATGGCCATATGGATTGTGCTACGTAATGAGCAAATGGGGAGATTGTTATGACTGCACTGTTATATTGATACTCGTGGGAAAACAATGGGAGTGTGGAAAAGACGTCATGGCACCTCCCTGAGCGACCCCAAAGCAAACATTTTAGAGGAAACTCCACATTGTGGATGTGTCTAATGAATATAATGAATGTACTCTTTAGGTAAGCTGTAACAGGAACAAATATGATCATGAAGCCACCTTGACAAATTGTGTGGCACAACAAGCATTGTACTGCGTTGATGTGGCATGAAAATAAACAAAAACAACATTTATAAAAATTGACATTCATTGGTATAAGCCTCTATACTGTAAATAGATATGTAGGTTTATTTGAGGTATAATGAAAGGCCTAGGTTAAAAAAATAAAAGTGTTCATTAAAGGTTCTAAAGGACCAGTATACATCTGACCTTGATTAAATAGTTTGTTCTTTAAGTACACAGAAATTGATTGAACTAGACAGTTCCATTATTGAAAATCGAATACAATTTTTTTAATCACAATTTTTGCTTTTCAGAAAAACGTTGCCCAACAAAGAAACTGTATACAGGTGTATAGGTAGTCTCCTCCAAGACAAAAGCAGAACAGGACTTGATGATGTTTTTCTGAGTCAATTCTTGACAGTCTTGCATGACTACAGTGCGTGGTATATTCTGGTGCGCCTAATGTATGAATTCTACCAGTCGGGTATTAAGGAGCTGTAAAGCCACTCTGCTGAAGTACAGCATTATAAGGGTGAATTTTCAGTGAAGTTTCTCCAGCACTAAGGCTGGGTTCAGCAGCATTAGCATTAGCCGCAGTGCTAGCTCTTTTGCTGTATATTGTAAGGCAGTCTGCCTGTTTGCCATTTATTGGGTGACAGTTACATCCCACTTTGCAAAAAAATATATGGAAGTGCTTTACTTACCCAAATAAAGGTTTTAAGGAGGGAAAAACAACAACAACAACAAGCACTCGTTTGACTTTGAAAGAAAATGTTTTTTTTAAGAATTACAGGGACAAGGGAATCATGGCGCTACCCTTGTTTACTTTGATGTAGGCTTCCTTACTTGTGTCACCTAATGTGCCTTATAATCTGATGTACCTTATGTATAAAAATAGACCAGAAAATAGATGTTTATTGATAGGGCACCTCAAAATCTGGTGCGCCTTATAGTCTGAAAAATACAGTACCCAGCATTTTGGTTGATTCCTTCTGATATGCACACACACACAAACACACACACACTTTTCTCAGTATGTCTTGCAGTGTAATAGAGTGTGAAGCTGTGTCTCTGTCACTACCAATGTCACATATGGCATCACTTCAGCAACAAGTATATTTATAGAATCACCAGTCAATCATCAGTTTCATTAACGTTAACACCTGGCCTTAAGGCTGATGAAAACCAGCGCAGATGTACAGGACCGGGGAAAGGGCTGGAGGTCATGTGGGGGGCTCTGAAAGGTCTTTTTTTTTGTCTGAAAAAATATACATAAAATGTTCTTTGAGAATACTTGAATAAGAAGAAGAAAACACATATAAATATCCATGTAGGAATTAATAATTAATACCATGCAGAGTTTAATGGCCCCAGTTGCAGACACATTGCCTCAGATGATCTCTGAGCACAGCCCTGCACTCGTGCTGCATGGCGAATGTCCGTGTTTGTATGTTTGTTAATGTGTTTGTTCCTGTATGCTTGTGTTCCTCTCCGTGTGCGGGGGTCTTCAGAAGGACGTTTCCTGTCAACTGCATTACTCTCGCTCACTGGCTCTTCTGGGCCAATTAGCAGGGATTAAAAACGTCTTCTGGCGCTCGGATCCTGTCTCTGTCCATCATCCTCAGCCGAGCGTGCGTGCTAACAAGCTGCGAGGAGCGTCTGCTCTCCAGTCCCCAGTCTGCCCTGGCACGGCCCACCACCTTCTCAGCACGTCCCGGCAAACCTTGGCTTATCTCAGCTTGTCTGAGGGTCTGCTGGTCTACAGTGAGAAGGATAGAGTGGTGGGTTTTCTTGCGAAAGTGCACTCCAGCAAGCTTTAGTGTTCTGCAGTAGAGATAGCAGGCAAACTTAGATAATTAGCAACTATACTTCAGCGAATTCACAACAGCAAACTGTGATTATTAGACCTAGGTCTTAAGGTTTGGTCATTACTGGTCCACACTTGATTGAAAACAAAATACCCGTATGATAATGCTAGTTTCTCTTAGTACTCTTTGTAAGCACTAGTCTAATGGCAATGCACAGACAGTAAAGCTTGTAAAAGACATTCTTAATGCATTATCTGTGGCTTGTGAGATACATCAGCTTATACAACATGTGAGCAAGTATAAATATATGAAGCCATCCCTCATTCCAAAAGTACTCCAAGGTGTACCATCAGTCCACAGACTACCCATCTATATAGTCTTTGCCTGGGATTGGGGCATGGATCAGGGCAGTTGGCTCATGCTTATCTCTTTCCAGAGAGTCTTATTCTATTGGCAGTACCTTTGTTTATGGACTAGACAAGCTATATATGTGTATTGGCACATCATCAATGGGTGCAACCTTAAGTAGCACAATGCATTCATTAGAAAGGGTGTCCACAAACATTTGGACATATGTGTGTGCGTGTAATTTTTGAACGAAAAGCTGTATTTTTTGTGGGGGAGTTATTAATAAGGTTAATAAGGTTGTGAGTTTTTAATACACATGCTCGCTAAGCTGCCACTGTTGGGCCATTGAGCAAGGCTTTAAACCCTAACAAACCCTCTCAAGAACAGAGCATTTCACACCAGATCCATCAAAAAAAAAATATATATATATATATTCTTAAAATTAAAAAAAAATTCCAATTTAGTAAAATGTTAATCTCACCAAGATTGATTTGGACTGATCTAAACCAGAGACTTCAACAAAAAGAGTCAATTGGTGGTTGTGCCGAGAGAGGAGGAGGTTCTGCTTGCTAGTTAGAAAGCCCTTCTCACTGTGGAGATCTGCGCAAGCACAGTAGCCGTAACGAGGCAAAAAATGTTTTTTTGTGCAGTATTGATCTTAAATGATAATCTGACGTTTGGTTTTTCAATATTTTGTTCTGTCCCTATTCAAACAAAAAGAAAGCTGGTCTTGCATGACTGGAAATAAGTGGCCCAACTGCATTATGAAGATTGCACCAGATGAACTGACCTGGATGAATTTAACTTAATTTCTTACTCTCTTCCAGTCAGCACAGGCATGTCAGGCTAAAATCATTCATCTTTTTTATTCTTATTCATAAATCACTCCACACATGATTGTTTTGGTGGATTTTTCCACCATGTAATTTTGAGCATATTATAGATTTAGAGGTTCTGGTGAATGGATTTATGTGGTGTATATTTCAAGAACTGTCCAACAGGATTAACTGTGGATGCAAGAGGAAGCTGTCTGAAAGGGATGTCCAGGTGATAACCCAGATTGTATTCAAAAAACATAAAACCGCGGCTGCCCAAATCACGGCAGAATCAATGTGCACCTCAACTCTCCTGTTTCCACCAGAACTGTCAGTTTCATTGTCCAACCCCTGTATATATACACATATATATATATATATATATATATATATATATATATATATATGTGTATATATACATTAAAAATAATTCGTTTATTTTTCTTGGTAAGCACGTTTAAGCACAGTTAAGCTTAAATGTTATTGTAAGCCGTGTTAGCCTTGTAGCTGCAGTGCTCAGTAAAGCTGGGGGAAGATTTGGGGTAAATTATGTCTTCCTTAAACTACTCTGCATTCTTCACATGAGGTTAAATACAAACGTTCAAAGTTAAACTGTCGCAGAAGGAAGACAATGAGGATGCAAAACTTCAGCTCTAATTTTAGCGTATTTTTTCTGCTCTCTTTGTGATTATTTAAATATAATGAGATGAGAAATTCTAAAACACTCACCACAGCGGCAGACACAGAAGGCTTTCTCCCTGAATGGCGCTCTCATTAACGCTCTGCGTCGGAAAAGACTAGCTCAGTGTGACTGCGCTTTTGACACTTGATTGAGGCCAATTATTTCATTTTGTTACTGAAACAGCAGAATTTTCTACGCTCAGCTGCCTTATTAAACAGGCGCCGCTGCATGCATTTTGCATGATAGACTTTACGTAATTTTTCTTTCAGTTGCGGCATGCATGAACCCCAACTGCACGCACAGCTAGGCCCCGTCAGTCCCTTTGTGGCCGTCATCCTGCCCTGCCAATGGACCTCACACATCTGCTCACCTTTAGAAACTCTGATGACAAGCCAAATGTGAGTGATGAAACACCTGACGTCCGATCAGCACAGAGGTGTGAGATTTAAAGGAAAAATCTCATTTACACACTTTTTTCCCCACCTAATGCCAAATAGAGCTGAAAGACCCGCTTTTTTAGCACTGCAGGGGCCAAGAGTAAAATTACCCTTTATTTTCTCCACAAACGGCTTTAGTTTTAATCATTTTATCAAACCTCACTGTTAGGAGAACAACCATAGAACGACAATAATTATTTAGAAGAGAAATGTCTTGGAAAATGAATGAAAAGACAAAACAAGCAAGACAGTGTTGCTTAGCTTACACTCTAAGAAATATAAGTACAGATTTGTACTTAAAAGAGTACAAAGCTTGTCGCTGGGGCTGTACCTTTTATTGAGGCACAAAAAAGTACCTTTCAGTGAAAGTCCTTTTTTGTACCCATGGTTTTTGTGGCAGTAAAGATCATAAAGATTATAAACATTATCATCAACTGAATATGGCTCAAAAACTTGATGATACAAAATTGTCTGGCTTTCAAATAAAAAATGTGCTATTTAAATATATATTGTTCATTAGTACAGTGATGCAGAATACTGAATGTACCCTTTGGCTGGTTAAATGGTACAAATTTGTACTTATTGCTGTTAGAAATGACTTTGTACTTCAGAGGGAACAAATCTGACCCTGTAAAGACCAATATTGTACCATTGAGGGTACAATTATAAAGAGTGTACCTTCGAGTACAAAAAAGTACTCATATCGTACCTCTGTTTTTTAGAGTGTATGCTAGCTTAACTACTTTCTTCAGTAACTTGAAAGTCGAATTGTTTTCTAGTAGTGTGTATAAAAAAAAATATTACCTATGGAAGAATATTACCTATTATTCCCTAATACTGCAAGTATTAACAAATATGATAACATATGTATTTTTGTTTTTTGCAAAATTGTTTTATTGCAAAGTCTGAAATTCACCTTATTGAAAAGCGAGATTTCAGGAGATGTTTTTAATTGTGAACCTAAAGTCATATAGTCCTTTTTATTTAAAAGAAAATCCAGTAGAACCAATACATAGTCCACTCCATTACTGTTACACAAAAGTCTTGCAAAACTTGAAAAATCTCTAAAAATAACATGTCCACCCACTTAACAAAACCCTAAGCAAAGCATGTAAAACAGTAAAATGTCTAAAATAAAATGAGATGTCCATTTTGGAGTTTTATGGTGTTGATATTAGAGAGCATCTCAATACCTAATCCTATGCTGGTCGGGAATAGAATTTGCTATGCTAACTGTCTGCAGAAAATGAGTTCAGTCTTAGCAAATGATAAAGCAAAAGCACACAGGGATCCATGCTAGGCTAACCACCAATGCTAGCAGATACTAGCTCTTTGAAAACAAACTAGATGACCTCAGCTGAACCAAATTGGAGCTACTCACAAAGGTAAGTACCAGCTTATTTATTTTACAGGTAAGGTGCGAAAAACACTGAGAGGACACTAAAAAGTAAAACTGTGATGTACTCATTTACATGTAATGTAAATATATTGAGGAAATAATTTAGAGGACAGCAGCACTCTATAGTAGAACTGGAAAATATTTACGCTGTTTTGTGGTAGTGTTGAATAGGGTGACCATGTTATATCATTTTTTTCTTATGTAAAACATGATGTAAAATAATGTCAGCTTTATTTTCCCGCACAATCCCTCCATCATAGAAAAATCATTTCATTCTGAAGCAAAATGAAAGTGTTGTAAATAAAAGGGTTCTAGCTCACTATTTATCTAGCCATATTTAGTAATAGGACAGTTCTGACAGTGTTAGTGTACGAGATGCTGCCCTCTCACATCTGTAACAGACAGTTATCATATTAAACACTGCACAGTAATAATAATAATAATAATAATAATAATAATAATAATAATAATAAACACCATCATCACCATATTTTATTATTATTATTATTATTATTATTATTATTATTATTATTATTATTATTATTATTATTATGTGGACCATAATTCCATGTGGTATTTGGGCCACTATTAAATGCCAGATGTGACCCAGCTCCGGGTGTTACACTGCCCACTGAACTGCAATAAATAAACATGAGAAATCATCTCCACTTTAAATCACTAATGTTTCTCATTTTTAGATTACTGACATTATTAGTTTGTTTCTTGTAATGTTTATATTTAAACTAGTTTTGTCTGCTAATATATTTTATGGTACTGGCATATAATTTGGCTTTTATTCTAGAAATACTATTTAAAACATTTATAAGTATCTGCCAATTAAAAAAGACACTGACTACAAATAAGTCAAATAATGATGAAATATTCAACAGCCTTCAACAAGAAATGGGATAATAATTAGACAAGATTTTCATTGAATTTTGAAAAATTATTTAGTGTCACTTTATACAGTGTGTCTTCCAGCTTCATCAATGTGTTTGTGTAGTGTTTGAGTGTGTGTATGTGTGTGTGTATGTCTGTGTGTGAGTGTGCACGCACGTGTGAGTGTGTGTGTGTGATAGTTGTGCCCTGGTGCATTGTTCTGTCTCATCTAATTTTCATCGCCATGAATGTCGCTTTTACCACAGCTACACACACACACACAATTGTCAGGAGTACAGAACCCCTTGGAAATGAGAAGGCTATGAGGGTATTTTTTTTTGGTGGGGGGGTTGGATGTCTGAGTGCACCCATGTCCCACCCACACACACACACACACACTCTCCCCAGGGAGGCAGCAAACTGCATCCTGCAGACACACACACACACACACACACACACACACACACACACTGTCTACAGCTTGCTTTGGCTGACTAAAACAGACAAGACCGATTCCATTTAAAGAGAGGAACAAGGCTACAGCTGGAGAGAGAGAGAGAGAGAGAGAGAGAGAGGAATGTTAAAGCTGGGAGAGAGAGAAAAGAATGGGGCTACAGCTGGGGAAAGAGAGAGATAGATGGAGAGAGAGACAGAGAAAGAGGGAGAGAGAGAGGAAGGTTGCAGCTGGGCAGCTGGGAGGTGAACAAAACGTAAGGGACTACAGCTGGGGAAAGAGAGACAGAGAGATGAAAGAAAGAAAGAAAGAAAGAAAGAAAGAAAGAAAGAAAGAAAGAAAGAAAGAAAGAAATGTTTAAGAGAAAAAGACCCCACAGTTGAGGAAAAAGATAGAGAGAAGCACAAAAAGAGGTGGTGAAAGGAAACAAAAAGAGAAAGTGAGAGATGGGGAGAGACAGAAAATAGAGTATGTGTGTATGTGTGTGTGTGAGAGAGGGAGAGATAGATAGATAGAGAGAGAGAGAGAGAGAGAGAGAGAGAGAGAGAGAGAGAGAGAGAGAGAGAGAGAGAGAGAGAAAGTAAACAGCAGTGTACACAGTGTAGGCCTGCTTGTGTGTTTGGTAGAAGTATTGTTGAACTGACATAAACACACACACACACACACACTTGATCTTATTATTGCCTCACACTCCACTGCTGTGCCTCAGGCTCCCTCACACACCAGCAAACAGGAAGATACTTCAGCATTCTGTAGCAGTGCGGGGCAGTTTGACCCATAAATCATTTCTACTGTATCACCGCTGCAGTTAAAACTGCTGATCAGCTGCCAGCAACTGCACGCTACCCGAGCATCTCATATAATATACAACAGCAAGGTGATACGCTGAGCTGCCACTTTATTAGATGTTATCAGACTCCCATGTTAGCTTATTAGCCTTTTTGCAGTACGAGGTTTATTTTACATCGTTACCCCAGAAAAGATGCTGAACTTTGCAAAAACTGTTACAGATGAAAAGGAGTGAGAAATGGGATGCAGTGATCATTTTCCTGAAAAGGAACCTGACTGAGGTAAAATAGCTAACTAGCTAGCTAGCTAACTTGCTAATTTCTGATTTTCTCTTTTTTCTAATTTGTTTATCAGTAATCAATTCGGTAATATATTATTATGAGTATGATTAAAAGGATTATAATAAAATATTAAACTGCCCAGCAGTAATGTTGATTGAGGACTAGCTAGCAAAACAAGCTAACTGTGTGCCTAAAAACCCAATAGAAGGCAAAATAGAAGTTTGTTATAGATTGAACTGCTTGATTTGACCTCATTGTGTGCCCATATTTGAGGCAGTATTAAGGCAGTATTTTAATGCATATGATTAGGTGATTATGAGTTTAATATTTATTATCTCTTGTTTAAATGTAGCTTAGCAAATGTGTAACAAATAAGTGTAACAATAAACCAAGAACAACATAATTACACTTACACTTAAAATCATAAAACACCGTTTTACAGTCTCATGAAAAGCTTATTTACACCAAAATGAGGTCATGAAAACCAGGTAAACCAATTACAATAATAATAAATAATAATGAAAATGCAAACTGCTAAGTAGAGATATGAAATAGCTAATTTATCACAATGCTCATTTCACTTTAATGTAATTGGCTTTATCTATCTATATCTCGTGCATGCTGGCTTTTAGGCTTTTCAGATTGGAATCTGACCTTCTAACTGTAAACATAAGCTTAAGTTTCAAGTTCTTCAAATTTCTTTCTCTCTCTTACAGTCTCCCACCATATGTTAATTTGCTGGTGGCATGGTCTGTACTTAAAACACAAAATGTTTTATATTTATTTATTTTATTATATTTTTACTTATTTGATCACCAGTTGGCACAAGTGAGCAATGTTCCACAAACCTTAATATGATCACTTAAACTGGCGTGGATTCACTGGAACCCAGTAGGTTCTTCCCAAATGGGCACCATTCTTACAGCCCATCTCATAAGGGTTCCTTTAAGGCCATATATACCATACCAGTTAAAAGTGGTTAAAATATCCTTTGAAGCATTTAAGTGGACTCTTATCTGGGGTGCTTTTAATGTGCTAATTGTGAGGCTGATAACATATAATAACTATTGGTCTTCCTTTCCTGAGGTGGTCCTGATGAGAGCCAGTTTTATCATAACATTTTTGATGTTTTTCTTTTTTTTTTTTTGTATTGACTGACCTTCATTTCGTAAAGTTATTTTTTTTTTCTTAACATAGTTGAGTAGTTCTTGCCTTAATATGGATTAGAACATTACTCAAATAGGGCTATTGACTGTATACCAACATAACTGATGCTCTCAAACAAGAACAAGTAAATAACTTGAATAACAAGTTCAGCACAGCTGTTAACTGAAAGCCATTCCAGGTGACTCTACCACATATAGCTGACTGAAAAAATACAGCCAAGATGTGCAAAGCTGTAATCTAAGCACGAGGTGCTTACTTTGAAGAATCTAAAATATAAAACATATTCATATTTGACTGGTGCTGTACAGTGTACAACCCAGATGCAGCTATATTTAACCCCTCCTGGTCATAATCCTGAAGTATTAATTACAGCAACAATCCAGCAAAAGGACAAGCTCTGGCAAGTTCATGAACCCTTGTCCATTACAAGACCTCGGATTCCTACAAAGACCGGACAGTGAATCCCAGTATTTAGAAGGGGTGAAATATCGAATGAAATATCGAAATCGATCGAAATTATGTCATGGTCTCAAGCATGGAAGTCAAAAAGAGGATCGACGATCCCGCCCGCAAATGGCGCAGCACACTGTAACTCAAAGAGCAGCTCTTTCTCCAGAGAATGTGGACATTCTCATCTTCTTAAAGAAAAACTTGAAGATATAACAATAACAGTTGTTTTGTCTCGCCTCAAATATGTTAGTAGTTTTGGTACCTTAAGGAGCATCTTTCTCTCAGATAAAGTTAATAATATATCTTTGTTAAAGAAAAAAACTTGTCATTCTCAGGGACGGAGTCTTATTTTTCATGTTTAACTGTTATAATAGGATAGAGTTTAGTTTGTTAAGGCTCTAATTGTTCTATTATTTTTTACTTGACTGTTACTGTATTTTTTATTATTTATTTTATGTTGCACATTGCTATTTTAATAGTGCACACTGCTGCTACCAAAAAAAACCCACTAGGTGGCATAACAAATATATCTTAATTAAATTATTTAAATTTGACCATTAGTGCCTAATGTGGTGTATTACAGATCACTTGTATCACTTTGCATCACTTATATCAAGCCCACCTTGTGAAATAAGATATTGTAAATTTGATGAATCAAACCAATGACTGACCACAGACAAATCTAAAACTGGCATAGGCCTCTCTGCTGTAAAAAAAAGAAAAAAGAAAATAGAGACTTGAATTGAATCGTGACCCTAAAATAAAATAAAATAAAATAAATAAAATAATAAATAAAATAAAATCGAATCAAGGATTTAGAGAATCGTGACACCCCTAGTATTTAGTGGAGAATCATTTTTTATAACAAATGCATTTATTGTTGTTGGTGGTTAATCTTCAGGTTTTTGGCTTTAAAAAGGTACCAGAAGGTCTGTGTCATGCTGTCTGTGCCCACCACCCCACTGCCTAGCACCCAAACAATTTAAACTGGGCCTGCTTTGTAACTCCGCCTTCCCTCTGGACCTTGTTGGTGTTTGGCCTCTGTGCTGCACGAAGGCTGGCCGTGAGGGCCACTTGCTCTTTGTCATGGAGAGAGGGGTCTGGAGCCTGCGGTGTAGCTGAACGAAGCCCCTGACATTTAAAGCTCCTGTCACATTACAGCCGCTGCGGCTAGATGTTTGGCTTTTCGCTTCCCCTTCTTTTCCCTCTCAAAGTCTAAGTTAAGACTAAATCTGTTCCAAAATGGCACATTGCCCCTGGCAGTAGCGTATTCTTCAGAGAAAGTTACTAGCGCATGAATATAGTTCAAGACGACATGCGTGAGTGTGCGTGAACGTCTGAGTGAATGTTGTAGGAGGATTCAGAAAGAGATTCAGATGGATAGGGAAAACTAAACAGTGAAAGAGGATAAAAAGAAAAAAAAAACATGGACAGAGAGAGAGAGAGAGAGAGGGAGAGAGAGAGGGAGAGAGACCACGGATGTACAAGGGCACTAAAATTCATGGCAGGTTTTTATCATGCCTCACTGAACCCTTCCGGCATGCCTTTGTTTCAATCCAAAGTCTTTTAAAAAGCTGTAAGGCCTCAGATTGTTTTGGGCTTTTGAGACCTCAAGCATGCACTTCCCCGTGGGGCCACCAGGAGCAATGCTGAGTTTTACTCACCCACCACCTACGTCCATTGGCTGGATGTGCTGCTGTGTAGCTGGTCGTTTTTATTGTGTAATTGCATCAAACTCTCTGAGGATTAAGTGGTGTTTCCACTGGGGACGGGTAAGATATGCCCCTCTGTGCTCCCCCAGCCCTCATTTTTTTTTCCAAATCCTGTTTTTGTCCCTATGACTTTCAGAGTTAGCTAAAGGTTGCAGGGGAAATGGCTATGTTCATTAGGGAATGTTCACTCTAATATTAATTGCTGGGCTATGCCTACTTCCAAGAATAGGTCATTATGGACAGAGTGAGGAGGCAAGGGAATGTGTTATACAAATCTTAAATATTCAAAACTATTGATTAATACTAACTTGAGTGTAGTTGTCCAGCTACGCATTACCAGATGTACCAAATGAGGTGACTTAGGCCACTATTCCACTGCAGGTTTGAACATTTCTGAGAAAAAAGTTTTTTTCCTCACTGACCCTGTTTGGCTCGAAAACCCTTATGTTTTCTCAGGACAGTTAGTAAATTATACTTGTGGCCATAGAACCCTACTCTGGCTAGCCAGTTATTGCTAACACAATGTTAGCAGTGTGAGATGAAGCACGTACAAAGGTGACAGAAGTCTACAGATTCATTACTCAGGTAGACGTATAGATACTAGGGTTTAAAAGTATCAACTTAGGCTTTTTACTTAAGTACAAGTGTTAAAGTACTGATTTAAAAATTACGTAAAGTATAAAAGTAAAAGTAATGCAAGGGGAAAAAATGGCATTAAGAACAAAAGCTTAGTCCACACCATTTGGGATGCACTAGGATATCTGTTTCAGCCGCATATATGCCCATTAAAAATAAAAGCATTTTAGTACAATCCAAATATATTAAAGAACCTTCGTTGGGGAATTTTGCTCAAGTCTCTGCCAAGGGTCATCGTCATACTATCTAAACACATCTGCTATGTCCTTGCTAGAGTGCGATGTTTTGCAAATAAACGAATAAGGTGTTGGAATGAGATATGTTTATACTTATTATCCAACCACAACCAAATTCACTTTATCTGAATGGAGAGATTTGTCTGGATAGTTTTTTTTTATTTATTTACTATGAGAAGCTGGAATAAAAACAAGCTGACTTAAAATAGAAGTAATGGAGCTCATTTTTAAAGGAGTTTAAGAGTTTAATTTTTAAGGAGTAGAAAGTACTAATAACTCTAGTTACATATAGATAACTCAAATTTCTACTCAAGTAAGGTAACAAAGTATTTGTAGGCATGTAGCCAGCATGGTTACATGCTGTGTTAGCATCGTGGGACAAACCTGGTTGTCACAGTAGCAACATTAAGATGGGTAGTTATGTTGGACGAGATAGATAGCTGTCGTAAAAACAGTCCTCCGATTTGCATTTAGTTAGTATGCTCTGTTTTGCAAGTTTTGCAAGACCTGTAAGCAAAGCAGTAGGTGTTTCTAGCATTTAAAAACAACTAACAGCAGCACATATGCTTAAATATTTGCTTTATTGTTATGAAGGTTAGATGCATATGGTAAAGAAAAGGTGGTATGGTCAAAGCAGCCACCATCGTCCACATCAGGTCTCCACTGATAACCCAAGTCCACTTAAAACGTCCCTAAAAAATAAAGCTGTCAGCTCCACAGTCTGTCGTAGCGATGTCCATCTGCATAGCAATATATCCACAAATGAGGAGCATGATCTGTTAGGACAAGCATCATGCTCTCTGTGTGATGTCACTGCTCAGGTGGAAGGCCCAAAGCATCTTGTCATGTAGTGCAAATACACTTCACTGGATCCCTTCAGTGAATAACATGGTCAGTCACTCTTCTGGACCGTGAGGACCCAATTCAAGTGGGTGATTCATGATGTTGGAAGCTTTCCTCCAGAGGAGTAGTGATCCATTCAGAGTCATGTGTTTGAGGGGGTTGGGGTGAAGAGGAGAAACAGCAGGAACAGTCTACTTCTTGTGGACTTTTCGAGGAAGCCAGCTAAACAACTTCCTACATAGCTTCTTGGTCTTGACTTTAACCTTGGCCTTGGGTTCTGTTTCGACACTGGGAAGTGAACATACCTCATCCTGATGTGGAGGAGTGGAGGAGAAAGAGATGAAAACAGGGGTTCCCCCATCTGGTATATCTCTTACTGGGGAATCCAGAGGCTCTAATACCTCCTTGAAGAGCCTCTCCTGCTTTCTGAAGTCATACTCCACACTAGAATAGAGAGAAAGACAGAAACTCTCAGAGAGACTGAGAGAGAGGATGGGGTTTTGGGTATCAGCAATAGATCCTCAAAAATGTACTATCATATGGAAAAAAATAGGACACACCCAAATATACTACTTAAATTAGAATCAGGTGTACCACATCAGCTGCAAATAACTAGACAACTCATAAAGAGGACACTGGAGGAGGCTGTCTTATTTAAACATTAGACAATAATTTGGTTTGCTCTTGATTGTTGAAGAGCAGCCATCTAAAAGAAGGTTAAAGACGTAGATTAATTTGGGAAGTTGTTATTTTAAATTTTAAAACAGACATTCCACTGCCCAGAAAATAATTTACAATTGTAAAACTGTCTACATGTTTAGGTAAAGTGGTCCTAGAAAATTTAACCCAGATGCAGACCTTAAGGGACCTCTTTACCTTAAGATGTGTAAAGAATGTCTTCACAGGACCTACAGACAAAAACTGAACTCAAAGCTGAAGCGGAGGTGGACTATGCAAAGTGACAATGACCCAAAACATTTAAGTAAAGTTCTGGAATGACCCAGGTTTTAATCCTGTTGTGATAAATGTTTTAATCTGGAGTGATTTAAAACATCACACAGCTGAAAGAATTCTGCGTGGAGGAGTGGGAAATCTTCCTTACAGCCATTGATAAGGGTATTTAATTTCATTTCAAAGGGGGAAATACCAGCAAGTAGTGCATAAGAAGGCATAACTTTTTCCTCATGCAAAATTTGGGATAGAAACATTTAAACATTAAACATTTTCCTTTAAATATATGTTTAAAAAAATTGTTTCTTCAGTTTTATCATATAAGCAAATCCTGTCAATACTGTTCAAATGAATGATTGTTTGAAAATGTTCAAAAAGCCAAAGCATTTTTAATGGAGTGTCCTAATTTTTATCCACAGGACTGTATTTTTTTTTTACAATTAAGACATCTTTAGGGTTGATCATAAAGTTCTTTAGTATGCATCTACAAGTCTAATGCAGCTGGCAAGGATCAGAAATAGATTTTTTTTCCGATACCTACATTTTTAGACACATTCTTTAAACTGCATTTAATTATGTTTAGACACCAAACATTGGGATCCATGCAAGTTAAACTAACTGCTTTGGTCTGAGTGCATTTTAAGATCTTCAATGCTTCAGTGCTGGAAGCTCTGTCGGGTTGTGAGGTCTTGCTCACCTGTAGATGATGCATGCTGTCTCTTGACAGGTGGAGCAGGCACTGAGGTCCTGACCAGTTCGGAAACATCGGCGTCTACAGAGAGAAGCAACAGGTGGCAGTGGCAGGGAGAAAAATGAAGCAAATATTGCCGTGCCTCCAGCCTATCAATCACCTCTTTAATAGCTCTCAAGGGCCAGTTAAAAAGTGCTGAACTTTTTCATAGAGCTGACTAAACTGCATTATGAGAGAAAAAAAGGCATTGGACCAGCTATTCTGTATGCCACTGTGCTCCTGGTATTACTTGCAATCACTTTTAGCCTTTCAATACCCTACTCACACCTCCGTGTAATGCTTTTGGCTCAAATCCCTCTTCTCCTCTCTCTCTCCATCTATCTGTCTTTCAATCTCTCACACTGTTTCTTTCTCATTCTCGCTTTCGCACTCACCCTTTGCTGAGAGCGTGGCTCATCTCCAAGTCCTGGATGATATTGAGGAGGGTCGAGATTCTCTCCTGGTTGGCCTGCAGACTGGCCTCCACATTCTCCAGCCTCTTCTGAGGGTCCTGATTCCTGCTGCATTCAAGGGAAGGGGGCAACAGCAGGGCCAAAGATGGAGGGTGGTAGTGTGTGAGGGCGCAGTGACCGTTCGGGACTGGTCCGCTAATGGGTAAAATATTACTGGACTGTGAATCTTCTGTTTCTAACTCCTGGTCTGGTTCAGCATGATCGAGGCTGTTGAGGTTTTGCGTTTGTAGCTGAGAAAGAGCACAAGAAGAAGGTAGGTGTGGATTTGGCTTGTAATCTGTGTTTCTGACTCTTCTTCTGGTGACCTCGATTAATAATTCAAATGCTGGATGGAGTGGTGGAGCATGGGAAGGTTTGGGAGGTCTGCAGATGTTCGGGCAGAAAGTGTTGGGTGTCCTTGGTGGTACGGAAGGCTGAGGTGGGACTTGCTGGTGTGCTGTTTGCAGTTCAACTATCACAGAGGGTTCATTACAGTTCCCATGAAAGTCTTTTGTTGTCTCTGCCACAAACGTGTGACTTGTTTTCATGTCTAGCTCTGGCTCAGTTGCTCCTTTAGAGGCAGAGCTTGTTGCTGCTGTAGATGAATCACCAATTCCAGTATCCCGTTTTTCAGTGATGGACATGACATTAGTCTCTTGCACAGCCTCTGCGAGGCCATTAGGACTTGCTTTAGGCTGTTCTACACTGTTGGAATGCACTTCCACAAATGCTTGAGTGGTTGTAGACGCATCAGACCTGGTTAAAAGGCTCATATTTGTGACAGGACTTGGGTTAAGTGCAGCGCTGCGATGGATGGTTGTGTAAGAGGTGTGGGACAATTTACAGTCTGAACCACTTTGGTTCTTTAATATGCTAGGAGGTTTTGAGTGCGTGTCAATGTGCGGGAGAGTGCAGCGAGGTGATCCCGGCAAGTCAGCAGCGCTGGAAGGCTTGGAGTGTTCGTTGGGGTGTGAATTTGAGCAATGCAACCTTTGCGTATTTGTGTGCGAGCGTGTGTCACTGGCCGTGGAGCATGTTTGAGTGTATGTGGATGTGCTGCAAGCTTTGGAGTAATTAGAGGCTGAGGTGGCTGAGGGCTTGCGGTCCGTGCTAAAATGGATTTGTGATACTCTTTGAGGTTTAGAGCTTGGATTTGCGTCTGAGGAGACATAAGATCGCCGGTGTGCGTTTTGCCCGACGTCTAATCCATTTGGAAATTTGACGTCTGCATTAGCCTGTGAAGTGCTCAAAGGTTTGAAAACTGTATTCAAATGACTCGGCACTAAGCTTTGATCCGTAGCACTCGTGGGTGAATGCAAGGTGGCTGGAGGCTTGGGACATGCATTAGCGTGGTTTGATTGAGCAGTGTGGGAGGTACCTTTGGCGTGTATATTATCATTTGTCTGTAATATGGTCTTTGGTGTAGTGTGCTGGATTGGGTCCACTGTGGTGACTGATTCACAGGTTTTAGAGCAGGTGTCAGCAATACGTGGATTCATGTCTGAGTTTTTGTTTAAGTGTGGTTGGACAAATGTCAGTGGTTTCGAGTGTGTATATGTGGGTTCAATGCCGGCTAGTTTAGGTTGTGTACCATTACAGAATGATGTGGGTGGTACTCGGATGTGTGCAAGATGGGGGTTGCTTGGCACATGTGTTTTGGCTTGTGTCATCACAATGCTATGTTGGTGAGTATGTGTGGGCAAGGTTAGCACAGGGGCTCTGGGTGCCTGAGTAGTGTATGTAGATGAAGTAGGCTTCTGTGAAATGGGACAGACAGTTGAGTGTGCCTCCTGAATCACACTCACCGAGACTGTGTGCATGTATGGGGATGATGTGTAAGCGGCATGACTGTTAAGAGGGTCTGTGTTTGGAAAGGCGGCACCCGCGCATCTCCTGGTTGATGGATATCTGGTGAGATTGTATGTCTCTGTCTCCTGTGTAGATGATAGTGGCTGGTCATTGTTAATGTTTATATTTGGATAAGGTGGAGGCCGCATAGCTGGCAACCCTTTGTCTGTTTGCATAGCTTTGTAGGTAGTGTATTTCTCAGTCTGCACATTTAGGGGAGAAAGCGGACCTCCCACGTCCTTCCCAGGGTACAGAGGGGTTGCTGGGCTGGAATTGAGGCTGTTTGACTCAGCAGATGTGGGTGAAGTGGTGCTTCGGGTGGTGGTGTAAAGAACTGCAGCCAAAGGGTTCTGCCTCCCACCACAGGTGCTGCAGATTCTCTGTGGAAGTCTATGTGGAGGAGAACATGGAGGAACTTTCCTTTTCCCAAAGTGTGCTGCATTTTCGAGCCCTTTGAACGGCTCGTCCCCTTCACTGATGTCACTGCTAATTCCCCCAATTGCCTCAGAGTCAACCACGCTTCCGTTGGTAAAACGGACATCCTTCGTCCTTTTTGACCTATCGTGGACAAAGCCCCCATGCAGATGAGGGTTGGTTTTGATTTTGCGAGTTTGGCAGTGCACCTCCGTTTTGATTCCTTTGCCAGTGTCCTCAGTTATATCACTGTCCAGACCTTGGAATGTCACACCTTTCTTTATCTTTGTGTCGAGGCTTCTTTGTTTCACAAAAATGCTCCTTTTGTGGCCTTTCTTACTTTCTTCCTCTGAGCCTAAGTCATTGGGGACATGCCCGTTGGGTGGCATGCTTGTTCTTTTCTCCAACTGGCTGGTAGATGTGTCCGTCTGTTGGGTCTCTGACTGTGACTGGCAGCTTCGTAAAGTAGGCCTGCACAAATAGACAAAATACCACAATTAGAGACGCAATGGTTTGAGATTTTTACGGTATGATAACTATCTCAGAAAAGCTTATACCATGGTTATCATTGTCTCACAGTATGACTCTAACACAAAAAGTTGTAACAAATGCATAAATTTGCATGTTGGTGCCAGAGGATAAAGAAGGTTTTACAATCTTTACCTAAGTATAAGTACTAATACCACACTGCACATGTAGCCTAATCTGTTACAAGTGAAGGTGAAAATTATTCAAGCATTAAAAGTAATTAACGTATTAAAAGTATAAGCACTCAATGCAGATCTATGTAAAATAGATCATTTAATATTTTCATGATTGTCCTTCATATGTCATAGGTAAATATTAGCCTATATTATTTGTTTCTTGAAGCATCTGAATGCCTTGATTTGTGAAGAAACTGAAACATTGAGGATTTATGGCACACAGGTAAGCACGTTGGTTAGTCAGTGTCAGTGTGAGTGTCGCCTGTCGGATTTTCTACAGCCTGTCTTTGATTCAAAGCTACTCTCCTTCTGCTTGCAGCAGCCAGTTTCAGGTTCAAAATGACTTTAAATCACAAGCCTTTCTTTATAGAGAAACCTTCAGTCTGATGGACATAGGCTTGACACCTGACTAGCACCAGAGACTTGAGAATTGCTGTGCATTTGCACCCCAGAGATTTTAGGCTTGACTTGCACTTGGGGGATTTGGGACTTGACCCAGATGTGCACCATGGAGACTTGAACCTTGACTTCTTCAATGTTTTGGTTAAACCGGAAGCTAGAAAAATTAGGCAGAATACGGAACACCAAACCTGTTTTTTCTAAGGTTTCATTTAATTAATTTGACCACTTTTTCACCATTAATTAAATAAAAACAGCCTATTCATATTTTTGAAAAAAAAAAAATAATAATTGCAAGGACTTGGCAATATAACATATCATAATACATGACTTATTGAACTATTGAACTTTTAACCTTTTTAATATCCCAGACAAACAAAGCACAACACAGTGTCCTCTGCATTACACTTTTGTATTACAGTTTAGTTCAGCAGTGCTAATACAGTTATACATTTATCTCGGTAAATTTAATCTAGTAATGAATGTACCTCAGTAGTGCTACTCAAGTCACACAAAGAAACACAAAGAAAGACAGTTAGCTCAGCTAACATAACTATTCTAGCCGTGTACAGCTCAATGTTTTAATTGGAAAACAGTCAGTTTGTGAAAGTGTAAAATTTGGGGAAGGGGTGTGTGGTTGGATTGTGGGGCTGTCCTTTAAAAATCCTTACAATAAACAAGGACTTACAATAAACAAGTCGTTGTTGGGTGAACATAATTCGGACACAGGACTTAATCCATACCCAGAGACTCAGGAGTTGATCCATACCGAGAGACTCAGGACTTAATCCATACCCAGAAACTCAGGACTTGATCCATACCCAGAGACTCAGGACTTGATCCATACCCAGAGACTCAGGACTTGCACCCACACCCAGAGACTTAGGGAATGATTCATACCCAGAGACTCAGAAATTCAACTCATACCCTGAGACTCAGGACTTGCACCCATATCCAGAGACTCAGGACTTGCACCCATACTCAGCGACTCAGCGACTCAGGACTTTTTCACCATTTCCAGAAACTTAATGACATGATCCAGACTTGCACCAAAGATACTTGATTATAGAACTCTTGAAGACTCTTAAACACTGGACTCAGACTTACACCCCTTGAGACTTAGAGTACTAGACTAATTAGACTACTATTATTTGAACTATTCTTTCTATTAAACTATTATTAGACTTGACTAGACTTCTTCTCACACAGCAGAGCCTTAATAAGCACCATAGAGGTTTGATATTTGGCTCGAGCTCATACTGAGTCACCTGTAAACACCACTGCTCTACATTATTTAAAAATGGACATTATCTACAGTTAGCGCTGGACGTTATGAAAAATCCATATAACAATATATTTCTTAATTTCGGTTGATGCGATACAATTTCAATATTGATATGAACAGTACAAAAGCCACCACCCTTGGTCTACGTAATCAAGCAGAGAGTGCTGGGTGATATGGTAAAATTATAATATCCCAATATTTAAAATACATTTTTTAAAATACACCTGATGTAGAGTATTAAGCATGCATATGAACTTGAATTCTGTCACAGCATTAAACTTTTTTACTTGTGCAGCCTTACCGTATAGCAGGCGATGTCTGCACCCCAACGTTACACTGATGGGTCCATGTGTGAGCCCTCCAGCCACGAACCCCCACCAGAGCGGGCACCCCCAGCACGGGCACAGGAGTGCTCAGATCGGCCGCCCGTCGACCCATCTCTTCAGTGACCAGCTCAGCAGGACACCAGAGCAGAAATCAGGGCATTTGGCCACGCTGTTGCATCTGAGGGGAAAGGACAAGGCTAGACTTAGAGGTGACTTTTGACTGTCGAGGGAAATAATTTGACAAGCGCAGTTGGTTTAGGAAACATGACAACAGCTCGAGTGTGTGAATGAACAGCTTGCCCTGTGCTGCACGAAGCCATTAGTATGAATACTGATCAGGACGGTGCCTTCCAGAATAAAAAAATCAGTGTAGCATGATAATTAAATGAGGTTATATTAGAATATATTGGTGGAAGTAAATGGACTAAATGGCTTTGATTGTGATACTGTATAGACATTCAAGAAAATCTGTTGGTGTATGACAGTGTTGACATGGATTTAACACCATGGTTATTATGTTGATAAGTGATATACACTTATCATCAAAACAAGTAGTTGCACTCACAAGGAATCAACTGACAGGAATGGAACTTGGCATGTAGTTCTGCCAGACTGTCATGGAGTGACAAGTTCTTTTTTTGTCTTGGTGGAGATGACCAACAAATCCACATATAGAGACACTGTAGACTGTGCCAAGATCAATTATTGGTTGGTTCGTTGATTTGTTTGTCTTGCATATCCAGAAGACCTGTGGAGTACAGTTTTACACAATGCCAGATAACCTTTGGACTTGGCACTTTTAGAGACCAACCTTGCATCAACCTTCTGACTGCACACTCTGGTGCACTATTCCCACAGAACAATTTTCATCCACATCCTGCTGCCATCTCAAGAGCTTGCCTTGAAAACACAAATGCTTTGCCATGGCCAGCCACCAGCATCGCCAGACCTCTCCTTGATTGAAAATATGTGGGATACTAATAAACACGCTATAAACAATCCACCCCTACCGCAAAATCTGCAGGATCTGCGTGAATATTTAACCCTTGTGTGGTGTTCATATTTTTTTTACTCGTTTACTTTGTTATTTGTATTTAATTCAGCAAAATTAAGCAATTTTACATTAAAATGCTTTACACATGCTTGCTTCACCTAAATTGCAAGCAATATAAACAGCTTACATGGTTAATATTTGCCCTTTACCTTTCTTATGTTACATTTCTTTCATTAGTTTTTTAATAAAATGTAAAAGAAAATGAATTAAACTCAATATATGAGTAGAAAATTTGTTTAGTTTCAAATTTACAAATGAAGCAATGTTTATTAGCCCTTGGCCAAACATACTGTATGTAATATAAATGTGTAGGGGGGGGGGGGCAATGCCAATGAGTTTGAGTTAGAAAAAATATTTTTTTAGTATCATTTGATGAAAAATGAAAATGGGTCCCACAGACCCGAACACCACACAAGGGTTAAGATGCATGGGATGGATTATCGTAGGACAACATTAGGAACCTCTACAAAATTGTTGCATTACACACTACTTCTTTATTTGTCGCTCAGTAAATATGACCAAGAGTTTAGCCTAGATTAGTCAAAATTTATATTATTTTCATTGTTCTTGGTAACATATATATATATTTTCATCTCAATGCAACTTTTTCTTTGACGAATGATGATGAACATATATCAGCCACAGTATGTCACAGCATACTCTTAACACTTCTACTTCTACCATCTACACCATTATGTAGACAGATATCAGTGTAACACTGCGTGAAGCAGAGACTTATGCTGAGGTCTAGAGTGGCAGATCAAAAGAGGCTGCTTTTGCTGTTTCGGTAATGCTCTGTTACCGCTCTCTCGCAGTCAGTGACCTGAGAGCAGAATACCTGAACTGCAGAGCACACAGTCCATTGATTTAGATGATTCACAAGGCTGAGCGAGGGAAAGATTGTGAGAGAGGCAGTGGCTGTAAAGGTGACTGATTTTTGGTCAGAAAATGCCTGAATGCATGTCAGTTCTACAGCGATAGTGTACGCTGTGCTTATAGGCAAGTATGCCAATATGGACGGATAACTCGCTGCGTAAGTGTAAATAATTGGGGGAATGCTTTGCTCTGACCCTGCCTGCATCCGCTGCTGCTACCTGGCCCGGTGCCTGATCGCCTGCCTTCCCCATACTGTCTCGTTTAGCCCACCTTAGGCAGGTTGATAATTTATGCATTAATACTAACGACTTCATTAAGTCCTGACAAAAGGGGGAGATTAATCAGTGACCGGCGAGAAATTTACTGACGCATGACTCAAAGCAGCAGCTGTTTTTTAAAAGAGAGAGAGAGTAGGGAAGAGAGAGAGAAAGGGAGAGAGAGAGAGAGAGAGTGAGAGAGAGAGAGGTTGAGTGAGTGTTTTGTCAAAGCATAAAGGCATGGGAGTCAGTAGGGGGTGGGATGTTAGTAAGCCATACATTAACCCCTCAAACTGCAGGCATTTCCAGCTCTTAGTTTGAAAGTGTGCTATCCAGTATGAATTACCCCATAGCTATTATATACAATGAATTATTCAATAACCATTATCCACTATGAATTATTCAGGATCCACTACCCCAGAGACCTACGTGTGGGCTTACATTTCAATTACTCTTGCACTCTTGTGATCATAGAAGATACTAAGCAGTTCATAGTGGTTGGTCGCTGGATACACCTTCAGATTAACTGGATAAGAAGCCTAAAGCTGAAGGGAATGGGTTAAAAACTAGAGCTGCAGTGGGACTGCATGAAAGGCCTAATCACATTTACAGTTTACTCACTTTCAGCAATAACTCAACAACACCCTCCCCTTCCCCCAAAACTGTCCCCGTCCCCATCCCCGTCCCTTGTCCCTCATCTCCAGTCCCTCGTCCTGCATCCAGCAGCTATGCGTAAACACCGCACCAGATCAGCCTGTCACTCGTCCCCTCGGGTACTGCTCTTTTGATGTCATGTTGTGGACGTCAGGCTGACCCCTTTGGACTCTGGCTGCTTGCGGACTGCGGTCCCAAACAGTATCGCGGGGACTCATCCCAGTGCCCCGTGAGTGACAGGACCCAAATTAGCATGCGTGATCTTGCAGAGATAGGACATTCCAACCCAGAAACTCAGATTTGCATCCAAACCAAATTAGTATATGTGATCTTCATGGTGACGAGACCCTCCAGCCTGAAAAACTTTGCAGCAAAACAAAAAAGGGGTCCGACCATGCAGTCATTTGAAGCTACTAGAACTTACCCCCAGAACTCAAGAGCATCCTGCAGTCCTTGCTGCCTCTCCTGCAGAATCTCCTGAAGACGGAACTGCCCTCCTTCAGGTCCCCCAGGTCCTCCAGGTCCTTCAGGTCAGGAAAGTGAAGTGGCCGCTTATCTGATATGACTCACGGCTGCACGTGAGCTTCAAACGAAACACCTGTCCACTCTCATAAGCTGGACATAAGCGTGCAGCAGCCATACTCGCGGAGACAGATGACTGGGTGCTGTCCTCCTCTTTCCTCTATCCTCCTGCGCTTCGTCCACCCTTCTGCTCTCCTCCGAAAGGTTCTTCTCCTTTCTTCTGCTCTCCTCTCTGAGTGTTCCTCGTTTGTTTTGATACGCTCTTACCTTTACAGGCTGAAGCAGCAAGAGGCATCAATCTGCATTCTCTGCCTCACACACACACACTCTCTCTCTCTCTCTCTCTCTCACACATACACACACTATCTGCCAGCCTTTTCCCTTCCCTCCTGCCTGCACTTCCCTTCCCTCATTTCAGCGCAATTTAGGATGCCTCTGACCTAGCACTCGATATGTATGTGTGAAAGAGGGAAGAGAGAGAGAGAGAGACCAAGAACACCAAGGGACTGTGTGAAAAGTACCAACAGGAAAGAAAAACAGATCGTCAAAAGCATTCGAGGGAACGCTATAGAGGCAAGCAGAACTGACGTCAATATACAGTACACAGAGGAGCCGCAATATTCTGCCCTAATATACACTTACTTACAGTATAAATCTGTCCCGTCATAATATTATGACCACCTCTTTGTTTCTACACTCACTGTCCATTTCTTTTATCTCCAACAAACATATAAATGCACCCTGTACTTCTACAATTTCAGACTGTAGTCCTTTATCTGTTTCACTGCATATTTTATTATCCTCCTTTTACCCTTGTTCTTCAATGGTCTGGATCCCTAAGCCCCACCACATAGCAGGTATTATTTTGATGGTGGATCATTCTCAGCACTGCAGTGACACTGATATTGGGGTGGTGTTGGTTATTGTGAGTCGACTGGTTCAATTGTATCAGACACAGCAGTGCTGCTGGAGGTTTTGAACACCACAGTGTCACTGATATACTGAGAATAGCACAACACCCAGGAATATCCAGCCAACAACGTCCTGTGGACAGCATTCTGTGAAAAGTGTCCTGTTGACTGTTAAAGTGGGTAAAAGCTTGATAACAAACAAAGAGAAACAGATGAACTACATTGTTCCCAAAAAAGAATGCAGTGTATCGGTGGAGCATTATCCTGCTGAAAGAGGCCACTGCCATCAGAAAACACTGGTTTTCATTACCATAAACGAAAGGGTGCAATTCAAGAAAGAAGGTCCTACTCCAATAATGATGCTTTTAAAACTCGACTAAGGTTTGCAGGTGACCACAAGGACAAAGAAAAGTACATATTTAGTTTAGAAGATTAAATGGAGACGTTTAATCCTAAGAAGATTTTACCAACTGTTAAGCATTGTGGTGGCAGCAACATGTTTTGGAGCTGTCCCTCTCCTTTGGAGACACAGGACATGGCATCCAGTTTCCAATTTTCAAGTTTTGGACTAAAGTAGATGGCAGCATTTCTGAATCATGTTGACTTTTAGCTTCTTCTTTGTATAATACATCTTTAACTTGCGTTTGTATACTACACAGTCAAAAACAGTGATTTCTGGAAGTGTTTCTGAGGTTTTTAATGCTAGTACTGCGTGAGACCCAGAAGATCATGAGCATCATATACGCCTTGTCCCTTACGTTGTGCGTTCTATGTTGTATTGTGAATCTGTGAGGTTTGCAAGTAATTTCATACTGTTTTTATTTCCACTTATTTACATTTTACACAACATCTCAACATTTTTGGAATTGGGTTGGTAAAAAAAAATGTATCTCTATGGCAATTCCATTTTTTTTGTAGAATGAACTAAAAAAATATTCTAACAAGATCATTAAATATATCTAACAATGTTGTTAGAGCAAACACATGTTTCAACATTATAAATAGATTAACTGATTTGTTTTGTTTTAGTTTGGTACATGCTGCCAGCATATCGTGTGACTGCATAAGGAAGTAAATTTCCAACTTGTCAAAAAAATGTCAAAACTACTTTAAGCGGAGTGAGGATTTCCAAAAAGTCCTACCATAGTTTCCAGGCTATAAGCTGCTGCTTTTTTCACACTCTTTGAACACTGCGGCTTATATGAGGGTACGGCTAATATATGTTTTTTTTTTTTTCATTTTGTTTTTGTTTATTGGCTAACAAGTGCTTTACTTACCGAAATAAACTGCCATATTTTTCGCACTATAAGGCGCACTTAAAATCCTTTTTTCCCATTTATTTCCCAAAAATCATCAGTGCACCTTTTAATCCAGTGTGCCTTGTGTATGAATTTTACCTGTCAGGTTGTAAGGAGCAGTAAAGCCACTCCAGCACTCCAGTAAAGTTCTCCAGCACCGTGGCTGGAGTAGAATTAGCATTAGCCAGTAACTGCAATTTCCCCCGTTGAGAGGTGAGTATCATCCATTAGCATTACCTGCTAACGGTTAGCTGCTAATGCTAATGCTCCAGCCTTAGTGCCGGAGAAATTCGGGAATCTAAGCTTACTATAAATACACAGAAGTGCTTTACTCACTCAAATAAACGGTTTTGAGTAGAAAAATCTGTGTAGATTAACATTCAGTGGTCGTTTGACTTGAAAGGAAAAGAGTCTTTTTTTATTTACAGTTTTGTTTATTTAGCTTAGCTTTACTTAACTTAGTTAGCTACCCCCCACCACCATCCGGTGGCGAGTCCTGCTGAATAAGAAGTTCCTTATAGTGTCTCTTAAAATGCACCTAATAACCCAGTGCGCCTTATATATGACAACAGACCAGAAAATAGGCTTTAATTGATAGTGTGCCTTATAGTGCGAAAAATATGGTTACTTCAGAAAAGATAAGTGTATATGTAGATTAATCCAGGACTCGTCAGGACAACAAAGAATTTGCAGCCACCTGACATCATTGTGAATCGTGCATTTAAAGTGGGGCTCTGAGCTTCCAGCATTCCAGGTTTTAAAGAAATCACATTTAACAGCATCATTTTTACTCTCCTGTACATTTATTTTAGGCTTACAAATGAATTTAATGAAAAGGATCATTGTTTTAAGTGTAATGTCATGATATTAATGTCATACATGTTACAATTACATTAGGTTACATCTAAATCACATTTTTAAAACATATTGGAATAAATGATCAGATTAATCAAAATTGTAGTATAAACTGCCCACTTAAATAAACATTTTAAACCATTGTATTATTTTTACTTAAGACCAGCTATGTTAGTGTTACAAATTTAAAGCAGCTCTCATATGAGACATTTATAGAACTGTCCCAAATTTCATTATATACATTATAGAAAATAGATGTTCTTGATATAATGCACCTTATAATCTGGTGTGCCTTATAGTGTGAAAAATACGGTACTTTTTATGCCAATATTTACCCAATTACACTTGATGTAAGTGTTCTCTGGTACCAGGAGAGTGCTTTGTAAATAAGAACTTGGAGCATGGCAGCAGTTGGAGATTTATTTAATCTGACGTGATGTAGAAAAATCGCAGTGTTTAGTAAGACTGCTGCTCAGTGGCTTCATGCTGAGTAAGTCAGGATGAGTAAGTATCTGTCCCATTTAAAGCCCAGCTCAAACTTAAATGACTACACAAAATGGTTTAAAGGGCCTGTGATATGAGAAACCAACATTTTCTCTTTGAAGTAAATATTTTCTGTAATATATACTTTTATTTTAAAATATAGCATATACTTCTCAGTTAATGGGAGAAAAGCTAATCCCTGATATATATACAGGGCCATCTCAAAAAATAGAATATCTTTGAAAAATTATTTTATTTTAGTAATTCAGTTAAAAATGTGAAACTCATATTATATAGATGTATTACACACACAGCGATATATTTTAAGCGTTTATTTATTTTATTATTGATGATTATGGCTTACAGCCAATGAAACCCAAAAATCAGTGTAGCAGAAAATTAGAATATTATATAAGACCAATTGGTAATTTCTGCAGTGTGGGCAGTGTGCCAAGTCCTGCTGGAAAATGAAATCGCATCTCCATAAAAGTTGTCATTAGCAGAGGGAAGCTGTAAGATATGAAGTGCTGTAAGATTTTGTTGGAAAACTGACTGCACTGACTTTGGACTTGATAAAACACAGTGGATCAACACCAGCAGATGACATGTCTCTCCAAACCATCACTGATCATCAGTAAATTTTACATTTCATTTGTAAACCAAGGAAGCAGAGTCTGGAGGAAGAGTGGAGAGACACACAGTCCAAACTGCTCGAGGTCTAGAGTGAAGTTTCCACAATCAGTGATGGTTTGGAGAGACACGTCATCTGCTGGTGTTGATCCACTGTGTTTTATAAGTCTAAAGTCAGTGCAGTCAGTTTTCCCACATAATCTTACAGCACATCATGCTTCCCTCTGCTGACAGCTTTTATGGAGATGCATATTTTATTTTCCAGCAAACTGGCCACACTGCAACATATGCACACCCTCGCTAATGCACAACATGAGTCAAAAATGGCCCGCATTCCTTTTCTATGTTATTTTAGCCATATATGAAGTAACAGAGAAAATGAACGTGGGTCATTTTTGCAACCATATTGTGCATTAGATGGGTCTTGTTGTGAACAAAAAGGGTTTTTATTCAAAAAATAAGAAAGGAAAAATAAAATAGTGATGTTTGATTAAAAACTGGTTAATTGAGGAACACCTTGAAAATCAATTTATTGAAAAAGTATAGGAAACCAAAATGCAGCCGAATCACTTTTGACCCATGTTGCGGATCAAAGAGTTACTGTATATTTTACACTGTAAGGTGCACTTAAAATCCTTTAATTTTCCTAAAAAATTATCAGTGCACCTTATAATCTGGTGTGCCTTATGTATGAATTTTACCAGTCAGGTTGTAAAGAGCAGTAAAGCCACTCTGCTGAAGTGCAGCGTTATACAGTAGTAGCATTAGCATTAGCTGCTATTTCCCAGTTTAGAAGTGAGTATTATCAGCCTGCTGCTAACCCTGGCTGGCACTGCTGGAGCAGCATTACAATTAGCCGCTAACTGTGTGTTGTGTCCCCACTTGAATGATCAGACCGGACAGCAATGTGGAACAAACTTCTCTCTCTTTAATGTAACAGCAAACAAAAAACACAGTCCACTCCTGCGCACTCTACTTTGCTTCTCCCTCTGCCTCCGCTCCTCCTCTCTCTACACACACTTAGCTCCCCCTAGTGTTCTCTCTCAACCGCACATATCCCTTTCTCTTAAGAAACTCACCAGACTGAAAATAAGCACATGTAACGTTCAGCTGCAAAGTATACAGCATTCAAAATAACCA
Organism: Astyanax mexicanus; assembly: GCF_023375975.1. Taxonomy (NCBI): domain Eukaryota; kingdom Metazoa; phylum Chordata; class Actinopteri; order Characiformes; family Acestrorhamphidae; genus Astyanax; species Astyanax mexicanus. Next base: position 9,250,589 of record NC_064427.1, on the reverse strand, counting down.
GATGGACTACCATACAACAGTATAACTATGAGTTTTCTGAAAACATTACACCAGCATTATATATCTTCTTGTTACAGATATGTACTAACTTTTGTCTTAGACTGTTATTTACATCACATAGTCTTTAGACCACGTGGGTGCTTTCCTAGCCCTTATTGAGGCTCTGACCTGTGTACTTTGTGAAGGCTGCATGATATCAATGTCCATCATTGACAACCCACTTGAATTCTCGTCTTCATTGTGCGAAGGCACAGGTGCTAAGTAAGATGCATTCCAACACCGTCCATCTGACAATTTATAGGTGTATGGACCCCTCTGTTCCATCACTTTGAGTGGTTTTCCGAACTTGGACTGAGTCTTTGGAAGAATGCCAGGTTTTCTTACTCTGACATACGAACCACACTGGAAAGAAACATGCCTTGCGCCACGCCTCTTATCTGTGTATGCTTTGCTCTTCGCTTGTTGTGCTTTCACTCTAGCAAGGACCTGCTCTGATGATGGTGCCGACTGTGAACCAGGAACCTTGAGACCTGAGACATGGAGCTTGGTGTGCATGGGTCTTCCGTGTAACAGTACTGCAGGGGAGCACTGGGTTGTAGCATGTGGGGTAGCACGGTATGCTTGCAAAAAACCTTTAGTGAATTCTTTCCACTCTTTCTCCTCCAGTGAAGCTGTCTGCAAGCAGTCTTTAAGGCTGTGGTTGAAACGTTCAATTTCACCATTTGCACGTGGATAGTACACTGAGGATGTTCTGTGCACAATCCCTCTTTCTTTGAGAAATAACGCAAACTCATGAGAGGTGAACTGTGATCCGTTATCAGAGATCAGTTCTTTCGGGTCACCCTCCCTACTGAACACTGAAGATAGAAAATGGATCACGGCCTGTGTTGTAGCCTGTGCAACGAATGCTATCTCAGGCCATTTGCTGAAATAGTCTATCAGTGTGATCACAAAACGACAATGCCCGGGTGCTTTGTCAAAAGGCCCCATGATGTCAATTGCCAGCTTTTCCCAAGCACTGGTAGGGAATGGCACAGGTTGCATTGGCGTTGTATGTGTGACTGCTGACTTGTCATGTAACTGACATGTTACACATGCTTTGATGGATGCCTCCACCTGTGAATCCATCCCTGGCCACCAATATAACTCTCTCAGACGGACCTTGGTACGAACAATGCCTGGATGCGTGTCATGTGCCAGAGAGATAAGCTTCGGCCGGAGACTTTGTGGTGCCACAAGGCGGGTTGTGCCTCGTACAACACATTCATCTTGAAGAGACAGTTCAGATTGGAGCCTGAAATATGGCTGCAAGGCTGGTTCCAGGGCTTTCGCAGACTTAGGCCATTTGGACATGAGCAATTCACGCAGTTTGGTTTGCTCCGGGCAGGAGACACATGCAGCTTTGAACTCATCGCATGTTATTGCCGGTAGTACAGAAGTGAGTGCAACTACTTCCACATCATTTTCTAGGCAGGCCCCTTCACTGTGTAGTGGCAGACGGGATAAGCAGTCAGCTGTGCAATTTTCATGTCCTGGCTTGTACTGAATGTCATAAGAGAATGACATTAACCTAGCTGACCACCTAGCTATGCGCATGCCAGCTCTACCATGTCCCTTGGAAGACAGCAGTGTAGTCAGTGGGCTGTGGTCTGTACGTAGTGTGAAGTGTCTTCCCCACAGGTATGTTCTCCACTTCTCCGTTGCCCACACACAAGCTAGGGCCTCCTTTTCTATGGTAGAGTATTTCCTCTCTGCCTGGGTGAGTGTACGTGAACCAAATGCTACCGTCCGTTCAGTGTCATCTGGATGCAACTGAGTAAGCACAGCCCCCACCCCATAGTCCGAAGCATCTGTAGTGACTATGGTGGGAAGTTCTGGGTTAAACAACGCAAGAGCAGGACTGCTAAGTATGAGTTCCTTGACCCTCTCAAAACTCTGCTGAGCCTCTTGTGTCCATATAAATGAAGCAGATCCACGAAGCAGGCTGCGCAATGGCTCCACTACAGCTGCATAATTTGGAATGAATTTTGCATACCAAGATGTGAGACCCAAAAATGAGCGAAGACTGATCACATCTGTAGGCGGTGGAGCTAGTGACACCGCAGTCACATGGGAAGCATCTGGCTGTAGCCCTTTTGCTGACACAGTATGCCCTAGAAAGGACAGTACAGGTTGCCTGATACGACACTTGGCAAGGTTCAGTTTGAGTCCTGCCTTGTCTATGCGCTGTAACACAGAGTTCAGATTTTTGTCATGTTCCTCCGCTGTTAAGCCTGATATGATTATATCATCCAGGTAACACTGGACTCCTGCTTGACCCTTCAGGATGATTGACATCATCCGCTGGAAACAGCTTGGTGCTGAGGCCAAACCATACGGAATGCGTTTGAAACGGAAAAGGCCGTCATGTGTTATGAAGGCAGTAATATTACGGCTGTCCTCATGTAACTTGACTTGGTGGTAAGCACTCTGAAGTTCCAAGGTAGAAAAAAGTGTTGCTCCACGTAACTCTGTGAACATTTCTTCCATGTGTGGCAGAGGATAACTGTCTACCACCACTGCCTTATTCGGTTCCCTTAAATCCACGCACAATCTGACTCCCCCGTCTTTTTTTTTTTGTCACAACTATGGGAGAGACCCATTCAGATGCTTCAATTGGCTCAATCACATCTTGTTCCACCAGTTTCTTTAGCTCGGTAGAAACCGCTTCCCTAACTGAAAATGGAAGGCGTCTTAGTTTCTGCTGTACCGGCTGAGCATCTGGCCGAATTTTCACTTGATGAGAGAAATCCTTTGCACAGCCCAGGGCAGTATCTTGTGCAGCTGCAACTGTGGAGACTGAGAGGTTGTGTGGGGCTGAAGTGACACTACCATTCAGTACCTGCAACTGTAACGCTGAGAATAAGTCCCTGCCTAGGACTGCAGATCCTTGCTGCACAATGTATAGCTCAGCAGCAGTACTGTGGTCTCTGAACTGTACCTTGGCGTTCAGACAGCCAACAACATGTATCGCATTACCCCCAAAACTAACCAGGCTTCGTGTTGGTGCAGAAAGGGCAGTACTTGAAAAAAACTGCTTGTATACAGACACAGGTAAAATAGAAACTGCAGAGCCAGTGTCTAACATTAGTTCAAGTTCTTGTACCTGACCAGCGCCAACATGCACCTGGACTGTACACATAATTTTGCCTGGATCATTTGCTCTATGGTCAATGGTCAGAACAGTCACTTCTGGTACAGTTACCTCAGACACTTTCCTGGTTCCCCGACACACTTTGACGAAATGTCCCCTTTTATTACAGCCTCTGCACAGTGCATCTTTAGCTGGGCAGCCAGACGAGTTAGCAGTATGCTGTTTTGATCCACATCTGTAGCATGTAATTCCCTGTGCATTATGTGATGCATTATGTGACGCACCACGAGCCCTCTGCGCAGGCTTGCCTTTACACTGGAATCGGTGCAGCCTGCTATTCTGCTGTACAGCTTGTACCGCTCCGTCGGCAGCTCCCATCATTATCTTAGCCTCAGCCATAGCACTTTCAATTTGGCGTGCTATTAACATGGCTTTCTTGAGGTCTAGTGGCACTTCTAAAAGCAAACGCTCTCTAATGCGGGTCGAGCTTGTCTTTTCAACGAGCTGATCTCGGATCATTTCTTCTTCCATAGTTCCGAATTCGCATGTTGCTGCAAGCTCTCTCAAAGCCGCAACATACTGATCAGCAGATTCACCAGCGTGCTGGTTGCGCTGGCGGAACCGGTACCGTTCAGCCACTACATTAACTTTTGGCACAAAAAAGTCCTGTATAGCTGAAAGAGCTGTGTCGTACTTCTCATCTGCAACAGTCAGTGTGTAGAAAATACGCTGACCTTCTGCTCCCAAGCAGTGAATGAGAAGTGCACGCTTCCGAACGTCTGAGAGCTCCTCTCCCATGGCCAGCACGTAGTTCTCAAACACACGTATCCACGACTTGAAAGGTACTGGTGGCCCACCGGGAGTTGGAAGAAATGGTGCAGGCTGGTTCAGATTCAAAGCCATCCTTGTCGCCATATGTTGTGTCCCCACTTGAATGATCAGACCGGACAGCAATGTGGAACAAACTTCTCTCTCTTTAATGTAACAGCAAACAAAAAACACAGTCCACTCCTGCGCACTCTACTTTGCTTCTCCCTCTGCCTCCGCTCCTCCTCTCTCTACACACACTTAGCTCCCCCTAGTGTTCTCTCTCAACCCCACACTGTGCTAGCTCTTTTGCCAATCAGAGGTGAGTACACTGGACTGTAGCCTGCATGTTTAATGTGTTAAAACAAGCTATGTGTGACGAACTGCTAGCTAATATCGCCCTGACTTACCGGAGCACTCAGGGTAGCTACTGCTAGCAGTTAGAGGCTAATGCTAATGCTCCAGTCCTAGTGCTGGGGAAATTCGAAAATATAAGCTTACTGTAAATAAATGGAAGTGCTTCACTCACCCAAATAAGCAGTTTTCAGGAGAGAAATCTGTGTATATTAACACCCAGCGCTTGACTGTTTTTTAATACAGTTTTGTTTACTTAGCTTAGCTTTACTTAACTTAGTTAGCTTTCCCCCCCCCCCGACCACAAGTTCCTTATAGCGTCTCTTAAAAGGTGCCTCATATTCCAGTGCAGAACAATGGATCTATACCTTTGACAGTGGAGAGAAAAACTTTTACCTGTGAGTTCACACTAAACATACACTCAAAAAAATTATGTGTAAAATTTACTTAAAAAAAGTTTTGCAACTTTTCTGCATTTGCTTTTTTTAAGTAAATTTAATTTCAGATAAATTTAAGTAACTTCAACTTGATTTCAAGGCTTAAATGTTACATAGAGTAAATAAGTGAACTGAACTTCAATCAATCCTTTTTTAGTAAACTTTATTTAATTTATTTTTTGCTGAATCATTCCTTTCTTTTAGTAACCTTTACTTAATTTCTGCATAAAAAATTACCTATTTACAATTACTTAATTTATGCATTATTACTCAAATAATTTATAATACATAATATATTATAATTCCTGTAATGTAATTATTTTTAATTAAAACACATAGATGGCATGTAATACATTCTTTATACTAATATACATCCATGTGTTGAGAAAGTGAGACTTGGTCTGTTTACAAAGTAAATCTTTGAGATTATGTAAATATTTTAATGTGTGTTTTAACTAAAATTATATATACTAATATTGCAGATATTAAGTAATTGTAATTAGCTAATATTTTATGCAGAAATTAAGTAAAGTTTACTAAAAGAAAGGATTGACTGAAGTTACCTACTTACTTTATGCAACATTTAGGTCTTGAAACCAAATTGAACTTACTTAAAATTATCTGAAATTAAATTTACTTTAAAAAAGCAAATGCAGAAAGTTGTGTTTTTTAAGTACATTTTATGCATCCTTTTTTCAGTGTACATGACTATTCATGGTAGGATCCAGTGACTGGGCAATCAGTATGCCTACACTTTATTTGTAACACTCTAGAAGTAACACCACATACACTTTCTAAATGATAAACCACTATTTAGCCAATACCCATCTTTATAACATTCAGAGCCCATGTCTAAAACATTTAACTATGTAATTGTTAATGTTAAATCAGCACCATTTAAAGTAGGTTTTTGCAAAATCTGTGTCAAGAGGAGATTTATTAAATAGTCTGCTAAACCATTCAGAACAAAAATCATATATAACATCTCTTGGACAGGTCCCATAAATGTGGAGATCTGCACAATTGCAGTAGCCAGAAAAACAAGATTTTTTTTTTTTTACCGTATTAGACAACGTCTGGGTCCGGACCCGGACCGCAGTCTGCAAATATGTGATCCCTGGTCTAGACCATATACACGGTTCTGTTTTATAAAACCACTCCTTGCTGCCCTGCAGAGAACAACAGGTTCAATGTTCAGTTTTACAGTGTTAAATATGTCAGGTCAAGAAAGACTTTCTTTATTTTATATATTTTTTATAAAAACTTATTTATGTTTAGTAAAATCAAGAAAGACCATATTTTATTTTTTATAAAAAATATATTTATGTTAAGTATTTTTTTTTATATTTATAAAAAAAAAACTTATTTTTTTAGGAAATAGTTCAACTTAATAGAGATAAATTGTTGCTGTTAAAAATGCATTTTCCAATAAAGGGAGTATTGGCAAAACTGGTTATAATGTTTATGTTAAGGTGGCGGGAGGTGGTGTCCGCAGCTGCTGAAAGTAACTAATAAAGTAACTTGTAAAGTAACTTAGTTACTTTTAAAATCAAGTAATCCATAAAGTAACTAAGTTACTTTTTAAAGGAGTAATCAGTAATCGGATTACTTTTTCAAAGTAACTATACCATCACTGGATGGATTATCACCAGACACCATTAGGAACCTCTACAACTTCATGCTGAGACCTTAGACATGTTACACGCTACTTCTGTATGTGTTACCCATAGCCGTCTACATTTTAATAATTTATTGTGTAATCATTTATCTTTCTTTCAAATAGCATTGCGATCTGACACTTCCTTCAGGGTGCAAGCATTTTTGCAATTATTTATTTGACTATGACTGTATAAGATATAGATTGATTCTTTAACTCCACTTAATATTACAGTTGATCACAATCAGGGAATAAGCTGCACATTTGTAAAACTTTGCTGCCACCAACTGGACAAGAGTTGCTACAAGAGTTAGAATAATCAAACTTTTGACTTAAACACATGTAATTTAAAAAGGGTTATCCAAGTGTTTTCAATTAAAATAATGTTTTTTTATTCTTAAGCACAACCATTTTAATTCATAGAGCATTTTAATTGTTAAATGATGCATCAAAAACAAGGGTAATCTTCTGTATATTTGGTGTTTTTATGAACGATTAAATAATCATGTTCAGTTTGGGTTTAGGAAAAATCAAATAATCTACTTCTTCCTTTGATTGGGTTGCACTTCTGTCCTTACTGTTGAACCTTAGTGCTGTTGTTGACACAGTAGATCATGCAATTCTGCTCCATAGACTAGAAAACCTTCTAAGAGTTAAAGGTTCTGTTGACAACACTCAATTATACATATATCAGCTTAATCACAAACAAGGACATATGTCTTGATAAAATAACACACTGTAATAACAGAAAAAAATGGATGACTCCATAGATAAAAAAAAATCGTACAAAACAGATGCTGTACTTTTAGATGCCACTACGGACAAAAAAACATAAATGCTAACGTTGTGGCAAACTACGGTTCCCACCTTTCAGAAATAAAAATAAGGGATGCCCACTTTGGCTCCTCAGGGCCATGACCATCACGGGCCCGACTCATGTGGGCAGAAGGGGTACATTTTATTTTGTGCCAGTAAAGGACGATCAAGAAAGCAATTAGTCATACTTAAATCTTGAAATGATTTATTACCAATGAACACATTCTCTCACAAACTGCAATTAATTCAGTCTTAAATTAAATCTGTTTGTGTGAAGTGTGCAAACATTGAAAAATATAAACTAAATAAATTGAGAACCTAATGTAACTTTCTTAAATGTAACTAGAGGTACTGTCTTTGAACCCTGGGGAAATTTTTATTTAAAAATCTTCTGCTTTATTCAAGTCAACTCAAGAAGCTTTAATTGTCATTCCATCTAAGTAAAAGTACACATTGCGTACCTCAAGCCATGGTGCAACCTGGCACAACAATACAATATAGACAGACAGCAGATGACTGTATGCTGCCTGTCATCCCAAACAGTTAAACCCGATAATAATACAATTAATGTAATGATCACTGAACATGATCACTTTGTATTCCACAAAATATAAATATATGAAAATAAGTACATGCAAAATGCAATTTTTTAAGGAAAACTTTTTATTAAGGGAGAGAAAAAAATCAAACCTACATGGCCCTTTGTGAAAAAGTGTTTGCCCCCACAGTTAAAACATGTCAATAAAAAAATGACTAGAACCTGCCAGACAAAGTGAAGCAGACCAAAGGATACCGAAAAACTAGACATCATGCCAATACCCAAAGAAATTCAGGAACAAATAAGATAAAAAAGAAATTATTTAGATCAGTCAGGAAAAGGTTATGAAGCCATTTTAACCCCAAGAGCGCAGCAACAACTCATCCAAGAGGTAATAATAATAATAATAATAATAATAATAATAATAATATGCTACTCTGTGGTGGATCTGCTGGGTCCTGACCACTGAAGAACACAGTGAAAGGGGGATAACAAAGTATGCAGAGAAACAGAAGGACTACAGTCTGTTTACAGCTACTGTATATTTAAAAGAGCTTATAAAATAGACAATGGATGCAAAAACAAGGAGGTAATCATAATATTCTGACTGGAATGTGTAATAATTAGACTCCAAACAGACATAGAATATGCATGTTTAATTTATGTTTCAGATTAAACAGAAAAAAAGTACTGTAAAAGTGTAGAATTATTATGGGTCTTATGCAGTGTACTGAAATGCAATGTTAGTGTCTAAAATAAGTGTAACATTTAAATAGATGTATTTAAAATATTTCGCATATAGAAAAAGTATGCTTTTCATGTATGCAGTATAATGGTACCGGGTTCCAGCTTTCACCTGTGTCAGTAAAAGCATTTTACATGGGAAAGAGCAGAAAACCATTGAAAGTGCAGAGGTTATCAATATTGTTATCATAAATTTGCCGACCAACTATGAGTTTTACATACACAAGATCCCCTTTCTCCAGCAGCAGACTGACACCATTTGATGCATACTCATTTCTCCCTTCATCTGGGTAATCAGACAAATGAAATATCTTCTCCTGGTTTTTAAATAAATCTACAGCTATCCAGTATATGCTATGACCAAATACATTTAATCTGAAGAAATAGACTCCTCTCAACGGGGCAGTGAAGACACCTGCAGCAAGAGAAACACCTGGATCAGTACAGAGGGCCTTGAGACCACCAAAGACAAAAAAACAGACTCTGCAAAACTGTGTATTTACCTGTGATCGGACTGTAGGCGTTCCCAATGTTTATGAATTCTTTCCTGAAAACCAGCATGGTGTCGACATTAAAAGGTCCATGGGTGTTAGATAGACCTGACCCAAATGAGAACGCCACCTTTGGGGTGTCTGTAAAAAAATAGATTTTGTTTAGCAATTTGATACTGAAATTATTGTGTAATGCTCAGCAAAAATAAATTAATTTATAGCTGCTTTACATACTTAAAATACTTGTAATGGAAACAGTTTTCAACATCTCAGTAAATATATATTTTACCATAAAATAACATCCAGGTTTACTATATACAATATTAACAACATAGCATGTTTTTAATGTTATGTGTGTTTCTGAAAAATGTCTTTGTCACAGTGATTTATGACACTGGTGTTATTAGTACATTTGTATGGCCTTCTATTGAAGTATTTCTAGCTCTGTTAAACTGCTGTTCATCAAGGAAGAAGCACCTTAATGGCCACTAAATTCACATTTCAAATGGGGAATGACCCTTTCATTTGTATTCACTTACTTTTATTCTCTTCTCTTAGAGCATCAACACCCAGTTCAGTAGAGGTCACTCTTTCCGTGAGCTCTGGAAAACACAGTATGATGTAAATTATCTAACTGACTAACCCAAATTTAGTCAAAGTCAACACAAAAGAGTGGAGACCAAAGAAAATGGTCATATTTTGGCTAACAAAGTTCAGGTAGGAGGGCTTCATATCAGACCAGTGACTGTAATCAATGATCATAATATTTAAAACTTGATTAAAAAAATATTTAAAAAAGATTAAAAAGACACATCTATATTTAATTTTCTGAGATCAATTCCTTATCCAAATCAAAAATGACCTATTAATTTATATTTACTTACTTTTATTCTCTTCTCTTAGAGCAGGGGTATTTCATTAGAATTCAGTATGGTCCAGTTAGAGAAAATTTCGACAGCCCAAGGTCCGGACCGATTTTAACTTGTGTTCTGATTCAGTGCTATATCTTGTAAGGTTGTTTCGAACTATGATGAAAAAAAATAAAATAAATAATAATAATAATAATAAATGCCTCTCTGGCCAGATTTTGTTTACATTCCTCACCTGTCTCTCTGTCACGCTCGGCATGACTTTAGTTTTCGCCCGTTTTCTTTTTTTTGCCCGTTCTTGGGCTCTCTCTCCTTATAAAGGCGAATTTTCACGGCCGCATGCTTTTTTAATCACAAATAATATTTTTTTTCTGTATTCTGTTTATTATTAGTTCCATTCAAGTAAAGGTGACTTTACAACCTAAACATGTTACTCTACATTACATTTACTTTTGTTAGAAAAAAATATGTGTGAAATGTCTGAATTATATACATATAACAAAAACTGATCAGTTATCACCTAATATAAAAAAATAATATAACAGATTTGATTATTATTATTATTATTATTATTATTATTATTATTATTATTATTATTATTATGTATTGGCATGTCAATTCTGTTGTATATTTACATTTTCTCCATTCTTTTTTTTTTTAACTTGGTAGCATTGGGTCCTGCGCTTTTCATTTTTTCTACTAAGCACCACTTAGGTGTCCTTTTATGAAAAAGAATGTAACTTTACATTTCATAGAGATTTTTGGCAGAAGTAAGACGTCAAGACATGTGATCTTACTGTGGTCGTACTGTGAACTACAAATGAACAGAAGTGTTTCTCAAACCTGTTCCTGCATATTCTACTGTATATTCCCACTGTTCTGCATATTCTAGAGCTTTCTCTGCTTTAAATGCACTTAATAAAGTAAGTGGTGGTATGATGTGTCTAATACACTGCTGGATATACATAATGATTGATTTTATCCATAGAGGGCTAAGGTATTTTAACAGGTGATGTCAAAGTGAGGTGCATTCTGGGTATCGGAGGCTGGAGATCACAGGTAGTGCTGAATGTAGGAGAAACAGGTGCCAGGTGTGACACAGCCACAAAATAATAGAAATTATTGTTCAAAACTCACTGTTTGTAGTTTCTAATACATATTACATTGTATGCTTTATGGTAGGATATTATTCTATTATGTTATTAGTTGTATTTTTTTTATAAACAAAAATGATTATCTCCTGATTTTGTAGGCAATAGGCCAGCATATAATCGTAAAATTAATCAAAAATAAAATAAAATTAAAAAAAAAACCTTATAAAAGGATATTACATGTTGGCACAGGACCTTTTGATTATAACTTTAAAATAGCACTTGTCTTAGTATAACATTTTATTTATATTCCTAAAAATCAGTGATTAATAAATGAACTGGGCGTTGGAAAAATGTAAACAAACCAGCTAAAATGTGTGTAATGCATTCAGTAGACAAGCTCTTCTTACTGAGTTTCAAAGGTCAGATTTGTAAATTGAAATTTCTGGACACCATCAGCCAGTCAGCATTCAGTAGGCATTTGACGGGCCTGTCACTGGCCAATCAGGATGAAACAAAAAAGTTTAGTTGGAATAAACAGCAAGCAAGGTGAGGAGGAGGAGCATATTCTTGGACTACAAAGTAATTTGATGAGATTTTAGATTGAAAAAAAATAGCTATGTTTTTGAGGCTAAACTCAGTATGCAATGTTGACCACACTGATGTGCAGAATTCTTTTTATAAACTTTGGTAACTAAAAAATGATCTGAACTTATTTATTTCATATAAAGCAGGCCTGTTTCATTTTAAACCAGTAGGAATCTGCATCAACAAAGCAAGGTTCATTTCTTGGCAAGGCGCCTGCAGGTATGCAGTCTTTTTTATCAAAAATGTTGTATTTAGTTTTTACCTGCATTCTCTTTTTTCAGCTCCTCAATCTGGCGCTCACTGTACTGTAGTTTCACCCTCTGCTCCACCACCATGTCCCTCAGCTCCCTCAGCTCAGTCCACACATCAAACTGGACAGTGGTTTGGTCTGTAAGTAATTCTGGTCTTTCCACATGGCTCTGGTTCTGAATCCGGTTCAGTCTGGGCTGCACATCTTCTGGGGCAGGCTGGTCATCACCTCTCTGGAGCTCAGCACAGGATATGCTGAACAAAAGCAGCACCACACTGACCCTCATTCTGACTTGTTTACTGTTTATAGAGTCTCTCACTGCTTTCCTTTTATACGCTCACGTTATACCCACACTGTTAGTGGGAGATGTTAGAACAGCTGCTTATATTTCAAGCTGTCCTTTAGATAAAACATGGGAAAATGTTCAGATGGTGCATATTAAAAACAAGGGTCAAGTCAAGTCGAGGGGCAACATATACAGAGACTTCAATGGTAGATAATTATTTATTGTATTTGTCTCTATCTGAAGAAATATAATATTGTTTTTCTATACTGCCAACTCTGTTAATACAAGTACATTTATTTAAATAACAAATACATAATAATAGAATTCATGTTCATCTGTTGATGACACCCAGCTTTATATGCCAAATAAAAAACCCTGCCTCAATAAAATAACAGATTGAAATAAAAAAAAAAGAATGACACACTTCTAAAGTCCTATTTCTAGGTCCCAATATTGAGAGGAGGATAAATGCTAATATTCTGGTAAACACAGATGCATTCTAAGTTATATCCGGCATCACTATGCTCTTTTATTTGATGCTTGATGCTTACTTCCATTTACACAATACTTCAAACATCAATCTATACTCGCAATAAAACATGCCCAAAAGCTGTTACACGCATTCATAAGGTGTGTCCCAATTCAGGGGCTGCATCCTTCACAGCCTACAGTATCCCAAGATTCATTGCGCGCCGGCTTATTTCAGCACGAAAAGGGCGGAGTCAGCAGAGGAGTCGGCTGTATTATGTAGTATATGTTGTATTATGTAGTTTATAGATATATAAATACTTATTTACAATACTATTTACATAAACTAAATAATATATCTGTGTGTATGTATTAATTAAGCAATAGAACACGAGAGGGAGTGTGTTATCGCGAAATATCATAACAAACTGTTGTATAAAAGCAATAGAACACGCAAGGTCGTGTGTTATCGCCTTTGGCTCGTGCCTGCGACCAAATCACAGCCGTGATGTTATTCGCGAATAACATCACCTCGAGTGTTCTATTGCTTTTATACAACAGTTTCTTTTTTTACTAAATAAATAAAGAAAATAAATCAAAGAACTTTAAGAAATTCAGTTTGAATATGCTTTAATATGGACTGAGCCTTGCGCCAAAAAGTAGTTCCACCACATCTTAACTACATACAGTGTATGGTTCAGGCAGACTAACACCACGAAAGTTAGCTTGAAAGCAAAATTGGGAATAAGTGAAGATGGTAACGTTAGGAGCGTGAAATAACGCTAATACTCTCCTCTCCTGCTCCGTGGAGTCGTCTTCAGGTGAAAGCCGCGAATTTTAGCATTTCTGCTTATTTTCCTGGGTGGTGTTGGTTTTAGCTAGCCGGCTGGACTGTGGTTAGGTTAGCGTAGCTTGCTTTAGCTCAGCATTAACTTAGCTTAGCCTAGCCTGGCTGGTTAGTGTTCTGGCTGTAAGACGGCATTAACCGAGCGATTTTCGTTCCCTTTTTTCCACGAAAGACGAGCCAGCGCTGCGGGCGAGCGTGCCGCGGCTGAGCGCTAGTCTGTGCTAAGCTAACGCTGCTGCGGGTGTCCTGTGTATATACGCCGTTACTCGGCAACTCGTCGGCGGAGAGATACAAGTTAAGTGTGAGAAGGCCGTGATGTTATCACAAAATATCATCACGGCTAGATCACTTCTCAACCAATCAGATTGTGAGGTCGGAACTAAGTGTTGTATAATGTATTATTTATCATTTATTTATAAGTATTGTTTAGTTTATATATATATATATATATATATATATATATATATATATATATATATATATATGTTCAGTTTCACCCCACATTTAAAATATTTTATATATATATATATATATATATATATATATATATATATATATATATATATAGTATATATATATTTATAAACTACATAATACTGTATATATATATATATATATATATAGAGAGAGAGAGAGAGAAAGTAAATAATACTTTATTCTAATTTATTCTCTTTTTTCCAACTTCATTTCAAACGCTCTTTTATTTGTTCATGTTCAGTTTCACCCCACATTTAAAATATTTTAGTAACTGCACAGTTCATTAACCTGGACTTAATTAATTTGGTATTTTGTGGTCTGAAGCAAAACGATAATCAAAATCTCTGCCTCATTTCTCAGCTCTGACTTTGGTTGTAGGGGGTAAAATCTCTAACAGGAAACAGGAAGTAATCCGTAGGGTAGGCTGTCCCATTTCAGTATTGCCATCGCAGCGTACCCATCCTTCGAAGGACGCACCTTCGTAGACCACGTCCTTCGAAGGATGCAGCCCCTGAATTGGGACACACTCATAGTGTGCAGTACTGTACTATTGCAATGCACTTTTGACCGGACGTTTAACTAAATTATTAAATAAGCTACAGAATATTCAGAAAACAGCATTAAGAGTAAAGAAAATATTAAAAAAAAACATACTTACACTGGTTATTCATAAAATTCTGCATATATTATAAAATTACTTAAAATCCTCACAATGCTTTGGCCCTGCAGTATCTTGAGGAACTCCTAAAACCTTACAAGCTTCCCTGTCTCTGCTGAACAAAAGCATCTTCACAGCATAATCCTACCACCACCATGCTTCACAGTGGGGATGGTTTGTTCAGGGTGTGGTCTCATCTGACCACAGCACCTTCTTCCACATGTTTGCTGTGTCCCCTACATGCCTTGTGGCAAATGACAGTTCTTATGTCTTTCTTTCAGGCATGTTTGGTGCCCTTTTGTCAAATATGTATATATATTTTTTTGTAAATAAAAATAAGTGTATGTGTGAAAGCCATACCCGTTTTGGCCGAGAAACTACCGTATTTTTACCCCTCTTTCCCGCCATCTTCACATATTAGTATTTTCCAAGAAATTTCCCGTATTATGTACAAAAAAATTAGGAGACAGGCCACTGACTGCTGTGTGAAGGTAAAATCTCTTAACGCCAATTACGGTGCAAGAATAAAGTCCCGCCTTTTAGGAGAAACAGCCAATCAGCTTGCTGGTTTTGAGGCGCATGGAGTCAGTGTGAGTGGATAAGCAGGCAATAACTACTTTCTGATCAGCCAATAACTATTTAATTTTTTAAACTGTGTTTATTAATTTAGGATTGCAGGACTGTCAGCTATAATAAATGAAAATCCATTTAGCTAACTAGTTAGCTAGAAGCTGGATATTGTGGATAGCAAGAACTTAGTACAATACTCTATGTTGGTAGTTTAAAGCAGTTTCTTAATCCTCATCAAGGCCCTAAAATTGTGTTTTCCATCTAATCTAACTGCTCATCTAATAAGCAATCCTTTATTGAGTTTATCTGTTAAAATCTCTTAGCCCCCTATGGATCATAAATCAATCATTATGTATATCCAGCAGTGTATTAGACACACCATACCACCACTTACTTTATTAAATGCCTTTAAAGCAGAGAAAGCTGTAGAATATGCAGAATAGTGGGAGTATGCAGTAGAATATGCAGGAACAGGGCTGAGAAACACTGATCTAACGTGACTTCTGTTCATTTGTAGTTCACACTAAGACCACAAATCAACTGGTTATATTGTAAGGTATTTTCCTTTTTGCCTTTGAGCACCTGCCCCTCTAAAGGTCTCTGCACAGCCCTGCTTTGTTTTAACAATGGTTTCCTTCTTGCCACTCTTCCATAAAGGCCAGATTTGAGGAGTGCATAACTTATAGTTGTCCTGTCGACCAGTGGCGGATGCTGGTCTTTCAAGGAGGGGAAGCTCAATTTCGGCCTTTCATCTTAACATATGTCGTTTTATTTATACGTAAATTCTACTCTCCCTGAGATTTTTTTTTTTTTTGTAAACAAAAGGCATTATTTTCAAGTTTTCACTACACAACAAAAAGGTACCCATTCTTTACATTGAACAATTACATAAAAAAGACGCTATAACATGAATAAATATAAAATGATCAGTAAAAAAAACATTACGCAAAATCTTTAAAGTTGGTAAAGGAAAAAAATGCAGGTAAATTTATTTCCTTTTTAAACAGTTTTAATTTCCTTGAATAATCCCTTTAATATTTTTTAATTATTTTTAATGATAACACAATACTTACTACTGGTGCCTGTTAATTTAAGTCCTGAGATAGTTTCATCAAGAGGAATGGCCATCAGTACATTTTATTTGTTACAGCACTTCCAGTCAGCCAGCTCACTTTATCACACCAGGACAGCTGAAAAGACCTGTTACTTTTCCCCACCTTTTACACCAAATTAATCTGAGCAGTTGATCTGCCCTGCTGTTTAACTCATAAGTTTTTCTTTGTAAGGAAGAATATCTAATGGCTTCTCCAAAATCCGTCCACAACATTAAAACTGTCTGACATTATGTGCAGCTTGCACTGGCACGAGGCGAGTGAGAAGCGTGTCCGTCTGTGAGCGCTGATTCGCTCATTTCGCTGTCAATCAAAAAGGGACTCCGCCTCAGACAGATCATCCAATCATCATGCAGAAGCTGAGCGTCCGGGCAGGCCGAGGCCAGCCCACTGCTCCATAGACCCCCAGAGACGCTGAGCGTCCGATGGGCGGGACAAAGCCCAGCATTTATCCAATGACTCGTCTCGTTTCGCCGCGCACGCGTGCTCCGCTATTGAGCTCTGTGGACGCTCAGCGTCCGCACTGTTTAAAGCGGCGCTGTGGGAATGAGTGAGAGGAAAGCCGTGGCGTTACCAGTGATAAGAAGCTGATTCTGAACTAAGTTCAGCGCCTTGTAGCGCATATTTAATCAGTGACATGTACACACAATAGTATATATTTAATCACTTTTTTTTTTTTTACATTTTAAGGGAAGCTGAGCTTCCCTTGCAGTCTTAGAGCAATCGCCACTGCTGTCAACAGATTCTCCCACCTGGGCTGTGGATTTCTGCGGCTCCTCCAGAGTGATTATTGGCCTCTGACCACTCTCCTTGCTCGATCTGTCAGTTTGGGTGGACGACGATGTCTTGGTTGGTTTGCAGTTGTAGAATACATTTTCCTTTTTTGAATGATGAATTGAACAGAGCTCTTTGGAATGCTTAAAGCTTGGTACATGTTTTCTATAACCTAACCCTACTTTAAACTTCTCCACACCTTTATCTCTGACCTGTGTGGTGAGTTCCTTTGTCTTCATGATGCTGTTTGTTCACTAGTGTTGTCTAACAAACTACTGAGACCTTCACAAAACAGGTGTATTTATACTGAGACTAAATTATACACAGCTGCACTCTATTAACTTATTCAGTGACTTCTGAAGGCAATTGATTTCACTTGGTTTTATGTAGGGGTTAAGTGAAGAG
The DNA here is from genome assembly GCF_023375975.1 of Astyanax mexicanus. Classification (NCBI taxonomy): domain Eukaryota; kingdom Metazoa; phylum Chordata; class Actinopteri; order Characiformes; family Acestrorhamphidae; genus Astyanax; species Astyanax mexicanus. The sequence goes on along the minus strand of NC_064427.1, from coordinate 9,233,217 downwards.
GCTAAATACTTTTGCACATCACACTTTTCAGATTTTTATTTTTTTATTACAATTTACCATGTATAACTTTCATTTCACTTCACAATTAAGTGCTACTTTGTGTTGGTCTATCCCTAAAAATTCTCAATAAAATTAATTTAAGTTTGTTTGTAAGGTGTATGAATACTTTTGCAAGCCACTGTACACACTGCGCACAAGGCGCATGCTTACCATCAATTCCCTTTGTTAATAAAAATGATGGAGGAAGAGCATTCTGTGCCAAGCATGTGTTTTAGGGACAGTTAAAGGAATGATTAATTTTGAAACCTCCAGATGGACCACAGATGTCCTTTTCCTTTTTTCATTGTAGTTTTATTATTATCTGACCGTTTTTTAATTTATGCATCAAGATCACCCATAATTATTAATATAATTGTGTAAAAAAATGAGCACACCCCATTAGGTATCTAGCTTTTTGTTTCAAAGTACAAATGTATCAACATTTGGTGTCCATTCAAACAACATATATAAATGAAGGTAATATAATTGCAGCAAAAATATTTGAAAATGTTTTATTTTATTTTTTATTTTATTTATTTAATATATGTATAATATTTATATATATAGCCATCTACCAGTCATTGACATAAACTGAGAGAAAGTTTTTTCCAGTCTTGTAGGTGGACAACAAGCAACCTTTCCCCAGTTTTAGCTTAATTTAATTTACATCTAAGTTTTTATGAAAGTATGTATAAACCAGACATTAATTATGAAATATGTCATAATTAATATCTGGCTGTGTTTATAAATAATTATAGACACCCAATATGCAATTTTAAAGCTTAGAATCTCTGCTTTTCAGTTATCTAGCCTATTTAGCTGTATATCCTTTCAGAAAATAAACATTTAGGGCGAAATATGCCTTGTTTATTAGAATTATGATTCATAATTACCATATTTGCGTTTTCTGTACGTGTTATATTCAGTGTTGGGCACGTTACTTTGAAAAAGTTACTAGTTACTTCTCCAAAAAGAGTTACTAACGGAGTTACTCCACTATAAAAGTAACTAGTTACCAGTAAAAGTAACTATTGCCTTACTTTTATGTTATTCGTCCCGTAAAAAAAAAGAACAAAAGAAAATACATTATGTAATTACTATTATTATTAGAAAAATAACAAGTGAAAATAAACCCAAAATGTTGACAAAAATATAATCTAATGAATTTCAAAAAAAAGAAACGAAAAACTCCACACAACCAAAGAAAATTACTAAGACTTGTAATACTTAAAAAAAACCCGGAAAAAGCTAATTCGCGTCTGGGGATGAAATTAAACAAACCAAACCACGCTCAAAGGAAAATGTATATTTAAACAAAACAAAAGAATGGACAAAAACAACAATCTAATGACCGTTAAAATGGTATTAATATAACAGTTTAACAGCTGGATTAAACAGCTTCACCAAGGAGGAAAAGAGAACACAGCAGCGCCACAGGTACTGGAGCAGCTTTCTCCTTTGGAGAAAGAAAATACCATTCCAAGTTTAAATCTCTATAATATCTAACCAGTGAAAGGGAACAGTTTATATTTTACATGGTGATTCCTAATGGATCTGAAAAAAAAAAAAAATAGAAAATCTAAGTAATATTAATTCATAAAATTCTTTTTTTACCTTTTAAATCTTTATCTGATTTAAATTTGAATGAAACATGTTTAAGTGAAGGGTGTTCTGTTAACTTACCCACATATACTTAAACTTATATGCAATAAAAAGGCATTGTAAGAGCTAGCTGCTGTTTTATTTATTCTAATTCCTCCTCCATGGAAATAGTGGGCCGGATTTGGGCATGAAACTCCCGGGTTGAAAAAGGGGCCAACTCCGGCCCTGAATGATGCACACTATGTAAATTACTTGTGTATTTACCTCCATAGTTCAAACTATGGTTTGGAAAACACCTGCATCGCAACTTCATCAAGTAGACTATGCAAGTTAGAAACATGCTTAGCAGCTACACCTTTGGAAAATGCACCCTAGAGTGTGTTTCCTGTACAAGAATGGTGCCTAGAGCGTTAATCTAACTAACATCTTATCTAGATAGATAGATAGATAGATAGATAGATAGATAGATAGATAGATAGATAGATAGATAGATAGATAGATAGATAGATAGATAGATCCCCGAGGGGAAATTCTAGAACAGGGGTCCTAGCGATAAGATGTGCTGATTACATCTATTCTTAATTAGTTAAGCATTTTACATGGGAAAGAGCAGAAAACCATTGAAAGTGCAGTGGTTATTAATGTCATCAAAAATATGCCAACCAGCTAAGAGTTTAACATACACAAGATCTCCTTTCTCCAGCAGCAGACTGACACCATTTGATGCATACTCATTTCTCCCTTCATCTGGGTAATCAGACAAATGAAATATTTTCTCTTGGTTTTTAAATAAATCTCCACCTGTCCAGTATGTGCTACCACCAAATACATTTAATCTGAAGAAATAGACTCCTCTCAACGGGGCAGTGAAGACACCTGCAGCAAGAGAAACACCTGGATCAGTACAGAGGGCCTTGAGACCACCAAAGACAAAAAACCCAGACTCTGTAAAACTGTGTAGTTACCTGTGATCGGACTGTAGGCGTTCCCAATGTTTATGAATTCTTTCCTAAAAACCAGCATGGTGTCGGCATTAAAAGGTCCAATAGTGCCAGATACACCTGAACCAAATGAGAACGCCACCTTTGGAGTGTCTGTTAAGAAAAAAAAAAGATTTTGTTTAGCAATTTGATACTGAAATTATTGTGTAATGCTCAGCAAAAATAAATTAATTTATAGCTGCTTTACATACGTAAAATACTTCGTAATGTGAACAGCTTTCAACACGTCAGTGAATATATTTTAGTATAAAAGAGCATTAAGGCCTAACTTTCAGATCCACTATATACAATATATACTATTACTATATACAATATTAACAATATAGCACGTTTAAATGTTATGTGTGTTTCTGAAAAATGTTTTTGTGTGATATATGACACTGGTGTTATTAGTACATTTGTATGGCCTTCTATTGAGGTATTTCTAGCGCTGTTAAACTGCTGTTCATCAAGGAAGAAGCACCTTAATTCCCACTAAATTCACATTTCAAATGGGGAATGACCCATTCATTTCTATTTACTTACTTTTATTCTCTTCTCTTAGAGCTTCAACACCCAGTTCAGTAGAGGTCACTCTGCCCGTGAGCTCTGGAAAACACAGTATGATGTAAATTATCTAACTGACTAAACCAAATTTAGCCTCATTAAATTACTGTTTAGGAACCACGTCTGTTTATTCTTAAGCCAACAAAAGAGAGAGGAGATCAAAGAAAATGGTTATGTTTTGGATAACAGAGTTCAGGTAGGAGGGCTTCATATCAGACCAGTGACTGTTATCAATGATCATAATATTTAAAACACTACATGAAAAATTTATAAACAATTAATAAAAAAAGGCACATTTATATTTAATTTTCTGAAATGAAAAAAATATATATAAATATTTTCAAATTTAAATATCATCCTGAATTCCTAATCCAAATGGAGAATGACCCATTCATTTATATTTACTTACCTTTATTCTCTTTTCTTAGAGCATCAACACCAAGTTCAGTAGAGGTCACTTTCAGTTCAGTAGAGGTCACTCTCACTTCAGTAGAGGTCACTTTCTCTGTGAGCTCTAAAAAAACACAATATAATGTAAACTAACTAACTGACTAACCCAAATTTACCCTCACTTAACCACTGTTTAGGAAGCAGGTCTGTTTATTCTTAAGCCAATAAGAGAGTGGAGACCAAAGACAATTGTCATATTTTGGCTAACAGAGTTCAGGTAGGAGGGCTTCATATAAGACCAGGGATATGGTGTGACACCAATGACTGTTATCAATGATCAGAATATGCAAAACACTACATGGAAAATTGATAAACTATCAAAAAGTTTAAAAAGACACACCAATATTTAATTTTCTGAAATAAATTCCTAATCCCAATAAAGAATTACCTATTCATTTGTATTTACTTACTTTTATTCTCTTCTTTTAGAGCATCAACACCAAGTTCAGTAGAGGTCACTTTCAGTTCAGTAGAGGAAACTCTTGCTTCAGTAGAGGTCACTTTCAGTTCAGTAGAGGTCACTCTCCCTGCCAGCCCTGTAAAACACAATAAAAATTAAACTGTTTGATTGACTAAATGAGAACAATTAGAGGAATGGCTGCAGAGCTGCAATCAATCTAGATCCATCTGAAATACTACTGCTATATATTTACACAACAACAATTACTTATTTGATATTTTCATTGCACCTTAAATACTGAAGCAGTTATAGCTGTCTGGGCGAAACTGTTGCACCCTTTAAGGTGACACACAACTGCAAGCTGGAGAATAAACAGCTATGATGGCATTTTTTTCTTCTATTCTACCTTAAGTGCTGCAGATCTTATAAAAGTATTGTTCATCAGCTGATTATTTGATTTTTCTGTTCCACTTGAAATAGTGAAGGCATTACATTCAAGTACCATTTGTTTTTACTGGTATTTGTACATCTGCATTGTTAAATATGTTCATATTCTTGAAATATTAATAACACTCTGACTCTTTGAGGAACAGTCTAGGGGAATTTTCTTTAGTAATCATATAATAGTATAAACATTTGTTTGGAAAAAAAAGAATGTGTGGTGACCCAGTTTAAATTAACCTAATAATTAATTACAGTATTAAATAAATCTCAGGTGCACTGTTTAAGTTTGTAAGTAGAGGTGATCATCGGCCAGTACAAGCCCTGTAAAAAGTAAAAGCTGAAGGTTTTACAAATTAGGTCATCAGAAATGTATTCAATCTTGTGTTTTCCAAAATGATAGAAATGATAGTTTAAAACACACTGTTTGTAGTTTCTAATACATATTACATTACATCCTTTTATGTGGAAATATATTTTTCTATTCAATAATTAGTTGTTTTTTTTATAAAGATAAAATGATTATCTCCTGATTTTGTAGGCAATAGGCCAGCATATAATCATACAATTAATAAAAAAATAATAAAATAAAAATAACCTTATAAAAGAATATTACATTTTCGCAAAGGACCTTTTAATTATAACTTTGAAATAGCACTTTTCTTAGTATAACATTTTATTCATATAAAACAGCTAAAATGTGTGTAATGCATTCAGTAGACAAGCTCTTCTTACTGAGCTTCAAAGGTCAGATTCGTAAATTGAAATTTCTGGACACCGTCAGCCAGTCAGCATTCAGTAGGCATTTGGCGGGCCTGTCACTGGCCAATCAGGAAGAAACTTAAACGGTTGTGTTGGAATAAACAACAAGCAATGCAATGATGAGGAACCTATTCTTGGACTACAAAGTAATTTGACAAGATTTCAGATAAAAAAGCCATATTTTTAAGGCCAAACTGAGGTGCAGAAGCAAAAAATATTAGGATAATTTTTTAATAAACTTTGGTAACTAAAAATTATGATCTGAACTTATTTATTTCATATAAAGCAGGCCTGTTTCATTTTAAACCAGTAGGAATCTGCATCAACAAAGCAAGGTTCATTTCTTGGCAAGGCAAGAAATGAAGCTTTTCATCAAAAAATTGTATTTAGTTTTTACCTGCATTCTCTTTTTTCAGCTCCTCAATCTGGCGCTCACTGTACTGTAGTTTCACCCTCTGCTCCACCACCATGTCCCTCAGCTCCCTCAGCTCAGTCCACACATCAAACTGGACAGTGGTTTGGTCTGTAAGTAATTCTGGTCTTTCCACATGGCTCTGGTTCTGAATCCGGTTCAGTCTGGGCTGCACATCTTCTGGGGCAGGCTGGTCATCACCTCTCTGGAGCTCAGCACAGGATATGCTGAACAAAAGCAGCACCACACTGACCCTCATTCTGACTTGTTTACTGTTTATAGAGTCTCTCACTGCTTTCCTTTTATACGCTCACGTTATACCCACACTGTTAGTGGGAGATGTTAGAACAGCTGCTTATATTTCAAGGCTGTCCTTTAGATAAAACATGGGAAAATGTTCAGATGGTGCATATTAAAAACAAGGGACAACATGGTCTGATATACAGAGACTTCAATGGTGATTAATAATTTATTGCATCTTTCTCTATCTGAAGCAATATAATATTCTGTTAAATACAAGTACATTTATTTAAATAACAAATTCCTAATAATAGAATTCATGTTCATCTGTTGATGACACCCAGCTTTATATAAATAAAAAACCCTGCCTCAATAAAATAACAGATTGTCTCAAAGAAAAAAAAAAAGGATGACACACTTCTAAAGTCCTATTTCTAGGTCTCAATATTGAGAAGAGGACTAATGCTAATATTCTGATAAACACCGATGCAAGTTATATTTGGCATCACTCTACCATCAATCTATCACAATACTTCAAACATCAATCTATACACGCATTCATAGTGTGCAATACTGTACTATTGCAACGCACTTTTGAACGGAAGTTCCAGTAAATTAAATAAGCTCCAGTTTATTCAGAACTCAGCAGTAAGAGTGAAGAAAATATATATAAAAAAACATACTTACACTGGTTACCCATTAAATTCTGCATATATTATAAAATGACTTAAAATCCTTCCAATGCTTTGGCCCTGCAGTATCTTGAGGAACCCCTGAAACCTTACAAGCTTCCCTGTCTCTGCTGAACAAAAGCATCTTCACAGCATAATCCTACCACCACCATGCTTCACAGTGGGGATGGTTTGTTCAGGGTGTGGTCTCATCTGACCACAGCACCTTCTTCCACATGTTTGCTGTGTCCCCTACATGCCTTGTGGCAAACGACAGTTCTTATGTCTTTCTTTCAGGCATGTTTGGTGCCCTTTTGTCAAATTTGCTGGTTTTGTGGCGCATGGAGTCAGTGTCAGTGGATAAGCAGGCAATTACTACTTTCTGATCAGCCAATAACTATTTAATTTTTTAAACTGTGTTTATTAATTTAGGATTGCAGGCTTGCTGTAAGCTATAATAAATGAAAATCCATTTAGCTAACTAGTTAGCTAGAAGCTGGATATTGTTGATAGCAAGAGCTTAGTTCAATACTCTATACTCTTAGTACAAAACTTGGTAGTTTAAAGCCGTTTCGTAACCCTAATCACTGCCCTAAAATTGTGTTTTCTATCTAATCTAACTGCTCACCTAATAAGCAATCCTTTATTGAGTTTATCTGTTAAAATCTCTTAGCCCCCTATGGATCATAAATCAATCGTTATGTATATCCAGCAGTGTATTAGACACACCATACCACCACTTACTTTATTAGGTGTCTTTAAAACAGAGAAAGCTCTTGAATATGGAGAACAGTGGGAGTATGCAGTAGAATATGCAGGAACAGGGCTGAGAAACACTGATCTAACGTGACTTCTGTTCATTTGTAGTTCACACTAAGACCACAAATCAACTGGTTATATTGTAAGGTATTTTCCTTTTTGACTTTGAGCACCTGCCCCTCTAAAGGTCTCTGCACAGCCCTGCTTTGTTTTAACAATGGTTTCCTTCTTGCCACTCTTCCATAAAGGCCAGATTTGAGGAGTGCATAACTTATAGTTGTCCTGTCGACAGATTCTCCCACCTGGGCTGTGGATTTCTGCGGCTCCTCCAGAGTGATTATGGGCCTCTGACCAGTGCTCTTCTTGCTCGATCTGTCAGTTTGGGTGGACGGCCATGTCTTGGTTGGTTTGCAGTTGTAGAATACATTTTCCTTTTTTGGATGATGAATTGAACAGTGCTCCTTGGGATGCTTAAAGCTTGGGATATGTTTTTTATAACCTAACCCTACTTTAAACTTCTCCACACCTTTATCTCTGTCCTGTGTGGTGAGTTCCTTGGTCTTCATGATGCTGTTTGTTCACTAGTGTTGTCTAACAAACTACTGAGACCTTCACAAAACAGGTGTATTTATACTGAGACTAAATTATACACAGCTGGCAATTGATTGCACTGAGTTTTATCTAGGGGTTAAGTGAAGAGGCTAAATACTTTTGCACATCACACTTTTCAGATTTTTATTTGTATTTATTTTTATTTTTTTATTACAATTTACCATGTATAACTTTCATTTCACTTCACAATTAAGTGCTACTTTGTGTTGGTCTATCACAAAAAAATCTCAATAAAATTAATTTAAGTTTGTTTGTAAGGTGACAGAATGTAAACAAAGTTTAAGGTGTATGAATACTTTTGCAAGCCACTGTACACACTGCTCACAAGGCACATGCTTACCATCAATTCCCTTTGTTAATAAAAAATGATGGAGGAAGAGCATTCTCTTATAAAGCTTTCAAACTTTGGTATAAACTCTCTGTTAATCTACTGATGTACTGATAAAATGTTACCACTATTTATGCACTACTTTGATTATGTTATACCACTGTTCTGTTAAAACACACAACATACACCACAGGCCAAAAGTTTGGACACACCTTCTCTTTTTCAATGCGTTTTCTTTATTTTCATGACTATTTACATTGTGGATTCTCACTGAAAAGCATCAAAACTATGAATGAACACGTGGAGTTTTGTACTTAACAAAAAATTATATTCTGGTTTCTTCAAAATAGCCACCCTTTGTTCTGATTACTGCTTTGCACGCTCTTGGCATTATTCTCTCAACGAGATTCAAGAGGTAGAGTCACCTGAAATGGTTTTCCAACAGTCTTGAAGGAAGCTTCCCAGAGGTGTTTATTAGCACTTGTTGCCCCTTTGCCTTCTTCACTCTGCGGTCCAGCTCACCCCAAACCATCTGGATTAGGATCAGGGGCCAGCTCATTTAAGTACATAAAACTCCACATGTGTTCGTTCATAGTTTTGGTGCCTTCAGTGAGAATCTACAATGTAAATAGTCATGAAAATAAAGAAAACGCATTGAATAAGAAGGTGTGTCCAAACTTTTGGCCTGTACTGTACATAACTAAGCTTTTGTTTTGATTGATGTTTCTGTAAATTTCAGCTGTATTTATTTGATTAAATGCAGTCATTGTATTACTAATAATAACCTGTACAGTATATAAAACAGGTCTGTTTGACAGCAACATGCAGCAACACCAAGGAAAAGGAATAAAAGTAAATATGTGTACTTGTGTATGCATGTTATGATCACATGCATGAATACATTAAGTGTTTTTGATTCCAACTGTGTACATATATATATACAACCTGTGTTAGAACGTCCCAGATGATCAGCAATCAGACCGTTTTTTAATTTATGCATCAAGATCAACCATAATTATTAATATAATTGTGTAAAAAAATGAGGACACCCCATTAGGTATCTAGCTTTTTGTTTCAAAGTATAAATGTATCAACATTTGATCTTTATTCAAACAGCAGATATAAATTAAGGTAATGTAATTGCTGCAAAAATATTTGAATTTTTTTTTATTAGATTTATTTAATATATGTATAATATTTATATATATCCATCTACCAGTCTTTGACATAAACTGAGAGAAAGTTTTTCCAGTCTTGTAGGTGGACAACAAGCAACCTTTCCCCAGTTTTAGCTTAATTTTATTTACATCTAAGTTTTTATGAAAGTATGTATAAACCAGACATTAATTATGAATACAGGTGTTGATACACTGCCAGGCCAAAAAAAAAAAATCACCACCTGGAATGAACTAAGCAAATGATCTGAGGTTGCTGCTGTTGGTCAGGTCTAGGTTCAGCAATTGTGAAAGAGTGGTTCAGATGGACCACCACAGAGTCCAGACCTTAACCTCACTGAGAATCTTTGGTATGTGCTGGAGAAGGCTTTGTGCAGTGGTCAGACTCTACCATCATCAATGCTGCAAGATCATGATGAAAAATTAATGCGACACTGGATTGAAATAAATCTTGTTACGTTGCAGAAGCTTATTGAAACCATGCCACAGTGAAAGTGTGCAACATTCAAAACTAAAGGCGAGATTAAAGGTGAGACTGCAGGTCAACAGCTGTAGTTGGAACTACTCAGCTGAACCTAAGTGGTTGTGAACGTTCAGTGGAACTAGAGTTTCATTAATGATGTATGTAAATTACATACATACACACTATGTAAATTACTTGTGTATTTACCTTCATAGTTCCAACTATAGTTTTGAAAACACCTGCATCGCAACTTCATCAAGTAGACTATGCAAGTTAGAAACATGCTTAGCAGCTACACCTTTGGAAAGTGCACCCTAGAGTGTGTTTCCTCTACAATAATGGTGCCTAGTGCATTAATCTAACTAACATCTTATCTACGACCAGGGGTCCCAGTGATAAGATGTGCTGTGTCCATCTTTTCTTCGTCAGTAAAGCATTTTACATGGGAAAGAGCAGAAAACCATTGAAAGTGCAGTGGTTATCATTGTTATCAGAAATTTGCCGACCAGCTATGAGTTTAACATACACAAGATCGCCTTTCTCCAGCAGCAGACTGACACCATTTGATGCATACTCACTTATCCCTTCATCTGGGTAATCAGTCAAATGAAATATTTTCTCTTGGTTTTTAAATAAATCTCCAGCTAGCCAGGATGTGCTACTAGAACCATATACATTTAATCTGAAGAAATAGACTCCTCTCAATGGGGCAGTGAAGACACCTGCAGCAAGAGAAACACCTGGATCAGTACAGAGGGCCTTGAGACCACCAAAGACAAAAAACAGACTCTGCAAAACTGTGTATTTACCTGTGATCGGACTGTAGGCGTTCCCAATGTTTATGAGTTCTTTCCTAAAAACCAGCATGGTGTCGACATTAAAAGGTCCATGGGCGCCAGATACACCTGAACCAAATGAGAACGCCACCTTTGGAGTGTCTGTTAAGAAAAAAAAAATCAGATTTTGTTTAGCAATTTGATACTGAATTATTGTGTAATGCTCAGCAAAAATAAATTAATGTATAGCTGCTTTACATACGTAAAATACTTCATAATGTAAACAGCTTTCAAAACATCAGTAAATATATTTTAGTATAAAAGAGCATTAAGGCCTAACTTTCAGATCCACTATATACAATATATACTATTACTATATACAATATTAACAATATAGCATGTTTAAATGTTATGTGTGTTTCTGAAAAATGTTTTTGTGTGATATATGACACTGGTGTTATTAGTACATTTGTATGGCCTTCTTTTGAGGTTTTTCTAGCTCTGTTAAACTGCTGTTCATCAAGGAAGAAGCACCTTAATGGCCACTTAATTCACCCATTCATTTGTATTTACTTACTTTTATTCTCTTCTCTTAGAGCTTCAACACCCAGTTCAGTAGAGGTCACTCTTCCTGTGAGCTCTGGAAAACACAATAAATTGTAAACTATCTTACTGCCTAAACCAAATTTAGCCTCATTAATTCACTGTTTAGGAACCACGTCTGTTTATTCTTAAGTCAAGTTAAGTCAAGTCAAGTCAAGTAGTTTTATTGTCAATACTGCATATGTACAGGACATACAGAGAATTGAAATTACGTTACTCTGCTTCCCAATTTTACAGCAGGTACAGATAATAGATATAATAAAAGAAAGAATGGGAGACACTATGTGTACAATACAGCAGGGATACAAATACATGACAGAAACAAGGTGCAGTAGTGGTGGGGGAGAAATAGATATATAAATATAAGTAAAAAGAAATAAGATATATAATCTAAACTAGTGGGAGAAACTATATGTACAAAACAACAAGACACAATAAACATAAGTAAGACGAAAGACAATAGTGCAATATTGACGGCGATTGAGATGTAATGACAGTATAAATATAAATAGAACCCGTATAACGGTAGTGCAAATAGGGTATATAGCTTAAGGCTGGTAAAGTGAAGTGAATGAGTGCGTAAAGTTCACAGTTTTTGGGGAATGAAAGTGTGTATTGACAGTGCAAATATAGCAGTAGTGCAGGTATTGGGTACTGCCAGTCCGATTGGAAAGGGACAGTACTTTGTGTATTGTAGTGCAGAGTTTCAGTACTGTATTGGTGGGGGGGGGGGGGGGTGTCAGGATGCTGAGTGAGTGTGTGCAGGGGGCAGGATTGGGATGGGGGGTAGAGCAGGAAGAGAGTTCAGCATCCTCACAGCCTGATGGATGGGGCTGTCTTGCAGTCTGCTGGTCCTAGACCCGAGACTCCGCAGTCTCCTCCCTGATGGCAGCAGGCTGAAGAAGCTGTGTAGTGGGTGGGAGGGATCTCCCGCCAGACAGAGGGCTTTTCGTGTGAGGCGGGAGCTGTACAAGTCCTGAAGGGAGGGGAGAGAGGTGCCAACGATCTTCTCAGCTGCTCTCACGATGCGATGGAGGGTCCTGCGTCAGGATGCTGTGCAGGCCCCGAACCACACGGTGAAACAGCTGGTCAGGATGCTCTCGATGGCCCCTCTGTAGAAGGTGGTCATGATGGGGATGGGGGCTCCAGCTCTTCTCAGCTTGCGGAGAAAGTAGAGACGCTGATTTGCCTTCCTGGCCAGTGATGCTGAGTTGGTGCTCCAGGAGAGGTCCTCTGTGACGTGCACACCCAGGAACTTGGTGCTGCTCACCCTCATCACAGCAGTTCCGTTGATGGACAGAGGAGTGTGCTGTGTGTGAGATCTCCTGAAGTCCACAACAATCTCCTTAGTCTTCTCTGCATTCAGAGAGAGATTGTTGTGTTTGCACCAGGAGGCCAGGCGGCTCACCTCGCTCCTGTAGTGTGACTCATCGTTGTTGCTGATGAGACCCACCACCGTCGTGTCATCTGCAAACTTGACGAAGAGGTTGGAGGTGTGTGCTGGTGTGCAGTCATGGGTCAGCAGAGTGAACAGAAGGGGGCTCAGCACACATCCTTGGGGAGCCCCTGTGTTCAGTGTGGTGATGCTGGATGTGTTGCTGCCAACCCGCACTGCCTGTGGTCTTCCAGTCAGGAAGTCTAGCAGCCAGTTGCACAGTGATGTGCTCAGCCCCAGACTTTCCAGTTTGTGAATGAGCTGTTGGGGGACGATTGTGTTGAATGCTGAGCTGAAGTCAACAAACAGCATTCTGACGTAGGTGTTCTTCTTGTCCAGGTGTGTGAGGGCTGAGTGGAGAACAGTGGAGATGGCATCATCGGTCGAGCGATTTGACCGATATGCAAACTGGTAGGGGTCCAGGGAGGGGGGGAGTGAAGACTTGATGTGATGCATGACTAGTCGTTCGAAGCACTTCATGAGGATGGGGGTGAGTGCAACCGGACGATAGTCGTTGAAACAGGATGGCGATGCCTTCTTTGGGACAGGGATGATGGTGGTGGCTTTGAAGCATGTGGGAACCACCGCCTGACTCAGAGAGGTGTTATAGATGTCAGTATAAACCTCTGCGAGTTCCCAGGCACAGTCTCTCAGCACACGACCAGGAATGTTGTCAGGCCCAGGAGCTTTCCGAGCATTGATCCTGCTGAATGCTCTCCTCACACTGTCTGGGGACAGCGTCAGCACCTGGTCACCAGGAGGAGGGATGGATTTCTGGGCGGGTGTGTTGTTGAGTGGCTCGAACCTTGCGAAGAACACATTCAGGTCGTTCAGCAGAGATGTGTCGCTGTTGCAGGTCTGTGGATGTGGTTTATAGCCTGTGATAGACTGGATACCCTGCCACAGGTTCCGTGTGTCTCTGCTGTCACTGAAGCGTTGGGATATCTTCTTTGAGTACAGCCTCTTAGCTTTCCTGATCCCGCGGGACAGGTTGGCCCTGGCTGTCCTCAGGCCTGCCTGGTCTCCTGTTGTGAAGGCTGCATTTCTAGCCTTCAGGAGCTTGTGGACCTCTCCTGTCAGCCATGGTTTCTGATTCGCTCGAACAGTGATGGTCTTGAGGTCGGTTACATCATCAGTGCACTTGGTGATGTAGGCAGAGACAGTGTCTGTGTACTCCTTAATGTCTGCGGAGTTGTTGTGGGTGGCAGCCTCTCTGAACATATTCCAGTCTGTTGTGCTGAAACAGTCCTGAAGTGCCTCTGAGGAACCCTCTGGCCACACTCGTACCTGCTTAAGAACTGGTTTGGTGACTTTAATCAGTGGTCTGTAAGCTGGCATTAGCATAATGGTGAGGTGATCGGAGGATCCAAGGTGGGGGAGGGGGGAGGCTCTGTATGCTCCTCTGTGTGTAGTAAAGACCTGGTCCAATGTGTTGTTTCCCCTGGTTGGAAAGTCTATGTGTTTAAAAAGTCCGGAAAACACACTCTTTGGGTCTGCATGGTTGAAATCTCCAGCCAGAATGGGAAAAGCATCTGGGTGTGCTGTCTGCTATTCACTGATGAAGTGGTACAGTTCATTCAGTGCTTCACTCCTCACGCTGTTGTTGGAGGTCGGAGGGAGATAAACAGCAGCGATCAGCACGGCGGAGAAATCTCTCAGTAGATAGAACGGACGGCACTTGATAATCATCAGTTCCACTACCGGTGAGCAGTGTTTACAGACCACAACAACGTTACGACACCAAGCATCGCTGATGTAAACACAGAGTCCGCCGCCGCGGGTCTTACCTCCTTCAGCTAGCGCGCGGTCCTCCCGATAGCATGTTAGCCGCTCCAGCTGAACGGCGTGGTCCGGGACGCTGTTGTTGAGCCAGGTTTCCGTGAAAACATAAACACAACAGTCTCTCACGGTCTTCTGAGTTGACTGAAGTACGCGGATGTAGTCCAGTTTATTGTCCAGAGAGCGTACATTGGCCAGAATCATGGTGGGGATAGCTGGCTTGTGTGGGCTAGCCTTGCTCGGATACCTCCGCGCTTACCCCGCTTCTGCCTCCTCGCCTGCCGCCTGTGGCGCTTCCATTGTGGGCGAGCTGCAGCGGTGGGGGTCGGTGGGGGTGTGGGTGTCCGGAGCGCGCCGCGGGCTCGCAGCTCTTCTCTGAGTCCGCGTTTTAACTCCAAAAGTGAGTTTCTGCCGACTTCAAGCAGAAACTCACGGCTGTAGGTGTGTTTCAGGACGTGAACGCACGACAAAGACGTACAAAAACACTGCGACTTACGAGACAAAAAACACGAAAACGCTGTTTCCTCGGGAGCGAGAGAAGCCGCAGCGTGTGCACGCGCCGTCATCTTGGATCAAGATAATTAAGCCATTATAAGAGAGTAGAGACTATAAAAAATTGTCATATTTTGGCTCATAAAGCATTCAGGTAGGAGTCAAGTCAAGTCAAGAGTCAAGAGGCTTTTATTGTCATTACATCTGAGTACAGGTACACAGTGTAATGAAATTACGTTTCTCCGGAACCATGGTGCAACATAGAACAACAAGCAATAGACAACATAAAGTGCAGGAGTGATGACAGTGCAACATAAAATTATAAAATTATAACACTAAATAACAATAAATACAATAAATACAAAAGACGAGACAATTTAAGACAATTTAGGAGACAGGACAGTGCAGTACCGATACTGTATAATCAAGTGTATAGTGAGGATAAGGTGCAGAGATGTGTAACATACTGTAACATTAAGAACATATATAATCACAGCAGTTATTGAGGTAGAGAGTTTATGGTTATTGAGAGTGGCAGCAAATATTGCTGATAGGAATAAAGACATGTCAGCCTCTGTGTGCTGAATGGGTGAAGTTCAGTCTTTGTGTTTTAGGGGGGTGGGGGGGTGGGGGTTCAGTTCAGTTTTTTTGTGAGTGTGGTGGGTGAGGAGGGTGGTCAGCTCTGTCTCTGTGCGTTGAGGAGTCTGACTGCCTGGTGGATGAAGCTATTGCAAAGTCTAGTAGTGGAGGCTCGGATGCTGCTGTATCTTCTGCCGGACGGCATCAGAGCGAAGAGTTCGTGTGAGGGATGGGTGGGGTCGTCCACAATGCTGGTGGCTTTGCGGATGCAGCGTGTGGTGTAGATCTCGGTGATGGAGGGAAGAGAGACTCCGATGATTTTCTCAGCTGTCCTCACTATCCGCTGTAGGGTCTTGCGATCTGAGGTATTGCAGTTCCCAAACCAGGCGGTAATGCAGGTGCTCAGGATGCTTTCTACAGTCCCTCTGTAGAACATGGTGAGGATGGGAGGTGGGAGATGTGCTTTCCTCAGTCTTCGCAGGAAGTAGAGGCGCTGCTGGACTTTCTTGGTTATGGAGCTGGAGTTGAGGGACCAGGTGAGGTTCTCTGCAATGTGAACACCGAGGAACTTGGTGTTCTTCACCATTTCCACAGCAGAGCTGTTGATGTTCAGCGGGTGGTGGACACCAGGAGCTCTCCTGAAGTCAACAACCATCTCCTTGGTTTTATCCACATTTAGAGATAGGTTGTTGGTTCTGCACCAGTCCAGAGGGCTTCATATCAGACCAGTGATATAGTGTGACACCAATGACTATTATCAATGATCAGAATATGGAAAACAATACATGAAAAATTATTAAACAATTAATAAAGATAAAAACACACACCAATATTTAATTTTCTGAAACGAAAAACAAAATAACTTTTAAAATGTAAATATCTACCTAAATTCCTAAACCCATCCATTTGTATTTACTTACTTTTATTCTTTTCTCTTAGAGCATCAACACCAAGTTCAGTAGAGGTCACTTTCAGTTCAGTAGAGGTCAATCTTTCCGTGAGCTCTAAAAAACACAATATAATGTAAACTAACTAACTGACTAACCCAAATTTACCCTCACTTAACCACTGTTTAGGAAGCAGGTCTGTTTATTCTTAAACCAATAAGAGAGTGGAGACCAAAGACAATTGTCATATTCTGGCTAACAGAGTTCAGGTAGGAGGGCTTCATATAAGACCAGGGATATGGTGTGACACCAATGACTGTTATCAGTGATCAGAATATGGAAAACAATACATGAAAAATTATTAAACAATTAATAAAGATAAAAAAACACACCAATATTTAATTTTCTGAAACAAAAAACAAAATAACTTTTAAAATGTAAATATCAACCTAAATTCCTAAACCCATTCATTTGTATTTACTTACTTTTATTCTCTTCTTTTAGAGCATCAACACCAAGTTCAGTAGAGGTCACTTTCAGTTCAGTAGAGGTAACTCTCGCTTCAGTAGAGGTCATTTTCAGTTCAGTAGAGGTCACTCTCCCTGCCAGCCCTGTAAAACACAATAAAATTTAAACTGTTCAATTCACTAAACCAATTGACTAACTGATTAATTTTTACTAAACCGTTGTGGACTACAAAGTAATTTGACAACATTTCAGATAAAAAAAGCCATATTTTTGAGGCCAAACTGAGGTGCAGAAGCCAAAAATATTTTTTTTATAAACTTTGGTAACTAAAAAATGATCTGAACTTATTTATTTCATATAAAGCAGGCCTGTTTCATTTTAAACCAGTAGGAAGGCAAGGCAAGGCAAGAAATGAACCTTTTGATAAAGACTGCAGGTATGCAGTCTTTACCAAAAAATTTGTATTTAGTTTTTACCTGCATTCTCTTTTTTCAGCTCCTCAATCTGGCGCTCACTGTACTGTAGTTTCACCCTCTGCTCCACCACCATGTCCCTCAGCTCCCTCAGCTCAGTCCACACATCAGGTTGGCTGGTGGTTTGGTCTGTAAGTAATTCTGGTCTTTCCACATGGCTCTGGTTCTGAATCCGGTTCAGTCTGGGCTGCACATCCTCTGGGGCAGGCTGGTCATCACCTCTCTGGAGCTCAGCACAGGATATGCTGAACAAAAGCAGCACCACACTGACCCTCATTCTGACTTGTTTACTGTTTATAGAGTCTCTCACTGCTTTCCTTTTATACGCTCACGTTATACCCACACTGTTAGTGGGAGATGTTAGAACAGCTGCTTATGCTTCAAGGCTGTCCTTTAGATAAAACATGGGAAAATGTTCAGATGGTGCATATTAAAAACAGGGGACAACATGGTCTGATATACAGAGACTTCAATGGTGATTAATAATTTATTGCATTTGTCTCTGCATATCTGAAGCAATATAATAATTTATACTTTTTACACCCAGGAAAATTAATAAAAGTAAATACGTGTACTTGTGTATGTATGTATGTAAGATAAATACATACGTAAATACATAAAGTATTTCTGATTCCGACTGTGTACATACACAAAAAACTTGTGTCAGCTATCAATAACTCACTTATGAAGCAGATTCAAGCCATTCATCCCAAATAATTGTTGAAGAATGCTGCATGTTTAAAATAGAGAGCTCAACGTGCTGGCACACCTACACACATAGCACTGTGCCAAGCATGTGCTTTTAGGGACAGTTGAAGGATTTATTTATTTTAAAGCCTCCAGATGGACCACAAATGTCCTTTTCCCAGATTTAGCCTGTGGTCACAGTAGTTTTATTATGATCTGAGCATTTTTTTTTTATCAAGCTAACCCATAAGTATTAATACAATTGGGTGAAAAGTGTCTAGTACTTTATTTCAAATTATCAATGTGTAGACATTCTCTTTTTCAAAGCATTTTCTTTATTTTCATGACTATTTACATTGTAGATTCTCACTGAAGGCATTAAAATACTTAACAAAAAAAAGGTGAAATAACTAAAAAATATATATATTCTATATATATTCTAGTTTCTTCAAAATAGCCACCCTTTGCTTTGATTACTGCTTTGCACACTCTTGGCATCATTCTCTCAATGAGCTTCAAGAGGTGGCCACCTGAAATGGTTTTCCAACAGTCTTGAAGGAAGGAGTTCCCAGAGGTGTTTATTAGCACTTGTTGGCTCTTTGCCTTCTTCACTCTGTGAACCAGCTCACCCCAAACCATCTGGATTGGGTTCAGGTCCGGTGACTGTGGAGGCCAGCTCATTTTTTGTTAAGTTGATAAAACTCCACATGTGTTCATTCATAGTTTTGATGCCTTCAGTGAGAATATACAATGTAAATAGTCAGGAAAATAAAGAAAACGCATTGAATGAGAAGGTGTGTCCAAACCTTTGGCCTGTAATGTATATAAATAATGTAATGTAGTTATTATAAAAAAGTTACTTATTTCATTTGACTTTCTAGTCAGACAGCAGGCCACCTTTGCAGAGTTTAAGTTTTTATGAAGTATGTATAAACCAGACATGTAATTATGAATACAGATGTTGATATTAGTCATTATTTATAACTAGAAAGCAAGCTTATGCTGTGACTGTTTATGATGTGTTTACAATCAACTTTTAAGAGAGTAATACATTGTTTAAATTCTTCACATGTCTTTAAGTAGAGTTTAATAGAGCAAAGGTAGATAAACCATCTAAAAAACACCATAGCACCCATGTAGCAACTGCTTAGCAACACTATAGCAATACTGTATTAACCACCACGTAATAATATAGCACCCATTTAACACTCCTTAGCAACACTAGAGAAATACCATACTAACCACCAAGCAACATTATAGTAGCCTCCTAGCCA
The DNA here is from genome assembly GCF_023375975.1 of Astyanax mexicanus. Lineage (NCBI taxonomy): Eukaryota > Metazoa > Chordata > Actinopteri > Characiformes > Acestrorhamphidae > Astyanax > Astyanax mexicanus. The sequence continues at coordinate 9,213,863 of NC_064427.1, read as the reverse complement.
CTATCTACCAGCCCCATAGCAATCACACATATAATTTAATTGGTGCTGCCAACGACAATATGGTTATATGTTAGTCATTATTTTTTTTAGCTAATGAATCACATGACTTTTTTGGCCCAAACTTCCTTCCACAATTTACCCTTTTTATTCAGTAAAATTACTAATATATCACTAGGCTATGTAAGCCTAGTGATATATTAGCGATTTTACTGAATAAATGTCAGTGTAAAATTGCGTCACTACTGTTGAGTTAAGAGAAAAGATCACTTTTTATTTCTGTTGAAATATGGATAAAATCAAATAGCTAACAACAAACAAGCTCTTAACCCATCCCTCTCTTTTTATTTGTCTGGATCTACTAAATATTGCTTTTATTTTTTCTTTTGGGGTGCCCAAATGTATGCGCCTGCCTAATTTTATTCCTTTAAACTTAATTTCACTTCTCAAATATCACAGTATTCTGTGTTCACCTGTATATAGTATACTGTGTTCACCTGTATATATCAGACAAACCAAGTCTCCCTGAAGCTGCGGGAGTCTCCCGCATTTCGGTAGCGTCTCCCTGATGCCTGCGAGTCACATATAATCTCCCGGAATTCAGAACGAGTGCCCCAAGAGTGCACTGCAATTAACTTTTGCAACTTGGAATGTCTGATATATACACCTTCAGCTTATTCAGTTATTGACCTTGCTCGTTTTGACCACTGTTTGTATTGCCCCTTATCAGAATAAAGCTGTTTGTTTTCATTAGTCCTGTTTGATCATGACACATACCACTTTATATTGACTGTCCAAAGATTCTGGTGCTGGTGCTTTTATTATCAGTAGTACAGCTTAGTTCAGGACATATAAAACATATAATACTAATTGATGCTGTAAGCATGTTGAAAAAAAAAACCTTCTCAGAGCTGCATATTATCTCTTCCACTTTGAACTGATCTATTGAAGAATGTGGAGCTCCTAAATTTACTTGGAAGTATCTCCTTTTGTTGCAACAAAAGCTTAACCACTAGTTCTTACTGGTTGGTTGGGAATGGTGTTTTTGTTTTATTTTTATTTTTGACAGCCCTGATCAGCGTCATGGCGTCCTGACCAACATTCAACCTGAAATTAATGTCTTTTGACGTTGGTGGCCAACTGGGAGGTAGTCTCTTGATTTACATTTGTGCATAGCTGATTTCAAACAGTGCAACAGATCTTGACCTTTGCCAGTGTAGAACATTCACCCACATTTGCCTTGCTTTTGTCTTGTGCTTGGGTTTATCGTCCTACAGGGAGATAAACTTTCATCCCTGCTCTTGCTTTCATATTTTTTTATTACCTAACAGTATTTTGATCTGTCCTTGATCTATCCTTTATTTGATATTTGATTATAAGATGCTAATACACTGCTAAACAAATGTATCCCCAGATCCTCACTGCCACCATATGCTCACCAGTTGGTTCTTGAAATTGTGTATTTATTATTATTTTTTTTTAAAGGATACATGGACAACCATGGAAGTACCACAGTTTAACATGTGTAATACTTGAATTGGTAATATTTACTACATTACTACAGTGGTGTGCAGCGAGGCCCTTCTAGCCCTTCAGAGAAGGGGTGACAAAAGTGCATGTAAATAATTACATACTTTTTTATCAGGAAGTATATAATATAATTACTGTAAGTGTAATCATTTATTTTATAAATTAAAAAAAACAGCAACTAATACAAAGCATTAGTCTGTGTTTTTCAGTTGCTACAGGACTCTTATCTGACTGACAGCTATTCTAACCAATCAAAGCTTTTTAAAATGGCTTCCCACGTGTCTGCTGCCCCTTCTCCTGATTTTGAGAAGGGTGTAGTAATGAGTCTGTTTGCAACTTCATAGGACAATTTAACCAATCAGATTCATGGTTTTCAGAGCGGTTGTCTAACCCCTTCTCTGCGCTCGGATGAAGGGGTTACGCTACGTGCATTGATTAGTCGTAAAAAGGAAGGGGGAAAGCTGGATTAAATAAATATTTAGCTAACTATCATGGAAATAAGACAGATATTGTGTCATATAATATTAAAAAGCCTTTTTAAAGGCTGCCCTTCAACGTGAAACTAAGTAATAGGCTGCCTGACTGGTGAGTTTTATGTGTACTTAATGTTTTGGCTGCTCTGGCGTCCTGTAGGCATACAAATGAGTGACCTTTGTTGAACGCCTGTACTTGTAGAAAAAATAAGCATTTATTGTTGAGTCTATTGTGTACTTTTGTGGTTTGTAGCTGTATTTTAGTGAGCTGTTTATGTGTTTTAAATTCATATAACTCCGTTAAGAAAGAGAATATGTAGTTATTGTAGTATTTTATTAATGTGTCGGTCAGGCGTGGGGGGGGGGGGATTCAGGGCGGGTGGTTGCAGAAGGGGTACCCACTATATTCACTGCACGCCACTGCTACATTATACTTTCCATGTACCTTAAATATGCAAACATAAAATATTGTGTCTGATGACTGAGTTGTTGTTGTTCAGTTGTATTTCCATGAGTGAACACTAGATGCCACTGCTTGCCACAAAAATGACTAAATTGATTCCTCATACCGTAAGACCCATTTATAGTTCTGTGTCAAACCAATGCAGTGTCAGTGATAGGGATGTAGCACTTAGCCTATGCCGTTGTGAGCGTTTATGGATGTGAGTTGATTTGTCAGCATCGCAAGTCAGAAATTTCTAGAGAGGTGCTTGCCAAGCTATACCATACGGCAGGGGTATTTAAATAGAATTATATATACATATACTATATATACATATATATATATATACTAAACATATATAAACATTTTGTGTATATACCTCCACCTGTCTCGGCGTGTCTTTCGTTTCCGCCCTTTCTCGTTTTTCCGCCAGTTCTCGGGCTCCCTATCTCTTTATAGAGGCGTTTTTCCCGGCCGCGTCCCAATTCACTAGCCGGGGCAGCGGTCTGCACAGATCTGATTGGCAGAGGACAGCGTTTGGTGATCTTACACCACACGTGATTGGTCTGCAGAGCGCGTATACCTTAAAGACAAGAACAGCTCTGCCGCTTTTAATGAATGCTGTCAGAATTAAATCCTTCTCAGTACTTTTTCGGTTTGGGTCCGCATTGGACAACGTTTGGGTCCGGACCCGGGCCGCGGTCCACCTATTAGCGATCCCTGCCATACGGTATGCAGCTACATATAGGTGTATACATAGAGTTCCTTTTTATTGTTATTACACTAAAACCTGAATCAGTTTAGCCTGATTTATTTTCAACACTTGAAACCAACCATTAAAAATGAGCAGCAGTATGAAATACAAATGTTTTAATAACAGATTAGACTAAAGTCTGAACTTTATTGTTTTACAACATTAAGATAATTCAGCGTGAAATTCATTATGATCTAAGTTGATATGTAACTAAAATATCTCTCTTTACTGCTGATATGATTTTTTTCCCCTGTAACCAAAAACGTCTGTTACATACTGCAATCTGCATGTGAAGTTGTGCTTTCTCTTTTTCTTCACTAGTCAAAATATTTTACATGGGAAAGAGCAGAAAGCCACTGAAACTGAAGTGATTGTTTTGATCGTCCCAAAACTGAGAATTAGCTGGAAGCCTAAGATAAACAAGGTCTCCTTTCTCCAGAAGCAGGGTTGCACCACTGGCGGCGTAGTCATGAGTTCCTTTTGGAGGTTTTGTTGCAACTACTATTGATTGCTGATTTTTCATCAGATGTACAGTTGTCCAGTGTGCGCTGCTGTGACCAGACATGGTGTATCTGAAGTAGTAGACTCCTCTCACTGGTGCAGTGAAAACACCTAAAAAAAACACCTGGATTAGTACAGAGGATCTCAACAGCACCAGAGACAAGAATCAAACCAGACATTAGAGAGTGTCTCTGTAAGGACTGTGTATTTACCCGTTATTGGACTGAAAGCATTTCCAATGTTTGTGATTTCTCTATTGAGAACCAGAATTGAGTCTGTGCTCAAAGGCCCGTGGGAGCCAGATATGCCTGTACCAAACGAGAACGCCACCTTTGGAGTGTCTGCAAACAGAAAAAAAATCTTATTTACAATTGTGCAATTGTCTAATATTTAAACCAAATTGGTTCTCAGGGACAGAAAATAAAAAAAAACATCCCCACCTTCAAATTGCTTTGATAGAAGATTGACAATTATTTATGCTTTAATTATTGCAATGCTTGTGAAACTTTGTTATTGAACCACAGTTATGCCTTACTTGTTTTCTCCTCTCTCAGTGATTTTATTTCGAGTTCAGTGAAGGCCAACCTTTGCTCAAGTGCTGTAAAAAAAACACAGAGAAATCAGAATATTGACCTGCTAAACACTTCCCTTAAAACCAAAATCAGAGCCATGCCTGGACTGATTTTATTTTAATTATTTGTTTCTTCACCTGGCAATCTAAGTACAATACTCAATATTTCTTTACTTTTTCTCCCAATTTTCCTTTTTCTCGCCTATTGTCCTACCAATTCAGCTGCTTGCTAGTCAGCTGAATATTTCCCATCACAGGTGATGCCACAACACAAGGAGGGTATATTCATACCCCTTGAACTGTTTCACTTCTTGTCACCTTACAAACACAAACATAAATTTATTTTATTGACATTTTTAAGTGATCGACCAAAGTAGCACAGTATTGTGAAGTGGAACAGAAATGATGCACGGTTTTCGAAATTACACACAGCTGGACTCTATTAATTAATTAAGTGACTTCTGACGGCAGTTGATTGTACTGGATTTTATTTAGTGGTTTAAGAGTAAAGGGGACTAAATACTTTTCCACATCATTACATTTTTTATTATTAAATCTGAAAAGTGTGGTGTGCGAAATTATTCACCTTCAGATCAATTAATATTCATGTGTAAGTATGACTTACACATTGCATTGCAATTGAGCTTCTGTGACAAGACGTGAAAATTGCTGCTGTTCACAGAAGCTCTCCATTCAATCTGGCTGAGCTTGAGCTGTTTTGCAAAGAAGAATGAGCAAAAATCTCAGTCTCTGGATGCGCAAAAGCTGGTAGAGACAAACTCCAGAAGAATTGTAGATGTGATTGCAGCTAAAAGTGGCTCTACTTTTCATTTATTTTTCTTTTTTATTTGATTCAAATTTTGTAAACCATGTATCTTTTTCGTCCCACTTCTACTCTTTTACTCACCCTGTATATGAAAAAATGATTAGTAAGTTCAAATTTAAAAGTCACAGTCTACTGTTTGGGCGTCCCATAGTCAGTTGGTTTACCTGCGTTTTCTTTCTTCAGCTCTTCAATCTGCTGGAGCTTCACCTTCTGTTCCACAACCATGTCCCTCAGCTGTCTCAGCTCAGCCGACACATCAGACTGAACGGTGGCTTGGTCGGCAAGGACGCCTGACCCTTCCCCATAGCTTTTGGTCTGAAGCCTGCCTGATCCAGCCTCTACTTCCTCCACTGCAAGCTGCTCATCACCTTTAATGAGCTGGAATTGAGTTAAGCCAAATAAAAGCAGCACTACACTGACCCTCATTCTAAATGATATACAGTTCAAAGAATCTCTCACTGGTTACCTTCTATACACTCACTTCCTGTTATACACTCACTTTACACACTCACTCCCTTTTATACACTCACTTTACACCCTCCCTTACTTTTATACACTCACTTCACACACCATGTTTTGTAAGGCAGTAAGTCAGCACGGTCAGTGCTAATTAGTAACAGCAAGTAAATATATTTTGCCTGTTTATCTTTGATAATACAGGAAATGACAGTACAAATCAAAAGTACACAGTGAACTCAAGTTCATATTGATTTTGCTCTGTCTTGTTCATTCTGGCTAGATGACTCATATAGTGACTACACTGTGAAAAAACCTCAACTTGACAAAAGTTGGAAAGACTACTTTTACCAAGCTGATTGAGTAAAAACTCTTAACAAAGGTCTGAGAAACAAACATTTTGAAGTTAATATTTAAAAAAATTATAGTACATTGAAATTTCATTATTATGTGACATGAAAACGTTTTTCTCCCTATCAGATTTTTTTCAGTTACTCCTTTACTCTTTAACATCTTTGTTATTCTAAAATGTTCACGTTTATTTATCCACTATAGGATATGATGGAAGTCACATTAGATATCACTGTCAATCAAACACAGTAAATATACAGTGGCGTAAAAAGTATTTGCCCCCTTACAGATTTCTTTGGCGTTTAATTATCAAACAAACTTTAAAATCAGACAGAGATAACCTGAGAAAATATAAAATGCACTTCCTAGGCACCTTTTTTGCGCATTTGTGCAACTCAGATGTTCCTTGAACCTCAGCGATCCATCTCCATCATAGGACTCATTGACTCCTCTCAAAATGGTCTCACCACAGTTTTGAGGCTTGTCTCTGTGCTGTTTTACATAGATATTGTAAGCAGGCTGCTTTGTGGCACTGGCATAGTAGTAATGGCTTTCTTCTGCTGACTCAACTATGCAGCCCAGATCGGACTGTAAGCTTTCCCAATGTTTGTGTATTCTTTGCTGAAAACCAGCATGGTGTCGACATTGAAAGGTCCATGGGTGCCAGATACACCGGAACCAAATGAGAACGCCACAGTTGGGGTGTCTGTGAACAGAAAAAAAATATATAAACAAACATTTAACTTTTACTAACTTATTTTTTTTTGTAGCAAGCAATTATAAACAGTGTTAACAATATTAAATAATACAGTAAAAAATGAAAGACAAAATGTTTTCAGAACATCCCTTAACATCTTCAAAATAATACATTTACAAGAGAAGTATATTTCTGCACACATAATTGTTTGTATAAGCAGCAAATCATTTATGAAGACATGTAGCACACTGGGACTGTTACTTTTATATTTTATCTCCATTTATAGTTTTTTTTTAAACAAAAAAGCACCTGTTTTTTCTGATCTGTGAAACTTTGGCAATGAACTGAAAGATACTTGTTCTAAATGTTTCACATTGACTGACTATTGATAATTAATAGCTATATTAATATTATTAAATCACACAATTAAAAAAACAATAGCCCTTTAGGTCTTTACTTTAAATTGTAAGTAAAAGTATTTTTGAATGAGGAGGGAACAGAAATATTCTCCTAAATGGCATCATTCTGTTTCTGCAACCATCCCTGAATAGCCAAATATATTAATTTAAAAATAAACAGTGTCTGGTAGGACTTCCAGGTGTTTTTCTGACCATGGTAGCATTAGCTGGTATCACTATCACTGCTAATTCTGCTGATACAAAGATATTGGCAACATGGAGATATCAGTCACAGTAAATTTTGTTTAATCTGCTCCTCCTTCGTGAAAAACATATATACTTAATTGTACTTAAAACATATTAAGAAATGTCTAAGTATGCAGACTACTAAATATACTAACAAATGTATGTACTTACTTAAAATACATTAAAAGAACAGTAATATTATGCTTTCATCAAATGTTTGAAAGTAAACTTTGATCATACACTCTAAAAAACAGAGGTAGGCTATGAGTACTTTTTTGTACTCGAAGGTACATTCTTCATAATTGTACACTCAAAGGTACAATATTGGTCTTTACAGGGTCAGATTTGTTCCCTCTGAAGTACAAAGTCATTTCTAACAGCAATAAGTACAAATTTGTACCATTTAACCAGCCAAAAGGTACATTCAGTATTCTGTATCACTGTACTAATAAACAATATATATTTTTATTGCACATTTTTTATTTGAAATCCACACAATTTTGGATCATCAAGTTTTTGAGCCATATTTAGTTGATGATAATGTTTATAATTTTTATAATCTATACTGGCACAAAAACCATGGGTACAAAAAAGGACTTTCACTGAAAGGTTCTTTTTTGTACCTCAATATAAGGTACAGCCCCAGCGACAAGCTTTATACCTTTTTAAGTACAAATCTGTACTTACTTTTCTTAGTGTGTACTTTAAAAAGTACAATATATAAAAAAAAGACTAATATGAAGTACACTTTTAATTTAATGTAATTCATTATACTTCTAAAATACTTATTTCCAAATATACTTTTGTACACTTTTGTACTAATTCCATCTCTCTGCCTTCCTCCGAGTTACTGACTGCCCACCTGTCTGACCCAATACCGATGGATGTTGGACCCTCAGGCTCTCATGTCCTCTGTCTGGCCAGACTGGAAGTTACTGAAGTCAGCTCTTCTCCATCCACCACCACAGATCAGCTGCTCATCGTCCATCTTACTCTATAAGCCATTAGTGGAGCTGCTATACACCTGAATATATAAAACCTATGTGGATGTATGAAAGACATTTTAAAGTTAATTTAAAGCCATTTGACCAGTGGTAGGATGGTCCCCCCTTTAATGTGAGTCTTGGTCCTCCCAAGGTTTCTTCCTCCTCCTGCAGCTCTGAGGGAGTTTTTCCTTGCCTCCGCGCTCACTGGGGGTTCTGTATTCTGTATTTTCTATGTTTAATGTTTTGCCTGATTCTTTGTCCTGTGATCATGTTTCTGTAAAGCTGCTTTGTGCCAACACCAGTTGTAAAAAGCGCTATACAAATAAATTTGATTTGATTTGATTTGATAAATTTTTAGCAAAGTGTGTTAAAAAAAAACAACTGTTACATTAGTTTACTTTTTAGAAAGAAAAAAAAAATTACTACTACTAATAAAAAATAAAATAAAAAATAAAGTACATTTGTAACATAAAAATTGTAGTACAGTATATTATTATTTTTTTATACCCAACGATGTATACTAGAAGTGTGCTACTTACGAAAGACAGGAACACAAAGCCTATTTGTACTCTAATGTGAATATATTTAACATCAATTCTTAGTATATTTCTAATATATCTGGTGTATAATAGTGATACAGTTGTAATACTCATTAAAAGTATTATAATTTTACTGTGAACATATTTAAAATATGGGGTTACATACATTAAGTAATATGTTCAAATTTTATAGTATATTTAAAATGGTTCCATTTTAGTACAGTTAAGTACACTTTTAGTAAGCACAATTTAAGTAAGACTTTTGTACTATTTTTAAATAATTAAAGTATAATAAGTACAAAAAAGTTGTTCCATTTTAGCACTCTTTAAATATAATATTAATAATTTGGCTACAAGAACACTTTAGTGCACTATAGCATAATAATGCTTAGTATACTTTAATCTACTTTTTTTCACTAGGGTTTTACCAACTGTAAAACCAAACAAACAGCTGTCAAGCTAAAATATAATTGTTGCTAAAATTAACAGATTCATCCACAAAGTATATATATTTTTTCCATTCTAATCAGAGAAATCCCCAAAACTTTTACACTGTCTTAATCAGTAAAAGTTCAGTAGAAAAGCTACAAATCTGGAGATGCAAAATTAGTTACATACAGTTACAGTATGTTATCTGGGTGCAAATGATCCAATGATCATACATATACTACATTTACTATCAAATCAGTGTATGTAATCCTTACAAATTTTAATTAATAAGGAGCAAATAGATGAGATGCATAAGTCATCTACACAAACAAAAAATAGGATTAAAAAGCTCTACAAGACATGTTCAATATATCAAATTTGTTCAGATTTTTTTTCATGTAATGCTTTAACAATATTACATATTTTGTTGTTACTTGTTTTCTCCTTTTGCAGTGCCTCTATTCCTAGTTCAGTAGAGATGACTCTCTCCTCCAGCTCCGTGAAACACAAGATACAATGCAACACCTTAATGCTGGAACATTCTAACAGTTTGAGCTGTAACTCAAACTGTAGTACACTGAGGTCATCTCTAATGCTTTAACTCAATTTCTAAAGCTGTAACTCGAACTGTAGCAGACTAATAACATTTTTAATGCACTGATACTGCTATATACTAACTCAATCTAGAACAGACTGACTCCAGCTGTAACTCGAACTGTAGTACATTGACTTAATATTTAATGCACTAACTGAAGCTGCTATATACTGACTCAAGCTAGTATACCCTCACTCTAGCTGTAACTCAAATTGTAGTAAACTGACTTAATCTTTAATGCATTAACTCAAGCTGCTATATACCAACTCAAGCTAAAATAGACTGACTCCAGCTGTAACTCGAACTATAGTACACTGACTTAATCTTTAATGCATTAACTCAAGCTGCTATATACCAACTCAAGCTAAAATAGACTGACTCCAGCTGTAACTCGAACTGTAGTAAACTGACTTAATCTTTAATGCACTAACTGAAACTGCTATATACTGACTTAATCTAGAATACCCTCACTCCAGCTGTAACTCAAACTGTAGTACATTGACTTAATCTTTAATGCATTAACTCAAGCTGCTATATACCAACTCTAGCTAGAATAGACTGACTCCAGCTGTAACTCAAATTGTAGTAAACTGACTTAATCTTTAATGCATTAACTTAAGCTGCTATATACCAACTCAAGCTAAAATAGACTGACTCCAGCTGTAACTCAAAATGTAGTACACTGACTTAATCTTTAATGCATTAACTCAAGCTGCTATATACCAACTCTAGCTAGAATAGACTGACTCCAGCTGTAACTCAAATTGTAGTAAACTGACTTAATCTTTAATGCATTAACTTAAGCTGCTATATACCAACTCAAGCTAAAATAGACTGACTCCAGCTGTAACTCAAAATGTAGTACACTGACTTAATCTTTAATGCATTAACTCAAGCTGCTATATACTGCCTCAATCTAGAACATACTCACTCCAGCTGTAACTCAAATTGTAGTAAACTGACTTAATCATTAATGCATTAACTTAAGCTGCTATATACCAACTCAAGCTAAAATAGACTGACTCCAGCTGTAACTCGAACTGTAGTAAACTGACTTAATCTTTAATGCACTAACTCAAGCTGCTATATACTAATTCAAACTAGTATACCCTCACTCTAGCTGTAACTCAAACTGTAGCACACTGACTTAATCTTTAATGCATTAACTCAAGCTGCTATATACTGACTCAAGCTAGAATAGACTGACTCCAGCTGTAACTCAAACTGTAGCACACTGACTTAAACTTTAATGCATTAACTCAAGCTGCTATATACTGACTCAAACTAAAACATATTGACTCCAGCTGTAACTCAAACTGTAGTAAACTGACTTAATATTTAATGCATTAACTCAAGCTGCTATATACTGCCTCAAGCTAGAATAGACTGACTCCAGCTGTAACTCAAATTGTAGTACATTGACTTAATCTTTAATGCATTAACTGAAGCTGCTATATACTAACTCAAACTAGAATACCCTCACTCTAGCTGTAACTCAAACTGTAGCACACTGACTTAATCTTTAATGCCCTGACTCAAACTGCTATATACCAACTCAAGCTAGAATAGACTGACTCCAGCTGTAACTCGAACTGTAGTAAACCGACCTAATCTTTAATGCCCTGACTCAAGCTGCCATATACTGACTCAATCTAGAACATACTGACTCCAGCTGTAACTCAAACTGTAGTACACTGACTCAATCTTTAATGCAATAACTCAAGCTGCTATATACTGACTTAAGGTAGAACAGACTGACTCCAGCTATAACTCAAACTGTACACTGACTTAATCTTTCATGCATTAACTCAAGCTGCTCTATACTGACGCAAACTAGAATTGAATGAATTACTAAAGCTGTAACTCGAACTGTAGCAGACTAATAACATTTTTAATGCACTGATACTGCTCAAACTGTAGTAGACTAACTTAATATTTAATGCATTAACTCAAGCTGCTATATTCCAACTCAAGCTGAAATAGACTGACTCCAGCTGTAACTCAAATTGTAGTACACTGACTTAATACTTAATGCATTAGGTCAAGCTGCTAAATACCAACTCAAGCTAGAATAGACTGACTCCAGCTGTAACTCGAATTGTAGTACACTGACTTAATCTTTAATGCATTAACTTAAGCTGCTATATACTGACTAAAACTAGAATAGACTGACTCCAGCTGTAACTCAAATTGTAGTACACTGACTTAATCTTTAATGCATTAACTTAAGCTGCTATATACTGCCTCAAGCTAAAATAGACTGACTCCAGCTGTAACTCAAACTATAGTACACTGACCACTGAATTCTTTAATGCCTTCACGTAAGCTGATATACTGACTTAAGATAGAATACATTGACATCTCTTCTGTAACTCAAACTGTAGTACACTGACTTAATCTATAATGCACTGCTGCTTTATGCTGACTCAACTTCAACTAGAGCTGGTACACATCTGCAATATGCTGATAGACTAACACCACCTACAACTGAAGCTGTAATACTGATCTAATTTTTAATTCCTTTGACTAAAGATGCATTACCACTGACTCAAGTTGCACCTTAAGGTGGAACACACTTATGTAAGCTGCAGTATACTGGCTTAAGTTGGAATTGTATTGATTCAAGTTGCAAACCAAGCTTCTATATTACTAGCTTGACTGAAATACAATGACTGAAACTGGAATACATTTACCCAAGCTGAATAATACTCAAAGCTACAACACTTGAATGGAATGACTGATTAGGTCAGTGTATTGAGCTAGGATATACTAGGATACAGCATGAAGATTTTTGCAGCACCAATCATTTACTTCGTTTCAATTCAGTCTTGATTTGTTTCTTTACCTGAATCCTTTTTGTTTGAGCTACTCCACATGGTGTTCACTGGCCAGCAGTCTGCTGTTTATTTCTTAAAAATAGTAAATAAATTATCTTTAAACAAGATTAAGATGTGTGGATTTATGAACCAACAGATTTAGGGCAGTTAAACTCACAATTGACTTCTCTTCTTCATGAATTATATAGCATTTTAATTTAGGGATTTAATTGGGACTACAAGTACATTATGTAATAATAAATGTAATGACCCAGTGAAGATTTTTTTTTTATTTACCTGCATTTTGTTTCTTCAGCTCCTCAATCTGACTCTGACTGTTCTGCAGTTGACACTCTGCAGAAGCGAGCTGAACCCTCTGCTCCACCACCATGTTCCTCAGCTCTCTCAGCTCAGTCCACACATCAGGTTGGCTGGTGGTTTGGTCTGTAAGCAGCTCTCATCTTTCCACATGGCTCTGGTTCTGAATCCGGTTCAGTCTGGGCTGCACATCTTCTGGGGCAGGCTGGTCATCACCTCTCTGGAACTCAGCACAAGACAAGCTGAACAAAAGCAGCACCTCACTGACCCTCATTCTGACTTGTTTACTGTTAATAGAGTCTCTGGCTGGTTTCCTTTTATACAGTCACTTCATATATAGGCACTGTTACTGTACGTCAGCAGGGTCAGGGATAATCAGTTAACATTATTGTAAATATTTTGCATCCTTGGGGATAAAATAAAAAAACTGATCATCTGGTACATGCTTGACGTATATCATAAATTTGTTGATGTTGAGTACAGTACAGTATGTGTGTGACTTGTGCGCTCTGGATAGATGACCTAGTTAGGTGGTTCTTAACCCTGATTCTGGAGGACCTCCTGCCCTGCACATGTTAGTGTTTACACTGCTCCCAACACACCTGATTCAGCTAAGATTATTTCGATCTTTCACAGTTGAAGGTGGCAGAAACCCAATAAATTTCTGTATACAGACGTAAAGGAACAAATATCTCAGATAAAAAGCACTTTGGTAAAAGTGTGATTTACATATTGTCGCTGTCCAATGAAAAACACATCTTCATTTTTGTAGATTTTTAGTTTACTACATAATTTGAACAGACAAATTGTCACTTAAACAGTGCCAAAATTTCTGATTAACGGACGAAAATATTTTTTTTTTCAAAATGACCTGAAATAAACTCTTTTTACATTGACTTCCATTGAAAGTTTACAAGGTTTTTTTTCCCTCTCCTGTAAAGTTGCTGTTTTGGAGATAAGTTTTTTCATTGGACAGCGACAATATAATTTTTTTTTGTGTACGTAGAAGAATTGTGTCAGTGGTATAGTTCACAACAAGTCAGAGATGTATAAAGTACTAGAGTACTATCAAAAAAGTGATACAAGTATTGTTCTTTTTTCTGTAGTTATTACAGAAGGCAGTAAAAAGTTTGGCATAGGTTTTTAGTATGTATACTTTCTAAATACATTCTGTTTTTTTTCTGTGTGGCAATAATTACTGTAATGACTGTAATGGATACTTCGTGACCAACACTGCAAATATTTCCTCAAGGGTCCTTAAACCTGTTTGCTTCCTGACTTTATTTTATTGTGTCTTTATTTAAAAGGCTACAAACTGGTAAATACAGGCAACTTCATGGACCCATGTGATTAATTTTATCTCTTTAAACTAGTTAAGATCTTTCTGGTATCCTCACCACAAACAAAGAAAAAACAAAAAAACGTGTCCAATGTTTTAGACGAACATCCTTACAAGTCTGATGTATTTTGAAAAAGAGTAATAATACAATTAATTAAACCCTGCAAATTCTGGCTATATCTAAAGATAAAAAATAGGCAATTTCTACTGTAGGATGGTTATCCTGAACACACCTTTACATCCATGAATGACTACCCGAAGCTAATTTTTTTTTAATGGCCATCACTCTCCACCTACCTAAACATAATCAAAGAAATATGCGACTAGACCTTAAGCTAGTTATTTTTAGTTATTCATTTGAGTAACAATGTAGGAACCCTTGCATGGAAGGTCAGCATTTAGGAGAGAGTGAGGATTGAAGTGAAGACTCAGTGTTTACAATATTTATTTATTTATTTATTTATTTGTTATTCATTTTATGAGTACAGGTCAACAGGTGAAAGTGTTGGTTCAGGATGTAAAAGGCACTACAGACCTTTCACTACTAATGTTACACAAACTTTCAACAGAATTTTCACCAATATTGGATATGCATTACAATCCAAGCACAGGTATTTCCCCAAAATCAAACCAGAAGACATTCTGTAATATATTTATATTGCTCATTAACAGACATGCGGTATATTTCTTCTCCAGGTAGCATAACTACACCAGTCAGAGGGGTATTCCACTCCACACTAAGTGCATTTGGATATAGTGCCACATAGTGAGTGGGCGTACTATTATTTAGGAACAACCAGCAGATTTTAGCTCTGTATGATGTTGTGTAAATATAAAACTTAAAAAAAAAAACATTTACTGTATGATGATCCTGACAACTACATCACTTTCAGTGGGTCTTTGTCGTATCTGTTGTGAAGTTAAGATGGTACTCTTAATTATACCAATGACAAAATGTACAAAATCTAATAATTAGAGCATTTCAGCTGTGCTTTGTATTAATTAGTGTGATTATTTGTTTAAGCTATTTGTGCTTCTTAGAAAAACTACATAACTACAAAACTATATAATAATAATAATAATAATAATAATAATAATAATAATAATAATAATAATAATAATAATAATAATAATAATAACAGTTTTTTTCCCACGGTACTGCACATAGCCAATAGGGGGCAGTATTGCACCAACTGTGCTGCCTGTAAGTGCATACCATGAAAGAAACTGCATCAGTACTCCATTCATATTTACTATTTTTTAAAGGTAATATACTGCTTTTATACACTTTCATGTACTCTGTCAGACGCTGGAACTCTTTAAAAATATTTTATTGATGTTTTAGATATTGTATAAACTCATTTAACCTAATTTTATACTAATTTTAAGGGCATAGTTTTTTTTCCCACGGTAGTGCACATAGCCAATAGGGGTCAGTATTGCACCAACTGTGCTGCTTGTATATGCATACCATGAAAGAAACTGGATAAATACTCCATTCATATTTACTGCTTTTTAAAAGGTAATATACTGCTTTTATACACTTTTATGTGCTTTAGCAGATGCTGGAAGTCTTTAAAAACATTTTATTGATGTTTTAGATATTTATATATAATTTATCCTAATTTAGACCAGTTTTAAGGAGACATGCTGTTTTTAAATAGTCTGGCATGTAGTTACACCATTCATATTTTTAAGTAATATACTGCCTTTATACACTTTTTTGTAGCTTAGCTGATGCTGTTACTCTTTAAAAAATATTTATGTTTTAGATATTTTATAAGCTTATTTAAACTAATTGTTTAGACAAGTTTGAAGGAGAAATGCATTTTTTTGTATTCTAGCATGTGGTTACAACATTCATATTTTCAGATTTTTCTCTAATTAATATACTGTTTTATAAACATTTTTGTAGCTTAGCAGACGTTGGGACTCTTTAAAATAATTTATTGATGTTTTAGATATTTTATAAACTAATTTAACCTCATTTTAGACTAATTTTACAGAGAATGCTGTTTTTAAATAGTCTGGCGTGTACACCGTGCATATTTACTTTTTTTTTTAAATAGTATACTGCCTTTATACACTAGCAGACGCCAAAACTCTATTTTTTTAGATATTTCATAAGCTCATTTAGTTTAACATTTAGACCAGTTTTAAGGAGAAGTTCTTTTTTAAATAGCCTGGCGTGTAGTTACACCATTCATATTGTCTGCTTTTAATATACAGCTTTTATACACTTTTATGTACTTTTGCAGATGCTGGAAGTCTTTAAAAAAACATTTTATTGATGTTTTAGATATTATATAAGTTAATTTGTTCTAATTTTAGACCAGTTTTAAGGAGAAATGCTGTTTTAAATAGTCTAGCATGTAGTTACACCATATATGTTTTAAAGGAGTATACTGCTTTATACACTTTTATGTACTTTAACAGTTTCTGGAACTCTTTAAAGTATTTTATTGATGTTTTAGATATTTTAGAAGTACATTTAATCTTCTTTTTTAGACGAATTTTAAGAATAAATGCTTTTTTTGTAGTCTGGAATGTGTTTACACCATTCATATTTTTTGCCTTTTTACAGTAATGTGCTGTTTTATACACTTTTTTTGTAGCTTAGTAGATGTTGGAACTCTTTAAAAATATTTTAATGGTGTTTTAGATATTTTATAAGCTCATTTAACATCACTTTAGATTTTTTAGTTTTGAAATAGTCTGGCATGTAGTTACATAATGCATATTTACTGTTTTTTAAAAGTAATATACAGCCTTTATACACTTTTATGTTCTTTAACAGACACTGAAACTCTTTAAAATATTTTATTGATGTTTTTGATATTTTATAAGCTCATTTAATTTAACATTTTGACCATTTTTTTTTAAGTAGTATACTACTTTTATACACTTTTATGTAGCTTATCAGACATTATACACTTATTTAAGCTATTTTTTTACGAGTTTTAAAGAGAAATACTGTTTTAAATAGTCTGGTGTATATTTGCACCATTCATATTTACTGTTTTTTTTTAAGTAATTAACTACTTTTATACACTTTTATGTAGTTTGGCAGACGCTGGAACTCTTAAATATTTTTATTGATGTTTTAAATATTTTATAAACTTATTTAACCTCATTTTTAGACGATTTTGGGGGATAAATGCTGCTTTTTTAAATAGTCTGGCATGTAGTTACACCCTTCAGACACCAGATGTGCGCAAGTGAGCCACGTTAAGCCCCTCCCTTAATCCCTCCTACCGCACCGTGGCCACCTCCCGTTTCCTGCCCGAGTCCCTCCCCTCTTCTCCCCCTTCTCACGGCCCCACCCGGCCATCTGCCACTGGCCTTCATTTCCTGCTTTCCAGCTGCCTTTTTTCTTTCCTTTTTTTCCTGCGCTTAGTCAGAAAACAGGATGAAAGAGCCCCATTGAGTTTCACCCCCACCTTTTTGTCTCTCTTTCTTATTGTATTCTCTCCATTGGCAACTGGCAGCATGGTGGAGGACATAAACATGGAGCTTTTCTTTTTATTTTGGGCTTGAAACACACACACACACACAGAGACATGCTGCCTCTCTCCTTTTGTTTGGGGGGTTTAAAGTTTAAATGGATGTGCTGGAGGGGGGGGGGGGTAGTGTTACTGGAACACAGTCATTTCAGTATACAGATAAATCAAAGCAAAATAAAGACAGAAAAAAATGTTTAAATGTGTAAAATTATACAAACAACCAGCTACACAGACATAATAATAAATATGATGGTTTAAAGCATAAAATCCTATCACAGGTCATATTCAGGTTATATTTATCTGCCTGCCAAAATGCTTCATATGGATAAAACCCTGACTATAAGTGGGTTCCCAGTTTGCTCCTCATGGGCATGGGCTCTAGTTAGGCTAAATATTACAACTTTTGGTTCTCCCAACGTTTTCTGAAAGTCCTTAAAACATATAACACTTTTAAACATTTGCAATGTTGCTGCAACATCACTTGTACCAATGTTTTGGGAGTGTTACTTTTAACATTGTCTAAGAAACTTTTTAATAACATTATGAGGCAAACTTTTATTAGTTTGCACATATTCAGAACATTCCCGGAGCATTATATCTTTAATGTAACAGGCTAATGTTTCTGAAAAATGTTTATAAATGTTGCTAATAATAACAATGTTCTTATAACATTATCAGGACCTATATAGTAGTAGTAGAATTGCTTCTACACTGTTATTCTATGTAAAACCATGTGTTTTTATTTTAGCTATTCTATTCCACTGCTTAAATATTTATGTTACGTGACTATAACAGCTCTGTTTTATAAATATAACAGCTCTGACAGTTTTGTTGTGATCTGTTTCTGCTGCTTTCTGCCACCTTTTGTTGTTACATGTGAAAAGTACTGAGCCATATTGAGGCTGCTGACGCACTTCCCTCCTCACAGAGCCTGATATGTGTCGAGCTGTGAGCTGTGATTGTTCTCTCCGTGTGTTATTTAAAGTGAGACGCAGGAGTTGCCACATTTTAAACAGAAGTGATGGAACAGTAGAGTGTTTGTGGGCTGAGTGGAGCCTTAAGCAGATAAAACAGGATTTCTCCGCATGGCCTGGAGTGTAAAAGTGCAAGTCAGCCCCCACACACCCCTCCCTTCTTCGTCTTCTCCTCTTCTTTTCTTTCCAGCAGTCTCCCCCCTTTCGTTCTGGCATCCCGAGCAGCTCCACTGCTGCAGGCCTTTTATGGGAAGAAAGCAGGAGACAGAGAGAGAGAGAAGAGGAGTGATAGTGTTACATATTAACAGTGTAGCTGGTAGCTGTTATCAGGCTGGAATGCTGTAGAACACTACTAGTCGTGTTTTTGGAAAGTTACTGTTTGGCTGGAGCTGACATGTGATTCACAGTAATTGGATTTGGCCATGGCCTTGTGTTTGTGTGTGTGTGTCTGTTTGTGCAATAAGCCTTTTCTTGGAAATGTATGAGGTATTCAAAAATCACATGGTTTCAATGAGTGTCTATGTAATTACATCTAAACTCTGTCTGTATGTCTGTCTCTTTCTGTCTGTCTATCTATCTATCTATCTATCTATCTGGATTGCTGGTCATTTGGATAAAAAACAAATGTATTTTAACATACATGTAAATTATTCATATTTGTTTAAACACAAATCAAGACATGTCTATACAATGTTTTTGTTTTCACATACATAATAGTCCTACATGGGACAAAGAGCAGTAAAACAAATGAAACAACAGAAGAATAGCAATCATTAAATGATATTTGTGTGATAAATAGATTAAATATATTAAGAACAATATTAAACAAATATAATAAGATAAAAATGGGATTTATTTATTTTATTACTTTATTTTATCACATGCAGTGTTGCTACATCTGAAGCAGAAAAGTTGTTTTCCTGACATCATCCTTCCCTGTCCCCCCAACCACTCTGTGGCCAGTAGGAGGGGATGTTGAGCTGTGAATGAAGCGTGGGATCTCTGGATAAATTCGCAGCCATCTTAAGCCTGGTTCTCTCCTCCCTGCCACCAGCCTCCATTTTAACATCATCTGCTCAAACTCTCTGTTTATTTCCCTCTGTTTCATTCAACCCCTGCTTATTTCATTATCTGAGCACTGATTTATAGAACACATGGAACTGAAGCATCTCTCTATGTGTGTTTATATATATGTGTGTGTGTGTGTGTGTGTGTGTGTGTGTGTGTGTGTGTGTGTGTGTGTGTGTGTGTGGCAGGATGTTTCCTGCAGTGTGTCATGCTTACTCACGCTCACTCACACACAGACACACTGACACACATTTGGCCCAGATAGGAAGGTTGGGGTGGTGTTGGGGGGTCATGGTCTCTTAAAGGAAAAGGCATGTGAGTGTTTTTTTTTTTTTTTTGTGAAGATTAGTGAAATCCCCATCTGTCCCTGTTTCACTGTTTGTGTGTGTGTGTGTGTGTGTGTGTGTGTGTGTGTGTGTGTGTGTGTGTGTGTGTGTGATTGTGTGTGTGTGTGTGTGTGTGTGTGTTTATATGAAACCAAACATATTTCATTGTTTTTAGTTTTATGTAAATTTATGTAAAGTTTTTAATGTCTCACATAGTTTCTTTTTAAAAAATGTAGTTAAACCAACTCCCAAAGTTCTTAAAAGACTATGAATGCCACATCAAACAGGATTAAGATGATACTGTAGGCATGAAAAAGTGTAAAATGAACCAAACTTTTTTGTTGCATTTTTGTGCAAAAGTATTATTCATTTATATATGTCTGAGGGGATGTGTTTTTTAATACAGGCATCACAAGTTTACTGGAAAGTCTGTAAACTTTATACTAGTGCTGGTTGCTTTTTGCCATTTTAGTAATTGAAAAGTGGTCTTAATTTAGTCTATATGTGGTATTAAAAAGTCTTAAAATGTCTTCCATTTTATTTCCCTATACCTACAGACCCCATGATGCAGTGTAGCTAATGTACAAGATACTTTGGAACTACTTCCACATCCACAAAGAAGTTTAGGTTCCTAAGTAATTTTCTGTGCTTGATAATGATTCATTAATGAAGATATCTGTTTTTTTTTTCATATGTACTTAAACTTAAAAAGCTTCCTTGCTTCTCCTGGATATATGAGGTTGATATTGCACATTATATAATTATGGTATAATACAGGTTTTTAATAAAATGTAATACACTATGTTTAAATGTTTCTATAGTTGTACAACACAGCGACTCTCTCTCTCTTACAAACACACACACACACAATCACACATACACACAAACAGGCACACATTCTCATACATTCAGAAACACTGAGTCACGTGGTTGAATGAGCACTGAAGCCTTTAGGCTCTGACCTTGTTTTAAAGACTAGTGGCTGTCACACAGAAAGATTACACACACACACACACACACACAGTGGGGGACACAAGCTAGTTACAGTTTCCTCTCTGTGTTAGGAGTCACAACTGACTCCAAAAGTAGCAGAGTCCTCCTACATTCCAGTGGTCTTTCTGGGTTTGTGTGTGTGTGCATGTGTGT
Source organism: Astyanax mexicanus (assembly GCF_023375975.1). Lineage (NCBI taxonomy): Eukaryota > Metazoa > Chordata > Actinopteri > Characiformes > Acestrorhamphidae > Astyanax > Astyanax mexicanus. The sequence goes on along the minus strand of NC_064427.1, from coordinate 9,192,582 downwards.
GTGTGTGGGAGAGAGTGTGTGTGAATTTATGCAGGCTTTTTAGGAGTACCCAGCTGCTTCTTTGACCCTTTAAAGGTCAGGACTATTCCAGAAGCATCTGCCAGTGTGTGTGGCTATGTATGTCTGTGTATGTGTGGCACAAGGGTCTGAAACGTGTAAAGCAGACATTTCTTAAGACAACACTGAACAAAGTGTTTATGTGGTGTATCTACTTTAACTAGACTTGTTATTATAAATACCATGCCTATTTACTGGACTTTTATGGACTTTATGAAGAAGGTGTTGAACTACCAACTGCCATCTCTATCAATTGGCACAAAAGGGTTAGACTACAAAAAATCCTTTTGAGGACTTAAGATCACTGACTTCCAGTATATATCTTTAATATTCTCATCTGTAAATCACTCTATATGTATACTTTGTTTTGGTAGGATTGTTTGGTGTCAAATTTGGATTTTCATCATAATATACAGTAGTTGTTGGTGGAGGTATAAGGGGTAATATTATGCGTTAAAATCATTCTCTGATTATCATGGCTGTATTCAACTATTGCCTTAATTAAAACCATTTTTTTGGATGGAGTCCTCATATCAATAAATTCACCTCAGACCTATCTACCCACCTCTGTTCAGGATTATAAAATATGGAAATACTTCCAGTACCCCCAGCTCTTTTTTCGCCTGTCATGCAAATAAAATTTTTGCTTATGGTAAACAGCAGCTGGTGGCCTGGGGTCATTTCCATGACAATATGCAAATTGTCTTTGGCAGCTGTTTTATAGCTATTCTGCCAAGTGCTGAGTCAGTGCTACTGATTTCAGTCCAAATGACCAAGTTCTAAAGCTACTGTAGACCCTCTCTATGTTGTGAAACACATGGATATGGGATTAAATCCTCTCTTATTTTGGGCCAGCTGTGAAACTTCATAGAAATGTCTTTGCATTTGACCGTATATAGTTTGCAAATATGGAAAAATATTTAATTAATTTAAAAATGACATAATGAAGAAAGAAGTAATATAATAGGGCAGAGGGTACTTGATGAGGAGCAAAACAGATGCAGAAACTAGAAACTTTAGGAATATTCCTAAAGACAAGGAAGCATCAGCATTGGAACACACTACTGGTAAACTGTCTCTAATATTTTTGAGGGACAACAGCACAATCCCATTAGTTGCTACCCATGTAAAAAAAACAACGCTTCCTGGGGCTACCCAATGTGTGGGTTCTTGGGCTCCTCAAAACACCTGGTAGTCAAATGTCCCATTGGCTTGGTCAATGATACATTGCAATACTTTAACTTTGGTTCATTTTCCTTTAAGTTTCATTAATTATTGCATTAAAAAAACTATTTTGTCTGGAAGATTCATAGAATAAACTGGCAAAGCTGTTTTTTTTTTTTTTGCTTATGTTGTATCACACCAGATACAACTTACATCAGGATCTTACTTGACTAAATCTTTTAGATATAAGACATTATGTTTCTTTCTCACTTCTGTCTTTGCAGTTACATTTGGGTGACAGCTGGGGGCACTCTGACATCACAGTCCAACCTAGTGTCCCAGAGGTGTGTGTGTGTGTGCGTGTGTGTGGGGGAGTGAGAGAGCGTGTGAAAAAGAGAGAGGGGGAGAGTGTGGTGAAATGCCTTGTGCCATGAATGGCCCTGAGGTAATCTGATCACCCTTTAGAAAGTCTCCAAACTCGCTGTTCAGGGAGGGATACATTTCACTAGCTGTATCTGAAGTTCAATGATAAGAGCAAGATTTCCCCTCTTTTCCCTCCTCTTCTTCGTCTTTCCCCTCTTCCTCCTGTGTGTGATCGCTGGCTGCAGAGTGTGAGGAAATAAAAATGGCCTGAAAGTAAGTCGTGCTGTATTCGCTAGAGAAAACACCAAAGCTGCTTATCAGAGCAGGCCACAGTTCTGATCCAGTGTTGTGGATACTCAGCCTTTATGCCCAGATGGGAGCTGGGAGAAATGTGTTAGTTGTTGGGCTTCATGTTGAGATTTTCAGCTTCAGTTTATGGGTTTTCATCCAGCTGCTCACAAGGCAGAAATTATTATACCGAGCCCTCAGGCTCAAAACTCTGGAGAGATGCTTGAATGATGTGGTCAGTTAGTCAAGACTGCTCTAAAGCTTGGAGTTTTAGTTTTCTTTAGTTTTAGAATTGAGTTTCAAAAACAATGTAGCAAGTAATGTGAATTTACACACATAGAATTGTTTCTAACTTTATAATAAGAAACCCAGGATAATCCTATTTTAGGGTTAGCGCTAACAGAACCTGTTAACAGTTCTGAATGGAAAACTTACCTTGGTCCACTAGAATCCCTTATACACAATTAGCTTAGTGTAGCTACTGAATTAGCGCCACTTAGTTCAATATAAAACTTTTCCATCCATTTCAACTCCAAACTTTTAATTAAAGGTTTTAATCCCAAGTCATCTTGTGTTTAAGGGGATGTTTGTTTTGCAGGGTGATCTCCTCGGTTGGTTAGAGTCCCTTATAGAGGGTTAGCTTAGCTGGGTTACAGAGGGTTATGTTAGCTGGGTTGCTAAGCTAAGGAACTACCTATATAGCAAGCCATTTTAAGACAAAGCTGATATACTAGCTAGGTAGTTCTGTCAATTTGTGTTGCCTCATCAGTAAGCTCAGATTCTATAATACATCAGAGAAAAACAGAAGTATCATATTATCATAAAACAATAAATGAAAACATGTAAATGTTGGATAAGTAAATACACAGATACATTATATAACACAGTTTAAGTCATATTTCACCATGGACCGTTGTCAAGGCCAAAAATTCAGTCCCAAATATGACAAAAAAAAACAACAAAAAAGGCGATACTAATGGATCAAGAAGAGAACTTTTAATGAGAGCAGGAAAGGAAACGAGAAATTGAAATGTGATGGGAAATATTCAAGGACAGTAGAGTGTAAGCCTGTAATCCTATTGTTGTGGTGGGACCATGATGTCAAACTGGGAGTATGAAGAGAAGCTAGAGGAGAAACTTCAGAAGAGTCAGACTCAGAGGAGACACACACACAGAGAGCCACTGTAGTATGGTAAATTATTGTTTGCACTGACATTAAGAAGGTGAGAAGGTTGGACATGGTACAGTTTCTTTGCTATTTCTTTCAATTTAAGTGTGATAAAATACCCATACTTTCACTAGAGTACAGTTTCCAATATATCCATTGAGTTAGAATGTCATAAAGCACATGTTCTTTTGCTATAGTACAGTGTCTGCTTATTTAATTGAGTTAGATTGTGATGGGCTGTCCACATTTTCATTATACACTTTTCACTTTTTTACTTGCGTCATTATACAGCATCCATACTTTCACTTTAGCACAGTTTCCAATATTTTCATTGAGTTAGAATGGCATTAAGAAGTCTGTGGTACAATACTTGTAACTGTACTATAGTAGTTACCACAGTTTTTTTACTGAGGTAGATTGTAATGCAGTACACATAATTTCACTTTAGTACAGTTTATGCTTATTTATTTGAGATAGACTGTAATACATTATACAGTCTATGCTCTAGCTGTACCATTTTTACCCTGGCAGGCAAAGCTATTCAGTGCATTTTTAAACAAATCCATTTCAAGGTCCTTTGCACATGGTGTAAAATGACACACACACACATTTTTCTGTCGAAGCTGTACACTCCACTCTCTTGTGCACATCTGTTCCCAATCACAGTCTGAGCCCAAAGTTTATACGGCTCCTTACCATGACTCATTGCCCACATTCCTAAGTCCTAAGTGTGTGTGTGTGACTGTGTGTGTGTAAGAGAGTCATATGGGGAGGGGAGGGGGGTCATATTTCAGGATTTTTCTCTTCACGTACATATCCATCCCCCTACATTCATACAGCCACCCACAAACATAATTATAACAGTTGTAGGCTATAAGTAGTTTATGTGTAGTAATTGCAGTGTCCGGTTACAGAAGGAAATCCTGGAGTGGTCTGGCTTTCCTCCTGATGTGTTAACGTTGTTTTTTCCTATTTCTCAAGCTTCCTTGTTTCTCCACAGCTGGGGCAGGAAACCAAGACAATGAGTTTCACAGTGTGTGTTCATAGCATTTGTGCTTTTATTAACATGTAATGGAACTGATCTGAGTCATTATCAAAATATTGTGCCTTTTAGCCTTTTTTTATTATTATTATTATTATTATTATTATTATTATTATTATTATTATTATTATTTTGGCTATGTATCTTATGTATGAGACTTTAGACTACACAGAAATCACATATTCCCAGCATAATCCCTTGTTATTATTATATACAGCTCTGGAAAAAAATATCACAAAAAAATTTATTTGATTTTACCAAATTAAAAACCTCTGGAATATAATCAAGAGGAAGATGGATGATCACAGACATTAAACTTGTTGAACTGCTTAAATGTTTGCACCAGGAGTAAAGGCATAAAGTTATCCAAAAGCAGTGTGTAAGACTGGTGGAGGAGAACATGACAAGATGCATGAAAACTGTGAGTAAAAATCAGGGTTATTTCACCAAATATGGATTTCTAAACTGTTAAAAGTTTGTGAATATGAACTTGTTTTCTTTGAATTATGTGAGGTCTGAAAGCTCTGCATCTTTTTGTTCTTTCAGCCATTTTCCATTTTCTCCAAATAAATGCTGTAAATGACAATACTTTTATTTGGAATTTGGGAGAAATGTTGTCTGTAGTTTATAGAATAAAACAACAATGTTAATTTTGCTCAAAAATAAACCTATAAATAGCAAAATCAGAGAAACTGATTCAGAAACTGAGATGAACTCTGATTTTTTTCCAGAGCTGTATGTCATGACAAGCTGCATGATAGGGTGGACAATTTTAGGGAAATTTGCATTTAAAGAAAAGAAGGTTGAGCTGGAGTTGAAAACATGTTTATGAACTTTTATTGTTTATTGTGTTTATTGTGACCTAAACCTGTTCTGTTTCAAAGATGCATTTTAATTTTTAAGTATATTTTAAATACTGTGATGTTTTACCACATTAGGGGGGACAGCTTAAGCTTTACCTCTCATTACTATAGAGTCAATTTGAGAAATATTAAGTGAAATTAATATTATTAATTGTTGAACATACAGTATGTGTTCAGACACTTGAAAATAAAACACTGGAAAGATTATATCACTGATTACCTAAAAGTTACCTTTTTAAAGGGGCAGGGTTATCGCAAAATGCTATTGTGGGCGGGGAATACTTGGACGCATTTAAATATTTTTAATCGCTTTTTTATATAAAAATAGCTAAATGAATAATTAAAATGGCAAATTTATTATATTTTATCAGAACTTATACAAAATATACAATTAAAAAGGCTTTCAACTTTGTAATTCTAATTTACAGTACGTTTGGGACAGTAAGTTTTGGACACAACTCTTCTCATTCAATGTTTTTTCTTTCCTTTTTTATGATTTTTTTTTTACATTGTAAACTTTATATTAAAGATATTAAAGGTATACAGAAACACGGATAAAAAAATTATAACTATTTTGTAAACAAAATGTGTTTAACAAACAATAATATAACTCCAGCTCATCCCGAATCACCATCTCAGTTAATCAGATTTAGTTTATTACATAAATCCATATGTGTTCATTAAATGTGTTCATGCCTGTAATAGTATTCTACATTGTAGAAAATAAATAAAATAAAGGAATAAAAAATAACATTGAATGAGAATGTGTGTCCAAACTGTTGGGTTATGTTATATTGATAATGACCCATGTTTTGCATCTTAAGGAGCTCACATCTTTCATTTGTCTCCCTCTGAGGTTCAGAAAGAAATTATTTTTCCCCCACTGAGCATCAGTTCAGTCCTCCTGCCTGCAGAGTTCAGTGTTGCTGAGTTGAAGCATCATGCTTCTCTGTGTGTTAGTAGGTCAGGCTGCAGTGGTGGGCTCGGCCTGGAGGAGTCAGTGTTGTGGATATAGATTTCTGCAGTGTTCCAGTGGGGGTGGTGATGTGGCCACAGGAGGATCTCCATGCTTTAGCTTTCAGCCAGATGGTGCTACTGCTGCTGCAGAATCCCTGATCCCTGATACAACCAGCCCTCTTTAACCCCTTCTGTTCCATTGTCTGTACATATCCATCACATTTAGCAGTAGGTGTCGTACAGTAATGTAACCCTCATTTCTATATGTGGTTTACTTGTGGCTCAAGTACAAAGACATGATCAAGTGCGGAAACATCTACCTTGTAATCATACAGTGGCCATATTATCAGAAACACTTTTACTGCATTATATGGAAAAAGCTGGGTCAGTGTCACTGCTAGTTTGAAGATGGGTCCACGTGCTAAAACATCTGGATATATCAAGACATCAAGAGATAACAGCTCTATGGGGCTGATTTGACCTCTAATGAAAACTGGAATTAATGGGGTGGTTTCCGATAAAGTGGCCACAGTTACAGTATTAATAGATCCATAAGTCCATATTGACTTGGATGCCTAAATATGTTTTGAATATAAATTGCATGCATGATTAAACTTTGTATACAAATACTATAAAGTAAATCAATATGGATTATCTCTATTTACATGCACATCTAGAAAATATCAATTTATATTTCATTGCATTCATAATTTGCAATAGGGGAAAGGGGGGTTCTGATAAAGTGGCCACAGTTAATTAAAGTGGCCAATAGTGAATTAAAGAATACAAGTCTGCCTGGACTTCGCTATATATATATTTTTTAACTTTAAGCCTTTAATATCCCACTTAACACAACAAAGTAGAGAAAATTGAAAATGGATTCTGAATACTGAATTTAAATTGAACGTATAATTAAACTTTTTATTGGAAAAGTATTATAAAGTAAATCAACAGTGATTATGTCTATTTATAAAAATATATAGGTAGTATCATGTTTTATTCAATTGCATTCCGAAGCTGCAATAGAGACGTTACTGATTAATTTGCCACACTGACATTATTAATAGATACAAGCCAATGTGCTTTAATATAATTCTTAGCCATTTTAAGCCTATTGTTATTGTTCTTAGCAAAAAAAAAAAAAAAAGATTATAGATGATACCCATAAAGAAACTTACTATTGGATATTTATTAAATATAAGTTGCATGTATGATTAAACTAAGTATTGGAAAAATATTATAAAGTTAATTAATATAAATTATATCTATTTTTATACACAAAGGAGGAGACTCCAGTGGAAGGGGTTCTATTAAAGTGGCCACAGTTATAGTATTAATGGTTTTTGATATGCTTTAATATCCTACTTAATACAACAAATTAGACAATATTTAGAAAAAACGTGAACATTTGAATTCTGACTATTGAATATACTGTACATTGCATGTATGATTAATCTTTATAAAACATAAAAGGTTTTAAAGTGGGATTTAATTAGATTTTTTTTTTTTACAAACTATCTACGGATCAAGAGTTCAAATTAAGGACAAACTCAAATGTAACCCCTAAAGCTTTTTTAAAAGATTTTTTTACTGTGTTAGGAGTACATTTCCGGTTTTGTGCTTCCAAATTAAGTTTATAAATAGCATAAATCCCAGGTTTGATAAAGGCCAATACATAATTAGTTGCAAAAAAAAAGTATTGCTCTACCTAATATGTGCAGAATATATTAGAATAAAATGTAGAATTTAGGCATGAGTACACTTTAGATTTAATAACATTAAATAATAGCGATAATGTGTATTTTTAAGCATTAATATAGAGTCTCATGGTTCTCTATTCTATTGGATAGTTACTGAAGCAAAGCTGAATGCTGAATCTCTGTACTCTGACCACAGGGTGGTATATGTGAGCTAAAGCTTAGTTCAGTACCAATGACTTCATCTGGTAGAGACCATCTTGTGAATCTGAAAGGGAGGGGCTCAGTAAAAGTGTGTCATTGGAGAAATGGTGTCAGAGAGTGGGCGAGCGACTGGCAGAGTGATGGAGAGTGATGGACAGAACATTAGATTAATATTTGTCTGAAGAAGATCTAGTAGAATATGTACTTTGGTTATTCTCCATTTGGAGTGAGAAACCAAACCATATTACAGATGCTGCAGGGCTTTAAATGATGCTTAAAATATTATTCACAGCTCCTTAAGGGGCATACCCCCTTAAGGAGCTGTGAATAATATTTTAAGCACATTCATATAGTTGATCTAAACAAATTGCTCACAATTACCTTTTTAAATCATGTTTTATAGCTGCTTTTTGTATGGAAAATGGCACATTGGAACTAACCACACTGTAAACCCAGACGTTGTTTGAACTCAAATAAATTAAGTCTGTTTTACATAAAATTTGAGATTTCTAAACAACACTCAACTATTTTGAGTTAGTTGAACATTGGTGGGAACATATACTGTACTATTCAAACTGAGATCTTTGAGTTGAATCAACTTATAATAACTGAGTTTAGTCTGTTGCCATTAACAGCTTTTTTTCCATTGGCTTCTGTCAGAATCTATTTGCATACTGGGTGTGTCCAACAGTTTCTGACTAACACTCACCTTCAGTGTGTAGTGGTTCACCCGGGGCTACCTTAGCTAAACGTTTAGATCACATACTATGATTAAATACTTGGTCTCTGTGTTGTAGGCTGTAAGAACAAGCATCATTTACTGAGCTGCTATAGTAACTCTGTGTTCTCGCTGTGCTCTCAGTACTTTTAATTCTTTACTGTTTTCTTTCATCTAGTTTTCTTTGAGTATTTAAAAAAAATAGTTGAACGAAACCAGAAAGAAGACTAAATACAAGTTCAGGAAAATATAAATTTTAAATATATATGTATATGTATTTGTTAAGTTCACTGTACTTAAAAATTATATTACATGAACTTAAAATTTATTAGGAAATCAGTTACAACAAAAGTTTTGAGTTTAGTCAACTTATCGGGTTTTACAGTGCACTTTCAAACTTTAGAGTAAAGAATATTTTTTAAAAGATTAAACTTATGAAACTACATAAAAAGCTCTGTGTTTACTGAAGGCTGATTGGCTGAAAAGAAAAACAAAGTGAAGACTTTGGAGTGGCCTACTCAAAGTCATGATCTGAATCCTATTGATATGCTGTGGAATGACATTGAGGTTTTAATTCTCGAAAAACAACAACATTGTGGCAGAATTCCTACAATTTTGTAAAGAAGAGTGGAGACACATTTTTCACACCACTGTAGAAAAGTGTGAAGGTGTGGTTATCTCTTAATCACATCCTTCACACCAGTAATATATATTGTGACACCAGTAACTATTCGGCATGATCAGAGCACTTGAAAACTATATAAAACATTCAGCAAAGTGTCAATGAAAAAACCCTGTTCCATATGTAATTTGCATGAATTTATTAAATATATTTAAAAAAACATATCCATACTCATTCCCAATCCAAATGGAGAATGATCCAGTTCATCTTAGCTGCTGTTTAATCCTCCATAAAGAAACATGTTAGATGCTTAACACTGTGGGGCAGTTTCTCAGATAGGGATTAAGCCCAGTCCTGGACTGTATTTTTCTGTCAGTGAAGAATCTCTATCCAGAATGCTGGGAAACTGAAATATTGATTTAGTCCTGAATTTAAAGACAATGACAACTTACTTTTATCATAAACTCAGAATTTAGAGTTAGGTGACATCAGACCATTAAGATTACACAACCAAAACAGCTCATCAAATCCAAATAAAACAACCCATTCTAAAAACAGCACAACGGCATTAGGAGGTGCTTCAGCTGTACTCATCAGCAAATGGACAGAATGATGGACTTAAGGTATAAAGCAAACATCAGGCCGGTCACATAATCACTATAATGCCTGATTACTTGCTCTTAGAAAGCTGCAGAGTGGAGCCAACCATGGGCCATAGGCAAGCAAATGTAAATACGGCATTTACAAAACAGCAGGAGATGTGTGTGAATTTAGAGTTATTGCAATCCAGCACTTAATTTTTTTATTTGGGTTTAACATTCTGCTCTGGTTTGATCTTACATGTACATGTTTAGTCATCCTGTTTTGTAAATGACAAAATGAGCATATTGTGAGTGTGTTGTACAGTCATCAATCTTGTACAGGTGCATCTAAAAATAATTAGAATATCATAGAAAAGTTACATTATTTCAGTAAGTCAGTTCAAAATGTGAAACTCATACAGTATATTATATAAAGGTATTACACACAGAGTGATCTTTTTTACGTTTATTTATTTTATGGTTGATAATTATGGCTTACAGCTAATGAAAACCCAAAAATCAGTATCTAAATTTGAATACTATATAAGACCAATTGGTACTTTTGGCAGTGTGGGCAGTGTGCCAAGCCCTGCTGGAAAATGAAATTCACATCTCCATAAAAGTTGTTCTCAGCAGAGGGAAGCAAGAAGTGCTGTAAGATTTTCTTGGAAAACACTGCACTGACTTTAGACTTAGATATAAATAGATATAAAAAAAACAGTGGATCAACACCAGCAGATGACATGTCTCTCCAAACCATCACTGATTGTGGAAACTTCACACTAGACCTCAAGCAGTTTGAACTGTGTGTCTCTCCACTCTTCCTCCAGACTCTGTTCTTTTGATTTCCAAATGAAATGCAAAATTTACTGATGATCAGTGATGTTTTTTTCATTACATTAGAAACACAGAGAGAGCAGTTGCGGAGTCTTATAACATTATTGGAACAGAGACATCACCTCAAATCAGATTTTAGAGGTCTGTTAACTCACTGTCCTGCCACACAGACATTTACTCACTGCTGTTGTCCATTTTCCTTTCCCCTCACAGTCTTTCTGATTAGCCTGTTCGGATATGTACTGCATTTCGTTTTTCAGTATCACATATTGAATGAACTAAATCGGATATAAAGATGTTTATGCCATTTACACTGCAACATAAATTACACATCGGTGTCACATATAATGAAAAAAGATTGTATTTGAGCAACATTTAACACTAACACTGCTGAGTGTTAGTGTAAGTATGGGACAAACAAGCACAAGCATCTAGACTAGTCAGTTCAGCTATGAACACAAAGTGCACAGAACAACACACACAGGGTTTATGAGTTTATATCCTGCTCAGGATCCTTTACTTTACTTCATTTTACTCTGCTACCATTGTCCGCCTCTTTTTTATTGGCTTCTGTCACTTCTATTTGCATAATGAGTGTAACTCCATTCCCTGTAACTACTATCAGTTTGGAGTCATTTACCCAGGCTATCTTAGATAAAATTTAGATCATATACTATGTTTAAGTAGCATAATATATGAAGTTAACTAGAATTTTCTTTCTCCATCTAATTTTCAAATCTTTGTTTGAGTTACATTAAATTAAAAAGAGGACTAAATAAAAATAAATTGTATTTACCTGACTATTAAAAATTTTTTAGTAGAATTACTGTGCAAAGCAATTGATTTAACAAAAGAAAACTTAAAATAAAATAACTTAAAATTAGGCACAATATCTAAGTGTTGAGTGTCAGGCAGGACTGATTTGCAAACGCGAATGCGTAAACACAGCTTTATTCAAAAAAGGGGCAATACAAAGAGTGGTCAGAGCAAGCAGGGTCAATGCCAAAAAACAGGAGCCAACAGGGAATGACATTCCATTAACGAGGGACAGGCCAGGGTCAAAAACACAGGCAAACAGCGACATAGAGCAGGCAAAAGGCAGGGTGGAGGTACACAGAAAAATAGGCTTAAACAAGGAAAAAAAAAAAAAAAAAAAAACAGAGCAATGAAAAAAAAAAAAAGCATTGTAATGCAGGATGAACCAAAACAATAACCAGCAGTGAGAGAATGAACTGAAGGGGTATATATATACAGGGGGAAACAGGTGAGGCTAATTACACAGATTACTTCCTGGTGCATAGTCATGTGATCATGTGAGCAAGTGTAGTCCATGTGTGGTACGTTCTGGGTACTGTAGTCCGGTGACTGAAGAGTGCAGGAAGAGCTGAGTGCGAGAGAGACAGGCGCACTTTCAGCGCCAGGCGTGACAATAAGTTTTTAGATTTAACTCAAAAAAAAAAAAAAACATTAATTAACTATTTTAATTTTAAGGTATCAGGTTGTATCAAACTATTCGATTTCACTTATCCAGGTTTACAGTGTGCCTGATCATTCTGATTTGGACTGTTTTTGATGTGTATTCTGTTTAATACTCAGGATGGACAGATGATTTGCTCTCTGCCGCAGTGTGAGAGGAGGAACTCTCTTTTTCTCTTTTTCTGGGAGCAATGTGAGAGAGGCAGTTGTGTCAGCATGTTCAACACCGACATCACTCAACGTGATTACACACACCCACACACACACAGGCCCAACACAACCCTGCTGTAGATTAAAGAGATTTCAGAAAGAGCTACAGCATTCATTACATTCTTGCAAGAAGAGAACATAAAAAAATATTAAATTGGTTTAAGGGAACAGAGAGAGAGAGAAAGAGAGACAGAGTGAAAGAAAACGAAGGACAGAGATTTGACCTCAGGGATTGGACCTCAGGATTATTTTTTTATTTCTTTCTGGGATGAAAAAAAAAAAAAAACTCAACCTTAATACGCCATGCTAGCTTCATTATTTGTGAACCTTTAATACTAAATACACTTTAAACATTATTAAAAAAAGATGGCGTGTTTTATTTCTATAGTCAGCCTGGTTCCATATATAATAGTAAGTGTTCAAAAGTTCAAAAGATAAATATTTTATTTACAGTGAAGGTCAGAGGTTTAATACGTAGGAACATGTTTTCTAGGTTGAGTGCAGCTCTCGAAAACCCTGGCCTTTTTGCAGTAGTGACCATATGAGACATAAATACTCCAGTGCCAAGGTCATCTGTGCAGGCAGCCGAGACTGGGCCATCTGTGGACTTTTGGTTACTAAGCTTCAGCTTTAAAGCATTGCTCTGGAATAAACTATAATGCACACATTTTATCCAGCCAGTATGTCTTGTGTTGCTTATTTAGTTTTACTCTAAAACTATGAGGAATGTTAGCATGGTGCTAAATAACAAAGATGTTCACAAGTCCAATCATAAGATTTTAGGTTCAAGTCCATGTCGTCTTCCTAGCCAGTGTAACATATTTTAAACATATGAAGCATAAACATGCTATCCAATTTAGGGTATTTACTTTCGGAGCATTGCTGTGAAGCCCTAATGACATTTAGCAACAAGACCGTTAGTAATGTTAATGCTGGGGACTATCATAGCACGCCTCACAGTGAATATGTTCTCACATGTACCAAATTTTGTCCTTGTCTCTTCCTGGTGTTATGTGACTCATTTGAGTTACAAAGTTCCAAGTGTGAATGGAGAGCAGGGCTAATATATATTGGATTTTGTGTACACTACTCTTATACTAATCACAGAATATTCAGCATGGCACCTCATGGCAAAGAACTCTCTGAGGATGTAATAAAAAAAAATATTGTGCACCACAAAGAAATAAAAAGATTGATAACGCCCTGAAACTGAGTTACAGCACAGTGGCCAAGGTCATACAGAAGGGTCAACCAAATAAGTGAGTCCACATATTCAGCATCATATCAGAAAAAATGACAAAAGTGCTGCCTGCATTGCTGCAGAGGTTAAAGACATGGGAGGTCAGTCTGTGAGTGCTCAGACCATCTTAGAAGGAAGCTTCTTCTGAAGCTGATGCACAAGAAAGCCTGTAAAAAGTTTGCAGAAGACAAGCAGTTTGAGAGCATTGGGTTACTAGAACCATGTTCTGTGATTTGACGAGATCTAGCCCTAGTGAGAAGTACCAAGACAACTGTCTTTTGCCTACAGTCAAGCATGATGGCATGGAGGTGGTAGCATCATGGTCTAGGGTTGTGGAGGTGCTGCCAGTACTATGGAGTGTGGTTTACTGAGGGAAACATGCATTTCAACATGTACTGTGACAGTCTAAAGCAGAGCATGATGCCCTCCCTTTAGAAACTGGGCAGCATGGCAGTTTTCCAACCCAATAACTATCCCAAACACACCTCTGAAAAGATGAAAGTAAAGGAGATAAATTGGACAAGTATGTCTCCAAACCTAAACCCATTGGAGTACCTGTGGGGCATCCTCAAGCATAAGATGTAGCAGCACAAGGTTCTGTGTGGAGTGTACTCACGTGTGTTGCCAGCTGTTTAGACACTATTGGTTGTGTGTTGAGTTATTTCCATGGAAAAGTAAATCTATACTGTTTTACATGTCTATAGTGTTGTTCCATTAAAATATATAATAAAATATTTGCAGAAATTTGAAGGATGTACACAATTTTGGGAGATACTGTAGGTATGTAGTGCTTTTTGACTGCATACTGTTTTATATACAGTATGTACTACAGGGGCTAGACAGGCTGTGTGTGCATTTGTAGCTAAATACATTTTTTAGATGAGGTGTCCACACACTTTTGGACATATAAGGCCCTATTTTAGGGATCTATAGCGTACCAGTCAATTAGGGTGTATTGGTGTGTCTTTGGTATTGTAAGGATGCAAAATGAATCATGGGTGTTTTGGGCGTAACATGAAATAAACCCAATCAGTGTGTCACTTGCCATTCCCTTTAAGAAGCAGGTGCGCACTGACTTTGGCACATTTGTATCTTAACATTGCGACACTTTTAAGCATCTCAGCAGGGGATACTGACCTGCCCGTTCACACTGTGGGGTGTACATGTGCTGGGTGCACCTATAAGCATGGCCTCTGACAATTGACTGTTGTCTAGGTTCATTTCAGTCAGTGGCGCACCTGTGTTTTCCACCACCAAAATAGAAACACGCCAGAAATTTATCTGAACACAACTAATTTCCAGACCATCACACCCATCAGTGTATATTTATTTCTAAACTTCGGCTCTACACTAACGTTGGGTATACACTGTATGACAAGATTTAGAACCCTTTTTTTTAGATTTTACAACATACAATCACATTAAATAAAAAAGGTACCATGGAAGACCCTATAAAAAAAGCAGGAAAAAAGGAAAATCAGGTCATCCTTAAATGGAAAATCAGGTCCACCCATTCCTGGGACATGTGAGCGCCTGATTTAAACACAAACACTAACATACATTAGGTAAATTACACCCATAAAATATGTTACTCTCTGTCACTAGCGTAAAATGAAAATCACTCGAACGCACATCTCTTGAAAAAAAAACATAGATGGGAGGAGGGAATCAACCATAACATTAATGACACCATCGCTCTGAAGCTCCCCAAAGTCCCATGCAACTCAGACAGCAGCAACACAATGAAAATAACATGAAACAATTGTGTGGGTGAAAATCACCCAGCATTCTAGGGTTAAGCAAGAATATGATTTATGTCAAATTTAGGGATACTAAAAAACACTTGTTAGATTGTGTGTGTTTGGAAGAGGAGGGATAATAGACACATTTGGATCAACAGACTGCTCTATAGTACGGTTAATGTATTCCACACTGCAGCAGCCTCCCCGACACACGTCATCACTTTCACAAAAGAGAGTCCCCCCTCTCGCCCTCTGTCTCTTTCTCTTCCTCTCTTTTTCACTGCCCCTCTTTCTTTCTTCTGTCTGTGTTTCCCCATCATTCCTGCCGCCTGCCAGTTCTTTGTGCTGGTGAACAAAGCCAGAGTGTTTGGCACACGCTAAAAAACACACGCACACTGCTCTGATGGTGGATGTGGCTGAAATGTTAGTTTTCATCTATATTTTGGAGAAAAACACACCTAATTACATGACATGGAAAATGAATGGGTTGACTGTAATGTGCTTAATGTTATCCCTGTATTTTTGCTTAAAAATACATTAACAATACTGTATATAAAAACCACTTATTTAAGAATGAGTGCGGGATCTCATGTCCTAAACAGAAGGGAAGAATTGTATTACTGTATATTGTATTGTATCATATTGTATCATACTGCGATATTTAGTTTTGTAATACTGTATTAATTTTTAAAATCACTGTATTCATCTTTAATTATTAGTTTACATGTAAAAAAGTGGTTAATTTTGTAATTTTGTATTGTTTTTTTTTAAACCCTGCCCACTAGTTGAAAGTGCTTTAGTCTTTTGTTAGATCCCAATGTTTTTATTGCATAAAAAGTAGACTCTTTCACTCAAAAAAAAAAATATATATATATAAACAAATATTTATATTATTTATAAATTATTATTATATAATATAATAATGCACAGTCCCAATAAAAAGATATGAAAATCAGTATGTGTGCATGTGTGTGTGTTCTTAAGGGGTAAATGGGGTGAGTGGTTGTATCCCAGCATTCCAAAGCTCTTCTAAACAATGGGCCCATCTGCAGCCTCACACCACTGATCAGCTTCCAGAATATAAATATCTGTCAGCAGCTGAGGACCAGCTTTTCAAAAAAACACACATTTAAACACAGTCCAGTCTTTAATACATGTTCTGATGTTATGAACACCAGCCAATTTGATCTGATCTGCATAGTCCTAATGTGGCTTCAATCTACTGACAACAGGACGGTTGATAAAATTCACTTCACAGATTGCTGAGCTTTTGGACATATCGGCCCAATCCCATTTATAATTTGTACCCTAACCCTTGTCTTCAAGTGTAACCCTTCCCCTTTAGAACAGAGATACAAGAAAAAGGGGCAAAATCTTCCCTCTAAGAATTGAGAAAAGCCTTCAAGAATCTGTAAGGCTGATGTGATGAAAGCAGTGAAGTGCTAAAGTTTAGCAACCTAGCTGCTGGTTAAATATTTAACTTTATAGCATTGTTAGTCTTTAAAAAGGGAGTAGGTGATGCGGAAATTATTTAATATTGTCCATCCCTTAATTCCTCTGTGATGGGAAGCTAAAATTAGCTTTTATTAGTATTCACTTTATTAATTTTTTCTGATTCATCTTAAATGCTAAATCCTTTGCTGTCTTTGCACCATTTAAGGTGGAACAGGAAATGTACCTAGCTAGCTAGCTACTGAGACAAACTACTAGTGTTTTTTTCTGCTTGTTATAAAGAGAATAGCCAAGAATTAAAAAATGACACATTAATCTTTGGCAATTTAGTGGTTTTCATACATTTTAACAGGGAAAATACTTACATGTGTGGGTTTCTTTGGTCGCATGTGCCGCCATCTTGCCAGTGATTGTCATATCCTTCTGTTTTGAGTGTACCTCTGAAAAATCTTAGTTTAAAGAACCATAGCCCTACCCCTCCAGCCTAACAAGAATCGGGCATTCTAACCCTAGAGCCAAGGGGTGAAATAAAATTAGGCCATAATGTATCTTAATCCATAGTTACAGGTCATTACATCAGAAACTCCTACCATATCGTTTTGTATCATATAGTGTATTGTAGTCGCAATATACATTCACCTTCCACAAAATATTTGGGCCCTGGAGGAAGTTTCAGATTGCAATGCTGTTCAGAAGAAAGATAAATGTTACTAGGAGTAATAAGGATTGAAATGTAGACTGATAATGGCAATATTTATTGAGCTACACATACAAAAGTAGTGTTTTAGAAGAATAAAGGCAGTTATTGCAGTAAAGAGGGAAACCTCCTGACTAATATCAGAAATTATATGTCTAAATATTTTGTATATATGGTTCTACACTGGTATTACACAATTTAGTTTTTTATAAAGAAAAAGAAAAAAAAGCTGATTTGTTTTTAATGCTATTTAATTGCATATTTCTTTCTTTCCTTTTTTTTTTGTAAATTATCACATGACATCTTCACATGCCCTACATTCTTTCCCTGTCTTGCTGCAGTGCAGAGCGCTGAAAAGTTTCAGTCTCAGAAACATGAGGATTGGCTCACTTTATACTGGGTCATTGGTGCAGAATTCAATTAACTTTCTTTTTCTTTTTTCCCTGCTGCTGTTTTGCCTCAGCATCCCTCGGAGGAATGGAGTGATAATGGAGCTTTCAGTCTGCCAGAGACTATTATGGGAGCACAGCTGCAGTTATTTTAATGCCATTTCATTTCACCTCTTCATTTTATGCTGCCTTATTTATGCTCTTTCGACTCAGTTTAGAGGAACGTTAACAGGTTCAGGGTAGTTCTGTCTATGTACACAGAGTATGTAGTGGGACATGTACTGTGTATAGTGGCTGTCAAACAAACAAAAAAAAACGTTTCATGTGTCACATAAAATGGAAAAGAAAAACTCTTAACCTTCAGTGACAGCCAATAAAAAAAGTAATTTGGAGCACTTCTATTGGTTCATTAATGCAATGTAAAAAAAAAACTGCCTGATTTAACATTTGGCAAAAAGTAAAAAGAAAAATGATAAAAAAAATACATATGACATATTTTTATATGACAGTGATAAGTATTTAATAATAAATAAATCATAGCTGGCAGGGCAAAACTATTAAGTATCATTTTCCTTTTTCTTATTGGGACAGATTAATGAAAAAGATTTACCTGTGTAGGTAGCATCTAATTTGCCCGTGTCAAAAATATATAAGCCTTAAGTAGTATTTATAAAATTACTTATACAAGCATGCTAAACTGCTAACTATGAAATCATGACAGTAATATGAGTTTTCTGAATGGTTATTCAATTTTTTTAAATCAACTGATTTGTTCTTACCATTGGTATTTCTCAAGGTGCAGGGCTAGCAATAATGTTATTTACATTTAACTTGTGCTAAATAGCAAAACATGAACAAGCTAGTTGATACTTAACTGTGATAGAAACACAAAACTAAATTTTTGATTAAAGTAATTCTGCAAGCAGCAGGTACAGATCCCTCTTACAGACAAAGTCTGCAGACTTTTACTGTTGCTGGTATATGGCCATCGAAAATGAAATGGAGCAACGTGATTTTGTTATCTTTGTTTGGAGAAAGTGTAAGAATTTTTTAAAAGAACTTTCTTTTTTCTGTAACCATAGTGCTTAGTCTCTTATGCATGGTGCTTGTAAAACCAGCAGACCAAAATGGAAGATCTTCAACTAACCTAGTGGGAGAGGCTATGGTGGGGGTTGACAGGGGTGGTTTTATGCAAATGACCTTATTCTGATGTCAGAATAAGGGAGCCATCCAAAAGGAAGCATATGAAGCATAGAAGCATATGATTCCTGACACCAAACTCTTTCAACTGATGCACAGAAAACTGATGGATTATTTTATTTCTTTATTTGTGTTGTATTTATTGGGGCTGTTGAGGCCCAATTGGAATTACAAAAGCATGCAAAAAAGTGAGTTTTCATTATATGTCCCCTTTAAGAGTGTAATGGTCACTCCTGCAGTCCTTTGCCCTGCATGTTGCTTTAGATCTGGACGAGTGCTGTGTGGCAACAGATGGACCATTAGCAAGGACTGGGCTGGGTTTACAGCACATTGAACACGCGCACGCGCGCGCACACGCACACACACACACACACACACACACACTGAGCTGTGGCTAAATATAGCTACTGCACTTAAGAGGACATGGCATAGTGTGCTGTTTTCAGGTCTGCTGTTTTCTATATGCTGCTGTTGCAGTGCTGTGTGAACACGTGCATAATATCATTATACCCTCAGTTCACTGGTCCGCTGATCATTGTGTCCGGTGACGAAACTGTAATGCCCAAGGGTAACAGTAGTGGGCAGCACTTAACCTCATTGCTTCTCTTCCCCTTCTTCTTTTTTTTCCCCATTCTCTCTTCTCTCATATTATTTGTTTACCTCTGTCTTCTGTTTTTCTCATTTCTTCTGTTTTTCCCATACCTCCCTCTCTCCTTTCTTATGTTTATCTGTCTTCTTTCATTTCTTCTCCTCTTGTTTGCTCTTCACATTTTTCCTGCCCTCTATTCTGTCCTTTTTGTTTTTTCTTCCAAACTTTCTTTTTCTCGTCTCTTCTCTTTTTCCTCTCTCTTTTTCCCTTCTTCTTTTCTTTCCCATTCTCTTTTCTCTCATTTTATTTGTTTACCTCTGCTTTTTTGTTTCTTCTCTTGTTTTCTCTTAACATTTTTTCTGCCCTCTCTTCTCTCCTTTTTGTACTTCTCTTCTCTTCTCTTCTTTCCCCTTTCTTTTTTTCTTCCCAATCTTCTTACATTTTATTTGTTTACCTTTGTCTTCTCTTCTCTTGGCTGTTCCCTTTGTTTTCTCTTGTTTCTTCTCGTTTCTTTCTCTTTTATTCATTACCTCTCTCTTCTCTTTTCTCACTAACATTTGCAAGCTAGTTACTGGCCTCATCCAAAAGGTACTCAGCTTTTGACTCTTCAAGTTGGTCATGGTTCATGTGCTTGCATGGATTTGTAGGTACTTAGGGAGGACTATTTAAAATTCAGTCATTGCTGTTGAAGAGCTGTGTGATACTGGCAGTTTTGTATTTTAAAAAAAGCAACAAAAAAAAAATCTTTTGGGGAGTTGGTTGGTTTTATTTCAAAATATATTACAATTGTGACCGTTGTGCCTATTCGCTGGATTGATTTTAATGTTAATGGTAATAACCTGCCTTTTGTGTCTGCAGAATATAGTTGTTTAAATATAATACAAACATTTCGTAATAATACATACATAACTGAATGCTGAAACATTATTACAAATATGAAGGAAATTTAACACTCACTTTAAAATTATGTTTGATACATTTTCCATTTTCTTAAAGTTGCCTGGATAATTTGAATAAGACTTTGCATGATTAAACAACACATTTTTTTTACATTCATTTTTTTCTTTATTGTTTGAAGATGTTTTAAAAAGTATTTTAACTATGTTCATTTAGATTTTTTGTAAAGATATCAAACATTTTAAATGTGTCCAAAATTCTCTATTTTTAACTTGGAATAACCCTATCCCTTTAAGAAAATAACCTATTGGCATCTGTGACATCACAATCCTTATACTGTTTTATTTTAAAAGTAGATTGAAGACACACATTATTCTAATAATATCCCTATTACATTTTTCTTAAACCAATAATTTCCATGTTTTATACATGATGCTTCAATAGTATAGCTCATGCACCATTTAAGACATACTCTTTCATACATCTTTCTACAGCTCTTGCGTCTGTGTCTGTTGTTGTGTGGCGCATAGATGGGTGTGTCGTCATTATTCCACATAAAATCCAGTAAACCAGATTAATTAAAGCCCCTCTCACCCACACAGCACCACACAGACAAACAGACAGATGGCTGTCATTATAAACACCCTGTTCTGCTCGGAAGCTCTAATAGGTTTCTACAGTCAATTCAACATTATCCTCCTGCTTATATATTCTCTCTCTCTCTCTCTCTCTCTCTCTCGCACACACACCACACCCCCACACAGGCATGGAGAGGGTTAAGGACATCAGCCCCACCCATTCAGAATCTCCCTGTGACCTAAATAATCCAGCATGGCCACCATGCAGCTATATGTATATAAAAACTGCATCCCACCCCTCCCCTCTTGCTCCAGTTCTCCATGCTATTCCTTCCACATCCTTCTCTACTAAACAAAATTGACTTGAATTAAATATGCACATCATTACCACATGAATCAAGCAATCAACAATCAATGCTATTAAGACAGACGCAATAATGTCGCAGCACGTCGAAGGCCAATCAATGCCCCAGTATAGACGCTGATTGTCCTTGTGTATGGCTTGCCTTCGACAGCAGCAATGCCCCGGATATGAGGATGGGAGTGGCGCTAGCTGACTGCAGTCTGTACATGTGTTTTGGCAGAGTGATGGCTGTGTGTCACTGTGTGTTTCTCTGCAGGGATCAGCTGTTGTCTAATCCCGCAGCGCTGAGCTCAGAACAGATCAGAGCCGCTCAGTCTTTGTCTCTGCAGCACACGCAGGAGGGGGGTCAAGCAGATATGTGTTGGTTTAGAGAAACACCCATTTAACATGCATTTCACACATTTGTTCTCGTTCATTCGTTTAGCTTTAGTTACAACATTCACGTTTTGTATTCTGTGTTCTTGTAGTCTTAGGGGCACACCGAAATGCAATGTGTTCACAAAAACGCATACACTTACATGTAGTACAGTACAGGCCAAAGTTTGGACACACCTTCTCTTTTTCAATGCGTTTTCTTTATTTTTTATGACTATTTTACATTGTAGATTCTCACTGAAGGCATCAAAACTATAAATGAACACATGTGAAGTTTTATGTACGTAACAAAAAAAGGTGAAATAACTGAAAACATGTTTTATATTCTAGTTTCTTTAAAATAGCCACCCTTTGCTCTGATTACTGCTTTGTACACTCTTTGCATTCTCTCAATGAGCTTCAAGAGGTGGTCACCTGAAATGGTTTTCCAACAGTCTTGAAGAAAGGAGTTCCCAGAGGTGTTTATTAGCACTTGTTGGCTCTTTGCCTTCCTCACTCTGTGGTCCAGCTCACCCCAAACCATCTCGACTGGGTTTAGGTCCGGTGACTGGTCACCGGAGGCCAGGTCATTTTTTGTTAAGTACATAAAACTCCTGTGTGTTCATCCATAGTTTTGATGCCTTCAGTGAGAATCAACAATGTAAATAAAGTCATGAAAATAAAGAAAACGCATTGAATGAGAAGGTGTGTTTGAGAGCATCAGTTGTGTTGTGAAGATGTAGAGTTAAACTAAGTAAATAAAAAACTTTACAAAATGAAAGTCAATTAATTAGAAAAAAATCTCAAAGTATCCTTAAGTGCAGTGTCAAAGACCATTAAATATGTTATGATGAAATAATGAAATGGCTCTCATTAGGATCACCTCAGGCAAGGAAGACCAAGAGTTACCTAATGTTGGCCAAGCCTAAGCTTCAAACAGAGTTCAAAAGAGTTCAAACATTTTATGCAACCCCATTTTCAAAAATACTTAAACACTGTATACAGTGTGAATTAATGTAAAAAAAAAACATAATGCAATGATTCTGTAGATATGGTACTGTCCCAACTGTTTTAGGATGTGTTTTTTTATTTTATCTTAAATAAAATATGGGTCTAGGAAAATGCAAATCACTGCATTCTGTACATTTTTCATAGTGTCCCAACTTACTTTTTCTTACTTAATTTTTTTCTGTATGCTGTAGAGCTCTCTACTGATGTTTTCTATTGATGTTCATTTATGCTGCCCTGACAAAAAAAAAACAACAACAACAACAAAACAGTGAATGCTGGTTTGAGGACAGATAAAATTAAAACATGTATATACTGATGGTGAAACTGAAAGTGGTGAGTCTTTTCTTTCACATTTTTCAACACTACTCATCAAAATCTCATAACATTTGTAGACATACAACCCCAAAAAACTTCCAAGATTTGCACTTTTGAACAATCAAAATATTTTGCAGCTATTTTATGATTCAGAGCACAACACCTGTAAACTGGTTGCACTGGATTTGCCATCAACTTAAAGAAGAATTGAGAAAACAGTGTTGCTACAGCTACATTCATTCTACCTTTTTGTTTGCCATGGTTTAGACTTGTTAATCTTAGGTTGCTATGATTTAGGTTAGAGTGTAGGATTTTAAGAAATTTAAGTTTAGGTTGAGGTGTAGGCTCATGTAATGGAAAAGCTTTAATAATGGCTTTATAATCAGCTCCAGATTCTTTAAGATAAAAGTGCAGTTCCTCTAATAAGATCAACGATGGCAGTTCACCAACAGCCATGGTCTCTGTATCTTTTAATTATCTCTGATAATTAAAGTGAGGTGAGGGTGCTCTCTAACTGTGAGTCACATTTTAAAGTAGCACTAGTAGAGCTCACATTTAGCTTTGAAAGTTCTGATTAATAATAAAAAAGTATACTTCAGATCTTTTTTTTTAACCAAAAAATATATTATATAAAGCTACAGGAAGGACTAAAAGTAAAGAAAGTATGAATGTGTCGGCTTGACCTTAAACTGATGAGCCCTGTGTTGTTCCCACAGCAACCCCAAGATGAAAAAAAAGGGAGGGGGATACTGGATGGTGCAGGCCTCAGGTGTCAGAGCCGTGTGATCTCATTTAAAAGTGTCTCAGTGTAGAATCAGGTCAATCAGATAACACACACCACACTGACTCCCAGAGCACAGGCACAAGTGATTGAAACCTAGATACACAGATGCCACAACCTCTGGACTTCATTTGGTGTCCTTATCGTCCAGTAATTGTTATCCAAGACTACATTACAGCAGTCACATGTGTGCATCATCTCTGTGTCAGTTAAAATACATTACCTTACATTTGTTGTTTTGCTTTCATGTGAAACTAATGTTCACATTTGAAATAAATACATTTAACAGATGCAAATAATCCAAAATTTTCGGGTTATGTAAGCATTGTAAAGACTCTGGCTTTTTTGGAGGTCAAAACCTCCTCAGTGTTCATATGCTGGCAAGACAGGCAAATCCAACCCTCAAATTACTCAAAATATTTACCTGTAGCAGTAAATGAGCATCCTGATTTTATTTCATTCAAAACTTGTTTGGTGCATTATGTGTTGCAGTTGTTTGATTTAAACATGTATGTTTTTTTTTTTGCTCATTCTCTGCTTTGTTATGTTTTAGTGTATTTTAATGTGATACTTATTTGTAAATGTATTATATCTGTGCTGTGTATGAAGGAGGACATTAGAAGCCTTCAGAAGAGCTACCAGCATTCTTTGACGCTGCTCTTCTTCTTGGTTTGGGGTTTTAGGGGGGTTTATGTCATTTGAAAGGTTAAGGTTTTACACAGTATTTACAACGTGTTAATTTAACTTAACATTTTTGGGAGTTGTTGTAAATCTTTGGAGTTTATTCGGAGGTAAAAACACAAAAACCAAGATTTCATATACAGTAAGATTCCATATGTTGTTGAAGTAGCTCTAAAATATCAACTTGTGTGGTAAAGTACAAGAAGAGGAAGAGTTAATTTAACAATTTTACTTTGCTTGTACAGTACCAGTCAAAAGTTTGGACACACCTTAAATTAAGTGATTTTTCATTATTTTAAAATTGATTATTTGGAAAGTGGATTAATACTAATAAGTGATAAGTAATTAATACTAATTAATAAGTAATTTAACTATGAAGAAAAACTTATGGAATTATTTAGCAAAAAAAAAATGTATAAGATAAAGTTACCTGGAATGGCTTTCAGTTAACAGCTGTGCTTAACTTGTCAAGAGTTAATTGCTTGAATTTCTTGCCTCTTAATGTGTTTGAGAGCATTAGTAAAGTTGTGAAGAGGTAGAGTTGGTATACAGTGAATAGCTTGTAGCTGATGAAACTGGCTCTCATCAGGATCAACCCAGGAAAGGAGGACCAGGAGTTACCTCTGTTACACAGGAGGTTACAATTTTTAGGTAAACAGCACCCCAGCTAAGAGCCACCTTATCGAGTATTTTTTTTTTTTAACACTTTCAAGTTTAGTACATGATCCTTTATGAGTTCATAATCTTGATGACTTCAGTATTCATTTACAATGAAGTAAAAAACAGAAAAAAGAAAAACACTGAATAAGAAGGTGTGCCTTAACTTTAGAGTGGTACTGTACATAATTTCCACACTAAAAAACACCAAAAAACCTATTACATCATCTTGCATTTGTGTATAAATAGTTTAAATAGTCATAATTACATCATATTAAAGCATCTAAAGTGACTAATTCTTTAAGATACATGCTGTAGTAAATAAATACTGTAAATGCAGTATAAATACAGAAATCAGTGAACTATCAAATGAGCAGAATCTGTCTTTAGACCTTTTAATTCTGCCTCATTGATTTTGAAGCTCTCTGCTTGGCTGAAGATTTCGTGCCGGCCGTTGGGATGACAGACAGTGTCTCTTTTCTTTCAGCCACTCCTTAAGAAACAAAATGGTGCTTCATTACTTGCCTGGGGTCAGAGCCAGATTGGACAGTCTTCTCATCCCCCCTTTTCCTCCTGAAACAACCCCCCCCACTCCACCTCTCCTCATTCTCCACCCTTACCAGCCAGCCATAGCATCAACAGCATTCAGCCTGAGGGCACAGACAGCCAATCAGCTTTTGGAGCTGCATGCCTGTGAGAGCTGATTGGTGGACGTGTGTGGGAGTCTCCAGGTAGAACAAGTCACCCTGGAGAGAAAAACAACCTCAGTGCCATTATTATCCCCCTTATCGAACTAAGCACTGCAGCAAATGCAATACATCACCATGACCCCGGGCTGAAATCAGCTCTACTTATAGCCACAGTGTGATTTGTGAGACCACCCCCACCTCCCAACCCCACACCTGCCTCAACCTCACCATCTCCAGCACAATTACACTGTTTGATTTGTTGTGGTATGCACAGTAAGGCTCATTCTTTTCGCAGCAATGGCATTCTTTTAAGCAGGTCTTTCTAGTGGCAGAGTAATACAAATAGCTTCAAATGTACCTGTCTGTATTTTGTCATTGTCATACTATTATATATATTATAAAATTATAGAACATTGCATATAGCTAACACTAATTTAACCAATATTGATGAGGTGCAAAAATATATAATACACAGAATACAAACATTCAAATACAACACACTTATGAAACTGAATAGAAACACAATGATAACAGTATACATTAATATAATAAAAGTGCTTAAAATAATGTTTTTAGAAAAATCCATTTAACTAAATACATAATAAATATATGCTTTGGTTATTAATGGCATCAATTATGTACTCTCATACTTAAGTGGTAGCACTTAACAATATTGATAACAAATAACAGTAATAAACATTATTAAATGGTTAAGTAACATTTCAACTAATTTAACTAATTAACTAATTATGAATTAACACTTGCTCAGACATTATTAAACATTGCTAAATTGTAATGCTCAAAAATGCTGTAAATAATATTGAATTGAGAGATTAGTTAAAAACTGAGATGCGTTTCCCAATAACAAATACTCTTAGCAATTTATAAAAAAGATTTAAAAACGACACAACTTTAAGATCGCCAAATTTAGGTGTATATCTTATGTTTGTTGCATTTTAGCTCTGGAAATAAAATGAGAGACCACTCAAAAATTATGAGTTTCTTTGATTTTATCAAATTAAAAACCTCTGGAATATAATCAAGAGGAAGACGGAAGATCACAAGCCATCAAACCAAGCTGAACTGCTTGAATTTTTGCACCAGTAGTGAACATGCCAAGATATATATAGACATTTAGAGAATTTATTTGCAAAAAATAAGAAATGGCTGAAACAACAAAAAAGATGCAGAGCTTTCAGACCTTAAATAATGCAAATAAAACAAGTTTATATTTATAAAGTTTTAAAAGTTCAGAAATCAAAATTTGGTGGAATAACCCTGGTTTTAAATCACAGTTTTCATGCATCTTGGCATCATGTTCTCCTCCACCAGTCTTACACACTGCTTTCAGATAACTTTATGCCACTCCTGTTTATATATATATATACATATACATATATAAAAAATAAATATATTTATTTATTTATTTATTTATTTTTTTATATATAAAACCTTGTGAAAATAAATACTAAGAATTTATATATTTTAAAAACTGGTCATACAATATATCTCTGCTATCATGTTTGTTCCAGTTTATGCTGTTGTTGTTGTTGCTGTTTTATTTGGTTGATGCTTTTAGTCTATGGCTGTATTTGGTAAATAAGAAAAGTGATTTTGAGCTGTTTCTGTGGTGAATAGTAGCAGTGTTAATGCACTGAACTGCTGGTTCCAAGTGTTTATCCAACTATTTTTCTTTTAATCTACATTTTTAAATTGCCCCCAAATCCAGATAAATCTTTTAATCTAAAAATATTGTTTATGTATTGATTATGTATTCAATTCTTGAAGGGTTGTCCCATTTCTTAAAGGAGCATTTTATGCTGAAAAACATAGGAAGTAGGTGTACACATGAGACACAGGATTGACTTTGATCTTTGTGTTTTTGTGTTTACAAAAAAACTCTATTTCTGAGATATTCTGAGGTCATCTTCCAAGCAGTGCTGCACAGTAGAACAGTGCAACACCCTCTAGGTGATTGGTGAATCATTTTTGTAGTAGATTAAAAGCATACCTGCATTTTACAACCTGTTACAATTCTATGACATCAACATTGCAAAGCTGAATGTCAGAATCACAGTAGTACAAAACAATTCATTGTGTAAATTTGACAGTCAATCTGATATATTGTATTCAAAATATTTTATAACTAGAAAACCTAGAACACCTTCAATTAGCTGTTCTACTGCACTCTCTAGGCTGGTCCTGTTTGGTCTCTCTGTGAGGTCTCTATTCCTGTGAAATGAGTCACACTTATTAGCCTTTATGAGACCAATCTCTTACGTCCAGTTCTGATTTAATGCCTGTATGTAAAACACACAAGTGTGGAATCACACGGCCATGCCCATTTACTGCAGAGCCTGGAGAGGAGAAGCCGGTCTTCTGCGCTGTCACTCATATGTCAAGCTGTCACAACTCAATTACGAAGGAAGAGAATCCCACAAAGTGACCGCCTTCATCACTGCATGCACAGTATGTTACAGACGGTTATGGAGGGTTTCACCTCATTCTGTTTTTGGATTGAACTATTTAAAGATCTTTTTATTACTATGAGGACCCTTAATCTGCTGAGAATCAAATGAATTAGACACAATCATTGTTAAACAATAAATAATCACACTTCTATTATGTAATTCAGTTGATATGGAGACACATTGCCTAATCCTAATCTGTGTATGAATACCACACTTAGCATTGAGAAGAGAGAGAAGAGCACATCATTGTCTGAGGATGTGAGAACCAAAAAACTCTCAAGGCTGCAAGTTGATCTTAATATGTCTGTGTTTACATTGTGCAAGATAGAACAGAACAGAAAAAATGATAGAAGATTGCAACAGGGTAGCTCAAATACTGGTCTAGTGCCTTATTTAATTAAAAATAAAAATCTAAACTGTAGACTGTAGTCAGATTGTCCATCACCATCTAAATGAAATGGGAGACCAAAGACTTGAAGCCATATTACCTTGGAGCCATATTGGTCAATCATGGTAGAGTATGGTTTTGCTACTTCTGGCACTGGAGGCCTCGACTGTTTAATTGGCATTTTAAAATTTGAAGAATGCCAAATAATTATAATAATTATATAGGTATGATGATGTAGGGCCCAGTGTAAGAAAGCTGGGTCTCATCAAGAGTCTTGGGTCTTTCAACAAGACAATGACCCAAACCATATTTCAAAAAGCACCCAGACATGATTCATGACCAAGCACTAGCACTAGTTTTTAATTGGCCAGCAACTAATCCAGATCTAACAGCGGTTTTAAATGGAACATTGAAGTCTGAGAGAATGGGACAAGTTGGCAAAAGAAAATTCAAACACATCTCCAGCAGACATCTATTAGAAAATCTGTCATATTTTTCAATTGTCGTTTCTAAATTATGTTCTACCAAATATTATGTTGTAATTGCCAATTTTGTTTGGAAGGATAGCAGTTCGGACTTTGTTCTGAGAGAATTGAAACATTTTCTGAAAGATGTATATGGTTGCCAATATGTTCTGGCCTTTGGGCTGTATCGGGGTGTGGGGGTGAAGGGGGAGGGGCGAGTGTGTATATGTAGGGCAATGCTCATGCCAGTGATCAGGACTGATGTTATTGATGTGACTGCTGGGCAGGTCAGTGTGTCAATTATGTCTGAATGTATGTTTGTAGAATGTAGACTTGTGTGCACATTAAAGAGGCAGAAAAAGAGTTTTGGTTAATGGTTCTTTAACAGCATTTTGGTATTGAATACTCTTTTTTCATTTATTGTAACTGTGCTACATATAAGGGTTATCTGTTAGATTTTGGAGCACTGTTGTGAAAATTTTAGTGAGTGCTAGTGAGCTCAGGATATTTGATGACATACATACTGTATATAGTCCATAAACTCATCATCAAAAATACTTACACCCAGAAGTGTTGGATTGCAAAGCAGTGGAATGTGGAAGGACAATAAAGGTTGCAGAAACAACACATTATTTTAAATATATCTATAGAAAGTATTAAGGGCAGTAGTACAAAGTCTGCTTTTGTCTCTTTAATTCCTCATCATAACTGGGGCAGAATGTCATCCCACTATCCAGTGAGCAAATAACAAACAGCAGGACGTTTCCCTGCTGACCACAGAGTGATTATCTGCTGAATTGCTGAACTCTTCATCCTCTTATAGCCTTGTCAACACCCCCCCACCCCCCACCCCCCCACCCCACACACACACACACACACACACACAAACACAGCTGTTTGACCCCAGAGAACACTACAATGACCCTGCAGTGAAGATGTTGGTCATGGATTGTACAATTTTTTCCAGTCACCTGCTAGCCGCTAATCACAATTCAATCACAATTCAATCACAAATCTATTGTTAGCATTAACATTATTATAAATATTTGTCTTGCATTATTATAAAGATTTTATATTATGAAGCATTTTGTATTCTATTCTGTTCTATTCTATACTATTTCTTCTTTCTATCATTTTAATCAATTCATTTATTCTATTATATTCTATTCAAAATTATTCTGTTCTTTGCAGATTTATTCTATACTATTCTATTCTGTTCTATTATATTCTATTATTCATTTCTTTTATTATTTCAATTATTTCAGGTTTATTCTATTCTATTATTCTATTCTTTTTTCTATTATTTCATTCAATTCCATTTTTTCTATTATATTCTATTCTGCTCTATTTTATTCTATTTCTTAGGTAGTTTATGCAGTTTCATTCTATTCTATGATCTCATTCTACTATATTCTATTCTGCTCTCTTTTATTCTATTATTCTATTCTTTTTTCTATTATTTCATTCAATTCCATTTTTTCTATTCTATTCTGCTCTATTTTATTCTATTTCTTGGTAATTTATGCTCTTGCATTCTATTCTATGTTCTCATTCTATTCTATTCTATTCTGCTTTATTTGATTCTATTTTTGCTATTCTACTCTGTTATCATATATTAGTATTTTCTCTTATTCTTGTTCTGCATGGAAATAATGACTATAAATGTGTTATGCTTTGTGTATTGGCTGATTCTGTGTGTTTGTATGGAGCTCTTGGTTGTGACTGTTGTGTTAATGCAAACCCCGTCCTCCATCGCATTATCCTACAAACTGCCGTCATCTCCTCTGTCTGTTGCCATAGTTACCTGGCTCCTTCTTCGTGGCTCCTCTCTCAGCTGGCCTCTGTAACATGCGTCCTGGTGTGGGGTATGTGCGTGCGAGTGAGTGTGTGTGTGTCTGTGTGTGTGTGAGAAAGTATATGTACGTCTGCATGTATGTGTGTGTGTGTGTGTGTGTGTCCATATATGAATATTATATGAATAATTGTTAATGCAGCCTGTGTTGGAGTGTGTGTGAAGTGTATGTTAATGCATAGAACAAAGGAGACAAAAGAACTAAAGAGAACTGATGGGATGGGAAAAGGGGAAGAGAAGAGAGAGAGAAAAGAGGGAATGAGAAGGAAAAATGAGAAAGAAGGATGAATAGTAAGCGCCTTATGGTGCGGTGCTGCACTGCGGTGGTGCGAATGTGCTGTTGCTGGGACGGCGGAAAGGGAAAAGGAGGACAGGGAGATGGAGTGAGACAAAGAGAGGGAGGGTGAAAGAGAAACAGAGAGAGAAAGAAAGAAAGAAAGAGCGATATAAATTTGTTATATGCAGGAACATACAGATTGCTTTGATTTAAAACATCCCTCTTAATCCGTCACACACACACACACACAAACACCCATCTGACCCACATAAGATGGGTGCGGCTGGTGTACAGGTGTGTTCTCTTCTGTTCAGTCATGTATATGTGTGTGTGTGTGAGTGTTTTTGTGTGTGGGTGTGTGTGTGTGCGTGTGTGTGTGTGTGTGTGGGTGTGTATGCTTTTGCCCCCGAGCAGAGATCCACAGCTTTTTTCAAATGAAAGCGCACCGGCATTCGCGTGATGCTGAGGGATGCGGGGTTGCCATGGCGACGTCTGAAGAAGAATGGGGTTTGGAGGATGGTGGGGATGGGAGGGGAGGGGATGGGAGGGGAGGGGAGGCGAGGGGGGAGACATGTTCTATGAACTGTGGCTGTGTGGAACAACCAGAGCCCATAAATATTAGACAGCAGTGCAGCTTGACTGAACGGAGATGGACCTATAAATATAGACAGGCTTTAGAAACATCACAGGCTGAGATTCTGCAGAGACGCTTGGCAGGAGAAAACAGGGGCCAGTGTAAAAAAAAACAAAAAAAAAAAACAAAGCTTTGTCTCTGCTCTATACAAGATGTGTCATTTCCACATGAATAACATATATTAGATTAACAGAGTGGCTCCAGTGTGTTTCTGTCTAACGTATCAGTTCTGTAGCACATAGAACATTGCTATGGAAAAATGGAGAAAGAGTTCAAAACAGTGTTGAATAGATGTATATTTTAAAGTGATATTATAAGAATACTGTGCTTTTTGCCCCTCAAAATTTAAATCATATTTATCAGATGTCAGACTCCACAGAAATGATATTCTCCCCAGTTTATTTACTCACAAATCCATTCAACCTGGATATAACATCTTTTGATGTTGGTGGCCAGCTAGGTTTATTTGTGGTAGAGTTACAAACTTTTGTTTGAATTGCTTATGGTGACGTTGAGTTCAGATCAGTTCAAAGATGCATTTAGATTTTCTAAAATTATTTGAATGACCATAATATTTTACCATGACAGGATGGACAGCTTAAAGGAGAACTCCCGTGTAAAATTGACTTTTGGTGTAGTAAAATATGATAAAAAGTACTTACCATTGATGAATAGCACACCTTCGTTCTCCCACAGCGTTCCGAGATCCAGACATTTTAACATTTTGTATAAACATCCTTCAGACTGAGTCATATGGGGCATAATGTGCCCTGATAAATCACTTTTCCCACCGTTATCCAGACTTAAAGTAGCTCCACATCTCCTTGCTAGAATCTGGAGAGCCCTAACATCTAAAAAGAGGCATTAATAACTTAAAAAGTGCACAAGAAGCTTATTAAAAACCACAGTTTACATTGCATAATGCTAGCTTCAGCTCTGTGCGCTGCCATCACTGTACTGATAAAGACAGACATATATACATAGACTTTGCATAATGTAGCAGCCGGCGCCAGGAGGCAGGCTATGTGGAATCTATGTGTATATATATGTATATGTATGTCTGTCATTATCAGTTCAGTATTGGTGTTGCGCTTGGAGCTAAAGCTAGCATTATAGGATGTAAACAGTGTTTTTTATTAGGCTTCTTGTGCACTTTTTAAGGTATTAATGCCTCGTGTTAGATGTCAGTGCTCTCCAGATTCTAGCAAGGAGAGGTAGGTGTGATGGTAGGTTGGACAAGGAAAAACTGGACATGTTTAAATAGCTGTTGGACATGTTAAAAAAAAAAGAAATTAAAATTGTGATGTTTTTAAGGCCCACTTTCAAACACTGACACTTTCTAAATGTGCCTAAAATGATCAAGTAATTTGTTTTAACATTTTATATTAGCAAATAATCACTCACTGGCAATGTGGAATGATATTCACCTGATTTCATCAATCCCACTTTCAACAGTTCAACAGATTTGTTTGTCTTTGTGTTTAAATGGTTTGGATGGTTTATGGTCGTGACCTATTCAAAGTGAATTCATTCTAAAGGAGGCTATTGCTGTGAGGCTATAGCTATGCTTTTTTAACATTCCAATTGGCTTTTACCATTATTTAGAGCATGCGTAGCTAACAAGCTAGATCTTTGGCTAATGTCGTACCTTGAAACCTCACAACCACCAAGTGTGCACAATTCACCAGAGCCTGTATATCTACAAATTGTACACATACAGAGGGTGCTGCTTTAAACATGACCAACAAAAGGTGAAGAAATAAATGTGGGAAAGATGAATGCATAAGAAATGAGTAAATCCAAAGCTCTATTTTCTTTCAGCGCAGGATTCAGGTGGGTGGATGTGGAGAGAAATGTGACGCACTGCTCGGTGTCTTCGATAAGTGTTAAGTAGGGCAGTGGAGCTGAGCTTTTCTTAGAGCTCTTCATAATTATTTTACCCTCGGAGCCTTTGCCTGAGAGAAAAAAAAAATAAATCAGCTGACATGTGACACACTTCTCATTGGCTGCTTTGTGTTTTAACCCACATGCACTAAAGCTCCTTTTCAAGGCTCCTCCTGGTTGTTTTTGTGGTTGTTGGGTCATTGTTTCCTGCTTTTTAAAATGTATTCATTTTTATTTTTAAAACCTTTCTTAACAATTTGAGGTTTATGGCTCATGAATCAAACTGAACAACTGTGCAAACACTCTCAAACACAAATTAAGTTTAAGGTGATTCTTTGATACTTTGGTTTTTGGCATAGACTAAATACAGTGGGATCCAACCGTTAGACCAAGTTGCAAATGTGTGATTTGATTTAAATACCTAGAAAAGAAAAAAATAAACAACCATATGTTTTAGAAGCTTGAGAGACCATCTTTCTTCCAGGTTCTAAACTCACGAGAGACATTCAGGTGCTCTGTAGTATTAGTTAGAAATGTTACAACTCAATTAACCAATTCAGGGCCTCAATAGTTCGCATTGTACAAGGACGATGTTGTGTATATGCCACATCATAGCACCATAGTGGGTATACTATATTGTTCTGCACTGATGGTTGACCTCACACACAGGATTTTTGGAGCTCAGCCAGCCACTTCTTAAATTTATGAATGATGGATTGCACTGCACATGGAAGTCCCCCCAGAGCTAAATGTCAAGTAATACATTAAATGCAAGTAAGTGTTTGAAATGGCAACAGAAGTCCAATTTACAAACACTGGATAAAGTTTTCTGCCCCACCTGTGGGACAAACAGTGGCAATTAACAACGAGTCTTACTCTGTTTTGATCAGTGAATATATAGATTCATTGTCCAAAATACTCGTCTCTACTACTCTAGTAGTGGTGATAATATACCCAGCTATGGTTAGCAATCTTACTGAAGCTCAGTGATTACTTGTTCAGCTGAAAAATAGCCAGCCCTTTTGTTTCTATGGCTGCAACACACTGTTTGCAACCTGGCAACCCTGAGTGTGGAAATGAGAGTGGGGGGATGGCAGTGGGCAGATCTGGAGGCTAAAACCATTCTGTATAGTTCAAATAGGAACATACTGGCTGAAGCTCTGCTGACAAGAGCTGTTGGTGCTTTAACTCAATATGTTTCCTTAATATCTGAAGATACATCCTGAACATGTTATGAGTTTCTACGGAAAAATATAATCCTTGATGATCCTTTAAATTCAGTTTTAATTAAAATGTAATACAATACAGTGCTTTTTATATGATTAGAAGTGAAAAGTCATCTGAACCTGTATTACTCCAGTAAAGTATAGATAACCAAAATGTCTATTTAAATGGTTTTAAGGTTATGAAGTATCACTTTCTAATTAAGAGATTTTGAGTGCAGAATTTGGGAGAAAACTTAACCTTTAAAATTTCGAAATGGATCTAAAGTATTCCTAAATACATTGTATTTCGACTTTTGTTATGATTTAAGTAACCTATTTTAAGTAGTATAAAAACCTTTTCAGATAAATGAGGGGAACTTACTTTCACTGGTATTAAATCCTTTGATTACAGTTTTTTTATTTATCTATCTATTTATCTAGTTGACTTTAACAGTAAGAGTAATATGATGAACTGATTTGAAAAAAAAAAACAACAAAAAAAAAACAGGTTTTCTCTGTCTGTCTACTTTTCCCCATGCAATTTGCGTGTGTAAAATTATTCAAAAATCATTTTGGATGATCTAAAATCCTCAATGCTTCTGGTGGGAGGGCTGTTTGACGGCTTTGTTTCCATGACGACGGCAGCTGCAATGGGGTTTTTTCCTCCTTTAAAGGAGTCTGCCAATTCTGACAGGAGGGAAGGGGAAAAAAGGGGGAAGGGACGAGAGAGATAGAGAGAGAGGGAGAGAGAGAGAGAGATAAGGGAGACTGGTTCATACAGCATATGAGTCTTTCATACCAGCAAATTCTCTCTCTCTCTCTCTCTCTCTCTCTCTGCAATTCTGTGTGTTACATTTTTTTGCAGACGTCAGTGACCACACAGTCTCAGAACACTGTATGACTGTATGTTTGTGATAACATTTTATCTGTAAGATAGATAGACTTCTACCCTAATGAGAGACTGTAGCTCCACCTCAGTGTATATTATCACAATACTCACATTTAGAGTGTTATTAATATATATATATATATATACATATATTCACTCTAATGAGAGACTGTATTCTAATACTATTGCACATTTAGAGCATGCAAACAGTAGGTCAAGAACAGGACAGTCCAGCTTGGCGGTCTATCATTTTAATTTGGAATTGCTTGGGTCAGCTGACCTTTTCCAATTGGTTTTGATCAATCAGTATTACTCAATAAGTCACAAGGAGCTGACCTTTCCCTGACAAGATGACCACAACACAGGATGATGAAATCTAGAAAGAGCCTTGTTACATATTTATTTATTGTGTGTGTGCAAGTGTGTGTGGGTGTGTAAGTGCGTTATTGATTGTTCCTTTTTTTAGGCTTTTTACCAATAGCTCACTTAGTGCTGGTAAATGAAGTCTGCCTGGCAACTAAAATTTATGTCAATTCATCATTTGGTTTCCATCTGTAGTATTTTGTTCATTTATATACTTTAATAACATTTTGTACAGGCAGTTGACAATACTCCAACCTATCCTTTATAGGATTAGGATCTTGGACTATATAGCATTTTGATTGGAATTTTTCCATTGAAAGGAAATATATTTTGGATTGTCTGGGAAACTGCCTAAAGATTAGTTATTAAAGAGAATCATTTTTCAAAGTGTTTCCAATCCTAAAAAAATAACAAGTAAACCAGTTTACTCAATAAAACAAATATAGTGCTGAAACAATGGTCAGTACTATGTTGTTAAGTGAACATACTGGACAGTTCAGCTAAATTAAATTAAATGTTCAATTAATTTCAATCTGAAATAAAAGGTTTTCAAATGACTTTTAGTTTTATACATATGCTCTGAGGGTCTTTTACTAGTGTACTAGTATCTTTTCATAGGTTCGTAAAACTTACCTCTTTCTGATTGACTCCAAGCAACACATATTTGGTTGTTAGGTGTGTCCTCACTTCATTTGTTGTGTGCTCTTATGTATTGTATGTTGGCTACTTGCCAGGTCTCTGTGTTGTAGGCTGTAAAATATTGCTATCTTTATTCAGTGTTGATGAGGGTGACTGTGTTGGCCTGGTGTTACAGTCTTCACTTTAGTTAAGCTTTTGGAGTTAAGCTGTTGGAGCTGGCAGGTTTTCAAAAGATTTAATATATTTTTGAATGTTTTCTTTGATTAAGCTTATTTTTACTACATACATTGAAAAATGTATTTAAACCCAAAATACTAGAAATAACCAGTTAAGAATTTTAAAATATTTCTGTGTGAAAAGAAATCAAATACTTTTACCACATTATTTCTTTACAACTTTACTAATGACAATCAAAGCAAATCCACTCTTTGTCTGATTTGTTAGTGGTTTGATGGTGTTTCTACTGAGATCATTTTGTGTTAAAAAAAAAAGACAGCTTCCCCCTCTTTATGGCTCGGGGTGATTAGTGAAACCCCTGATTGGTAGGATAATTGCTTTGGCACTGGTTAAATGGAGGGCTTAGCAGAAAAGCAGCTGCTGGCTGGAAGAGCATCCCGCCTGAGCCGATTCTGTAATGCCCCATCTTCGACTCTTAGCTGCTCCCCTTTCTTCCTAATGCTGCTCCAGAGCTCTCTGGACTTTAGCAGGCCACACTGTCAGAGCAGCTTCCTCGGTTAAAGGCTCAGCTTCTCTTCCTTTTATGTTAAAATCACAAAATACTGTATTAAACTAGACATTTCCAAAAAACAGTAAAAGTACAGTTTTAAAAATGGCATAAAAGAGATCTTTACATATACAACCATCAGTACATAGGCTTGCGCTTCTGTCAGCTTCTGTCAGAAGCCTGTGGAGAACTCTTGAAATCTAACATGACTGTCCAATGAAAAATAAATACCATATTTTTTGGACTATAGGGCGCACTTAAAATCCTTCAGCAGATCCCTTTATAATCTGGTGCACTTTATATGAATTCTACCAGTCAGGTATTAAGGAGCAGTAAAGCTGAAGTACAGCGTTATAAGTGTGAGCTTTAATTAAAGTTTCTCCAGCACTAAGGCTGGGTGCACCAGCATTAGCATTAGTTGCTAACCACAACGCTAGCTCTTTCACCATATTCTAGTGCAGGGCCGCCGCTCTGCATACGCAGACAACGCAGCCAGCGTTAGGCCTCAACCATTTTGCAGTTGCAGGGAGCCAAATTGACTGAGAATGAAATGTGTTGAAATTATGACATTATTAAATTTAAAACCCAATGTGAATTATTTATGATACGCTCATCTTTTTTGTCTTTAAACATTGCATGGGGCACCTACTCTACTACTTAAAAGCAGCACGTTATTATTTTTGTGCATAATATAATGCCCCCACCCCTATTGCCTGAAATGGCACGGCTCGGTTTGCTCTGTTGGTTGTCGCCAGATGTGACATTTTCCAGTCAAATAAATAATCAAAAAATGCATGGAGGCGCTAAATCTTGCGCATGTTTAACCATTTTTAAAGTGTATGTGGCCATTCTATACAAAAACTTGTCCAGTGCAATATTTGTGTAAGTTAAAAACTTAAAATAAAATAAACAAATAGGATGAAAAATCGTAACTTATCTGGCAACCTTAGTCCTAACTAAAGTAGCAACGCTACTTGAGTTTGGCAGGAGACAAGTTCACCGCGCGAAGTTGCTACTAAATGGTAATTCAACTATGAAGCGAAGGTTTGAGTCTGGAGCTGAGAAGAAGAAAAAGAAGCAGAAAGATGAGGCCCATGCATCCCTTTCTGGTGAGTAACTTCGATGATAAAGGTTTAAATAGTTTTGATTACTTCATGTTCAGTGGTGTTGCCTGAGCTAGTTACGTTGGCTTTGCTGATTTGGTAGCTTTAAACGCTTAACTAGAAACTAATCTGGGTATTGCAAGGCACGTGGCACGTTTGCAAATAGTAGTAGTGTAGTTTGAAGATTTTTAGTGACTTTAATAAAAAATTAATAAACAGAGTAGCCTACCTATTGACTAATGCCGTCAGTGCACTATCCAAATGGTCTGTATGACAGCAGGATCAGACAGCTCTATAGATTTTGACAGGCTGATATAAATACACCACGAATATAAACGATAATTTCATAACCTTTAAGGCTGGCTTGTGTAAATGACGTGTCCACTGCTTAAAATAGACATGCATCATTTCATTTATTATTTATACATTATAAATAGTACTCTTGTGCTGTTCTTCACTGTTATTGGCCTTACTTATAACGTTGTAAATATTCACAGTTACATGTGTAATTTTAATAAATAGTAAAATTTTGCGTAAACCTTTTGTGTTTGTGTGTGTGTGTTATGCTTGACCAGTTATGCTTAGGGCCTCCAAAACCTTAGCAGCGGCCCTGTTCTAGTGCTATTGGGTTACTTTTACATCCCGCTGGTGCTGTGGTTAGCAGCTAATGTTAACGCTGCTGCAAACAGCCTTAGTGCAGAACAAAAAATTCTTCACTGAAAACTTACCCTTAGACAAAAAATTGGAAATCTAAGCTTACTGTAAATAAATGGGAGCACTTTACTCACCCAAATAAACAGTTTTCAGGAGAGAAATTTGTGTAGATTAACATTCAGTGCTCAACTGAAGAAAAACTTTTTTTTTTAAGAATTACAGTTTTGTTTACTTAGGCGCTTTCCCATTGGAAGGGAAACATTGTGACACCCTTGCTCATTCGAGGTA
The DNA here is from genome assembly GCF_023375975.1 of Astyanax mexicanus. Classification (NCBI taxonomy): domain Eukaryota; kingdom Metazoa; phylum Chordata; class Actinopteri; order Characiformes; family Acestrorhamphidae; genus Astyanax; species Astyanax mexicanus. The sequence goes on along the minus strand of NC_064427.1, from coordinate 9,152,864 downwards.
GACATCCTTACTAGTGTCCCTTAATACTCCTTATAATCCGGTCCGTCTTATGTACGAAAATAGACCAGAAAATAGAGGTCAATTTTTAGTTTAGTACACAATTTTAACAGACAAACAATTACCCGTATACTGTGTCAAAATTACTTAATGAATGGATCAGAAGTTCTCTATGACCTGAAATGAACCTTTTTCCATGATTTCCATTGTAAGTTTAGAAAGTTTCATCTTTCTCCTGTTAAGCTGCTGTTTTGTAGATACTTGTTGTTTATTGGACAATAAAACAAAAAAATATATGAAACCTGTGTAACAACAGTTTAGCACAAACGCTCATATATTTAAAGAATATCAAGATTTAAAAATGTTTTTTTCAATATTACCCAGCCCTAGTGCAAGCTTTAGTCAGTGGGTTTAAACACCAGTGGATTTACTGTTTAATGGAATCATTTTAAGGTTTAATTTTAGAGGTAACTTAAGGAATTGTGAGGGGGTCTCTCAGATATAAATGAAACCCTTATGAAGTGTTAATAAGCCTGGTATGTGTATCAGTGTGATACACAGTGTGAGAAACGAGAAGGTGCATGCGGCCGGTTAGCTCCTTTTGCAGGCTCAAAGAGACGGAGGCTGCAGCGTCAGAGAAAATGCTCCTTCCTCTCTCATCACCAAGGCAACCGCTGCAGTGGTTTGAGGTGTCGGCCATTTCGTGGGCTCATTCTCTGGCGCTTGATAAAATGGAGGTTTATTGAGAATTTTATTGAGATCTTAGTGGCCAATGCGATTTTGCTGCCTTCAAGTCAACCTCGTACATACAGTATGACTTTGAAGCTCGTAAAAATATGATCTGATTTCTATTTGAGTGTTTTTTGTTAAAAACTATTTTCAGCTAAAAAGGGAAAGTATGAGATTAAATTATGAGCAGGAGACTTTAAAAAATATATTACTTATCTCTTTTTTTAAATGTGGATGAGAGTAAACCAGTAAAAATAGATTTAAATCGTTACTGTTAAATCAGCATTTTTTTTTATTAACATGACAAATTAACCTGACTCATACCACTCAAGTTTGTGGTGGTGTGCCTGTGCACTTATCTCATAAATATAATATTTCTGACATGACTAGAAGGCAGCATTTGACATTATTCCACCTCATATCAATTTTGCTATTGGGTCATCATTATTAATTGTTATCTGGATTTATTGTGTCAAAGGGAACAGCTATTTAGATAAAAACAACAACAAATAAATCACTGTTTTGTGTGTGTTAGTAAGGAAAGCGTTGTCATCGAGCTTTACTTCCTGAATGGGGTTTGCTGCGTCATGCACATGAGTCATACGCACATATGCTTTATGTGGTTGCAGCAAAACTGGGGCTGCTGATCATGGGCACCAATATATAGACCAATCATTCATAACATTAAGAATGCATGACTAATACCGTGTCGCATAGAGGCACATATTTCACAAGACCTCTGAATTATTTCAGTGATGTCTGTAATTCCTATGTAATTCAGCAGATCCTTATAAGTCCTATAAGGTATGTTGGTTCACTGTTTGTCCCTTTTTGGAACACTTTTTGTAGGTAGTGGAATAAAATCTGACTCATGTTTGGAGATGGCTGAGATTCTTAAACTTTCCCATTTTTTTACCCATTTGTAGTCAATTATGTAGCAAAAACATTTGTTTCCATTCTTTTTAAATACACAGGAAATCTGGGGAGTTTTGCATGGTTAAAAGCCATTTTACTCGGTTTTAACAATGAAAGTCTTTTGGAGATCAAACAATCAATGGCAGACATGGTTGTGAGTTCTGACAAACTTTTATTTGAAATGTAAGTGTTCCATTAGTAAACAATAACATAAACAAATAAACAGCCATATAAATATCTGCGTTATAAAATAAAAGCATAACATGAAGCGCTAAGCTTTAAAGGAAGGTTATCACGGTAGAATACAGAAAGGTATTCAAGCAGCAGACAGACATTTAGATAGATATATTTATATATATTATAGGTTCATAGTTAAACAGACAGGAATGGCATTCCGGTAGCATTAACAGCTGACTGTAATTACAAACACAGAAGACTATAGAGAGGTGGGTGGTGGGTTGGGGTAAGGGTAGAGCACGCTAGGAACCATAGGTTTGCTTTTTTTTTTGTTTCTTTTTTTTTAAGCTTTTGATGTTCAGATGATTGAAGAAATAAAGTAAAAGAGAAGGAAAAAACACAAAAATATGCACACATTTTCACAAGCCCTATAAGCTACTAAGCTGCATGTCTTGCGGAGACTGCAGGTTTTATGTACAAGTTGAGTTAGTCAGTGAGCTCGAAGCTTTTGTATCTATAGCACTACACTTGATCAGTTTTATGTTTTTTTATGTATTTTTTCTTTTCTGTTTTTCTAAAAAATACTGAAACATTCCTGTGTTGGCCTGAACCTTGTGGCTCTAGTTTATACAGACAGGTTACATACTGTATCTTATTTACACTGTGATGAAGGGTTGGTGCATTTATATTAGGGTTGTGCAGAATTTTGAGGAGTAAGGAGCTCCTCATTCCACTCTCTTGAAGCTGGCCAAGGATGGAGTGGCCTACCGAGAGTTTAAGACCAGTTATCTGATCTGTTGTTCTTCTCAGTTGGAAATGTCTTTACAGAAATTGCCTTCATTTGCGTGAGGCCCACTTTGGAGCATCAAACCTGCGTACAGTGCTTATGTTACCCAGTGCCTTTCTAACTTCTTCTCAACCCCAAACATAGAACCCAAGCAAATGACACACCAACCCAGTCATCTTCTGCTTAAGCACTTTTTCATCACTCTTGGAGCACAAGCCCCTGTTCACTAACACTCAACCAATATGGCATAACACACAGGCTAACAGTCTGGGTATCTGCCACCTTATCCAAGGTTTTATACATGGCAAACATTATCTAATGCAAGTCCACAGGATTGATATTTACGACTATTAATAGTATCGCAGTAACATTGATGGGTGTTTCTAACTCGCTTTTTAGAATGATACCAGGTTTTTACTTTCTTAGAACTTTTCAGTCCAGCTTTTCAGTTGCTGCTGGTTTACAAAGAAATGCATTCTCTAATTCTAATCATTTTTAGCATTTACCGAAATTTGCATCGTTGCTTTAACATCTTTGCCACACTGCATAGTTCATTTTCAATACCCTTATTGATGTCAAAGTGGAGCATGCAAAAAAAAAAAAAAATGATATAATAAGGGTTGGGGCAGAGCTATGGCACATCCTCTTGAGAATTCTAACATTGACATTTTTTTTAAATATTTGTCACAACAAGAAGGATCTACTTTGCATTAAAAAGAACACAAAAAACTTAACATGACAAAGAATCAGTATTTTTTTTTTAATCTATCTTACAAGACAGACTTCCCTGCGTAAAGGGTCACTTTGGGATCTAAACACATCTCATCCTACTATGTCCTTCTTGATGTTGCAGTACACCAAAAAAATACCAATAATGATTAAAGGAAGTGGTGAGTTACACCGTAGACTAAGAAATACAAATTCAAAAAAACAGAAAACCAAATACAGCTGAAATGTCTCAGAATATTCTGATTATAAACCCCTTAAACTCTACGACTTCCATTCCTTGCAATTGTAACGAAACATCCTTAAACAGTAGCTGTGATAGAAGGTACCCAATCATCCTGGATAGTGTGTATTAATGAACAATAAGCCTAGAGTTTAAGGGGTGTCAACATTCTAGAGAGGGAAAAGCTAACACGTGCAGAGGAGAAATGCCCGGATCTATATAGCTCAGCTAATTCTCCCTCTGTCTGTTCTCTCACTCCGTCTTACTTCTTGTCTTTCTTGGTGACCTTCTTCTTGCTGGCCGGAGTTGGGGCAGCCTTTGGAGCCTCTGTTGGAGGCAGGGCTTGTGGTGGGGGTAGAGCCTGCTGGGGCATCTGCTGCTGCTGGGGGTTAGCCGTAAGCGTAGCGGTGCTGCCTGGGATGTAGACGTTCTGGCGGTAGTCAGGGACATACTGAGCATTGTAGCGAGGACCCAAAGTCGCGGTAGCTTCATTTGCTTTAGAGGGAAGAGAGAAAGGCATGGGGAAGGGAAGAGGAAGGGATTTAGGAAAAGAGAACATAATATACAATTTAAAAATAACATACAAATATGGTAGCTTTCAAAAACATATGTACTGAAATATAGATTGGTATTTATTGCTGTAGTGTGCATGCCTGCTCATATGTTGGTAAGACAGGCAAATCAAAAACTCTGCCAAGAATCTGCTTAAAAATGTAATAATCTATTTACATTTCTACTGTATAGTGTTGCTTGCAAGGCAACCCAAAAATACATTAGAACAAAAAGCCTTCTGCAAAGATATTTTAAGACTTTTAAATACAAAAAGCATTTTAAAGCTCCCATGGTTGTGTTCCAACCATGTTCCAGCATCCTAAAATGTGGTAAGGTGTGATGCCATGACTACAGCATTACACTTTTTTTTATAGGGACAGTATAGAAATGTATACTTATTTAATATTTGTTACTTTCTCTCAGCAAACAAACACTTTCAGGTAGCACTGCAGAATAATTAGTATTAGTATTATCACATACCGACAAAGCATTTTATTTTAATTTTTGTTTGTGACCAAAATGATTTTGTATTACATTGATTTTATTTTATATATATATATTTTTTGGATAGTAATAAAGCACTGTGCCTGAGCTGAGGTGACTTACACTTGCCTTTCCCTCCCCCATGCATTACGTATGCTGTTACACACACCCCCCTCCCACACACACACACACGAATATTGCTTGGATGCTGGATTACATGTTTCACAGCAACCAAAAAGCTATTGCTACTACGATTGCTTACAGTCTATGCCAATAGACTGTATGATGTGTGAGAGTTAGGCAGGTGCTAGTGGCTTCCTGACAAAGAATGCCTTTGTTGTATTTCTTGGCCAGATCAAATCATTGGTGGCTTCAATCCTTTGTTCATAAGACTGGTGGATTTTTGTGTCAATGTTACTAAATAAATGGTGAACAAACCTAATTCATAATGTTTCTTTATTTTAAATGAATGTATCAGTGAATGTATCAGCTGGTCTTTAGAACTCTTAGAAAATTCTCAGAAATCCTCAGAAAGGGAAACAATCGTCACACACAGCGATAACCCAGTGCTGCATTTGCAGCCCCACTGCAGCTGTGTTTCTGAGGAAGAAAGAGCCTTCTGTCCTTTACGACTCCATTACTCCATTAAGAGTCAATGGCTGCTGCGCTGCATTGTGCTCCCTGGAAGCATCTCTCTTTTTTCTGTCTGTTCTTCCATTTCCCCCTCTTTTGTTTCATCTCTCCTTTTCTGTAATTCAGTAGCCACGCACAGGCAGTCTTGCATAGAGCATTTGACCTTGAGGTGAGACATCCTTCGTTGCAGGAATAGCGGGGTTTGTCCAAGAGCTATTTCACTACTATAAAAATACAAATTATATAAAATATAGATTGCCTAGTATACCTAGGGCCAGCTGTCACTATTTAAAACTCTGGGATCAAATTAATGGTTCTGTACAGCTAAATAAAGCTTTAAAAAATGTAAAGAATTTTAAATGTGTCCAGAATGATAAACTCTTAATTTTCTCATGTGACCAATTAAGGGTACAAGCAAAACAGTGTAAGTATTGCAGTTTTGTTTTGATGTTTTTGCAATATTTTGATGTTTTATGATCATTCATAAAAGACATTATCAAATCCCAGTTCAGCATTCTTACTCTGAGAAGTTAAAAAAAATGCAGGGCTGCACAGTTTAACTGTAACCCAGTGTAACTAAAAATATTTTAAATCACATTTCAATTATTTTAATGCATTATTACATTAAAGGGATTCATGTATGAATTTGTCTCTAAAATTTAAATAGCTATGTGTACTCTTTTCCTTAAAAACAACAGAATTATGGATTGCTTTTGATATCCTGTCAGAACGGGCCTTTTTTTCCATGTTCCAGGATGATAAATTTAATGTTCATAAATGTAAGAAAATAAAAAAATAAAACTTTAACAGGAAGAAAGGAAGTTTTATTTTTGTAAAACTAGACTTTATGGAATACATATAGAAGAATTCTCTGCTAGAAAAAGTATTTTAAAGGTCTAAATAATCTTTGCTTGATGCAATATGTTCTTAAGCAAGTGAAATGTTCATCTCACAGACTTTCATCTCACAGAAACATTAAGAAAAATGTGTTTTTTTATTGAACAAAAAGTGGTTCTCATCTATTTAGACTTGCTCCACAAAGATGGTGGAATCCTGCAGGCGTTCATCAAAGCTTTGGAACTGTGAAATGGTAAATGCTGCAATATGCACCTAATTCATGGAGACATGGGGTAAAATAGACAATAACTATTTTTAGGAGACCATTATTGATACATTTCCCCACATTTATGATGTGCGTGACTACTTCTTTTTAATCCTTTGAGTTCATAACAGTACACAAATGGAACACCATTGGTATCCCTACATTGAGGGACGGAGAGATTTGATAGACATAGAAAAGGAGAGATACTCACCATTCGCTGCAGCCATCAGAGCCTGGAGCTGTTCGGCTTCGGTGGGGGGGTTGGGCCATGGTCCCGTCCCACCTACTGCACCTGCACCAGCTTCCTCAGGACGAGGTCCAGCTCTGCATGACACACACAGATGCAGTTAGTGACTCATACCCCACCACACTCTGACGCTGACACACACACAGACACATACACACACATAGAAACATGTGTACTCCTGTCGCCAAATCTGTTAGCATTAAACACGCCAGGCTTATGAGCTGAGACAGCCATTTTGAATGAGAATCAGCGACAGGACACAGCAGAAAATGGAGGCTGCAGTGGAACTGAGCAGAGGTGGTCAGAATATAATCAGACAGGCAAACAGGTCAGCACACACACACACACACACTCACAGAGAGATAGAGATAGAGAGAGAGAGAGATAGAGAGAGAGAGAGAGAGAGAGAGAGAGAGAGAGAGAGAGAGAGAGAGAGAGAGAGAGAGAGAGAGAGAGAGAGAGAGAAACACAGAAACACATATTGATTTTCTGTTCTTGCTGATAGAGAGTATGGCCTCTGCTCTGTATGTAGTGTAGGGTTAGGCTAGCCTCCTGGTTTACCCAGCAACAGTAGAGATCTTTAGATTAAGTAAACATCACACGGAAATCTGTGTGTATGATTTCACTGCATAACAAACTTTTAGTTCGTTACAACCAATCAGTCTAATAGGGTGAAAACTTTCTCTTCATTGTGTTGCTGTATTTTAAAATAGTGTATTATTATACCTGTGCCATGAACCACTGAGCTTGTTGCTATGTAAAACTAATGGACAGTCACTTAATCAGTTCATGTCTTGAACGTGTTTCGTTGTTGACTTTGTTTTGCCCCTAGTCTATCTATGGATAATCCCTATCATTTATACAACATATTGTGTTTTTATTTTTGCGATTTTGCACTTTTTTGGCCTAATGTAAATCAATCCTGACTTTATGGAGAAATGTAGTAAAAGTGACTCAAAATAAAATCATTTTACATTGACTTTCCCTGAAAGCCATTTTGAAAACACAAGATTTTTACATGATATTGATGATATATATTTATATTCATACATATTTACATAACATACTAGTGGCTGCATAAAAAACTATTTTCAAATTGTAATATTTGAACAGATCATTCTAAGCATATATGCTTTATGTTTTTATTTGTTTTACCACTTACAAAACAAAAGCAATAGAAATCGCAAAATTGTGTGTTGTAATAAGCTCTTAGTTTATACCTGTGACCAAATTACTGGTGTGAAAATACTCACATTTTTCATCATATTGTAAAACTTAATTTTCAGTTATTTGGGAAAATACACCATATCAGCCGTAATATTAAAACAACTGGCAGGGAATTTTTGTTAATAACATTATGTGGTTCAAATGGCACATACCAAAGGGTTAGTATATATTAGGCAGCAAGAGAAGTTGTGGTTGTAGTTCTTATGTTGGAAGCCCAAGGAACCAAACGTGGTTCACAACCAGTTAACTGGCAATAATGTGATCTGTGGATGCCATATCTCTTAATTTACACAACCTAATGGATCTACCACATTACTTTGCCAGATACCTCAGGGCACCTTCAGAGGTTTTGTGGGATCCATTCCTTGAGGGGTCATGTTGGATGTTTTGTAGGCTAGATGGTGACCTACCCAATATTAGGCATTTGTATTTAATTATCTGGCTGATTGGTGAATATGCCAATGTATATTCCTTTTTTGGTAAGTAGATGGTGATGAAAAACAAATAAAAGTAATAATTATCATTTTTTTATTTATAAACATCAAAGAAGAGTGTTAGAATTAACCTAATAATGTGCACTGACTTCTCTGCTGTTACCCACACAAATATATCAACACAGAAAACTGAAATCAAGAACAAGACAACAGAAACATTCTCTACTCTATGAGGACAGACTAACATAATCAAAAAATCCTACAAAAGCCAACACAAATCCATTTCAAAGAAACAAATAAATGGCACTTTACTAGGCAAGGCTACACACAGTGCAACGGTAACCTACAGCGCAAGATGCAACACATAGTCTTCAGCGGTGTACACAAGTCCAAAAGCCTTAGGTCTGAGATAACAAAACCATTCGCAGCTTCAGTAGACAAAGACCAACACTGAGAGGACGATTGGACAGTGTGTAGTTGAGCTGGAAGACACACTGAGTAGCTCTAGAAGACCTTGACAGAAAGAAATCCCCACTACAAGCAAGGCTCCCCACATGAAGCCAAGCTGCAAAACACACTACTCTCCTCCTCTTGCTCCACTCTACCTGGACTTCTCGTAGGGAGTCCATCTCTGCTGCAGGGTGTGGAACCTGTGCTGGCTGGAACACAGGGATAGGAGCATGGGGCTGTCACTCGCTCACCCGTAGGCCAATCACTTGGGACATCTGACATCTTGCTGATGTAATATACTAATACTAATACTTAATGTTATTTTCTTCTAGTATATTGGCCCTTATTCGTCCTTTGCATTTCAAAACTGACCTGCAAATGACTGTCTAATTACAATCTAATGGTGGTACATCACCTATACTGTTACAAAAAAGTATAAAGGTGCTTTAAATGTTTCTGTGTGCAACACTATAACAGGACCAATGTTGGTTCCATTAGAAAAAAAAAACTAAACGTCTGTAATAGAGATGTGTGGTGTGAAGAACTTTTTAAAAGTGTAAAGCATTTTCACTTGATTTAAAAGTCTTTCACATTTTACATACTCATCTCTACATACTCAACAAACAAGCACCTTTATTTTAATAGTGTATTCGGTAAGTCACAGCTTTCTCAAAGATTAGTCTATCAAAAAAACAGTACATTAATTTTGTGAAAAGTTAGAGCATGCTAATTTAAGAGGAATCACTTACCCACTTGGTCCGGGTCTCTGGTTTGGGGGCATGCGCCAGTCATTGTTAGGTGGCTTTTGCTGTGGGAAAAAAAGGAGAAAGGTTGTGGTTAGGTAATGATCTGATTGCTTAGTGTTAAAACGAATGGAACCCAGTGTCAGAAACACTGCTGTGATCTATCTCATGATAGCCATAATAGGAACATGATTAGCTGATCATCTGATGATTATACACAGAACAGGTAGAGCACAGCAGAGGAAACATATTGACTGGAATGCTGAGTAGCTGAGTGTGATATAGAACCAGATATTCAGATATCAGGTAGTGGAATAGAGTGTATAAATAATTAAAAGAGCTATTATGTGGTTACCACGCTTGGATACACTGACACAACAGGAATGCACACTGTTTGACATTTAACAACATAAGAATAACTCAGTGCATCACATAGTTAAAAGGCGAAGGAATACACACAAAAAAGATGGATCTTGGAATTCCTTTTGGGAGCTTATAACCTAGATCTAATATATAATGACCAAAAAGATTATATCAAATACACTTATCATTTCCAAATAAATAAGATACAGCAAAATGAAAGCAATTACTTACATGAATGACACGTTTGAATCAAGTACATTCAATTCATTCAGTGTGTCATATGCATCATAAAGCTTCTAGCAGTGCTGTCCTACATTGTACACACAGATGATTCCTGATCTATTGTAAATTCTTAATCTTTTTTTATATTCATCATCTCATAAGTCCTGACACACATCTGCTGCTTCTTCTCAAATGGCCCCACCCTCCATACTGTGCTGGACTAACCCATGTTCAAAGAGGAGCACGTGTGTGGCTCTAATGTCCTACTGTACTGATCCACTAAACCCCAGACAGGATTACAGTTCTCAGGCCAGCCCTCAAACCACTGGCAGCATTCCCACCCACACGTGCAGTTCACCCGGCCTAGACTGAACTCGACCTACTGCCAGTGTCTGCCAACGCTGCCTCTAAAAGCATGCTTCCTCAAAGCCAGGGACATCTATGCCTTCAAGCATAAAAAAAAACACATGCACCCACTTCCTACACTACATAAATAATGCTTTTTATGGTCTTGCTTGGTCATCAGATCCGGCAATGATATAAGCATGACATATTTCTACCAGAGTCAATAAACAGAATGCATCAACAGAGGACCAAGTGTGAGTCATAAAGGCCAGAAGCAGTGGATCATATCAACAGCCTTTATGCCTTTGTAGTCAACAAACCAAACAAAGTTTTATTGGACCTGTTGCAACTTCTCACACAAAGAATTTTTAAACACTTTAGAAATCATATGAGTGGCTCCTGTTTTCATCTGTTTACACTCTTTTCCATTTTTATCATGTTCCCGCCTCACTTTCAACAACAATAATGTATTTAGAAGTTTATGAACAAGATGTTGATAGATATATTTTTATGTGAGTGCATGTACAAAACACTCACCTTTGAAAATGAGCTACCAAATAGTCTTCTAGAGAGACTTGTGCTTAAGGCACCGTTTGGTGTCTTCACAAACACAAAGTCACTCCTGCTGGACATGGTGGAGAAGCAAGGTGTGTAAGTGTGCTGATAAGATTCCTGAGGGCCCCCCACGACCTCCAGGTATCTAACTGGACCATCAGTGTTCAGCTGCAGGTGAAAGTCCTTGTGTTGGTGCTGATGCAGTGCATGCTTAAAGCCCAATCTGTGCATCAAGCAGGCCAAGTGGCCATGCTGCCCAAGCCATCGCACTACTACTGCTGTGATAGTTAGGAGGGATACAGCTATAATGCAGGATAAGGAGACTATGAGGTAAAGTGTTAAGTCTGAGGAGCTGTTAGTCCTTCTGGACGGTGAGCTCCTGCGCTCAGAGGAAACATCTGTTGCTTTCTCAGCCACAGTTATGTTAACAGCTATATTGGTAGAGAGTGAAGGCTTCCCATTGTCTTGCACTAGCACTATGAGACTAAATACATTCTTATCTTCCTCTTGGGATAACTTTCTAGCTGTTCGCAACTCGCCAGTGTGGGCTCCAATGTGGAACAGTGCTGCATCTGGTCCAGTCAAACTGTAGAACAGCCAGGCATTGTGACCACTATCTTCATCCACACATGTAATGCGGTTGACAATGTGACCAACACCAGCATTGCTGGGCACCAGAAATGGCAATGTACCCTGAGGGGGGAGTGCAGGGTGTAAGAGCCTGGGTGAGTGATCATTTTGATCTAGGATAAACACATGGACTGTTGCATTGGAGCAACGAACTGGAGAGCCCTGGTCACAGACCTGTATTATGATCTGGAACACATTTATCTGCTCATAATCAAGTGCTCGCATAGTATAAATCTGTCCTTTTTCAGAGTTAATGTAGACATATGAGGACACAGGATAGCCATGAACATTGCTGTCCACTATGGAGAAAGACAAAGTGGAGTTCTGGCCAACATCTGGGTCAAATGCAGACACAATCAGAAGAGGAGCATTTGGAGCATTGTTCTCAGCTATGTCCACTGAGTAGGAGGGCTGTGAAAAGACTGGCGAATTGTCATTAACATCTGAAAGGCGAACCACAAAAGATTCCTGTGAAGAATGAGGTGGGGTGCCAGAGTCTGTGGCTGTCACAGTGATGGTGTATTCAGCCATAGTCTCCCTGTCCAGCAGGCCTTCAGTCAATATGGTGTAGTGATCCTCATAGAAGTAGCTGATTTTGAAAGGCAACCCAAATGTGATCTGTACCATCACTTCCCCATTTTTCCCCACATCCTCATCTCTAATACTAAGAATAGCGACCACAGTACCTGGGTTTACATCCTCACTTAGTTCATGCAGTAAAGAATTTAGGGTAATTACTGGAATATTGTCATTAATATCAATGATTTCTACCTTAAAGTTGCAGGAGCTCTCCATTGGAGGGCTACCTTTGTCACGAGCCTGCACTGTGATATCATACACGTGTGCTTGTTCATGATCAACTGGACCAATCACAGTGATATCTCCAGTGACAGCATCTACACTAAAAAGATTAAGAATATAGCGAGGTGTGTATTTTTCAAAGGAGTAGAGTATTTCTCCATTCAGACCGTGATCAGCATCAGAAGCATTGACTGCTATCACTAATGTTCCAATAGGAGAGTTTTCTAACAGAGTTACTCTTTTTATAGGCTTATGGAACTCTGGAGCGTTGTCATTAACGTCTAGAACGTTCACAGAGATGAGAGTAGTGCCAGATCGTTCTGGTTTGCCACCATCAACTGCAGTTAAAATCAAACGAAATGCTTTTTGTCTTTCTCTATCCAGGGGTTTATTTAAAACTAAAATGGGAAGCTTAGTACCATCACTTTTTGTTTCTACCTTTAGCATAAAACAGTCATTAGAGCTAAGGACGTAAGAGCTAAGGGAGTTGACACCCACGTCCGGATCAAACGCGTTTTCCAAACGAAACGTCATTCCTGGCGAAGCAGCCTCGGAAACATCCAGTGATGTGCAGTTAGTTTGGAAAGCTGGTGCGTTGTCGTTCACGTCCACAACTTCTACAGTAACACGATGCATTTCTAGAGGATTCTGGAGTAGAATTTGACTCCGAATGTGACACGACGGGCTTGTTCCGCATAGGCTTTCCCTGTCGATCGATTGCTTAATAACTAAAGCTCCAGTTGTGGTGTCTACGTCGAAGTACTTAATACTAGACTCAGAGAGGATGCTAAGCTGCCTAAGAGCTATGCTGTGAACGTCCATACCCAAATCCTTAGACATATGACCAACAGTAGTCCCTGGTTTGGATTCTTCAGCTACAGAATAGAGAAGTTCCGAAGCTTGGACTTCAAAGTAGAAGTAATAAAGAGAAATCCAGATCAAAATCCGAGCAGATGTCCTTTTGTGCATCATTTTGGACTCCATTGCCAGCGAGACCAACGGTCGACACAAAAAAAGTATTTCGATTACATCGTCCAAAATATAGCATATACGAGAAAAATACAGCAACCTATTTTTATTTTAAAATTATACAAAACATTCGAAATGTTCTACAAGACTACATCATCACTGTGCCTGAGTTTCTCTTTGTCTAAGTGCTTCTCGAGTTTGTGAGAGCAGCTAGCAGGTGGGGGTTGCTGCACTACAAAAGCAGCGCCTTGCTATTGGACGAAAGTTGTCCCCCAAAGAGAGACAAAGACAGAACTTTTATGGGTGCACCAGAGAAACAGATGTCAGCCCAAACACCCCCCCCCCCTCTCCCGCAGACACACGCACACAAACACATACACATAGGGGACCTCAACCAAAAAGCAGCTTTTTAAAATTATTTTATGTCTGTAGACTCGGCTCACCTGCTGACTTTCAAACGTCCAGGTGCTGTCAGGTAACGACGCATCAAGTACGTTTAGTGTGTCTGTAAAATCTGTGGTGCTGCTGGGCTTCACGAGAGTGAAGTCACTGAATTCGGACATTGGAGAGAGATAGGAGCCGAAGGACTGACTCTGAGACATCATGTCTCCTCCCAGCACCTCAACATACTTAATAGGTCCGTCAGTGTTGAGCTGGATCTGCAGGTTTCTGTTGGGATTCTTATATCCAGAATCACTCCGTCTGATACAGCAGCTCGAGCTGCCTCTACTGCTTCGAGCACATTTAGCCAATAAGATAAAGAACGTCATCAAACACAGTAAAGAAACGGAGGCGAGAGAGATGATCAGATAGAGTGTGATTTTACCACTTTTCTTATTGAGTTCTGTGGTTTTCTTAGAGTAGTCTGAGATGGGCTCATTAAAGCCGTCCTCAATCAGCACATCCACGGTAACTGTGGTGGACTGCACTGGTTCTCCGTTGTCCTGTATCTCTATCAGAAGTCTCTGAGAGGAGTCATCCTGCTCTGAAAGCGAGCGTTTAGTTCTCACCTCTCCCGTGTGTAAATTGACGCTGAACAGAGACGCGTCTGTGGCCTCCGCGAGCCTATAGGAAATCCAGGCGTTATGGCCCGAGTCAGCGTCCACTGCTGTGACTTTAGTAACGAGGTGTCCAGGTTTAGCGGAGCGGGGCATCCTCTGATGGGAGACAGATCCCATGACTGCAGAGGGGTAAATCACAGAGGGGGCGTTGTCGTTCTGGTCCAGAATAAAAACATTAACTGTAGCGTTGCTGCTCATAGATGGAGAACCGTGGTCCTTTGCCTGAACTTGGATCTGGAACACTTTAATCTTCTCATAGTCAAAAGAGTGCATGCTAAATATGCTACCGTTCTCTGAATTTATATAGACATACGACGAGAGTGGGATATCCTGAGATTTGGAACCAAGTATAGAATAAGATATTTTTGCATTTTCTCCAACATCAAGATCGACAGCAGACACAGAGCCAATAATAGAGCCCGGGTTGTTATTTTCCCTTACATACATTTTATAAGACCTATCACTAAAAACTGGTGGATTATCGTTAACATCGAGTATTTGAACTGGAATCGTTTTTTTGCTGCTCAATGATGGTGAGCCTGAATCAAAAGCAGTAATTTCTACTTTATACTCTGGGAATATTTCCCTGTCCAAAGCCCCTTTTGTTACTAAGGAATAGTCATTGGAAAACGTTGGTTTCAGTACGAAAGGCACACCATGTTGGGTCTGAAGAGACACCTTCCCATTAGTACCAGAGTCAATGTCACGTGCACTTATTAAAGCCACTACAGTGCCACTGGGGGCGTCCTCTCGCACTGGGCTCGGTTTGGAAGTGAGCACAATTTCGGGAAAATTGTCATTTACGTCTAAAACGTCTATTTGAACGGTGCAATGACCCTCCATTTCAGGAATGCCTTTGTCTTTAGCACTGACTTCAATATTATAAGTAGGAGTGGTCTCAAAATCCAAATCCCCGTTCAAAACGATTTCTCCAGTTTTGGAGTCAATGGAAAATAATGAACGTACAGTTTCGGCTGTGTGCTCCCCAAATGAATACTGTATCTCACCATTAAGACCTTCGTCTAAATCTGTTGCATCGACTATTAAAACTGCACTACCTTTAAGAGAGTTCTCTAGAATATTTACTTTGTATACAACCTTGCTAAATACTGGATTATTGTCATTATTATCAAGTACAGTGATGTTTATCTGAGACGTGCCTGATCTAACTGGGTTTCCACCATCCAGTGCAGTCAGTAGAAGCTGGTGAACTGCTTTCTTCTCGCGGTCAAGAGCTTTCTCTAAGACCAATTCTGGTATTTTACGACCATCGCCGATATCCTTAACCTTTAGACTGAAGCACTCGTCTTTGCTAAGCGTGTACGACTTTAACGAATTGCTTCCTACATCTGGGTCCTCCGCACTTTCCAAAGGAAAACGAATCCCAGGAACCGTCGACTCTGCTATTTTTAACGCGCGGCTAGTTGACTGGAAATGAGGGTAATTGTCATTTATATCCTGTATTTCAACTTCTATCCTGTGGAGCTGGAGAGGGTCCTCGATAATAACCTGGACTGGCAATAAACAGTTCGCATTTTGTCCACAAAGACTTTCTCGGTCTATTCTTTCATTAACAACCATCTCGCCCTTCCCTAAATCTACGCTGAAATACTGCTTACCTGTTTCAGATGCTATTCGTAACTTACGATCATATAGCTCAGCTATTTTCAAGCCTAGGTCTTTAGCAATATTTCCAACAACAGACCCCACGTTCAGTTCCTCTGGGATTGAATAGCGTGTCTGTCCTTCTGTTTTATTCCACAAAAGAAAAAAGATGAACCAGCAGAATAATTGGCATTTCCAGCGTCCAAACACCGTCCTCTTTGTCATTTTGATACAAAATCCAATCAGCAATCAGATGAAAAATATAAAATCCCACAAAAATGCACTGATTCTTGTCGATTTCGTGCCCCACTTTTATTATTATAATCCATTTTTAGCACCGAAAGAAGAGCATCCCCGTCTCTACTGGCTCTGTGCATTGTACGATTCACTGCACCGAGTGAGGGAGTGGATCTCTTTGTGTTATCCTGTATATTATTGGAGCTCAGAGAGGAGCTCAAATAACCAATGGCAGGGAGAGCTGTTTCTTAAAGACACACCCACCGCCACTGTCTTCATGGACCTGACTGCAACTGCAATAGTAGGTTGTTTATTGTTCATTTGCACACAGCAAATTCTGTTTATTTATTTTTTTAATAAACTCCCTGAGAGTTAATATCAACACATTTTAAGTGTATATGTGTGACCATCGAATACACTCTATGACAGAGTAAATGTGACTCTTTTCTACGAGTTGGCCTTTTAACTCTGTTCAGGAGTTAAATCTGAACTGTTGTGGGAGTTAAAATATTTATCCTATCTAGAGTAAAATACAGCTCTCAGCTGGAGTTAATTTTGCCATAAAGTCCTCCACAGTGTTAAAAATGCAAACATTTGTTTATTAAACTAATATTATTAAACAAACATTGTAGTATTTTAAAACCCTAGAACATTTAGGAGTTAAAATGACAACAAAAAGCATCATTACTGATTACAATAACAATTTCATACTGAACAAGTAAATGCCAGTGTATATTTTTTCATTGCATGGCAGCTTTAATCCTGCATTGCAGTTCTTAGTGCATTGCCAGCACTTTGTCACACTTAACAGTGCAGAAGATGGTAACTTGCTCTTATAGCCAACAACACATCGGTTAGGCAAACAACCATTATATAAAATATCATGAAATACCTCATAGAAGGTAGCACTGGTGGGCAAGACTTCACACTGATGGTAAGCTAGGATTGGGGGACACGCCCATTGGAGAGTTCAGTGACGCTCCTTGGAATAAACTATGAAATACTACACCGTCCAAAAAAGATCCCCTCAACTCAACTTGTAGTTTAGGTTGGAAAATAAACTCACACAATTTAACACTTTCACACATTTTTGTTTATATATGTTTTATATCTTTATATTATAATTTATAACCTTAACTATTATTGTTGCTAAGAGGGTAACTCTCAGCGGTTACAGTAAAAGTGTAATTAATACTACTACTACTACTACTACTACTACTACTACAACAACTACTACTACTAATAATAATGTTCTATTAATCACTCTAAATGTAAACTAAACTAAAAGTCAGTTATTGGAAGAAAGATGAGACCACTGCTTTAACAAAGCTTCTTAATTTTCGGTTATTATATGATATGATTAGGACAAGATGTACCTATTTTCATAAAAACAGAGAAAATTGTTTAATGAATCCAAACTGAAACTTTATACAACAGAGTCAAGTCGCTTTCTCACATATGAGTGCTGATCGCACCATGTTTCAGCACCGCAACGCTGGACAGCTACATATGAAAGACAGGAAAAAGTATAAAAAAAGGAACTGTAGTAAAAACTAAACCTTTTAAAGACGCCATGTCTTATTATAATTAGATATATAATTAATATACGATGTACACATTCTAAAAATAGTGTTAAAAATAGACAATAATTGGAGCATAAAACAATGTAACCGGCCTCACATTATAGTGCTGGTAGCACCACGTTTCAGCACCACAACACTGGACAGTTACAGGTTAAAAAAGAGAAAACAACTAGAAAATGTATTAACACTTTCACTTAGTTAACGCACTTTTCTATCTCACCTGCTGACTCTCAAACGTCCACGTGCTATCAGGTAACGACGCGTCCAGCACGTTGAGCGTGTCTGTAAAATCTGTAGTGCTGCTGGGCTTCACGAGGGTAAAGTCACTGAATTCGGACATTGGAGAAAGATAGGAGCCGAAGGACTGACTCTGAGACATCATGTCTCCTCCCAGCACCTCAACATACTTAATGGGTCCGTCAGTGTTGAGCTGGATCTGCAGGTTTCTGTTGGGGTTCTTATATCCAGAATCGTTCCGTCTGATACAGCAGCTTGAGCTGCCTCTACTGTTTCGAGCACATTTAGCCAATAAGATAAAGAACGTCATCAAACACAGTAAAGACACAGAGGCGAGAGAGATGATCAGATAAAGTGTGATTTTACCACTTTTCTTATTGAGTTCTGTGGATTTCTTACGATAGTCTGAGATGGGCTCATGAAAGCCGTCCTCAATCAGCACATCCACTGTGACTGTGGTGGACTGCACTGGTTCTCCGTTGTCCTGTATCTCTATAAGCAGCCTCTGAGAAGAGTCATCCTGCTCTGAAAGCGAGCGTTTAGTCCTCACTTCTCCTGTGTGTAAATTGACGCTGAACATAGACGCGTCCGTAGCCTCCGCGAGCCTATAGGAAATCCAGGCGTTATGGCCCGAGTCAGCGTCCACTGCTGTGACTTTAGTAACAAGATGTCCAGCTTTAGCGGTGCGGGGTATCCTCTGATGAGAGACAGATCCCATGACTGCAGAGGGGTAAATGACAGCGGGGGCATTGTCATTTTGGTCCAGAATAAAAACATGAATTGTGGTGTTGCTGCTAAGAGACGGAGAGCCATGATCTTTCGCTTGTACAACAACGTTTAGCATTTTCAACTTTTCATAGTCAAACGTGCTCATGCTGTAAATGGTGCCATTCTCAGAGTTAATGTAAAAATAAGAAGACATTGGAACGTTATTTAGATTTAACTCCACGATTGAGTAAGTGAGCATGGCGTTCTTGTCTTTGTCAATGTCAACTGCTGTCACTGAGAACAGTGAGCCCCCAGCTGGGTTATTCTCTTTTACATACACGCTGTAAGAGGACTGGGAGAATGCTGGACGATTATCGTTTACATCGAGAACTTTAACATGGACAAATTTAGTTGTTTTTAAAGATGGCACGCCAGAATCGCGTGCCACTATTTCAACATTATATTCTGATTTATCTTCACGGTCTAAAACTGAGCCAGTTACCAGAGAGTAGTGGTTATCGAAAGATGGTTTCAGTTTAAAAGGAAATTCAGGAGAGATATTTAAATGCACCTTGCCATTTTCAGCAGAGTCCAAATCTCTGACATTAATAAGAGCTACTACTGTTCCCACTGTGGCGTTTTCTGGCACAGGGTTTGGCAACGATGTAAGAATAATTTCAGGAGCATTGTCGTTTTCATCAACAATGTCTATTTGAACAGACGAATGACCTTCCAGTTCTGGATTTCCTTTATCTTTTGCACAAACATCAAATGTGTATGACTTTGTCGTTTCATAATCTAAGTCTCCAATCACTGTAATGTCTCCAGTATTGGGGTTTACTTTAAAAGCCCGTTTCACGAGCTCGGTTGTGTGTGTACTAAAAATATACAGTATTTCACCGTTTAAACCTTCGTCTAAATCGCTGGCTTTTAAAGACAAAACACTGGAACCAACGACTGCACGTTCAGTTACATGTGCTTTGTAAGCTGCGAGCTCAAATTTAGGTTCATTGTCGTTAACATCTTGTACAAATATCTGTAACAAAGCAGTGCCAGATCTGACCGGATTTCCACCATCCAAAGCTGTAAATATTAGCTTGTGAACAGACTGCTTCTCTCTATCAAGAGGCTTGTCGACGACCAGTTCGGGTACTTTCCTTCCATCCTTTAGAGTTTTCACGTTTAGACGGAAAAACTCGTTTCTGCTTAGCGAATAAGAGCTTAAACTATTGCTCCCAACATCTAAATCTTCAGCACTTTCCAATGGAAATCGAGCTCCTAGAGCTACTGACTCTGCTATTTTTAACGTTGCGTCTTTTGTGTGAAAATTTGGTGAGTTATCATTAACATCCTGTATCTCTATCTCAACACGGTGAAGCTGCAAAGGATCCTCAATAACAACTTGCAGTGGTAAAAGACAACTGGAGCTTTCAGCGCATATTTGTTCCCTGTCGATTCTTCCATTCACAACCAGTTCACCCTTTTCTGAATCGACGTGGAAATATTGTCTATTAGACTCAGAAGCCAATCGCAACTTACGGGAAGCGATATCCGAGACGTCTAAACCAAGATCCTTAGCGAGGTTTCCTACGACAAAGCCTTCTTTTAACTCCTCTGGTATGGTGTACCGAATCTGGGCACCAGTAATATTCCACAAAAGGGAGAACCCAAGCAGCCAGAACGCTGCCTGTTTCCGCCCTCTGTTTCTTTTATGTTTCATCTCCTCAATATTCCACCTATTTCCATGAGTAGGTATTTTTCCTGCATCCAAAGCAAAACGTGATATTCCTTATTTTAAGATCATAAATCCACTGAATTCGACCCGTCCATTCTTGAAATAAACACAAAGGAACCACTCTCTTGTACTTCATCGCTCATGATTGCACTGCTGCTGTGACTGAGGGAGGGAGTAGATCCCTTTGTACAGTCTCCCACACTATTGGCGGAGAGCTCAGCTGGTCTCCACCAATAAATATTCTGTGCCACTTATAGGCATAGTGCACTCAAATCTTCATTTGTGTAAGTGTTGCTTTCCCATATAACACACATTAGAAGACAATCAGTTATGTAAATCATCACATTTCAATAAATAAAGAAAAAAAAAAGATTATATTGATGCTATCAGGGATTAGCTATACCTTTTATATGGTGGCTCAAGTGCCCCAACACGTGTCCCAGCACCCCTAAAATAGAAAGCAAATAGTTCTGCGTTTGTAGTTACCTTAAACCGAAGTTTGTCTCTAATAAGCTAAAAATGTTTAAATCTTAGAAGGTATGTCATTAAACATAATTTTAAGAACGGAATGAGAGCAGATTCAAACCGTTCAAATTATACGATCCACTTTCTCTTCGCTCTCATGCACCCACGCGCCGCACTCTTTATTGTCTGACACTTTTTTTAATTTAGAAAGCCAATGCCGCAGGCTGATAATAAGACACTGTCCAGTGTTTAAACTGGAGTGAGAGAGGCTAGCTCTGATCATTCTGGTCAGTTACTAGTTTAAATTGGTTTTTTTCCTGCAGCATTGCTTGAAGAGTCATTTGAAGCATGTTGTATTGTCAACAGCCTGCAGAACTGTGTACAAATAATAACAGTATGAGTATGTTGCGCTGTGCTATGTTACTTTTTAATAGTTATGTTGTATTTTTTTATGTAAAAAATTAAAACAATTGTTTAAATAATCTAAAAATAGGCTGTCATGCCCATATTGCTAGCAAAAATAAAACATAAAGAGAGAGAGAGAGAGAGAGAGCATATGGAAATTTCAGCAGCAAAATCAGGCCGAGCTATGCTAATATCGACATGTTTCAGAACCACTAAACTGAACTGGTACAACTGTGGTATTTGGACAAATCCTTCCCATCTGTCTATCTCTCTTTTGTTCACTCTCTCCAACATTACATTATTTACATCACTGCCAGAAACACACACAAATAAACACACATAACAAAAGCAATAATCAATGCTAATCGAAACGAAATAACAGTTCTGTGTAATAAAGTATTTTAATGCATATAATGATGCATATAAGATGTTTGTTTGCGATATTTTCTATCTCACCTGCTGGCTCTCAAACTTCCACGTGCTGTCAGGTAATGACGCATCCAGCACGTTTAACGTGTCTGTAAAGTCTGTGGTGCTGCTGGGCTTCACCAGGGTGAAGTCACTGAATTCGGACATTGGAGAGAGACAGGAGCCGAAGGACTGACTCTGAGACATCATGTCTCCTCCCAGCACCTCAACATACTTAATAGGTCCGTCAGTGTTGAGCTGGATCTGCAGGTTTCTGTTGGGATTCTTATATCCAGAATCACTCCGTCTGATGCAGCAGCTCGAGCTGCCTCTACTGCTTCGAGCACATTTAGCCAATAGCATGAAGAACGTCATCAAACACAGTAAAGACACGGAGGCGAGAGAGATGATCAGATAGAGTGTGATTTTACCACTTTTCTTATTGGGATCTGTGGATTTCTTGGGATAGTCTGAGATTGGCTCATGAAAGCCGTCCTCTATCAGCACATCCACGGTTACTGTGGAGGACTGCACTGGTTCTCCGTTGTCCTGTATCTCTATCAACAGTCTCTGAGAAGAGTCTTCCTGCTCTGAAAGCAAGCGTTTAGTCCTCACCTCTCCGGTGTGTAAATTAACGCTGAACAGAGACGTGTCCGTGGCCTCCGCGAGCCTATAGGAAATCCAGGCGTTATGGCCCGAGTCAGCGTCCACTGCTGTGACTTTAGTAACGAGGTGTCCAGGTTTAGCAGAGCGGGGCATTCTCTGATGGGAGACAGATCCCATGACTGCAGAGGGGTAAATGACAGAGGGGGCATTGTCGTTCTGGTCCAGAATAAAAACATGAACTGTGGCGTTGCTGCTAAGAGATGGAGAACCGTGATCTTTCGCTTGCACGATAAGGGTCAGCCTTTTCACTTTTTCATAATCAAACGAGCTCATACTGTATATCGTACCATTCTCGGAGTTTATATAAAAGTAAGAGGACGCCGGTATGTCATTCACCTTGGAGTCTACAACTGAGTAAGTGAGGATAGCGTTGTTATTCACATCACTATCAAGAGCAGTTATGGAAAATAGGGAAGCACCTGCCACATTGTTCTCCTTTATATACACGTTGTATGACGGTTGTGAGAAAGCAGGAGCGTTATCATTTACATCGAGAATTGTAACGTTTATAGTCTTTACGGTTTTTAAGGGTGGCGACCCAGAATCGGTGGCAACAATTTCAATATTATACTTTGAGTTTAATTCACGGTCTAGGGATGAATCTGTGATCAAAGAATAATGGTTTTCAAAAGAAGATTTCAATTTGAATGGAAATCTTTTGGGAATTTTGAGACTCACTTTGCCATTTTCTCCAGAGTCTAAATCTATAACGTTAATTAAAGCCACAACTGTACCAACTGTTGCATTTTCTGGAACAGGGTTTGGCAATGATGTAAGTATTATCTCAGGAGGGTTGTCATTCTCATCGATTACACGGATTTGAACTGATGAATGACCCTCTAGCTTCGGATGTCCTTTGTCTTGAGCACAAATATCAAATCTGTAGGTATTAGTCCCTTCGTGGTCTAATTTTCCAATCGCTGTAATTTCACCACTATCAGGGTCCACATTAAAAATCTTTCTTACGTGATCAGGTGTGTGTGCTCCGAAATAATACTGTATTTCTCCATTAACGCCTTCATCTAAGTCTGAAGCTTTTATAGTCACCACCTTTGATCCAATACCAGCGCTTTCTTGTATAGAGGTTTTATATATTGGCAGCTCAAATTGTGGTTCATTGTCGTTAATGTCCTCAACAATGATCTTTATTATGGTGGTTCCAGATCTAACTGGATCGCCGCCGTCTAAAGCTGTTAGTATGAGCTTATGAATGAGCTGCTTCTCTCTATCCAGAGGTTTATCCAGTATAAGCTCTGGTACTTTCCTACCACCGTCAATTGATTTCACATTTAAACGAAAATGTTCATTACTGTTTAAAGAATAAGACTTCAAGCTATTTTTGCCCGAGTCTGGATCCTCTGCACTTTCAAGAGGAAAGCGAGACCCCAGAGCTGTAGATTCAGCTATTTTTAAGACACCCTCTTTAGTGTGGAAATTGGGAGCATTGTCGTTTATATCCTGTATTTCAATCTCCACACGATGTAGCTGTAACGGCTCTTCTATAATAATCTGTAACGGTACGAGACAGTTTACAGCCTGTCCACACAGCGTCTCTCTGTCTATCCTACCGTTCACAATTAGCTCGCCCTTTTCTGTATCCACGTCAAAATACTGTCTACTAGAATCTGAAGCTATTCGTAACTTACTTTTTGTAACGTGTGAGACGTCAAACCCAAGATCTTTGGCAATATTTCCTACGATAGATCCTTCTTTTACCTCCTCTGCTATGGTGTAATGAATCTGGGCTCCAACTGTATTCCACAACAAAACGAATCCAAGCAGCAAAAACGCTGCCCGTTTCCAGTCATTTCTTCTTTTGTGTCTCATTTCCTTTATAAACTCAAAAAATATCTTCTGTACATCCAAAAATACAAACACATAAAGCGTTCCTATGCAGTCTGCGATGCATATACACAAGGCAATCCAATTGATGTGCTGGCTTTATGATGATCATTTTATCCATTAGTATGAACAAGGTCCCTTTCTCTTCAGACTTGCCATTGTACTGCTGCTGTGGCCGGGAGAGGCAGTAGATCCTTTTGTGCAGTCTCGCACACCATTGGATAAAGCTTGCCCCCATTCCATCCAATGAGTGGCATGGGACATTTAAAGGGATAGTACCACATTTGAGTTGCTGAAAGGGCTGCAAACTAATAAATACTTACAAACAACTGTTGTTAAAATAAGTAAATTACTACTGAAAAAACATAAACTATTCAAAAGATGAAATGTTCATATTTCTGGTTCTAAGGCACACAGCAATGATCAAAAGAACATTTGTACATCTCACTTTCATAGTATGAACTTTACACACACATTCCAGTACGCTACTGATATTTTACAGTTGTTCTACTGTACAATATACTGTAATTAACAGTTAAAATACAATGGCTGGAAAACTGGTGTGCTAAAAGGATAGCGTATACTATTAAAACCAACCTATATAATCTATTTAATAAATCTGAGGGGAAACATGTTCTCATTGTTTTTGTCAATATAGAGTAAAGTATATATAATAAAGAAAAATGTTACATGTTCTTATGGCCTACAACATGGTGGTGAAGCAGCCGAGCCTATTTGAAATATATCTGCATACTAAGGGAATGGTAGCTCTGATGGGGTAGGGTAAATTCACAAAGAAATAAATGATGTCAGGTGCAAAAAGGAAAAATGCACTTTACTGTATTAAGAAATGTTGTAATGTGCTAAGAAAAATAATGTTTAACAGAAATTATATCAACACATTTTAAAATAAAATTGCCTCTTTTGGAGCTTAGAGATTAATTGTTTTGACAAAAAATAACATTAGTTCCTCACTATGCAGTATGTAATTTGCAGATAATAACAGTCATACTCTCAAATGGGGCGCTGTATTTACAGTAAAGATACCCAAAATGCCAATTGGTCTACAGCAATGTTCTCTATTTAATCGGATCAGCACTTTACTGTTAGAATTATATTTTTAATAGTAAACATACACGAGCTTGTTCATGTACAATTACATCAGTTTTATATAGTGTAATTTCCCATCACACATTCATTTTGTTCAACAGTATTGTAGTAAAATGTATTTTAGTACCTATTTAAAAAAAAAATGTATGTCACGACATTTTCTCTCTCACCTGCTGACTCTCAAACGTCCACGTGCTATCAGGTAAGGACGCATCCAGCACGTTGAGTGTGTCTGTAAAGTTTGTGGTGCTGCTGGGCTTCACGAGGGTGAAGTCACTGAATTCGGACATTGGAGAGAGATAGGAGCCGAAGGACTGACTCTGAGACATCATGTCTCCTCCCAGCACCTCAACATACTTAATAGGTCCGTCAGTGTTGAGCTGGATCTGCAGGTTTCTGTTGGGATTCTTATATCCAGAATCGTTCCGTCTGATGCAGCAGCTCGAGCTGCCTCTGCTGCTTCGAGCACATTTAGCCAATAAGATGAAAAACGTCATCAAACACAGTAAAGACACGGAGGCGAGAGAGATGATCAGATAGAGTGTGATTTTACCACTTTTCTTATTGAGTTCTGTGGTTTTCTTACGATAGTCTGAGATGGGCTCATGAAAGCCGTCCTCTATCAGCACATCCACTGTAACTGTGGTGGACTGCACTGGTTCTCCGTTGTCCTGTATCTCTATCAACAGTCTCTGAGAGGAGTCATCTTGCTCTGAAAGCGAGCGTTTAGTCCTCACCTCTCCTGTGTGTAAATTGACGCTGAACAGAGACGCGTCCGTGGCCTCTGCGAGCCGATAGGAAATCCAGGCGTTATGGCCCGAGTCAGCGTCCACTGCTGTGACTTTAGTAACGAGATGTCCAGCTTTAGCGGAGCGGGGCATCCTCTGATGGGAGCCCATGACTGCAGAGGGGTAAATGACAGAGGGTGCGTTGTCGTTCTGGTCTATGATAAAAACATAAACGGTGGCGTTGCTGCTCAGAGATGGAGAGCCATTATCTTTCGCCTGAACTTGGATCTGAAACACTTTTATTTTCTCATAGTCAAACGAGTGCATGCTGAAGATACTACCGTTCTCTGCATTTATATAGAAATAAGAGGAGACTGAAATACCCTTAATGTTTGATTCTAAAATGGAATAGGACATTTTGGCATTTTCTCCCTGATCTGGATCTGAGGCTAACACTGTAAACAACACATTTCCTGGACCAACGTTTTCCTTCACATATACTGTATACGATGGTTGGTGAAAAAATGGTGGGTTGTCATTCACATCTAAAATATCTACAGATATTTGAGTTTTAGATTGAAGTGGTGGAGTTCCTAAATCTCGCGCAATGATTTCAACCGTATATTTAGGAACGTTTTCATGATCTAAATATGAGTTGGTCACTAAAGCATAGTAGTTGGAAATTGATGGTTTTAGCGTAAAAGGTAAACCTGACTGTATGCTCAAATTGACCTTTCCATTGTCTCCTGAATCGCTGTCCTTGGCTCCTATTAAAGCTACCACGGTGCCAGGAACAGCGTCCTCTTTAACCGGTTTAGGAAGAGATTTCATCAGAATTTCTGGAACATTATCATTAATGTCCAGTATCTCAATCTCAACACTGCAGCTTCCTTCCAGTGGCGAGGCCCCTTTATCTGATGCGATAACCTCAAATATGTACGAATTGACCAACTCAAAATCTAAGAAAGTGTTAATAATAATGGTCCCCTGCTCTGGATCAATAGAGAACATGTCCTGAATTCCTGCTGGTGTGTTTGGCTCAAACGAATATACTACCTCGGCATTCGTCCCTTCGTCTAAGTCTTTAGCTTTAACAGTTAAAATTACTGTTGTTTTTGGCGTGTTTTCAGGTATTCTCACTTTATATGAGTTTTTTTCAAAAACAGGAGAATTATCGTTACTGTCTTGCACACGAATTATTATCGTGGTGCTCCCAGAACGAGCAGGAGTCCCACCATCCACTGCTGTTAGTATGAGACTATGGGTTGATTGCTTCTCCCTATCTAATGCTTTTTCCAGAACCAGTTCTGGGATTTTGCTTCCATTCATGTTTTTCACATTCATAGTAAAGTATTCATTTTTACTCAGCATGTAAGAGTGTAACGAATTTAACCCAACGTCTGGATCTTTTGCAGACTCCAAACGAAATCTTGTCCCAAGGATTTTAGCCTCCTCTACATTCACAACAATCTGATTATTAAGAAAAAACGGTGAGTTGTCGTTTACATCTTGTACGTCAATTTCGACACGGTACATCTGTAACGGGTTTTCTATTATAGCTTCCAACGTCAACGTACATCTGCCAGTCGATCCACATATCTCCTCCCTATCGACTCTGTCAGTAACAATCAGCTCACCCTTTCCCAAATCAACGCCAAAATACTGCTTACCAGTCTCAGCTGCTATCTGCAACTTACGATCAAATATGTCAGAAAGCTTCAGTTCCAGATCTTTTGCAATGTTTCCGACAACAGATCCTGTTTTCAGCTCCTCGGGAATTGAGTAACGAATCTGCGCATCTATTGTATTCCACGAGAGGCACAACAGCCACAACAGTTGCCATGAAATATGCGTTTTCCATATCAGCCTCCCCATCTCCGCAAACATAATGCTGGTAAAAAAGCTAACTCCGAAATCATTGCAAAATAGAAGCAACGTGTTCCTGCTAATCCATAACTACATGCCCCCAGATGTTGCATTTAAAGCGACTCCTCATTGTAAACGCAGTCTTCAAGGTCTGAGCTTTGACTGAGGCTGTTCCACACTGGGGCTCGAGTTGGAGAGTGGATCTCTTTGTGTGCTTCAGCACCCTATTGGTGGAGAGCGCTCCAGTGAATTAGAAGCTTTAACATGCCCCTTTAAGTCTTAAAGGGGCATACTTAGCAATACAGCAGTGAGCAGTCCACTTAGCTCCACGCGAAGGTTTTAGTAAGTTATTATATGTCAATACGCCACAAGCAATCTTGAAAATAACTGCAACAAATGTTGCTTTGTGCAGTGCTACCAAATATTTTTTGTCCTTCCAGAATAAAAAACATTTAAAGGATAAATAAGTGTGAAGAACCTTTATATTAATTCAGACCTATTACAACCACTCATTTAATTTGTATTTTTAAATGTTTTTGACCGCTTTAGAAAAAATATTCTTTGTGAAACAAAAATGGGTTTGCCGTGGCAATGTTCAAATAATGTTCACACGACGTAACTGTCTGGTGTGTAAATTCTACCAAAAACAATAAATCTGTACAAACAGAAATAACACGATCACACACTCTTAAAATTTTATACTTTGTGTTATGTGTAATGTGGATGTTATGTATAACACTTTGGACGAGTTGGTGTGTCATTTTCCAAGTGAAAAAGTAAACCTACAAGTTGGTAACAGTCATACAAAAAGGACAGAAGTGTACACGCACATCTAAAATAAATCACAAATAAAAGACACAAACAAAACACTAGTGGGAAAAGCAAAGGGATGTCCGTACAATGTTACACTAAGAGACTACCTTTTTTTTTACCAAAGGTCATAAAAAAACCATAGAACATATACAGATGAAAAGCTTTGCTTCTAGAAAGGTAGCAATAAAAACATAACCCATGGTTTACTCAACTGCACCCTTTAAAACAAAGTACTGTTAAAAATATTATTTATTGTCCCAAAAAAGTTGCACAGACCTTAAGGCAATGCTATGCTGATGGAAAAATCAATAGATGAGGCAAGGTTACAGTGCAATCCTAAAGCACCCAAAGTAACAGAAAAACACCAAAGTCACAATTTAATATAAGTTGTCTTATTGTTCTTTTCAGGGTGTTGGTTTAAACGGACAAATTAATCTTATTTTTAAAATCTTATGACATTTAAAGATCAGTATTGGCTATTTAACCTTAAAATGAACGATTAAAAATAAGCATTGAAATGAGATTGTAAAGGTAAACTGTCTGCACTGTTCAAATTACATTAATCCAAGTAACAAAGCACAAAGACAGTCGTTTTCTGTAAAATAGTTTTTAAGCTTTTCATGGAAAACACGTTTAAAACAAACAAAAAAAAAAACAATAGAACATTCCGTCTGGCCTTATAGCAGTCTAAATAGCGATGTCAATCGTCAATGTGGGAGATATTTATTGTGTGGATAAATGGGGCAAGGACTAATATATAGTACTTATTGCCAACGAAGTAACGAACAACATTTAGCTACAATAAAATCACAATAATCCATAAAAGTCGTCTCACTTACTCTAATTTAATTTGCCAAACGATGGCCAACGCTGTTATAACGAAACAACGAGATGAAACTAGCTGTATCAAATCGTAGCAATTCTCACCTGCTGGCTCTCGAATTTCCACGTGCTATCAGGTAACGAGGCATCCAGCACATTGAGCGTGTCTGTAAAATCTGTGGTGCTGCTGGGCTTCACGAGCGTAAAGTCACTGAATTCGGACATTGGAGAGAGATAGGAGCCAAAGGACTGACTCTGAGACATCATGTCTCCTCCAAGCACCTCAACATACTTAATAGGTCCGTCAGTGTTGAGCTGGATCTGCAGGTTTCTGTTGGGATTCTTATATCCAGAGTCGCTCCGTCTGATACAGCAGCTCGAGCTGCCTCTACTGCTTCGAGCACATTTAGCCAATAAGATGAAAAACGTCATCAAACACAGCAAAGACACGGAGGCGAGAGAGATGATCAGATAAAGTGTGATTTTACCACTTTTCTTATTGAGTTCTGTGGTTTTCTTACGATAGTCTGAGATTGGCTCATGAAAGCCGTCCTCTATCAGCACATCCACTGTAACTGTGGTGGACTGCACTGGTTCTCCGTTATCCTGTATCTCTATCAACAGTCTCTGAGAGGAGTCATCCTGCTCTGAAAGCGAGCGTTTAGTCCTCACCTCTCCCGTGTGTAAATTGACGCTAAACAGAGACGCGTCCGTGGCCTCCGCGAGCCTATAGGATATCCAGGCGTTATGGCCCGAGTCAGCGTCCACTGCTGTGACTTTAGTAACGAGGTGTCCAGGTTTAGCGGAGCGGGGCATCCTCTGATGGGAGACAGATCCCATGACTGCAGAAGGGTAAATGACAGATGGGGCGTTGTCGTTCTGGTCCAGAATAAAAACATGAACTGTAGCGTTGCTGCTCAGAGATGGGGAACCGTTATCTTTAGCCTGAACTTGGATCTGGAACACCTTCATTTTCTCATAGTCAAAAGAGTGCATGCTGAAGATGCTACCGTTTTCTGAGTTGATGTAGACGTACGAAGATACAGGTGTGTTCATAACTTTTGAATCTAAGACAGAATACGATACCCTGGAATTTTCTCCCTGATCTTGATCAGAAGCTGACACTGAACACAAAATCGACCCTGCAGCCGCGTTCTCTTTTATGTAAACAGTGTAAAGCGGCAGAATAAATATAGGTGGACTGTCATTTACATCTAAAATATTAACAAGGATCTCCTGCTTAGATGTAAGTTGTGGTGATCCAGAATCAGTAGCAACTATAACAACATTATATACAGAGTGAGACTCTCTGTCTAGTTTCTTGTCAGTAATTAAAGTATAATGGTTTGAAATTGAGGGTTTTAAATTGAAAGGAACTCCTGGTAATAATCTCAGACTGATTTTGCCATTGTCTCCAGTGTCTAGATCTTTTGCACTTATCAAAGCTACTACAGTGCCAATAGGTGCGTCTTCACGCACCGGACTAGGCAACGATTTTAATACAATTTCTGGTGCATTGTCGTTCGTATCTAGAACATCCAGGTGAACACTGCAAAGACCTTCCATTGGGGGAGTGCCGTTGTCTCTGGCAACAATGTCAAAATCAAAAGATTTGTCCGCTTCAAAATCTATTTCATTTTTTACTTTGACCTCGCCAGTCAATGTATCTATATAAAACAAACTGTGTATTATATCTGATGTGTGTGGTCCAAATGAATAACTTATTTCTTTGTTTAAAGCTTCATCTGGGTCTACAGCTTTTACAGTAATTACTACAGTACCTGGTAGCGTATTCTCCGATACCTTTGTATCATATTGAGTTTTTTCAAAAATTGGGGAATTGTCATTTGTGTCAAGAACGTTAATAGTAATTTCTGCAGTTCCAGATCTGACAGGTTTTCCTCCATCTAACGCCGTCAGCATGAGACTAATTGTTGATTGTTTTTCCCTGTCTAGAGGTTTTTCTAATACTAATTCAGGAACCCGAGATCTGTCTTTTGCTAACTTCATATCTAGCACAAAATGTCCGTTTTTACTCAGAGTGTAAGTCTGCAGTGAATTTGAACCGACGTCAGGGTCTTGAGCTGCCTCTAAACGAAATCTGGCACCAGGAGTCGTTGACTCATATATATTTAAAACCTTCTCATTGTTTTGGAAAACAGGAGAATTGTCATTAATATCTTGTATTTCTATGTCAACGCGATACAGCTGCAATGGCTTTTCTATGATTCCCTCAAGGGGAACAACACAATTTACGCTTTTGCTGCATAATGTTTCTCTGTCGATTCTTTCCTTCACAACCAACTCTCCTTTTGCTGAATCCACGCTGAAATACTGCTTACCAGACTCTGAGGCAATCCGAAAATTTCGTTCAAAAACATCAGATAATTTTAAATCCAGGTCTTTAGCGATATTTCCAACCACGGTGCCTTCGTTTAACTCCTCTGGAATAGTGTATCGAATCTGTGCTTCAATTATAGTGCACAAAGCAAGAGCATGGAGCAGCCTGGCCATCCACCATTTTCTTCTCATTTCTCTCATCATAGTCTCCATTTCTTAAATCCACAATATACCGCACGATGCATTAACGTGTAAATCATTGCAAATAAGGAATAATTCTTTATTTGCTTGTCCAGTGATAGATAAAATCCTTGTGCATCCGTCGCTCTAAAAGGAAGCTCCTTTTGTGAGGGTAATGCCACATTATGAAAGGGAGGGAGTAGATCTCTTTGTACTCTGCTAGCCCTTTATTGGCTCATGAAGAACCAATAGAGTGGGACTGGAACCACACTCATGTTTTTAAAGAGACAGTACTGCTGGGACAGTGTACCGTTGTATGGCAGGGTGTATCCCAGGCCAACGTAAACAACAACTGTAGATATTCAGATTCATAGTTAAAATCAACCTTGTATGGAAAAATCGCATCTCCTATATACTGTTTTTGAAGCTCAGAGCAAAAGTAGCTCGTCTAGAATAGACAGAAATCAGTCTTCACATTTCAGAACCACTGTATTGGAGAGCGACAAATAGATAGCTTATTTTAGTCTTTTTCCCAGAATCTATTCCACACATATTTTCTTCTAAGGATTCACACACACACACACACACACACACACACACACACACACACACACACACACACACACACGCACGCACGCACGCACGCGCGCACACACACACGCACGCACGCGCACAAACACACGCACGCACGCGCACAAACACACGCACGCACGTACGCACGCACACACACACACACTTTAATACTGTACCCATATATTGAAATTCAATCATTATTAGAAGTCCAACCAACTTCTACGTTACAGAATGTGATTAGGAAAAAATAGACTATGAGATTATCAAACTTTCACAAGCATCTCATATCATATTGTAGTCTATTGATAGTAAAATCCCACCTCTTTGTCACATAATAGCAAGTGTTTTCATCTGAATAACACGGCATATGACATAAACACACCAATAATATCATGGTATATAAAGTTAACATTTACTTTAGAAAATTCCATAAGAGAGAGAAACACATACTGATCTCTGAAAATAATGCGTACAATCATGAGTTTAGGCACAAAAGAGGAAAAAATGCATGGTCAATTAGAGAGAATTTTTGGCTATCATATTTAACTAAATGTATTCGGGTAATTTGATAATAAATAGCATAAGAAATAACTTGACAAAAATAACTTGCCAGAAATAATAAAAATATTAAGAAAATGCTTGATACTCAGATAGATGGGTAAGACTAACAGTGGTTAGTGAAACAGTACATTTCCATTTTAAAGTTCAACCTAAGCAAATACTTTACCATCTTTACAAAAATTACCATTTGCACAATAATTAAAAGATGAAGTGTTAAAAAAAGCGAACTCTATCTAAATTCTCACCTGCTGGCTCTCGAACTTCCATGTGCTGTCAGGTAACGACGCATCCAGCACATTGAGCGTGTCTGTAAAGTCTGTGGTGCTGCTGGGCTTCACGAGGGTAAAGTCACTGAATTCGGACATTGGAGAGAGATAAGAGCCGAAGGACTGACTCTGAGACATCATGTCTCCTCCCAGCACCTCAACATACTTAATAGGTCCGTCAGTGTTGAGCTGGATCTGCAGGTTTCTGTTGGGATTCTTAAATCCAGAATCACTCCGTCTGATACAGCAGCTCGAGCTGCCTCTACT
Source organism: Astyanax mexicanus (assembly GCF_023375975.1). NCBI lineage: Eukaryota > Metazoa > Chordata > Actinopteri > Characiformes > Acestrorhamphidae > Astyanax > Astyanax mexicanus. The sequence continues at coordinate 9,119,076 of NC_064427.1, read as the reverse complement.
GCTTCGAGCACATTTAGCCAATAAGATGAAGAACGTCATCAAACACAGCAAAGATACGGAGGCGAGAGAAATGATCAGATAGAGTGTGATTTTTCCACTTTTCTTATTGAGCTCAGTGTTTTTTTTACGATAGTCTGAGATGGGTTCATGAAAGCCGTCCTCTATCAGCACATCCACTGTAACTGTGGTGGACTGCACTGGTTCTCCGTTATCCTGTATCTCTATCAGAAGTCTCTGAGAGGAGTCATCTTGCTCTAAAAGCGAGCGTTTAGTTCTTACCTCTCCTGTGTGTAAATTGACGCTGAACAGAGACGCGTCTGTGGCCTCCGCGAGCCTATAGGATATCCAGGCGTTATGGCCCGAATCAGCGTCCACGGCTGTGACTTTAGTAACGAGGTGTCCAGGTTTAGCGGAGCGGGGCATCCTCTGATGGGAGCCCATGACTGCAGAGGGGTAAATGACAGCGGGGGCATTGTCGTTCTGGTCTAGAATAAAAACGTGAACTGTAGCGTTGCTGCTCAGAGATGGAGAACCGTGGTCTTTAGCCTGAACTTGGATCTGGAATACTTTAATTTTCTCATAGTCAAAAGAGTGCATGCTGAAGATGCTACCGTTTTCTGAGTTGATGTAGACGTATGAAGATACAGGTGTGTCAACAACTCTAGAAGCAAAGACAGAATAAGTGACCTTGGCATTTTCTCCCTGATCTGGATCAGAAGCTGACACTGAACACAAAATCGACCCTGCAGCCGCGTTCTCTTTTATGTAAACAGTGTAAAACGGCAGAATAAATATAGGTGGACTGTCATTTACATCTAAAATATTAACAAGGATCTCCTGCTTAGATGTAAGTTGTGGTGATCCAGAATCAGTAGCAACTATAACAACATTATATACAGAGTGAGACTCTCTGTCTAGTTTCTCGTCAGTAATTAAAGTATAATGGTTTGAAATTGAGGGTTTTAAATTGAAAGGAACTCCTGGTAATAATCTCAGACTGATTTTGCCATTGTCTCCAGTGTCTAGATCTTTTGCACTTATCAAAGCTACTACAGTACCAATAGGTGCGTCTTCACGCACCGGACTAGGCAACGATTTTAATACAATTTCTGGTGCGTTGTCGTTCGTATCTAGAACATCCAGGTGAACGCTACAAAGACCTTCCATGGGGGGAGTGCCTTTGTCTCTGGCTACAATGTCAAAATCAAAAGATTTGTCTGCTTCAAAATCTATTTCATTCTTTACTTTAACCTCACCAGTCAATGTATCGATAGAAAACGACATGTGTATTATATCTGGAGTGTGTGGTCCAAAGGAATAAGTTATTTCTTTGTTTAAAGCTTCATCTGGATCTACAGCTTTGACAGTAATGACTGCGACACCTGGTGGGGTATTTTCAGCAACCTTTGTCTCATATTGATATTTTTCAAAAACCGGCGCATTGTCGTTATTATCTAGAATAATAATAGTGAGTTCGGCAGTACCAGATCTGGCAGGTTTTCCTCCATCTAACGCTGTCAGCATAAGGATAATGGTTGGTTGTTTCTCTCTGTCTAGAGGTTTTTCTAATACCAGTTCAGGAACCTGAGATCTGTCTTTTGCTAATTTCATATCAAGCACAAAATGATCATTTTTACTAATGGTATAAGTCCGAAGTGAATTTGAACCGACGTCACGGTCTTGTGCTGCTTCTAAACGAAACCTTGCACCAGGAGCAGTTGACTCCGCTATATTTAAAATCTTCTCCTGGTTCTGAAAAACTGGAGAATTGTCATTAATGTCCTGAATTTCGATTTCTACACGGTACAGCTGTAAAGGGTTTTCTACAATAGCCTCTAAAGGAAGAAGACAAGTGGCGCTCTGACTGCATAATGTCTCTCTGTCGATTCTTTCCTTTACAACCAGCTCTCCTTTGACTGGATCCACGCTGAAAAATTGCTTACCAGATTCAGTAGCAATCCTTAAATTCCGTTCAAAAACCTCAGACAATTTTAAATCCAGGTCTTTGGCGATATTTCCAACCACGGTGCCCTCGTTTAGCTCCTCTGGGATAGTGTACCGAATCTGTGCCTCGATTATATTCCATATAACAAGAGCATGAAACAACCCGGCGATCCACCATTTTCTCAGCATTTCTCTAATAATAGTCTCCATTTCCTATATCCACAATATACAGCACAACGCACTAATGTATAAATCATTGCAAAAAAGAAATAATTATTTGTTTGCTAGTCCAGTGGACCAAGAAACCTGCATGCACCCGATGCTGTAAGATGAAGCTCCTCTTGTGAGGGTAATGACACAATAGGAAGGGGAGGGAGTAGATCTCTTTGTACTCGTCTGGCCTATGATAGGCTCACGAGGCACCAATAGAGTGGGACTGGAACCACACTCATGTTTTTAAAGAGACAGTATTGCTAGGAAAGTGTGCCGTGGTATGTCCCAGGCTAAAGTGAAAATGCATGTAGTTATTAAAATTCATAGCAAAATGTATTGCGCTACAACCATGAAAAAAACCCATGTGGTAGGGAAAATCGCATCTCTTAAACAATATTTTTTTCCAGCTTAGAGGAAGAAGTAAACTAACTGGCCTTAGCCGCAAACTTCAGAACCACTGTATTGGAGAGCTACTTACATTCCGCTGATTTTTTCTTTTTTTCTTTTCTTTTTTTATGGAAATCGATACCAAATCTATTTTTTTCTTATACACACACGCATACTTACAACCCCCCCCTCACACACACACACACACACACACACACACTTTATTATTTAAACTTGACATTCAATCATTATAAAAAAAAAATCCAATTAACTTCTATATTATACGTGGTACAACATAGAACACACTAGAAAATTAGGAAAAACTACATTATGAAATTATCAATAGCTGAAAGCATCTCAAAAAATATTGTACTCAAGCCCATGGATCATTTAGCAAAAACGGGTGTGGTCTCTAGAATAACACTGCATACAATACACACATTTAGCAAGAATCTCCAATTATATATATATACAAATTCAGAAAATACCACAACAGATAATAATAATTGAAATTAAACAATTTAACAATCGCCTTTCTATGTATGGCTGCAGTGTAGGTTGCCTATTAAACAATACAAAAATATGCAGCATCAATGTAAGCGAAAGTGAACTTTAGTTGACTTTCTAGTCAACAAGGTGCATATTGGCTCCAAATTTACAAATATTTTGTGTTGCTATTAAACCAAACTTAATGTCTTTAGGGCAAATTGATGATATGTGCGAAAATATGTCAAGCTTTAAATCGTTAAAGGTTAACCTAATTAAGCTAACTAGGTGGTTACCAATATTGCAGACGAAAATTATAAATTACATAACGTCAGCACCTAACGTCTCACACACACACACACACACACACACACATATATATATATATATATATATATATATATATATATATATATATATATACACACACACACACATGGTACAATATATCATCAATGAAAATGTAATGAAACGATTCGCAGTTCTCACCTGCTGGCTCTCGAACTTCCACGTGCTATCAGGTAGCGAGGCATCAAGAACATTGAGCGTGTCTGTAAAATCTGTGGTGCTGCTGGGCTTCACGAGAGTAAAGTCACTGAATTCGGACATTGGAGAGAGATAGGAGCCGAAGGACTGACTCTGAGACATCATGTCTCCTCCAAGCACCTCAACATACTTAATGGGTCCGTCAGTGTTGAGCTGGATCTGCAGGTTTCTGTTGGGATTTTTATATCCAGAGTCGCTCCGTCTGATACAGCAGCTCGAGCTGCCTCTACTGCTTCGAGCACATTTAGCCAATAAGATGAAAAACGTCATCAAACACAGCAAAGACACGGAGGCGAGAGAGATGATCAGATAGAGTGTGATTTTACCACTTTTCTTATTTAGTTCTGTGGTTTTCTTACGATAGTCTGAGATGGGCTCATGAAAGCTGTCCTCTATCAGCACATCCAATGTGACTGTGGTGGACTGCACTGGTTCTCCATTGTCCTGTATCTCTATCAACAGTCTCTGAGAGGAGTCATCCTGCTCTGAAAACAAGCGTTTAGTCCTCACCTCTCCCGTGTGTAAATTTACGCTAAACAGAGACGCGTCCGTGGCCTCCGCGAGCCCATAGGAAATCCAGGCGTTATGGCCCGAGTCAGCGTCCACTGCTGTGACCTTAGTAACGAGATGTCCAGCTTTAGCGGTGCGGGGTATCCTTTGATGAGAGCCCATGACAATAGAGGGGTAAATGACAGATGGGGCATTGTCGTTCTGATCCAAAATAAAAACATGAACAGTGGCGTTTCTGCTCAGAGGTGGAGAACCGTGATCTTTAGCCTGAACTTGGATCTGAAACACTTTAATTTTCTCATAATCAAAAGTGTGCATGCTGTAAATGCTACCGTTCTCTGAATTGATGTAGACGTATGAAGATACAGGCGTGTCCAGAACTCTAGAATCTAAGACAGAATATGATATTTTGGCATTTTCTCCCTGATCTGGATCAGATGCCAACACTGAACACAATATCGACCCGGCAGCCGTGTTTTCTTTTACATAAACAGTGTAAAACGGCTGAATGAACATAGGTGGGTTGTCATTAACATCTAATATATTAACAAGAATCTCCTGCTTAGATGTTAGTTGTGGTGATCCAGAATCAGCAGCAACTATAACAATATTATACACAGAATGAGACTCTCTGTCTAGTTTCTCATCAGTAACTACTGTATAATGATTGGAAATAGAAGGTTTTAAAGTAAAAGGGACTCCTGGTAATATAGCCAGGCTGACCTTGCCATTGTCTCCTGTGTCTAAATCTTTTCCACTTATCAAAGCTACAACGGTTCCAACAGGAGCGTCTTCTCGTACAGGACTAGGCATTGACTTTAGTATAATTTCTGGTGCGTTGTCGTTCATGTCTAAAACATCTATATGCACGCTACAAAGACCTTCCATTGGTGGAACTCCTTTGTCTTTAGCAACAATGTCAAACCTAAAAGAGCTACCAGTTTCATAATCAATTAGACCGTTTACTTTAATATCGCCATTTATGGAATCAATAGAAAACATACTGTATATTACATCATTTGTATGCGGACTAAACGAATAGCGAATTTCACTATTAATGCCTTCATCTCGATCAACAGCTTTAACTGAAATAACTACCGTTTCTGTTGCTGTGTTCTCTGCAAGTTTTGTTTCATACTGAAGCCTCTCAAAAAACGGTGCATTGTCATTGTTGTCTAAAACAAAAACATTGATTTCAGTTTTTCCAGATCTGACAGGTTTTCCTCCATCTAAAGCGGTAAGCAAAACACTAAGGGTTGGTTGTTTCTCTCTGTCCAAAGGGGATTCCAAAACCAACTCAGGTACTTTAGTACCATCCTTTTCAGTTTTAATATCCAGCACAAAATTATCGTTTTTACTAACTGTGTAGGAACGTAGTGAATTTGAGCCAACATCAAGGTCTTTAGCAGCTTCTAAACGAAATCTTGTACCGGGTACTGTAGACTCGGCGATTCTTAAGGTGTTCTCTTTATTTTGAAAAACAGGAGAATTGTCATTAATGTCTTGAATTTCTATTTCTACATGATACAACTGTAAAGGGTTTTCTACAATAGCCTCTAGAGGAAGAAGACAACTGACACTCTGACTGCATAATGTCTCTCTGTCGATTCTTTCCTTCACAACTAGCTCTCCTTTGGCTGGATCTACACTAAAATACTGCTTACCAGACTCAGAAGCAATCCGCAAATTCCGTTCAAAAACCTCAGATAATTTTAAATCCAGGTCTTTTGCGATATTTCCAACCACGGTGCCCTCGTTTAGCTCCTCTGGGATAGTGTAGCGAATCTGTGCCTCAATTATATTCCACAAAACAAGAGCATGAAACAGACCGACTATCCACCATTTTCTCCGCATTTCTCTTATCATAGTCTCCATTTCCTATATCCACAATATACGGCACGATGCATTAACCTATAAATCATTGCAAATAATGAATAATTCTGTTTGCGGGTCAAGTGGAAAAAAGAAAACCAACGCTGTATCCGACGCTGCAAGCTGAAGCTTCTCTTGTGAGGGTAATGACACAATAGGAAAGGGAGGGAGTAGATCTCTTTGTACTCTGCTGGCCTTTGATTGGCTCATGAGGCACCAATAGAGTGGGACTGGAACCACACTCATGTTTTTAAAGAGACAGCGTTGCTTAAACAATATACTATGATAGGGTATATCTCAGGCATATCTCAGTGAACAACATATGTAGATATTCAAATTCATAGTAAATATTTTGTATTTAGTTAAACCATAAAATCAGACCCATGTAGTATGGAAAATAGCATCTCCTTAATACTCTTTCTGAAAGCAAGAAGTAAATTAATCGGCTTGTATAGAGAAGACAGAATTCAGAAACTGCACATTTCAGAACTACTGTTTTGGACAGCGACAGGTTATTTTAGTCTTCTTCACTGAATCTATTCCACATCTTTTCTTCTTAGACTTCACATACATACTTTAATATTGTATCTATATGTTAAAAATCAGTCATTATTAGAAATGTATATAATTAAGAATAACAAGACTATGTTATTTTTTTAAACTATCACAATCCTCTCCAATCATATTTTAGTGTACTGACAGTAAAATTCCACCGACCAATCACACAAACACCTGTTTTCATTTAAGCAACATAGCACGTGACACCAATTAAGAAATAATATTTTAGTATATCAAATTAAAATTACTTCAGAATATTTCTAACTGAGAAAAATACATACTGCTCTTTGGAAAAACGCACACAATCATGAGTCCGGGGTTAAATTAAGAATCGATTTGGGCAGGTAGTTCAACAAATCAGACAATAGATGCAACAATACTGAACAATGGTCTTTTACGTTTAGTGGATTAGGGGATAAAACAAGATTTACAGACTAAACAAAAATAAACGAATGAAAATAGTTGAATAAGCATTCTTAAATTGACTAAAATATTGGTTTCCAGCTGCTAAAAAAAACTCCCATAAAAACAGAATACGCTGCCATAGTAAAATAAATATTACCAGGGTTATATATCACTTATATACACTACAATATACTCTGAATGCTGAACAGTTTAACAATGGCCTGCCAATTTGTGTCCCTACAACAAAAGTCGCGTATCACAAAAGAGGAAAAATGCATGGTAAATTAGTAGCATAATGTTTAATAAAGTACTGAGATTCGTTTTCTTTTTGGCTATCAGATAGGACTAAATGTATTAAGAATTTAATAATAATTATAATAATCTGCCAGAAATAGTGAGATTTGACTTTTGAGACTTGTCAGAAATTTGATTAACATACTTGATACTCATCTAGATAGATAATGCTATCAGTGGTTAATGAAACATTAAATTTAATTTTTAAAGCTTAACCTATGCAAAAGTTGAAAATCACAAATTACCCAAGGTCAGCATAAAGTGGAATGAAGAAAAGCCTAAAATGTAGAAAAGCTTATCTAAATTCTCACCTGCTGGCTCTCGAACTTCCACGTGCTATCAGGTAGCGAGGCATCCAGCACGTTTAGCGTGTCTGTAAAATCTGTAGTGCTGCTGGGCTTTACCAGAGTAAAGTCACTGAATTCGGACATTGGAGAGAGATATGAGCCGAATGACTGACTCTGAGACATCATGTCTCCTCCAAGCACCTCCACATACTTAATGGGTCCGTCAGTGTTGAGCTGGATCTGCAGGTTTCTGTTGGGGTTCTTATATCCAGAATCACTCCGTCTGATACAGCAGCTCGAGCTGCCTCTACTGTTTCGAGCACATTTAGCCAATAAGATGAAGAACGTCATCAAACACAGTAAAGACACGGAGGCGAGAGAGATAATGAGATAGAGTGTGATTTTTCCGCTTTTCTTATTGAGTTCTGAGGTTTTCTTAAGATAGTCTGAAATGGGTTCATGAAAGCCGTCCTCTATCAGGACATCCACTGTGACTGTGGTGGACTGCACTGGTTCTCCGTTGTCCTGTATCTCTATCTGCAGTCTCTGAGAGGAGTCATCTTGCTCTAAAAGCGAGCGTTTAGTTCTCACCTCTCCTGTGTGTAAATTGACGCTAAACAGAGACGCGTCCGTGGCCTCCGCAAGCCGATAGGATATCCAGGCGTTATGGCCCGAGTCAGCGTCCACTGCTGTGACCTTAGTAACAAGATGTCCAGGTTTAGCAGAACGGGGTATCCTCTGATGGGAGATTGAGCCCATGACAGCAGAGGGGTAAATGACAGAGGGGGCGTTGTCGTTCTGGTCCAGGACAAAAACATGCACTGTGGCGTTGCTGCTCAGTGATGGAGAACCGTGATCTTTCGCCTGTACCTGAATCTGGAACACTTTTATTTTTTCATAGTCAAAAGTGTGCATGCTGAAAACGCTACCGTTCTCTGAGTTGATGTAGACGTATGAAGCGACAGGTGTGTCCATACCTCTCGAATCTAAAACAAAATACGATATCTTGGCGTTTTCTCCCTGATCTGGATCAGATGCCGACACGGAACACAATATCGACCCAGCAGCGGCGTTCTCTTTTACATAAACAGTGTAAAACGGCTGAGTAAAAATGGGTGGGTTATCGTTTATATCCAATACATTAACAATGATCTCCTGCTTAGATGTGAGCTGAGGTGAACCAGAATCAACAGCAACTACAACAACACTATACACGGAGTGAGACTCTCTGTCTAGTTTCTGATCTGTGATCAGTGTATAATGATTAGAAATTGAAGCTTTTAAAATAAAAGGTGCTCCTGGTAATAATGTCAGACTTACTTTACCATTGTCTCCTTTATCTAAATCTTTAGCACTGATCAAAGCCACCACTGTTCCAACAGTAGCGTTTTCACCAATGGGACTAGGCAACGACTTCAATACAATTTCTGGTGCATTGTCATTCATATCCAGAACCTCAATGTGCACACTACAAACGCCCTCCATTGGTGGAGTGCCTTTGTCAGTGGCAATGATGTCAAACTTGAAGGAGCTGTGAGTCTCATAATCTATTTTATTCGTGACCTTAATATCGCCTGTGACGATGTCTACATTGAACAAATTCTGTACAACTTCAGATGCATGCGGCGTGAATGCATAAAGTATTTCACCATTATCTCCTTCATCTCGATCCACAGCTTTGACAGAAGCAATTATTGTTCCCAACGGTGCGTTTTCTGATACCTGGGCCTCATATTGCGTTTTTTCAAAAGCTGGGGAATTATCATTAATGTCAAGCACTCGAACAGTAATTTGGGTTGTACCGGATTTTGCAGGGTTCCCTCCGTCTAAAGCTGTAAGCAAAATAGTAAGAGTAGGTTGTTTCTCTCTGTCCAAGGACGATTCCAAAATCAACTCTGGAACTTTTGTTCCATCGTTCTCTGTTTTTATATGTAGCACAAAATGTTTATTTTTACTAAGGTTGTAAGTACGCAGTGAATTCGAGCCAACATCTGGGTCTCGTGCCGATTCTAAACGAAATTTTACACCAGGAGCTGTTGACTCAGCTATATTTAAAACCTTCTCCTGGTTCTGAAAAACTGGAGAATTGTCATTAATATCTTGGATTTCTATTTCTACACGGTACAGCTGTAAAGGATTTTCTACAATAGCCTCCAGAGGAAGAAGACAAGTGGCGCTTTGACTGCATAATGTCTCTCTGTCGATTCTTTCCTTCACAACCAGCTCTCCTTTGGCTGGATCCACGCAGAAAAATTGCTTACCAGATTCGGAGGCAATCCGCAATTTTCTTTCAAAAACCTCAGATAATTTTAGATCCAGGTCTTTGGCGATATTTCCAACCACGGTGCCCTCGTTTTGCTCCTCTGGAATAGTGTACCGAATCTGTGCCTCGATTATATTCCACACAACAAGAGCATGAAGTAGCCCGACAATCCACCATTTTCTCCGCATTTCTTTCATCATAATCTCCATTTCCTATACCGACAATATACCCCACAATGCATTAACGTGTAAATCATGGCAAATAATGAATAATTCGTTTGTCTGCTTTACTAGAGAAAAATGAAACACGTATGCATCCGACGCTGTAGACTGAAGCTCTTCTTGTGAGGGTAATGACACAATAGGAAGGGGAGGGAGTAGATCTCTTTGTACTCTGCTTGTCTTTTATTGGTTCAGGAGGCACCAATGGAGTGTGGCTAGAAACATACAGATGTTTTTAAAGAGACAGGGCTGCGGGAACAATGTGCTTTGATATGGCAAGGATGTATATCAAGCTTGAGAGCACAAAACTTATATAAGATCAAAGTAAAAGTAAATGTTTTGTAGTAACCTAAACCAAAACAGGCAAACTGTTATAATTTTTTAAAAACACTTACGTGTTTTGGTTGTATTTTAATTTACAGTAAAAGTGACTGATTAGGACAATGCACAATCGAATTAAGAAAGATAGCTCTGAGATAAGCAACATTATTTTGCTGCGTTTTTATTGAACTATTCTGTCTTTTCCCCCTCACCCCCACGCACACACATACAAACATGTATACATTGTTATCAATAACATAAAATGTATTTTAACGTACATTAATTATTCAGTCACTTTCTATATTGCGCCTCATGGTGCTTAAAGGAAACAATATCTAAACTATTTAAAGAATATTATTTGTGAATACCTAAAATGGCTTATATAAAATATACATTTACTGACAGTTAAAAGTCCACAGTCATTCACACATATACAAGTGTGTTCAACAACTTTACACTGAATAATACACAAACCAAGTTCAAAGCCAATGTCTGATAACTTGATATACTGCTTTGATGACGTTTATATGTCTTGATGTCTTTACAAATTTGTACTGTAATTAGATCAAAAGAACCAGTCCAGGAATAAAGGAAAACAATATGAATGATGTTTGGGTGAAAGTAGTGGCAAAATAATAATGTACAACAGAAAACAACTACCCATAGCCAGTCTCAAAATGCATTCTTTTTATATTTACATCAATGGTACTTTCCAGTTAGAATTGCCTTATTAGTTACAATGTTCACTTATAACTGTTTGCTACAAACATAAGTAAAACAAGTAAAACGACGTTAAAACTTAATTTTTTTCAGTAAGACTGAATTTGAGGCCATGCCAGAAACTGACAAAAAAACGATACTAATTAGTAACTATTAATCAGAGGTGGTTATAACATTTCACGGCGATTTGCTAATATTTTCAAGCACGTGACGGATGTTTTGCACACAAAAAAAGCGAAAGAACCGAATGTTGTGACGACAAGGCTATTAATTAAATAACAATGTTCCAAGAATTGTGAGCTTACTTAATGTTAATGTTAGACATATACAGCTTTGGTCTTATATATTTGTATAAACGCACAAGCCTAACTAAATGTGGATAATAACACACAGGACCAGCCTTCTAACTAAAGCTTCTGCTAAGCTGACCTGGATATCATCGTAAATTACATCCATAAACAATTTTTCCCGATATTTTCAATTATTGAATTACCGAAAGTAAACAGAAGCTTATTGCAGATCTCACCTGCTGACTCTCGAACTTCCACGTGCTGTCGGGTAACGATGCATCGAGCACGTTTAACGTGTCTGTAAAGTCTGTAGTGCTGCTGGGCTTCACGAGAGTAAAGTCACTGAATTCAGACATTGGAGACAGATAGGAGCCGAAAGACTGACTCTGAGACATCATGTCTCCTCCCAGCACCTCAACATACTTAATGGGTCCGTCAGTGTTGAGCTGTATCTGCAAGTTTCTGTTGGGGTTCTTATATCCAGAATCGTTCCGTCTGATACAGCAGCTCGAGCTGCCTCTACTGCTTCGAGCACATTTAGCCAATAAGATGAAGAACGTCATCAAACACAGTAAAGACACGGAGGCGAGAGAGATGATCAGATAGAGTGTGATTTTACCACTTTTCTTATAGAGTTCTGTGTTTTTCTTATGATAGTCTGAGATGGGCTCATGAAAGCCATCCTCAATCAGCACATCCACTGTGACTGTGGTGGACTGCACTGGTTCTCCGTTGTCCTGTATCTCAATCAGAAGTCTCTGAGAGGAGTCATCCTGCTCTGAAAGCGAGCGTTTAGTCCTCACCTCTCCAGTGTGTAAACTGACGCTGAACAGAGACGCGTCCGTGGCCTCCACAAGCCTATAGGAAATCCAGGCGTTATGGCCCGAATCAGCGTCCACTGCTGTGACCTTAGTAACGAGATGCCCAGGTTTAGCGGACCGGGGCATTCTCTGATGGGAGCCCATGACTGCAGAGGGGTAAATGACAGATGGGGCGTTGTCGTTCTGGTCCAGAATAAAAATATGAACTGTAACGTTGCTGCTCAGAGATGGAGAACCGTTATCTGTTGCCTGAACTTGGATTTGGAACACTTTCATTTTCTCGTAGTCAAAAGAGTGCATACTGAAAATGCTACCGTTCTCTGAGTTGATATAAATGTAAGACGATGCAGCTATATCATTACGTTTTAAATCTAGAACCGAATACGTAATTTTAGCATTTTCACCAGTATCTAGATCTGAGGCTGACACGGACGACAAAATTTCTCCGGGAACACAGTTTTCCTTAACGTAAACTGCGTAAACAGGTAAAGAAAATTTAGGAGCATTGTCGTTTACGTCCAATATATTTATGGTCAAGAATGCGCTTACCATTAAGGGTGGTGATCCTGAGTCTGTGGCTTTAAGTTCAATATTATATTCTAGGAACTGCTCTCGGTCTAATTTACCTTCAGTAACAAGAGCGTAATGATTAGAAAACGTAGGCTTTAACTTAAATGGGTGATTGGGGGACGTTGTTAAAGTTACGTTTCCATTCTCGCCTGAATCTAAATCCTGGACCTTTATCAACGCTACCATTGTGCCAGTTGGCGCATCCTCTCTTACAGGTTTGGGTGAGGAGGCGATGATAATCTCTGGAGCGTTATCATTTACATCTGCCACTGTCACTTGAACTCGACTGTGTCCCTCCATGGCGGGGGCACCTTTATCTCTAGCTCGTATATCAAATTCAAACGATTTGCTGCTTTCATAATCAAGCTTTTTAGAAAGAGATATTTCGCCAGTTTCTGGATTAATAATGAAGAAACTTTTAACTAATTCAGAAGTATGTGCCCCAAATGAGTAATCTAATTGACTATTCGCTTCTTCGTCCAAGTCGTTTGCCTTTACAATCAGAACTAGCGTACCTAGAGAACAGTTCTCAAATACCTTGACCTCATATGCATCCTTTTCAAATATGGGAGCGTTGTCATTTGCATCAAGTATTTTTACTGTAATCTCAGTGCTCCCTGATCTTGACGGACTCCCTCCATCAATGCCAGTCAAAATTAGGTGGTGGAAAGCCTGACTTTCCCTGTCAACAGCCTTCTCCAGCACAAGCTCTGGGACCTTTGTCCCATCTTTATTATTTTTAAGATTAAGAACGAAATATTCGTTTTTATTTAAGGAATAAGTTCGCAATGAGTTTGATCCGACATCAGGATCTTGGGCAGGCTCTAATCGAAATTTTGCTCCAGTCAGAGTTGACTCCGGCACATCTAGTACACTTTTGCCTGAGTAAAAACGCGGGGAGTTGTCGTTTATATCTTGTATTTCAACCTCCACGCGGTAAAACTGAAGAGGATCCTCGATAATTATTTGCAGTGGCAGAACACAGCTCGCGGTTTGTCCACATAGACTTTCTCTGTCTATTTCGTCCTTCACTACCAGTACACCATTCCTCAAATCCAAGCTAAAATACTGCTTACCGGATTCAGACGCTATCCTCAACTTACGATCAGAAATCTCAGATACTCCAAAGCCTAGATCTTTTGCTATGTGTCCAACCACGGAGCCCTCCTTTAACTCCTCTGGAATGGTATAGCGCAGCTGTGCTTCTGTTCTATTCCACAAAACAACGAAACAGAAAAGCCACAGCACCATCAAAAATAGGATCTCCCTTCGTGTCTGCGTCCTCATTTCCAAAAGCAATTAATTCCCCAGTATTCCACTTTGGTAGTACGCATTTTATTTCATAGAAATATCCATGTTTCCAGAATGCTGCGTGTGGAAGTGTATCCCTCCTAGTCTGGGTCTACAAATTGTGCTCATCAGAGCTCTGAACAGGGGAGGGAGTAGATCTCTTTGTGTAGATCAGCACTACATTGGTGGAGACAGCTCCAATGGCGGATGACAGGGGGCAGTGTGATTTCTTAAAGAAACAGCGCACCTAATGTGCGCACAAAAAGGTGAACATGTGCTATACTAGAATAAGATGCAATTAAATACGTTTCAATAGATATTGGATCTTGACGGCATACTACTACTCATAATAATAATTTACATTAGATTAAAATATGCTGTATAGGAATGACAATTAATTTTTACAGTGCTGAACGATGGGCTTACAATCTAATTATCCCTAAATGTAGAATTAGTGTTAAAGACCTTAAAATAATCTAGATTTAACACTTGCATAGGGAACTGTTATTGTGCGTCTCTTGTCAAAAAATATAATATGAACATTCAACGACAAAACAAGATTTCTTATAAATACGGAATGATTATTGGCAAGAATAAAAAATAGAAAGTTAAAAAAGTAATTTAAGCAATGCCATGATTTTTTTAAACAACATTTTCTTTTGCAACCTTAAAAACAGTTCTCTGGTAGATGCATGAATGTAGAGAACTTTTGGATAAAACAAAGTTTTTAGAGCATTAAAAAAATAATAATAAAAAGAAAACACTTATATGTATAATAAAAACATAGCTTTTAAGGAAAATAACGTTTTTTAAACATGTCGCACACAATTTTGAATATATGTCTAAATGAACAACATCGAAATTGAAGGAAGAGACACCGAGGTAACCTTGGTTTCCAATAACACCTTTATATGTTGGCCAGCGTAATAACAAGATTAGAACAGCAAGACAACAACATAAAAAAGTTCTCACCTGCTGGCTTTCGAACTTCCACGTGCTGTCAGGTAACGATGCATCCAGCACGTTTAGCGTGTCTGTAAAATCTGTGGTGCTGCTGGGCTTCACGAGGGTGAAGTCACTAAATTCAGACATTGGAGAGAGATAAGAGCCGAAGGACTGACTCTGAGACATCATGTCTCCTCCCAGCACCTCAACATACTTAATGGGTCCGTCAGTATTGAGTTGGATCTGCAGGTTTCTGTTTGGATTTTTATATGCAGAATCGTTCCGTCTGATACAGCAGCTCGAGCTGCCTCTACTGCTTCGAGCACATTTAGCCAATAAGATGAAGAACGTCATCAAACACAGCAATGACACGGAAGAGAGAGAGATGATTAGATAGAGTGTGATTTTACCACTTTTCTTATTGAGTTTAGTGGTTTTCTTACGATAGTCTGAGATGGGCTCATGAAAGCCGTCCTCAATCAGCACATCCACTGTGACTGTGGAGGACTGCACTGATTCTCCATTGTCCTGTATCTCTATCAACAGTCTCTGAGAGGAGTCATCTTGCTCTGAAAGCAAGCGTTTAGTCCTCACCTCTCCTGTGTGTAAATTGACGCTGAACAGAGACGCGTCCGTGGCCTCAGCTAGCAGATAGGAAATCCAGCCGTTATGTCCCGAGTCAGCGTCCACTGCTGTGACCTTAGTTACGAGATGTCCAGGTTTAGCGGTGCGAGGCATCCTCTGATGGGAGCCCATGACTGCAGAGGGGTAAATGACATAGGGGGCGTTGTCGTTCTGGTCCAGAATAAAAACATGAACTGTAGCGTTGCTGCTCAGAGATGGAGAACCGTGATCTTTAGCCTGAACTTGGATCGTGAACACTTTCATTTTCTCATAGTCAAAAGAGTGCATGCTGTATATGCTGCCGTTCTCTGAGTTAATGTAGATGTAAGAGGAAACAAACACGTCCTGAATTTTAGAATCTAAAACCGAGTAGGAAATTTTTGCGTTTTTGTCCAAGTCTGGGTCATTTGCGGATACCGAGCACAGTATTGATCCATGAAAACTATTTTCCTTGGTGTAAACTGTATAAGAATTTTGAGAGAAAACTGGAGGGTTGTCGTTAACATCTGAGACAATGAGAGTAACTATTTTTTGAGTGGACCTTGGCGGTGAACCTGAGTCTATAGCATTTAATTTGATCTCGTATTCAGGATATTTCTCCCGATCTAGAGGAGCATTTGTAACCACTGTATAATGGTTGAGAACGGAAGGACTTAGTCTAAAAGGTGCACGAGAAGCAAGTGTAAGATTAACTTTGCCATTATCGCCAGAATCTGCATCTTTTGTGCTAATTAGAGCGACAACTGTGTTATTTAAAGAATTCTCAGGCACTGGACTTGAAAGAGATGTTATAACTATTTCGGGATCGTTATCATTAACATCGTTAATTTTTATTTTAACACTACAGTGTCCTTCCATTTGAGGGTTACCCTTATCTTTTGCAAGTACATCAAATTTGTGTAAGTTAGCTTGTTCATAATCCAGAGGTCCTTTCAAAACAATCACACCAGTCTTTGAGTTAATGTCAAAAACTGCTTTGATTGCATCAGTTGTTTTTTCTGCAAAGAAGTACTCAACCTCCCCATTTGGACCTTCGTCTAAATCAACCGCGCTGACCCTCACAATTTCATTACCAATTAGTTCGTTTTCACCAACAGTTGCTTCATAAAACGACTTTTCGAACTGTGGTGCATGGTCATTGATATCCAAAACTACAATAGAAATTTTACAGCTGCCTGATCTCACTGGATTCCCACCATCCACAGCTGTCAGGATAAGATTATGAATAGCCTGTTTTTCTCGATCGAGGGGCTTATCGAGCACCAACTCTGGAATTTTAATGCCATCCAGTGTTTTCACGTTCAGTATGAAAAATGTATTTTTATTCAAACTGTATGATTGTAAAGAATTGGATCCCACATCAGGATCGTCTGCACTATCTAGAAGGAATTTCGCACCAGGGTTAATAGACTCAGGAATATTCAATATACGCTGACTGGAGCTAAAACTCGGCATGTTATCGTTTATGTCCTGTATTTCTATCTCGACTCGATGTAGCCGCAGAGGATTTTCTATCACAGCTTCAAGAGGCAGCAAACATGGGCTGCTCAGCCCACAAAGGAATTCTCTGTCAATCTTTTCATTCACGACTAGCTCACCTTTATCCGCAAACACGCTAAAGTACTGCTTACCTGACCCAGACGCTATTCGCAATTTACGATGTATTACCTCTGAAAAATCCAAACCAAGGTCTTTAGCAATATTCCCAACCACGGACCCTTCTCTTAACTCCTCTGGAATAGTGTAGCGAATCTGCGCCTCGATTGTATTCCACAGGAGAATGAAAAAACAGGAGTGTATCTTCATCCTTAGTAACAGGATGAGCCCCATCTTGGCTCATTAAAACGTTAGATGTTTAGTCCAATTTTCTTAAGCTTGTACAGTCTTCAAGACAAAGAAAATATCCAAAGAAGCATGGAGAAAGCATAATTCCATATAAAGAAAGACCATCTTTTGTTAAATAGCGCGGATTCAGCTCTGAACCTTGGAATGATAGCACACAGAAGGGAGGGAGTAGATCTCTCTTGTGCAATTCTGCACATCATTGGTGCACCCCACATCAGTGGTGACCAGTCAGCTTCTTTCTCCTAGTCTTAAAGCTGTACACAACTTGTCATATAGATAGCATAATTTACGAATTTAGTACAGCACATTACAATAAGTATTATTTAACTGTTATTTTTAGAGTAATTAATGTAAATGATAATTTACTAATATATATATATATATATATATATATATATATATATATATATATATATATATATATATTAGTAAATTATCATATACATCATATACATTCTGTGCATTGAACACACACATGTGTGTGTGTGTGTGTGTGTACAATGTAATAATATATATATATATATATATATATATATATATATATATATATACATATATATATATATATATATATATATATATATATTATTACATTGTACACACACACACACACATATATATGTGTGTGTGTTCAATAACAGTTAAATAATACTAATTGCAATAATATAATAATAGTAGTCTAAGCAGTCAAAGCCACAAACCAAACGTATCGGATATAATACAAAACTAACAATCAATATAAAAATATAGCATTTAGTACAGTATTTTTTGTTATTGTAAGTTATAAATTCAGTGCTGCAATATAGAAATATACTACTATAAAGTACATATCTGCCGTCTTGTGGCTGTAAAAGGAAAAACAGCATGAACGGAGTCTGTGTGCGCGCGTGCTTTTAGGTAGGAGAGAGAGCGAATGAAGGATACAAATATAAAATAAACATTTGTGGTCTTTTGCTTTAGCTTAATTGTATATTGAATGATGAAATGCATAGATGCAGAACTGTTTGATTGCTAATTGTGTTAATTGTTACTGATCATGGACCGCTAGGCAACAAAGGGGCACCAACACAAAGAGAGAGGGAGAGAAAGATGCTGCAGAAAGACGGAGGCATTTCAGCACCACATGGACGGACAGCGCCACACAGGCGGCGACACAGTGTTCCTACACTCATTTCAATCATTTTAATCAAAAACAGACAAAATAATGCATACACATTGGCTTATTCTTTGTTCATTTTAGTTATATAAAATCGAAATTTGACTAGAAAACGACAAAGGATGCACATAAAACGTCAAAACTAAGAGATATTTTCAATTTCTTAGAAACGGGAATATATAATGTTTTGGCTTACAAGGTTGGGCACAGTAGATTTTTTTTTATAGCTGAAAGAGCACTTTAGTGGAAAATCTCTTTATACAGGGTCTATTCGACCCCATAAGTATTACACAAGATAACAAGACAGACAGAAATCATAAGAACTTACCTTTAACTGTGAAAGTTTCAGTAATATCAATAGACATCAATAAATCTGACATGCAAGTTCACAATATATCTTACATATTGTTTTCTGTGCATTGTACACATTCAGTAAATGCAACAGTTTTTTTTTATATGTGTGAAAATCTGTGTCAGTTGTGATGCATGTCATGCCAGTGTTCACACCTTGCCTGAAAACAATTTATATTGGACCTAGACCAAAGATTACATAAACTACCATATATATGTTACACCTCTGCTGTGCTACACCCATTCATGTCAGTGACAGTACACAAAGTAAGACAATAAACAAACAAAATATATACAAAATATATACTGCATGAGAAAAGTGATAAATAAAGTTTGGAATCTTTGCATTTGTGACTTCGTTTCCATATATATGTGTGTGTGTGTGTGTGTGTGTGTGTATTTGTGTGTGTGTGTGTGTGTGTGTGTGTGTGTGTGTGTGTTCATGTACTTTTAAACGAATATCTTATTATGTGATAAAAAATGGTTGATATCTAGTAAGATGAATAAGCTGCATGCTTTTCTGAGAGCTTGCCTTGAACTGTAAAAGTTTCAGTAATATTGATAATATCAATGCCAAATAACTGATTTTCACATCCATTTATATACTCTATGCAACATTTTCTTTCAGTTCAGTACATTCTGTAATGCAAAAGTTTTTAATAATATTAATTCCTGATTTTAGCACATGTTTTGAACAATTTCAATTACCAGTTTGTCTTTTTAACATGCTTTTACTATTTTTACTAAATGTTTTCTAGTTTTTAAGGGTTAGCATGGTTCAAACTTTGATATTTAAGCCTCATAAAAGTTTTTGTATGAACTATATTAAGTTGTAATCATACAGTAGGTTGATTAATGTTGCATGTCTTATGCTGAGTGAGTCATGTCAGAAAAATATACAGATTATTTTGTGACACATCTATGTGAAAATGGAAATATTAACTAGATTACTGATACTCTGCATACTACATAATCCAATGTGTACACAAAGCAATATGTAATCATGTGATATGTGTATTCAGTGTATAATATAACTTTTCTGTCTGGAATGGTATGGACTGTGAATTCCCTCTCCCTTTCTTTTTTGCAATATTAAAGGTTACGTCTATTTTTGTATTTTTAATTTACTCCATGTCTTTATTCTTGTTACGTACATAATATATTTAGTTTCTTCAAGCAAATTATATGAATTATTTAAAAAAACTAAAATTTATCAGTGAATGTAATTCACTTTTAACATGTTTTTTTTAACATTTAAGAGTTTTTTTTTGTGTGTGTGTGCAGTTTTAAAAGATTAAATAAAAAAATCCTTACCTTGTTTTGGAGAGGTGCATGGACACACAGCAGGAGAAGCATGGAAATAAAGGAGATAAATGAAAGAACACTGATCAGACAGGGTAGCTTGATATGATGTGACTGACATACATAATCGAAAAAAACACTATATTCAACCACAACCAATGTATTTATATATGTCGTGTCTGAACTGATGAGCTTAACATTAGTGGGAATACTTCTATTCATCACAAGATGGAGCACGCGAGCACAAGACGTAGTGCGCAAGCGCATCCTGAAAGAGCTAGTTTGACAGACACACTCATGCGCACTGGAAAGATGGGGGTGGGGTGGATAGACAGAGAGAGAGAGAGAGAGAGAGAGAGAGAGAGACATGCGCACTGGAAAGATGGGTGTGAGGCGGGGGTCGGTTGAAGAGAGAGCTTATTTGCGGGGTGTAAAATCAATAGCACACCAAAATGTCATCCCAATGATCTACCCATTTCTTGAGAAAGTGGTATAGTCTGCATCGTGACTCAGCTTGTTGTCATGGAAACACGACCTACCTCCTGATCAGACAGCAAAATGTAAGTGTGGGTGTGGGGGTGTCTTACATGTGCACACTTGAAAATGAGAGAGATATTTAGAACAAGCAGAGAGAGAGACTGGCTAATGTCTGGAGGTGGTGGGGGTTGGGTGTTCAAGCGGTGCAAAAGCAATGCAGTGGAAAGAAAAGACAATTTCGGACAAATCTAGTACAACAGTATAACATAATTTCTAAAAGGACGTTTAAAATGATAAAATGAAATAATGTTAACAATGAACACAACTAGAACAAGAAAGAGTTACAATGCTGTGCAGAATTAAACATTTTAAGCTGAACTTTCAATGCATATGTTTATGATTGGAAAACACGGGAAATACAGTAACTGAGAAGAATATCTGACACACAGGTTATTTTACACAAATAAAACCAGCAGTAGTACTTTCAGACAAAAGGTAAAATGATGCAAAACAAAAGACTCCACTGCAGATGCCCCTCCCTCTCTTCCACATGGCTGTGGGAGTGTAAGGACCAGCACTGCTCACCCAGCATCCTGAGAGAGAATGAGTTTTTCCTTCAGGCCAACAGTCAATAGAATATTTACAGGCCTTTTATACACTCTTACGCACTGAGACCAGAGATGAGACCAAATAATCTGCTAAAATATTTTGTTTAGTTGTTGCAATTGTTCATGTTCATTGAGACAAAAGAAATAAAAGACTGTAGTCTTTTAAATGTCTACACATACACTTAATCACATAATAAAAACATATTAAATGTTAAGATGATTTCTATAAATAGTTTTTGTTTCTAAATAACATAATCTAACTAACTAGAGACACAAACTGATTAAGTATTGATAAAGTATTGGTTTAAAAAAGAAAAGCAATTAAAATGGAATTAAGAAGAGCATCAGTTTCTTGTAGACTTGTAACTTGTAACTAACTAAATATGTTAATCAATTCCAGCATAAGCTGCAGTATGTGCATTGCATTAAATCATAGCTTTACACAAGGATAAAACTGCTGTACAAGGATGCATGTGTGCATGATAATGTACTAGGTAACCTCACGATGAAAAAAGAAAAGTACTGGGTATTTGATAAATGCAAAGAATTTGACTTTTTCTGTCAGTTTCAAACTAAAGGAACAACACAATTAAATGGTTTAAAAGAAGCACAGATTAAATGTTCAAAGGATAATCAGGGTTAGATTGGGAGGCAAGTCATTATTCACATGTAGTTTGCAGGCTTCAATGATGACATCACATATCCAAGTAAAAAGAAATATAAATTAACTACTGGAAGGTCATAAATACAATTCTTACTGTCTGATCTGGTATACTTCACTGTGCCCTTGGTTAAGGATTCCATTTTTAACTTGACTTTACAGCAGATATTGTTTTTTTCTGACTGAAACTCTGAAGGCAACACCACACAGACTGCGTATTATAAAACAATAAAATCAGCAACATCTCTTGTAAAATGTATTATTAAAATGTTACTATGTAAATATTTTTCTTCCTGGTTAAGCTTTAAATGTATTAAATAATTTGTACCTAAAAAATGGCAGAAACATTATGTCATTGTACTGTGAAAATGTGGAACAAATTGATATATCTAATGTTTCTAATGCTTTAGTTTGCATCAGCTGCAGTGACCCCCCCCCCCCCCCAAACATACCCACAGTCTCACTTTCCATACATGACAGACTGCACTATTTAATTCACAGTGGCTCTTGAGGCAAAGTTCAGGATCTTGACTGACAATACAATGTGAATTTATAGTTATTATAAACATAATATTATATAAATTATATTATATTATATTTTAAATTATATAGAGCTTGACAATAGGTATCAATTCATGGCATTATGTGTGAGCAAAAAGTTCCCAAAGCACTAACAGAAAAGGCCATCCAATAAATTCAGAAGAAATAAACAAGGGCTGAACCAGAAATGAGATTCAGAACCATGGACAGTACCCCTTACATTTGCACAAATGCTTTAAAACCTCAGATTGCTATAATCTCTGACAAGGTCTGTCAAAAACACAACTTGAGATAGATTTTAAAACTCTGTTACACATCAATGTCATAATGTTCCTAAAGCAATAATAAAGATTTAATTCATACTGAAAGCAAAAAAAAAACCTTATAATGGTCCATAAGAAGGATTTGAAACACACTTAATATTATACAGATCCCTTGCTCAATTAAGAGATGTTGTCAGTATCAAAATGATTATTATGTGTTACAAACCTATTGATATGAATAATTTATATATGATATGTATTTTTTTTGTGAATATATTTATGGAAAATAATAATAATAATAATAATAATAATAATAATAATAATAATAATATATTTTATATATAGTGCTTTATCAAGAATTCAAAGACGCTTACAGTTCGAAGATAACAAAAACAGCAAAAGCACAGTAATACATACAAAAAAACACAAGGCAGTATATGGACAGGTCTACTAAAAGAGCATAATAGACTAAGGACAGGTTATGAGTATGGTAAGACAACATAAGCAGTCAACATTAGAATTCCTATACAATGACAGACACTAAAATTATGAGGGAGGTTATAGTCAAGTGTGAAAAGATAGGATTTTAAGTTAGATTTTAATATGGAGAGTGAGAAGAAGCACATTCTAACTGGTCCACCAGTTAAAGCATTTATGTAGGCCAAATAAAATGATGATAATGTTAAAAGGTATACCACACAAAATCCTGTCCATTAGGGTGAGAATAAATTGCTACATCTGGCAGAACAAGTAATATTTGACTTTCTCTTATTTGACTTGAAACTGTCTGTTAAAATATTATATAAATTATATAATTACAGCACATTTCAACAACAAGGTTGACAAGAGGTACAAGAGGTATCAATCAATGTTGCTATATGTGAGTTACCAATGTAAATACAGAAATAAAATATCAAAATTATAATAGTAATTGTGGAATTAGTAAGTGTGTTCTTAAAGCCATTTACCAGAGCTAAATTTAGAGCAGATTTAGAACATAAAACTATTTTTTTTATAGTAGCTACTGCAACACTATATGCAAAAAAAGACAAACCTCTGTTTGGCACTTATAATGCAGTTTTCTTCAAATTATCATATGTTTCATCATTTTGTAATTGTATTATTTAAATCTTCCTTTAGTTTAGTAACCTCAAGGCATCCATTAACTTCATTTTCCCAACCTGTTAAACCTACCTGCCCTAGACCATTTTTAACAAGGCTGAACCAAAGAGCAGATTCAGAACCTTGGGCAGCAGACCCTATATTTACATTACTGTAAAAAGCTTGTTTTTTGTAAATAAAACAGGGGACACTAAAAGTACCATGAGAAATATCCACTGACCAAATGCTACTAAAACTTACGTGCAATGATATAAAATTAACCATTTATTTTACACACACACAAAAAAAAAAAAACAATCTAACCAACCCAGTAACCGCCTGGTAACAACAAAAGTGTGTCTTTAAATGTGCCCTGGCAGAGGTCTCCATGGAAACTGAAATGAACTGGCACAGCATAAGCTCTTAGATGCCATAGTGGTACAGCATAATTCATGAAACAGAAAAACAGTTGATGCCACAGTAACACTAGCCACAAACACAAACAAATAATTCTAGCACTTATTCTAGAACCATGAGCACAATCTAAAACATAGCAGGAACAGGTATAATGTATAAAGCAGAAAAGACGTTACTACTGTAAAGCCTGTAGTACATTGATGATATACATATTCAGTACAGTTTAGACTTAGTGATGGATTTAGCAGTTTTATGATCTCCAGTACACATCTGGCTGTTGTTACTGCAGTTCTGGCATTTCCTGTTTCACAAAAAGATTAAAAGCTTAAACATTACTTCTATTAAATATAGAAATAAAAAAAAACAAATAAATATCTGAGTAAATGAGTGAATAAAACCATTACACAGACATCATTGTTTATAATGTGATTACAGAACAGGCTCCCTCCTACTTACACCTACCCCTAAAGAGTTATGTTACTCTCCGGCGACTAAGCTTCTCCAGTAAACTCTGCATAGCCTTAGCTTGTTCCCTAAAGGTGTAACAACACTGAAAAAAATGATGCGTAACATTTACTTAAAAATATTTTTGCAACTTTCTGCATTTGCTTTTTTTAAAGTAAATTTAATTTCATGTCAATTTAAGTAAGTTCAACTCAGTTTCAATACTTCAATATGTTACATAGAGTAAACAAGTGAACTGAATTTCAGTCAGTCCTTCCTTTTAGTAACCTTTACTTAATTTCTGCATACAGTATTACAAAAATTACAATTACTTAATTTATACAATATTACTCAAATAGTTTATGATACATAATATATTATAATTCCTGAAATGTAAATATTTTTAGTTAAAACACACACATTACACTGTCTCAACACATAGATGGCATGGAATACATTCTTTTTAGTATACTAAACATGCCATCCATGTTTTGAGACAGTGAGACTTGGTCTGTTTACAAAATATATCTTTGAGATTATGTAAATATTTTATTGTGCATTTTAACTGAAATTATATATATATATAATAATATTGTATAAATTAAGTTATTGTAATTAGGTAATATCGTATGCAGCAATGAAGTAAAGGTTACTAAAAGAAAGGATTGATTTAGCAAAAATAAATGAAGTAAAGTTTACTAAAAGAAAGTATTGACTGAATTTCAGTTCACTTATTTACTCTACATAACATTTAAGTCTTGAAACCGAGCTGAAGTTACTTAAATTTACATGAAATTAAATTCACTTAAAAAAAGCAAATGCAGAAAGATACGAAACTTTTTTAAAGTAAATTTTACCTCTATCAGAGAAGGAGCATCCCTCGCTACCTTTAAGAAACTCCAAAAGACAGAGCTCTTCAAAGACCACTTACTCTTATAACATCTCCTGTTCCTTATTCATTCCTCCTACATCCCACTATTCTCCTTTGGCCTCCTTCGGGCCCTGCTTAACCCTTGTGTGGTGTTCGGGTCTGTGGGACCCGTTTTCATTTTTCATCAAATGATACTAAAAAAATATTTTTTCTAACTCAAACTCATTGGCATTGGCTCATTTTTTGTGAAAAACATATATCAAAACACATTTTTGATCAACACACACTGTACACCCCCCCCCCCCCCCCCTACACATTTATATTACATACAGTATGTTTGGCCAAGGGATAATAAACATTGCTTCATTTGTAAATTTGAAACTAAACAAACTTTCTACTCATATCTTGAGTTTAATTCATTTTCTTTTACATTTTATTAAAAAAAATAATAAAAAAAGAGTAGCACTTTTTGAAAGAAATGTAACATAAGAAAGGTAAAGGGCAAATATTAACCATGTAAGCTGTTTATATTGCTTGCAATTTAGGTGAAGCAAGCATGTGTAAAGCATTTTAATGTAAAATTGCTTAATTTTGCTGAATTAAATACAAGTAACAAAGTAAACGAGTAACAAGAATATGAACACCACACAAGGGTTAAAATGCTTTCGCCTTGGACTTCTGTTTTGACTTGGACCTTATTATTTGTAAGTTGCTTTGGATAAAAGCATCTGCTAAATGCAGTGTAATGCAATGTAATGTATACATACTGGAGAACACAGATTCTAGACTGTGGTATTGGTTGTTACTAACTGGTAACATATAGAAGCAGTGGATTTTCATCAGATTTGTCTCAATGAGCCACAAGTAGCAGAAGATGCTATGTGTAACAGTGTACTGGCTACAAATAACAGTGATTTTATACCAAAAAAGATGAAAGTATAACAGCACTGAACTGGAACAAAATGAGATTCAGAAATGTAGTGCTGCAGCCGACAACAGAAGGTATTAGAGCAGTGCGTTTGTTTGTGTGCGTGTGTGTTAGAGAGTGAGTGTATGAGAGAGAGAGAGAGAGAGAGAGAGAGAGAAAGAGAGAGTGTGTGTGTGCAGGCGTACATGTGCTGTGGGAGTGAAATCTGGGTCAGTGTGTTTCAGCACTGAGCTGTATTTGAGGCCACTGCAGGCTGTGGAAGAGGATAGAAGGTGAAAGAGAAACCTTACTCACTCTCAGTCATCTCTACACAAAATGTATTCATTAACACAAGCAAATAAAATACAATAAACTCTGTATTTATTTAGGTAAACACTATTTAGGTAAATATACCTAATCATTTTGATACTACTAATACGTAATTATTTATATTGAACAGTAGTACACGCTACTGGCAACTACAAGCAATGCCAAAGAACAGCATAAATAACTATATTTCTAAAACAAATGCGTGACTTTGAAGAACCTTTAAATTGGTTAGAAACCCTTACATGTTCTTCATGCCCCCTCATTTCTTTTATGGAACAAAAAGTGCTTACTTTAATGACAATGCTCAAAAAAAAAAACGTTAGGAGCACCTTTATTTTTAGCAGTGTATTTAATAAGTATGTTTGATGTACAGTTGTTAATGAATAAGTACCTTTCAAAGTTTTAGGCACAAATGTATTGTGCTTTTATATATAACTAGTACTCAGTATATTGAAACATAATCATTACAGATGTATCCTTATCTGATCATCTCATCTCATCTCATCTCATCTCATCTCATTGTCAACCGCTTAATCCGTGAAGGGTCGCGGGGGGGGCTGGAGCCTATCCCAGCAGGCATCGGGCGGAAGGCAGGATACACCCTGGACAGGCCGCCAATCCATCGCAGGGCAGACAGACACAGACAGACAAACAGACACATTCACTCACACACTCACACCTAAGGGGCAATTTCAATCAAGTTCCAATTAGCCTGAACGTGCCGTCTTTGGACTGTGGGAGGAAACCGGAGAACCCGGAGGAAACCCACGCAGACACAGGGAGAACGTGCAAACTCCACACAGAAAGACCCGGGTTGCCCCAGCCGGGAATCGAACCCAGGCCATCTTGCTGTGAGGCGGAAGTGCTACCCACTGCGCCACCGTGCCGCCCCTTATCTGATCATTTTAGATAATAATATATATATTTTTTTACATCCAATCAAATATAATTATCAATATTTTAATATATTGTTGGCTTAACTAATATATCGTCGCTGTCCAATGAAAAACACTTATCTCCAAAACAGCAACTTTACAGGAGAGGGAAAAAACCTTGTAAACTTTCAATGGAAGTCAATGTAAAAACAGTTTATTTCAGGTAATTTTGAAGAGTTTCTATTGGTCCGTTCATCAAGAAATTTTGACACAGTGTAAAAGACAGTTTGTCTGTTCAAATTATGTACTAAACTGAAAATCGACAAAAATGGAGATAAGTGTTTTTCATAGGACAGCGACGATATTATTTACGTTGGTGATATCTGTACCAATTTGTGATTAGTCACATCAGTTACTTTTTACAGCATTTTAAGAGCATTTATTTAGCATGAAACATTGTAGAAACTTAATAATGTATGCTGATAGGTGCTGTAAATATTTGTTTTAAACCATGCCATATGAATCAAATTTCAATCAATTTGTAAAATCAAAAAACTTTTGAAGGTTCTTTAAACATATCTCTTATTTACATTACCAAGAATTGTTATTCTATGTAATCAAACACAATTTGTTCCTTTTTTGGTGAAAAAATAGTGTTATATGTTGTAATATGGGCACAATAACCTAAACTAAATGCAAAGTATGTCTGACAATTTAAAAGTTATTTATGCTCACACATATCTGTTAAAAATTATGAATAAAATCAAATATTTTGTGGCCTTACTCAAACTACCTTTGTAGCTTTATGGTGAAGACAGTACATGTGGAAAATTTACGTCTCTGCTTCCCTGACTTCTGTCAAAAACTTCAGAATGAGCCAAAAATGTAATACAGGCCTGTCGCATACAAACACTTGATTTTTTTTTTTTTTGCATGGACATGTTTATTTGATGACATTAATAGACATTGTTCTGTGGTATAAAGATTAACAAACATTAAGACCAATAAGGGTTTGTTGCAAGAAGTAGTATAAAAGATTTTGCTTCAATAGAACTTAATTGATGAAGGCCTCACCTCTGAAAGTAGATCAGTATTCTCCTGCTCACTCTTTTGTCTCTGCATCGTACTCATGCAAGTTAGGCTCCCCAGTGTGTTCTGGCTGTATGGTCTGACACATTTTATGTCACTCATTCTTGAGTCAGTAGTTCCATACACCTCATAATTATACATATGCTGAATAGTTCCATCTGCATAGGCAGGTGGGTAATAAGGAATCACTGGAAGATTTGCAGCAGATTTATAAAACAATCGTTTCTGCCTCCATCTGTAGATCTTGACGGAAATGATAGAAATCACTGAGAAAATAAAGAGTATAGAAACTGCCACAAGAGCCAACACCAAATAAAACGTCAGGTTAGTGTTATAGTCTTTGTCGTAGACAGGATCTGAGAATTCTGACAGCACTTCAGGAAAACTGTCCGCTACAGCTACATTAATGTTAACTACCGCTGAGCGGGATGGCTGTCCGTTATCCTCCACAACAACAGTGAGCTTCTGTTTCACAGCATCTTTATCAGTGACCTGGCGCACAGTCCGTATCTCCCCATTCTGTGGTCCCACTTCAAACAGCGCCCTGTCTGTAGCTTTCTGTAATTTGTAGGAAAGCCAGGCATTCTGTCCAGAATCCACATCAACAGCCACTACTTTTGTCACGAGATAGCCAACATCTGCTGAACGAGGCACAATCTCAGCCACCAGAGAGCCACCAGTCTGTACTGGGTAAAGAACCTGAGGAGCGTTGTCGTTCTGATCTTGGATTAACACATTCAGCGTTGCATTGTTTGACATGGGTGGTGAGCCCCCATCTTGTGCTCTAACTTTAAGTTGGAACAATTTCAATTGCTCGTAGTCAAAAGATTTCACAGCATAAAGCACTCCACTGTCTGCATTTATAGAAATGTATGATGCCAGGGGTGCCCCATTCAAGTCACCATCAACCAGGTAATAAGATACTCTTGCATTTTGTCCCCAGTCTGCGTCGTTTGCTTTGACTGTGAGAATAGACATTGATGAAGGATTGTTCTCCATGATATAAGCATCATAGTTTTCCTGCTCAAACTGAGGTGCATGATCATTTACATCTAATATTTTTATGGAGAGGAGCTCCTTGCTTGATAGGGGTGGGTTTCCTGCATCTAGAGCAGTAATAGTTATGTTGTAATCTGTGATGTGTTCCCTATCCAATGCTGAATCCGTCACAAGGTTATAATAATTTGTTAATGATGACACAATTTTGAATGGAGAATTGTGTTCAAGAGAACACAAGACTCTGCCGTTGTCACCGGAGTCAAGATCCTGCACGTTTATCATAGCAACCACAGTACCTGGCTCTGCGTCTTCTGATACAGCACTAGAGAAAGACATGATTGTTATTTGCGGGGCATTGTCGTTTACATCAATTACATCAATCATTATTTCGCTGGTGTCCGTCAGTCCTCCGTGATCTTTAGCCTTGATTTGGATTTTAAACTGCTTATGTTTTTCGTAATCTATGTCACCTATAACTCTTATCTCACCGGACTCCGTATCGATGGAAAATAAAGCTTTTGCTGCCGAGGGCACGTGCTCAAAATAATATTGTATACTGTGAGTGGACACATCAGCATCTGTCGCGCTGACTCTGGCCACGAGTGCACCTTTCGCGGCGTTTTCAAGAACGTACGCTTTGTAAGTAGGCTGGGTAAATACAGGGGCATTATCGTTGGCATCAAGAACTATGACATTAATTTTAACAGTGGCAGACCTTTGAGGTATTCCACCATCAAATGCAGTGAGCGTCAAATGATGATGCACGTTCGTTTCTCTGTCTAGTGCAGTTTGCAAAACCAGCTTTACATTTTTAGTACCATCCATACCATTCTGCACCATTAAATTAAAACGATCGGTAGGATGCAACGTATATTTCTGCAACGAATTTAGACCCACGTCCGAATCTATCGCGCTCTCTAACGGAAAACGTGCACCAGGTAAAGCAACCTCGCTGATTTCCAGTTCTATCTCTGCTTTAGGAAACAAAGGGCTGTTGTCATTAATGTCTAATATGTCAACAGTAATGCGATAAAGCTCCATAGGGCTATCCAAGATAACCTCAAAACTAAGACTGCATACAGATATGTCCCCACATAGCTGCTCTCTGTCTATCCTTTCTTTCACAACCAGCTGCCCCTTTTCTCGGTCTAACCCTACGTACTCACTGCTGCCGGCGGTGAAGACACGAGCTTTCCCTGCTATCAGTCTCTTCGGATCAAGCCCGAGATCAGTGGTAATGCTTCCAACAAAGGAACCCACGGTCATTTCCTCAGGGATGGAGTAACGAATTTGTCCGCATACAAGATCAGCAAATAACGCCAAAGCAAAAACTCTCCATATCGGCCATCGTTGCAGCCAGCCTCTTTTGCCCATCTCTGTTTAAACAACGAAAATATCCAACAACAACAACCGAATAATTTCCAAAAAGGACGACCAGTTTAGACTCTCAGACACGCAATCCCTTTCATCCGAAAAATTCAGTTAAAGACTGATTTTTGGGTCTTTTTATTAAGAAATAACTAATAGTGCACAATGACTGTGCGGTGGGTGACTGACTATGTATCGTGTAGAGAGTAGGAAGGGTCGTGGAAAATAAAAGAAGCATCATTACACGCGATCAACAGCGACACTTAGAGGTGAGATTAAATGTTACAGTTGAGGAATTATAAATAGGGAAATCAGACTAATTCAAATATTGTTATACACAATAAAAAAACAATCAACCTGTAAGTTAATGTATATATCGGTATGCTGAAATCCCATTTTAAAAATGAAGTATACATTTAATCTAAATAATATTATTAGTAAATTGAGATTTAAATGTGAATACTAATGTGGGATATTTCTTTGAACAATGTTAGTCAGTAAGATTTCAAAGAATAAGGAGAAAGTCTCACCTCTAAATTTAGCTGAGTATCATCTTCCTCCCTATTTTCTTTATGAATAGTCCCCATGTGACTCATTCTCCCCAGTGTGTTCTGGCTGTACGGCATGGCAAACTTTATGTCACTCATCCTCGAGTCAGTAGTCCCGCACACTTCATAATTATACATATGCTGCAAAGTTCCATCTGCATAGGAAGGCGGGTAGTAAGGAATCACTGGTAGATTTGCAGCAGATTCATAAAACAATCGTTTTTGCCTCCATCTGTAGATCTTCACTGAAATTATGGAAATAACTGAGAAAATAAAGAGTATAGAAACCGCCGCAAGAGCCAACACCAAATAAAAAGTCAGATTGGTGTTATAGTCTTTGTCGTTGACAGGATCTGAGAATTCCGAGAATATTTCAGGGAAACTGTCCGCTACAGCTACATTGATGTTAACTACCGCTGAACGAGATGGCTGTCCGTTATCCTCTACAATAACAGTGAGCTTCTGTTTCATCGCATCTTTATCAGTGACCTGTCGCACAGTCCGTATCTCTCCATTCTGTGGTCCCACTTCAAACAGCGCCCTGTCTGTAGCTTTCTGCAGTTTGTAGGAGAGCCAGGCGTTCTGTCCAGAGTCCACATCAACAGCCACCACTTTAGTCACGAGATAGCCAACATCTGCTGAACGAGGCACAATCTCAGCCACCAGAGAGCCACCAGTTTGTACCGGGTACAGTACCTGAGGAGCGTTGTCGTTCTGGTCTTGAATTTTAATAGTAACTGTCACGTTGCTACTGAGTGGAGGGGAGCCTCCATCCTGTGCAATTACGCGGAAATGGAAGTCCTTCAACTGTTCGTAGTCAAACGTTCGCATCGTATTAATGGTCCCACTGTCAGCACTGACTGACACATATGATGATACAGGTACCCCATTAACAGTGCTGTCCTCTAAAATGTAAGAAACACGGGCATTCTGGTTGGAGTCTGCATCACTGGCCTTCACTGTAAATATAGAGAGACCTGGTGTGTTGTTCTCCACCACAAAGGCCTCATAGCTACTTCTCTCAAAGACTGGAGCATTATCATTAACATCTGCAATCTGTAAACGGAGAGAAACGCTGCTGGAGAGTGAGGGAACTCCCTCATCCGAGCATATAACAGTGATGTTGTGCTCAGTATCTCTTTCTCTGTCCAACTCCTGCTCTGTACGCAGACTAAAGATATTGTTGGATGGTGATGTGATAGAAAAGGGAATATTCTCACTGATAGTGCAGCGAATTTCTCCATTTGCACCTGAATCTGGATCATTCACATTCATCATAACAACAATAGTCCCAGGTTTAGACTGCTCAGATATAAAATTAGATTTAGATAGTATATTAATAGATGGTGTGTTATCATTAACATCTAACACATCAACAATTACCTTACATGAGTCAGACAGTCCTCCATGGTCTTTTGCCTGGATTTCAAGCTGAAAATGTGTAGATTTTTCAAAATCAACCTGACCATTTAGGAAAACCTCACCAGTGTCTTGATTCACGATAAACAAATCTAATAATTCCGGGCCTGTTTTTGACATAAAGTATGTTATACGACCATTGGAGCCGTCATCTGCATCATATGCACTAACACTTGTAAGTTTGGTGCCTTTAGCTGCGTTTTCTGGTATTGTTGCTTTGTAGTCCTTTTGGGTAAACACAGGTGCATTATCATTAGCGTCTAAAACATTAACGTCTATTTTCACCGATCCAGACAACACTGGTTCACCTCCATCCTTTGCTGTCAACAGCAAAGCAATTCGGTTCTGTTTTTCTCTGTCAAGGGGTTTAATTAAAATCATCTCAACACTCTTTTCACCACCTGCCTGATTCTGTAATTCTAGAACAAAGTTATCCGTAGGATGCAGGGAATAGCTTTGAAGCCCATTGAGACCAACGTCGACGTCTATTGCTCTCTCTAAAATGAATTTAGAGCCCTTTACAACTGATTCGCTAATTTCAAACCTGATTTCCTCGGTCTGGAAAAACGGAGCGTTGTCGTTTATGTCCATGATTTCAACAGTTATCGAATATAATTCCATTGGGTTTTCCATAATCATCTGCAAGTGTAGAGCACAGGGAGTAGTTTTTCCACAAATAGTCTCGCGATCTATTTTTTCTTTAATGAGAAGTACCCCCTTCTCTTTATTCAGCTCGATATAATCTGTGTTGTCCGTCGTAAAGATCCGCGCTTTCCCAGATTTTATTCTTTTTAAATCCAGTCCCAAGTCCTGAGCAATATTTCCAACAATCGATCCCTTAGACATTTCCTCCTGAATGGAGTAACTGATCTGCCCGAGCACGCAGTGAGAAGAAAGGACGACGAGGAACAATGCAACGCGCAGCAACAACGAACCAGCCATCTTTTCGACGGCAGCAATAGTCCTCAGAAATAAAATCCTCATTCAGGTTCGAATAATCCTTATTAGAAAATCAAAGCAATCTCAATCAAACGACGAAGATGTTTTTATATCACCTCCTACATCAATCAGTAACGGTTAGTGTCAATCAGTAACGGTAAGCTTTTCCCCCTAAGAAACTGTGGGTGGATCTGAGACCAAAAAGCATAGAAACGGAGTATCGTTGATAAACAGCGGCCCTCTGAGTCAAAAAAAGAGAATTACACATATACTAAAGGTAAATGTGATAAAAGATGGTCAGGATTATATAGTTTGAGCAATTAAAATTACAAAACACAGCCATTGTTAGTTGTAGATTGCCACTTGTAAAACCATTTGATAAAAACAGATATAGAGTAGTAAAGTGTTGCTTTAATGTGCATTTTTAATACAGCAAACACCTGTAAATTATATATATTTGTGACAGTGAAATAAAGTAGATAGATAGATAGATAGATAGATAGATAGATAGATAGATAGATAGATAGATAGATAGATAGATAGATAGATAGATAGATAGATAGATTCTAGTTCTAAAAGGCAGCACCAGGGACATAAATGACTACAATATTGCTAAGACAAACACAGACTCTTCAATTTAGGTAAATATCAATTACAGATTTTGTGGTGCTGTCCAGGACAAGTAGTGCTGAAAAGAGCTGAAGTACACAGTTAAACAGGGAGTTTCTGAATGCATGATTTAATGGTCAGTTGGATGAAATATAAAATAACTCAGAATGTAGCAGAAAGTAACAGAATGTTTGAACAAATATAATTTTTGAAAGCCTACAAATATGTTTATAACACATATGCAAAAAAATAATTATTCTTCTTTCTTCTTTTTATTATTATGATTATTTTTATCATTATTATTATTATTATTATTATTATTATTATTATTATTAGTAGTAGTAGTAGTAGTAGCAGTGGTTGTAACGTTAATACATAAACTGTCTAAAACGCTGATTTGTTGATAAAAGCTACGATCTGATACAATAGGTGCTTACCAATTGTGGAGAATCGGACTCTTCAAGGAGAATTTGTTCCTTCATGTCGCGCTGCATAGTCTCTGTAAAACTGGGATCCACTACTAAAACACTCTGTCCACCAAGTGTAGAATATTTACAGTCACTATTCCTCGAGTTAGTTGTCATGCAAACGTCATAATTATACATGTGCGGCAGAGTTCCAGGAACTCCAGTGTCTGTGTATCCGGGTGGATAGTACGGAATAACAGGAAGATTGGAGTGATAGAAAATGCGAGACTGTCTCCACCTGTAGATCTTTACTGATATTATAACAACTACACAGGTAATGAAAAGGAAAGAAACAGCAGCCAGTGCTAAAACTAAATAAAACGTCAGGTTGTCGTTGTATTCCTTGCTGTGTGTAAAGTCTGTAAATTCTGACAGCACTTCAGGGAAACTGTCCGCTACAGCTACATTAATATTTACTACAGCTGAGCGAGATGGCTGTCCGTTATCCTCCACAACAACAGTGAGCTTTTGTTTCACAGCATCTTTATCAGTGACCTGGCGCACAGTCCGTATCTCCCCATTCTGTGGGTCAACTTCAAACAGCGCCCTGTCTGTGGCTTTCTGTAATTTGTAGGAGAGCCAGGCGTTCTGTCCAGAGTCCACATCAACAGCCACAACTTTAGTCACGAGATAGCCAACATCTGCTGAACGAGGCACAATCTCAGCCACCAGAGAGCCACCAGTCTGTACTGGATACAGAACCTGAGGAGCGTTGTCGTTCTGATCTTGGATTTTAATTGTCACTGTCACGTTGCTACTGAGAGAAGGAGAGCCTCCGTCCTGCGCTTTTACGCGAAAATGAAAATCCTTTAACTGTTCGAAGTCAAATGATCGCACAGCATTAATGACTCCACTGTCAACACTTACAGACACATATGATGATACAGAAACCCCATTAAAAGTGCTGTCTTCTAAAATGTAAGAAACACGGGCATTCTGGTTGGAGTCTACATCACTGGCCTTTACTGTGAAAATAGAGAGACCTGGTGTATTGTTCTCCACCACAAAGGCCTCGTAAATACCTTTCTCAAAGACTGGAGCATTATCATTAACATCTGAAATCTGTAAACGGAGAGAAGCGCTGCTGGACAGAGAGGGAACTCCCTCATCAGAGCACATCACAGTAATGTTGTACTCAGCATCTCTCTCTCTGTCCAACTCCTGCTCTGTGCGCAGGCTAAATATACTGTTGGATGGTGATGTAATAGAAAAGGGAATTTTGTCACTAATGGTACAGTGAACTTGGCCATTCACATCAGAATCAGGGTCATTTACTTTCATCATGGCAACTACAGTACCAATTTTAGACATTTCTGATACAGAACTTGACATTGAGAGGATGTTGATTGATGGCGTGTTGTCATTTACGTCCATCACGACAATAACTACTTTACACGAGTCAGAGAGTCCTCCTTGATCTCTTGCTTGAATTTCCAGCTGATAATTATTCGATTTTTCAAAATCAACCTGACCGTTCAAGACTATCTCACCACTGTATTGATCCACAGTAAACAAATCTAATAAACTATCTAACGTTTTTGACATGTAATATGTCACTTTGCCGTTAGAACCTTCGTCAACATCAGAGGCGCTCACAGTAATCAGTTTTGTGCCTTTAACTGCATTCTCTGATAAAGTCGCCCGATATAATTTTTGATTAAACACAGGAGCATTATCATTAGCATCCAATATTATAACATGAATCTTTACTGATCCAGACAACATTGGCTCACCTCCATCGTTTGCTGTCAACAACAAAGTAAATCGTTCTTGTTTTTCTCTGTCAAGAGGTTTTTGTAGAACCATCTCAATGCTTTTATCTCCACCCGCCAGATTCTGTAATTCTAAAACGAAATGATCTGTAGGTTTAAGCAAGTAGCTCTGAAGGCCGTTAGTACCAACATCGACATCTATTGCTCTTTCTAGTGCGAATCTGGCTCCTGTTACTGCCGATTCGCTTATCTCAAAGCTGATTTCCTCGGTCTGGAAAAACGGGGCATTGTCATTTATATCTTTGATTTCGACAGTAATTGTGTACAGCTCCATCGGGTTCTCGAGAATCATCTGCAAATGTAGAGCACATGGAATCATTTTTGCACAAAGAGCCTCACGATCTATTTTTTCTTTAATGAGAAGCACCCCCTTCTCCTTATTCAACTCGATGTATTCCATGCTGTCCTCCGTAAAGATTCGTGCTTTCCCATATGTCAATCTCTTTAAATCAAGTCCCAAATCCTGAGCAATATTTCCAACAATAGAGCCCTTAGACATTTCCTCGGGAATGGAATAACTGACCTGCCCGATCGCCGAGTGAGAAGAAAGGACGACGAGGAACAATACCCTGTGCAGCACCACCGAATTGGCCATTTTTTCGAAAGCAACAAAGATCTTAGTAAATAATCTTCACCGGGTTTAACTCCTTCGTGACATTCAAAATGAAATCTGTCATTAATTATTGTTTTAGTGCGATGAAACGTCCCCACCTCTCAATGCGCTGTGTGAAAGCTTTTTATTCTCTCTCCTGGTCTCCTGAAACTGTGGACGATTCTGAAGAGATCAAAGAAGGGAGGCTGAGATTTGTTGATAAACAGCGGCCCTCTGAGTTAAAACTGAGAATTACAAATGCATTTAATATATTTATAGAAAAGGAAGTCGTTATTATATATATTATGCGCAAATAGTTAAAAAAAAAAACATAGCACAATTAAGCAGTATGACCTACGGTTCACCGTTGACCACACTAGTATTTTAGAACAAAATGTCAACGTACATATTTCCGTTCACCAAAGTGAACATATGCACATAATGAATTATTTGCAATTAAAAACAAACAGGAATTATCCAAAATATCTATACAAATTAATCGTATTATGATGAATACAGATGATTAACATACATACTGTCTTGCAAGAGTGAAATAAGACAATATGCACGGTTGTAAATTTTAGCACATGCAAACATTTACAAATGTTAAAAGTTGTCTTTCAATGGCCATTTAAAATTAAGTGAAATAGTCATATGATCATGTATGTTTCATTATCAAAATGTCACATCAGTGTGGAAAAATAACAAGAAAAAAAATTAAGACTTACTAACAATGCATATGATGTTAATTTATGTTAATTTTCTTCCCAAGTCATACACTTACAAACTAAGTACTGCTTATAACGATGTTTATGATTTGAAGTTTTACTTTAAAAAAACGAAAAGAAAAATCCATGCTACAAAACTTGATGTGAAAAAATACTGTATGAATCGTTTACTGAAATAAGTCAATATAGGTAACTAAAACAAGAACCTAGGTACAAAAGCCTATTTTGCTAGTTAGATTTGTAATATATAGTTTGGTATATTAAGGTACATTGTGTTCACAGATTTTCTGCCAACCAACATTCAAGCTACTTAATGAAAAAAGCTCTTACCAGCTCAGGGGAGTCTTGATCGTCAAGAAAGTTATTTTCCTTAAATTCGCGCTGTATGGTCTCTGTGAAACTGGGGTCCACCACTAAAACACTATGTCCCCCAAGCGTAGAATATTTGCAGTCACTTTTCCTCGAGTTAGTTGTCATGCAAACGTCATAATTATACATGTGCGGCAGAGTTCCAGTAACCCCGGTGTCTGTGTAACCGGGTGGATAGTACGGAATAACTGGGAGATTGGACTGGTAGAAAACACGAGACTGTCTCCACCTGTATATCTTCACTGATATTATAACAACTACACAGGTAATGAAGAGGAAAGAAACAGCAGTCAAAGCTAAAACTAAATAAAACGTCAGATGATCGTTGTATTCTTTGCCGTGTGTAAAGTCTGTAAATTCTGACAGCACTTCAGGGAAACTGTCCGCTACAACTACATTAATATTTACTACAGCTGAGCGAGATGGCTGTCCGTTATCCTCCACAACAACAGTGAGCTTTTGTTTCACATCATCTTTATCAGTGACCTGTCGCACAGTCCGTATCTCTCCATTCTGTTGTCCCACTTCAAACAGCGCTCTATCCGTGACTTTCTGTAGTTTGTAGGAGAGCCAGGCGTTCTGTCCAGAGTCAACATCAACAGCCACCACTTTTGTCACGAGATAGGCAACATCTGCTGAACGAGGCACAATCTCAGCCACCAGAGAGCCACCAGTCTGTACTGGGTACAGTACCTGAGGAGCGTTGTCGTTCTGATCTTGGATTTTAATAGTTACTGTCACGTTGCTACTGAGTGGAGGGGAGCCCCCATCCTGTGCAATTATGCGGAAATTAAAGTTTTTTAACTGTTCGTAATCGAAAGATCTTACAGAATTAATGAGTCCACTTTCAGCACCAACAGATACATATGATGATAGAGGAACCCCATTTACAGTACTGTCTTCTAAAATGTAAGAAACACGGGCGTTCTGGTTGGAGTCTGCATCACTGGCCTTTACTGCGAATATAGAGAGACCTGGTGTATTGTTTTCCACCACAAAGGCCTCGTAGCTACTTCTCGTAAAGACTGGAGCATTATCGTTAACATCTGAAATTTGTAATCGGAGATAAGCTCTGCTGGAGAGTGAGGGAACTCCCTCATCAGAGCACATAACAGTGATGTTGTATTCGGCATCCCTTTCCCTGTCCAGATCCAGCTCTGTAAGCAGACTAAATATACTGTGTGATGGTGATGTAATAGAAAAAGGGATACTTTCACTTATACTACAGTGAACTTGTCCATTGTATGTCGAATCAGGATCGTTTACATTCATCATAGCTACAACAGTGCCAGGAGGAGACTCTTCTGATAAAGAATTGGACATAGACATGATGGTTATAGCTGGTTCATTGTCATTTATGTCCACCACATCAATAACTACTTTGCATGAATCTGCAAATCCACCTTGGTCTCTAGCCTTAATATCAAGTTGATACTGATGTGTTTTTTCGTAGTCAATTTGTCCACTAATTGTTATTTCACCATTGTCTTTATTTATCATGAATATATCCTTACCATCTTCGTTTACTTTTGAAATATAATACGTCACTTGCCCGTTTGAGCCTTCATCTGCATCAGAGGCGCTGACAGTTGTTAACTTTGTACCTTTTATTGAGTTTTCTTTTACGGTAGCTTTATACGTTTTCTGAGTAAAAATGGGAGCATTATCATTAACATCCACTACAGTAATATGTATCTGTACTGTGCCCGAGAGCACTGGCTCACCCCCATCGTTTGCAGTTAACGTCAAAGTAAATCTTTGATTTCGTTCTCTGTCGAGTGGTCTTTTTAACACCATCTCTACGTTTTTTCCTTCGTCGGCATGACCTTGCATTTCTAGAACAAAATGATTTGTCGGTTGAATAGAATAGCTTTGAAGGCCGTTAGGTCCAACGTCTGCATCCACTGCTCCATCTAACATGAATCTCGCTCCGATTATAGCAGACTCACTAATCTCGAAACTGATTTTTCCCGTTTGGAAAATTGGAGCGTTATCATTTATGTCCGTGATTTCGACGGTTATTGTGTACATCTCCATTGGGTTCTCCAGAATCATTCGAAGATGTAAAGCGCACGGCGTTGTTTTGCCGCACAGAGACTCGCGATCTATTTTCTCTTTTATTAGAAGCATTCCTCTCTCTCGGTTTAGCTCGATGTATTCCGTGCTGTCCCCGGAGAATATCAGCGCTTTCCCTGTTTTCAGTCTTTTTAAATCAAGTCCGAAATCCTGAGCAATATTTCCAACCATCGATCCTTTTGCCATTTCCTCTGGAATGGAGTAACTGACCTGCCCGAGAGCGGAGTGAGAAAAAATGACGACAAAGAACAATACCTTGTGCCACCTCATTGCAGCTGGAATTTTCTCATCAAACACAACAGTCCAGTGCTTTTAAGTTCACTACAATCGTAAGCTATCAACGCTAGATCCTAACTTCAGTTATCTCGGACAGCTGACGAGAATATTTAACGTTGACGTTGGAGATACAGAAACCCGAGGAGAGCTTTTCTTTCTCTGATTGTTTAGGGTGGTGTGGGTGGGTGAGTCTAAGGCGTGCTTTAACAGAGGCTCTGCATCGTTGTTACTCAGCGACCCTCAGAGTCAGAAATAAGAATTACATCTCGAGATTCTCTGATAAATAAATTCACAACATGTAAACTTTCTCCAACATAACTTCAATATTACCTCATATTACATTAAATAGATTTTGGTTGAAGAAATATAAAGTGGCTCGGTTTGCTGAAGGTTTTAAACAATATGGAGCTGTCCAAAAAGAGGTTCTGAAAAGCGCTGAAGGAATCAACATCTTAAAACAATCACCACATTATAATGCAAAAGCGCAGTAAAACCCTTGCATAGTTTTAACTTAAATAACAACAGATTACCTAATTATCGTATTGTCGTACATGCTGAAACAATAGTAAAATCTATAACACATTTATGGATATAGAAAATAAGACCATTTTCATATTAGAACGACAAGAAAGCCATTACCATGTCATGATTAACTTGCAAACATTTATGTCAAGTGAACATGTTTAAAATACTTTTTTTTTTACATGAAAAACACTTTTTAATAAGCAATAATGTGTCATTATTAGTGCTTACGAAAACATGGAAGACACCTTCTTAAAATTAAAAAACAAAGTAGAGGTATAGCTTTTCAGAAAGATATGGTTGAATGGATGCTATTAAAAAACTCATAACATTATATTAAAACGCACCAAATACTTATAAAAGCCCTTACCAACTGTGCAGAATCGGGGTCTTCATAAAGCCCATTATCCACCATGGCGCGCTGCATGGTCTCTGTAAAACTGGGGTCCACCATTAAAACACTCTGCCCACCAAGTGTAGAATATTTACAGTCACTCTTCCTCGAATTAGTCGTCATACAAACGTCATAATTATACATATGAGGCAGCGTTCCTGTAACGCCAGTATCTGTGTAACCAGGAGGATAGTATGGAATAACTGGGAGATTGGACTGGTAGAAAACACGAGACTGTCTCCACCTGTAGATCTTCACTGAGATTATGACAACTACACAGGTAATGAAGAGGAAAGAAACAGCAGCCAGTGCTAAAACTAAATAAAACGTCACGTTGTCGTTGTATTCCTTGCCATGTGAAAAGTCTATTAATTCTGACAGCACTTCAGGGAAACTGTCCGCTACAGCTACATTAATATTTACTACAGCTGAACGAGATGGCTGTCCGTTATCTTCCACAACAACAGTGAGCTTCTGTTTTACAGCATCTTTATCAGTGACCTGTCGCACAGTCCGTATCTCTCCATTCTGTGGTCCCACTTCAAACAGCGCCCTGTCTGTAGCTTTCTGTAGTTTGTAGGAGAGCCAGGCGTTCTGTCCAGAGTCCACATCAACAGCCACCACTTTAGTGACAAGATAGCCAACATCTGCTGAACGAGGCACAATCTCAGCCACCATAGAGCCACCAGTCTGTACTGGGTACAGTACCTGAGGAGCGTTATCGTTCTGATCTCGAATTTTAATGGTCACTGTCACGTTGCTACTGAGTGGAGGGGAGCCTCCATCCTGAGCGATTATGCGGAAATGAAAGTTTTTAAACTGTTCGTAATCGAAAGATCTGACAGAATTAATGAGTCCACTGTCAGCTCTAACAGACAGATATGATGATACAGGAACCCCATTAACAGTACTGTCTTCCAAAATGTAAGAAACACGGGCATTCTGATTCGAGTCTGCATCCCTGGCCTTCACTGCGAATATAGAGAGGCCTGGTGTGTTGTTTTCCACCACAAAGGCCTCGTAGCTACGTCTCTCAAAGACAGGAGCATTATCATTAACATCTATTATCTGTAGATGGAGAGAAGCAATGCTGGAGAGTGAGGGAACTCCTTCATCAGAACAGATCACAGTAATGTTGTATTCGGCATTCCTCTCTCTGTCCAATTCTTGGTCTGTGCGCAGGCTAAAGAAATTATTAGATGTTGATATGATTAAAAAGGGGATATTTTCAGCTATACTACAGTGAACTTGCCCATTCACAGATGAATCTGGATCATATACTTTCATCATAGCTACAACAGTGCTAGGAGGAGACTCTTCTGATATAGAATTTGATATAGACATAACTGTTATAGTTGGGTTATTATCGTTTATATCAATCACTTCTACATTAACTTTACATGAATCTGCCAAACCACCTTGGTCTTT
This sequence comes from Astyanax mexicanus, assembly GCF_023375975.1. NCBI lineage: Eukaryota > Metazoa > Chordata > Actinopteri > Characiformes > Acestrorhamphidae > Astyanax > Astyanax mexicanus. The sequence goes on along the minus strand of NC_064427.1, from coordinate 9,075,766 downwards.
AGCTTTAATATCAAGTTGATACTGAGTTGTTTTCTCGTAGTCAATTTGTCCACTTAATGTTATTTCACCACTTTCTCTATTTATCATAAATATCTCTTTGCCATCTTCGTTTAAATTTGAAATAAAATACGTCACCTGTCCGTTTGAGCCTTCATCCGCGTCAGAGGCGCTGACAGTTGTCAATTTTGTGCCTTTTATTGAGTTTTCTATGACTGAAGTTTTATACACTTTTTGCGTAAATATAGGAGCATTATCGTTAACATCCAGTACAGTAACATGTATCTGGACTGTACCTGAGAGCACTGGTTGACCTCCATCAATCGCTGTTAACAACAAAGTAAACCTTTCATTTAGTTCTCTATCGAGTGGTCTTTTTAACACCATCTCTACATTTTTTCCTCCGTCAGCATGACTTTGCATCTCTAGAACAAAATGATCTGTTGGCTGAATAGAATAGCTTTGAAGACCGTTAGGTCCAACGTCTGCATCCACTGCTCCATCTAACATGAATCTCGCTCCGATTATAGCAGACTCACTAATCTCGAAGCTGATATCTCCCTTTTGGAAAATTGGAGCGTTATCATTTATGTCCGTGATTTCGACGGTTATTGTGTACATCTCCATCGGGTTCTCCAGAATCATTTGAAGATGTAAAGCGCACGGCGTTGTTTTGGCGCACAGAGATTCGCGATCTATTTTCTCTTTTATTAGAAGCATTCCTCTCTCTCGGTTTAGCTCGATGTATTCCGTGCTGTCCCCGGAGAATATCAGCGCTTTCCCTGTTTTCAGTCTTTTTAAATCAAGTCCCAAATCCTGAGCAATATTTCCAACCATCGATCCTTTCGCCATTTCCTCTGGAATGGAGTAACTGACCTGCCCGAGAGCGGAGTGAGAACAAATAACGACAAAGAACAATACCTTGTGCCACATCATTGCAGCTGGATTTTTTTTTTTATCAAGACACAACAGTCCAGTGCCTTTAAATTTACAACAATCGTATCAAAGCTAGATCCTAACTTCAGTTATCTCGGATAGCTGACGAGAATATTTAACGTGGACGTCGAAAATAAAGAAACCCGAGGAGAGCTTTTCTTTCTCTGATTGTTTAGGGTGGTGTGGGTGGGTGAGTCTAAGGCGTGCTTTAACAGAGGCTGTGCATCGTTGTTACCCAGCGACCCTCAGAGTCAGAATTAAGAATTACATCTCGAGATTCGCTAATAAATAAACTCACATGTAAACGTTCTCCAACATAATTTAAATATAACTTCATGTTACATTAGATAGATTTTGGTTGGAGAAATATAAAGGGCCTCGGTTTGCTACAGGCTTTAAATAGGCTGGAGCTGTCCAAAAAGAGGTTCTGAAAAGCGCTGAGCAAATTAACATCTTAAAACAATCACCCCATTATGAACTCACTTCATGATGTAAAAGCGCAGTAAAACCCTTGCATTATTTTAACTTAAATAACAACAGATCAAATAATTATCGTATTTTTGTATATGTCGAAACAATAGTAAAATCCATAACAAATTTATAGATATGGACAATAAAACCATTATCATATTAAAAAGAAAAGAAAGCCATGTCCATGTTATGATTAAATTGCAAAGATTCATGTAATGTGAACATATTTAAAATACTGTTTTTTTTTTTATTAAACAACACTTTTTAATAAGCAATAATGTGTTATTATTAGAGCTTACGAACACATGGCCGACACTTCTTGGAGTTAAAATAACAAAACAAAGCATAAGTATAGCTTTTCAGTAAGCTATAATTGAATAGATGTTATTTAAAAACTTTATAACATTATATTAAAACCCACCAAATTCTTATAAAAGCCCTCACCAACTGTGGCGAATCGGGGTCTTCCCAAAGCCTTTTATCCATCATGGCGCGCTGCATGGTCTCTGTAAAACTGAGGTCCACCACTAAATCACTGTCCACCAAGTGTAGAATATTTTCAGTCATTTTTCTCAAGTTAGTCGTCATACAAACGTCATAATTATACATATGCGGAAGAGTTCCAGTAACTCCAGTATCTGTATAACTAGGTGGATAGTACGGAATAACTGGGAGATTGGACTCATATAATATACGGGACTGTCTCCACCTGTAGATTTTCACTGATATTTTTATATTATATTATAACGACTACACAGGTAATAAAGAGGAAAGAAACTGCAGTCAGCGCTAAAACTAAATAAAACGTCAAAATATCGTTGTATTTTTTTGCCGTGTGTAAAGTCTGTGAACTCTGACAGCACTGTGAGCTCTGACAGTCCGCTACAGCTATTTTAATATTTACTACAGCTGAACGAGATGGCTATCCGTTATCCTCCACAACAACACTGAGCTTCTGTTTCACAGCATCTTTATCAGTGACCTTTCGCACAGTACGTATCTCTCCATTATGTGGTCCCACTTCAAACAGTGAAGCTTTCTGTAGCTTTCTGTAGTTTGTAGGCGAGCCAGGCGTTCTGTCCAGAGTCCACATCAACAGCCACTAATTTTGTCACAAGATAGCCAACATTTGCTAAACGAGGCACAATCTCAGCCACGAGAGAGCCACCAGTCTGTACTGGATACAGAACCTGAGGAGCGTTGTCATTCTGATCTTGGATTGTAATGGTCACTGTCACGTTGCCACTGGAGAGCCTCCATCCTGCGGTTTTATGCGGAAATGGAAGTCCTTTAACTGCTCATAGTCGAAAGGACGCAATGCACTAATAACTCCGCTGTCAGGACTGATTAACACATATGATGACACAGGAACCACATTAACAGTATCTTCTAATATGCAACACGGGCATTCTGATTTGAGTCTGCATCACTGGCCTTGACTCAGTCACAAAGGCCTCGTAGCTATTTCTCTCAAAGACTGGAGCATTATCATTAACATCTGATATCTGTAAACGTAGAAGCGATGCTGGATCAGAGAACATCAGAGTGATGTTGTACTCAGCCTCTCTCTCCCTGTCTAGTAACTCCTGTTCGCTTTATTCTGTCTGCAGAATAAAGAAATTGTTGGATGGTGATGTGATAGAATATGGAATACTGGAATGTTTTCACTTGCACTACAGTGAACTTGCCCGTTCACAGATGAATCTGGATCGTTTACTTTCATCATTGCTACAACGGTGACAGGTGATTTCGTACTTGAAACTAGCTTGTAAGCAAAATTAAAGCACATTTTAGATAGATAGATAGATAGATAGATAGATAGATAGATAGATAGATAGATAGATAGATAGATAGATAGATAGATAGATAGATAGAATGCCTGTCTTGGCCTACAATTTTCAAATAAATGACGCTGTCCATAAGAAGAGGTGCTGAAAAGCCCTGAATGAGTACTCACAAACCGCTCTCATCACCATTATATGAACAGTGCCACTTGTAAAAGCACATGTGAAAATAATACAAATTGCATTGATATTAATATATAAATTAGTGTACACGTACTTTAGCGGCGAGGCTTAAAGTGACACAAAGACCAAGGCCATACCGGGATTATATGGTAACGTTAATGGAGTCTATGGACAGTTCTATCGATCTTTAAGGAGGCTGTAATAAAGTGACCAGCGTTTAGTAACATATTGTGAAGAACACTTAGCACTACTACAAAACAATCATACGGATAGAGCACAAATGCACTATGATTTAACATAACGTAAAAAAGAGCTTACCAACTCTGGAGAAACGGGGTCTTCCAGAAGACCTTTATCCCTCATTTCGCGCTGCATAGTCTCTGAAAAGCTGGGATCTACCATTAAAACACTCTGTCCACCAAGTGTAGAATATTTACAGTCACTCTTCCTCGAATTAGTCGTCATACAAACGTCATAATTATACAAATGAGGCAAAGTTCCTGTAACTCCAGTGTCTGTGTAACCGGGTGGATAGTATGGAATAACTGGGAGATTGGACTGGTAGAAAACACGGGACTGTCTCCATCTGTAGATCTTCACTGATATTATAACAACTACACAGGTAATGAAGAGGAAAGAAACAGCAGCAAGCGCTAAAACTAAATAAAACGTTAGGTTATCGTTGTATTCCTTGCCATGTGTAAAGTCTGTGAATTCTGACAGCACTTCCGGGAAACTGTCCGCTACAGCTACATTAATATTTACTACAGCTGAACGACATGGCTGTCCGTTATCCTCCACAACAACAGTGAGCTTCTGTTTCACAGCATCTTTATCAGTGACCTGTCGCACAGTCCGTATCTCTCCATTCTGTGGTCCCACTTCAAACAGCGCCCTGTCTGTAGCTTTCTGTAGTTTGTAGGAGAGCCAGGCGTTCTGTCCAGAGTCCACATCAACAGCCACCACTTTAGTGACAAGATAGCCAACATCTGCTGAACGAGGCACAATCTCAGCCACCATAGAGCCACCAGTCTGTACTGGGTACAGTACCTGAGGAGCGTTGTCATTCTGGTCTTGGATTGTAATGGTCACTGTCACGTTGCTACTGAGTGGAGGAGAGCCTCCATCCTGAGCAATTACGCGGAAATGGAAGTCCTTTAACTGCTCGTAGTCAAAAGAGCGTACAGCATTAATGACTCCACTGTCAGCACTAACAGTCACATATGATGATACACGAACCCCATTAACAGTACTGTCTTCTAAAATGTAAGAAACACGGGCATTCTGATTCGAGTCTGCATCCCTGGCCTTCACTGTGAATATAGAGGGACCTGGTGTGTTGTTCTCCACCACAAAGGCCTCATATCTACTTCTCTCAAAGACAGGAGCATTATCATTAACATCTGATATCTGTAAACGGAGAGAAACGCTGCTGGAGAGTGAGGGAACTCCCTCATCAGAGCACATCACAGTGATGTTGTACTCATCCTCTCTCTCTCTGTCCAATTCCTGCTCTGTGCGCAAGCTAAAGAAATTATTGGATGGTGTACTCACCGCAAATGGAATGTTATCGCTGATGGTACAATGAACTTGGCCATTTGCACCCGAGTCCGGGTCATTTACTTTTATCATGGCAACGACAGTGTTAGGTTTGGAATTCTCGGATATAGAACTGGACATAGAAATGATATCAATTGCTGGCTGATGATCATTAACGTCCAATACGTCAACGATTACCTTGCATGAGTCAGAGAGTCCTCCTTGGTCTCTAGCCTGAACGTGTATTTGATAATGGTTCGATATTTCATAGTCAATCTTTCCATTTATTGTCACATCTCCACTTTGGGAGTCTACGTCAAAGATATCAATCACAGAGCTGTCTAATGCATCAGATATGTGATAGGTCACATGACTATTAGAGCCTTCATCTGCATCGGTGGCGCTAACGGTTGTCAATTTGGTTCCTTTCGGTGCATTTTCTGTTACTGTGGCTTTATACACCTTTTGAGCAAACACAGGCGCATTATCATTAACATCCAGCACTTTTACATAAATATTCATTGTGCCCGAAAGCCGTGGTTCTCCTCCATCAAACGCTGTCAACAACAAATTTAATCGATCTTCCTTTTCTCGATCAAGGGGTTGTTGTAACACCATCTCCACAATTTTTTCCACATCAGATTGCTCATCTAAAGCAAAGTTCTCTGTAGGCTTAAGAGAATAGCTACGAAGACTATTGACTCCTACGTCTGGATCTACCGCTCTCCCCAACACGAATCTGGCCCCCACAGCTGCTGACTCGCTTATCTCAAATCTAATTTCGCTCTTCTGGAAATTAGGAGCATTGTCATTTACATCCTTAATTTCTACGGTAACAGAATATAACTCCATCGGATTCTCCAGAATCATTTGGAGATGCAGAGCACATGGGGTGATTTTTGCGCACAGAGACTCACGATCAATGCTTTCTTTGACGAGAAGTCGTCCGTTGTCTCGGTTAAGCTCAATGTATTCCGTATTATCGCCTGTATAAATCCGAGCTCTCCCGGCCTTCAGTCGTTTCAGATCCAAACCCAAATCCTGAGCGATATTTCCAATTGTCGAGCCTTTCTGCATTTCCTCTGGAATGGAATAAGTCATCTGCCCAAACACGATGCGAGAACAAAAGACCAGAAAAAGCAGTACCGTGTACCACAGGGTAAACAAAGACATTTTTTTATCTGAGCTGAGCAATATTCCCATCCTTACATCGATGTTTTAGGATCTACAGGAACGAAGAATACAAATCGAATATGTAGGTAGTTTACAGCAAGCTATTTTATAACAGCATTACTTAAACACTTCGTAGAAAACCTGCCTTCATTCTTTTCTTTCGGGTACAGGGAGTTTCGTTGAGAGGGGTTGGACGAGTTTAACCAAAGCGCAAGACCACTGCAGTTCAACAGCGGCCCTCTGAGCCAAAAAATGGAACTACAAGCAGGTAAAAAATATTTGGATGTTCAATGTATTGTGCTTTAAAATTACATAAAACTGTATTCACATTTACGTAGTTACCATCGATATCATACAACTAATAACTTGTATTCACTGTTAACGTTTAATGTAAATGTATTCTCCATTTATACTTGAATACCCTTGAATTTATGTATATTACAATAATAATGTGAGGATGATTAAATACCTTATGTGGTGTGAGTGATTTCAAAGTATTTATGAACAGCCTATCAAACACAATCTTACTTCTTTCAAAGAATTCTACAGTGGTTCAAAAAATGCAGTTCTGCTAGAAAGTTTGCGAAACACTTCAGAATATTCTATTTTTCTATGTACATTTAACTTAAAACTTCATCCTATTTTCACACTATTCTTAAAACTAATAGACAAGGAGAAGCAAATCAAACAAATGAGACAATAATTTGGACATGTGAGTAGTAATAGTTTTAAACCCCTTTTGCATTCCTTATCCGGTGTGACCTCTATATACAACAATAACTGCAACTAAATGTTCATAAAAACTGTTGATTAGTTCTGCACATCCCATTGAAGGAATTTTAGTGCATTACTCTGTATAAAACAGCCTCAGCTCTGTTATGCTGGTGATATTCCTCATAATAACTGCTTGCTTCAGGACCTTTCACTAAATTTCAGTTGAAATAAGGTCAGGACTTTGGTTTCCAAAACATTTACTTGATTGTTTTAACCATTATTTTGTATAACCACTTGTGTGCTTAAATTGTTAACCCTGCGCATGACCAACTTTTTCTTAAATTTCAGGTCATTGACATGTCTAAATAGTTGTCTTCAAAATTGACTAGTAAAACTATTGTTAAATCAATGATGGTAAGTTGTCCTACAACAGATGCAGCAGTCACAAAACATGATACAACCACCATTTTGTTTCAAAGACAAGGAAAAGGTTTAATGCTGGAATGCAGTGTTTTCCTTTCTTCAAATGCAAAACATCTAACTTAAGCCAAACAGCAAAATTGTGGGCTCATCTGTCCAAACATTGTTCATTTTTGTGATTATTTGTGAAGTATTTTTTTGTATTTAAAAGAAGCCTATGGATACACTGAAATTAAATCTCACATAACTGACTAGTCCATGTACTCTTTAATAAACTGTAGATTGGCAGCACACTTCTTTTTTGAGGAAGAACAACAACTCTTCTTATGAAATCAATGGAATCTCTTTTGTTTGAGCTATGATAAACATTTACAAACACTTGTTCTGAAAATCATACTTTGACAGATCCTTGCTGTCTATATAAAACAGAGCTGCTTAATTACTCCTGATTGTCATCACATTAACTGACATTTTACACTCACAAATATGTCATAAAAATGCATGTTTCCTTTAAAGAAAATGAGCTTGTCAAAAATACTTGTCACATTTATTTGATTTGGTTCATCCTGTCTAGTTCCAGTTAATGAATCTTTAGTTTAAATTTTTGCAGAAATAAATAAAAGTAAGTATTTGATAAAGTTAGGCTGTCCATAGCTAAGTTGATCTTTTCTTTAAAGAAAAAGACCCACTTACTGATGCAGCATTTGGGTGAACAAATATGCCTCAATAATTACATCACAGTTAAATTAAACCAAACTTTTGTGTAAGAATGTCTCCTTACCAGGTCTGGAGAATCTGTGTCATCCAGCAAGAAATTTTCCTTCATGGCACGCTGCATAGTCTCTGTGAAACTGGGATCCACTACTAATACACTCTGCCCACCAAGCGTAGAATATTTACAGTCACTTTTTCTTGAATTGGTTGTCATACAAACGTCATGATTATACATGTGTGGCAGTGTTCCACACTGTAAAAAATAAATTGTTGAGAAAACTCAAAATTTTACGGCAACATGATGCATCAAGATTTTTTAGTTCTGTCAACAACTGTGCTGTTTGTCATTTTTATAGAGAATTATCTGTTTAGCCAACTTATATTTGCTTGTCGACATAGATCTGATTATTCTGTTCAAGCTATTACAATCTTAATGTTAGGAGAACTACAATATTTCTGTTGAGCGTGTGATTGTTTTTGTGTTTGTTATACAAAGAATTACTGATAAGCTGAACGCAAAATCTTAACTTCTAAAAAAAAAGATGTTGAACGAACTGAATATTTTAAGGCAACATGATGCATTAGGATTTTTTTGTTGTCTTTATTAAAGATATTTGGTTTAGCCAACTGTTCACTCAACCAGTACATCTTTCCTATATAACAAGCATCCTGCATGTAATACTACATTAAAACATTATGTACATAGAAAAGACAATCAAATATTAATTAATATTACTTTATTCCAACCAGTTACTTGCAAATAGCATAACAGAGATGCAAAGAATTGGAATCCCTCAGCATTCAAAATTTAGAACCGTATTAAGAAGACTATCACTTAAAAATGTTGGTTGAGAGTGTCATCTAACCTCATTTAACCATGAAGAAAAAAAAAGCAATTTAAAGAAGTAGGGGTAAAAACCTCGTATGCTGTATTTGTTTACCTAGTCACATGCCTCTGCATAATGCTACAGTGAAAAAATAGGAGTCCTGTAATTATCAAAAAAAAAAAAAACATAGAAAGCTTAAAACTGTTTAGAAAGTTCTTTATAAAGGTTTACAAACCACTGAATAAAAAGGATATTCATTTTTTACTTGGGTCAATGAGTGCTGGAAAGATAAAACTGCCTCTACATAGTCATATTTTTGTCAAACAAAATACACTTATTAAAATTCTAAAATATTTTTCACCAAAAATAATGTGTATTTAGAGGAGCATCTTTGCAAACAGGCATTGCACAATACCTTGAACACTGCACATCAAACCTCAATTTCTTTTTTCCTAAAAAAAGACATCTTGGAATTCAAACCTAAAAATCCTGGAGTTCACTACTGTGACCATGTTCACTGGCTTGCAGATAAAATTTATTTTGGGGGAAAAAAAAAAAGTACATGTCATTTGTATCTTGAGCCAAGGTCCAAAAACATCTCGAGAATGGCATTCAAAATGTAAAAAAAAGAGATTCAGGACAAAATGTAGGGCAACATAAACAGCTATTTTGCCAATAATGTAGATATGTCAGAGTTTCATTTTAACAAGGATCAAATCCAACACAAGTCACCTCTGATGCCACGTTTGATAAAATGCTTCCAATCGGAACCCTGCAACACTAGCAACAACACCTGCATGTATTTAAACACAACAAATCATACAGTATACCAACATGTCCAGCACTGCATTTATACATTAAAGTGGATCTGAATTTGGAGTTCAGAATTTTGGATAAGAAAGGTTTAGAGCACAGAAAAGGCCAAAGAGGTATGCCAAGCCTGTAGGGGTGTCGCAGAGTCCATCCAGAACTATGGTCTCCTCCAGCACAATGGCAATGTTCATTTGCTGGTGAGCCTGCAGCAGAGACATTGTCCTCTAAAACCACAAGTACTCCAACAGATACCCCTTTGGTCTGTTCATCTTCTGGATCTGTATCCTATTGGAAAGACACAGAGTATCAAACAAAAATGCATTAAACCTAAAAGTAAAACTGAAAGTTTCTCATCTCACATGCATGTTTCTTGATGTCTGTTACTTACCAAACATTTCTAAAACAACTTTACAGGATCTTCTCTCAAAAACGAAGGCAATCCTTCCAGCACAGCACTCTTTCGATAGGCGACAATATCAGATGTCTTAAACAAAGATATGAGCAGATAATTAGAATAAAGTTTAGGTCTAAATGTGTGTAGTTTAACAGAATGTGTTACTTTTTCCAAAACCAAATAACAACTGACCTTTTCATCAAGTTTTTCAATAGGTCTTCCATATCATGCCCAAAAGCTCCCTTCCGGGCACGGTAGAGTCTCAGTAGTTTGGTGGTGTTCTTTTCCATGGCAGCGCTGAAAGTTTCTAGCAGGTCTTTGTTGGTAACTCGAAAAAACTCCTCACAGATCTGTGGAGCATTAACATAAAAAACAGTATTTGTACAAATTGTAGGTCATGAGACACAAACTGAATTTTTTTTTTGTGAACAGTGAAATTTATTTGTGATTTATATGTAACTTGGATGGATTATCAGTTACACTTTTTTCCAGGAGTTTTGAGACTAATCTCTCTCCATAAAAAAACCAATAAACATTTTCATATAAAAATGTACCCATTTCAATTATCTATTATTTTAAATTATTATTTTTTATATACATTTTATTTTAATCAATCTTAGAACATATTATTCCTTAAATGATCATGAACCATTTGGTAACTCCCATGGGACTAATATGCTATGTATGAACTGAAGTGTGAAACCAAAACAAATGTTTTAAAGGATTAGAAAGGCAATAAACTCAGTGTCACCAACTCATTACCTAATAAATGTATATATGCATCAGTAAGCATTAGTTAGTAGTTAGAGTCCCAGCTACACATCTGGCAGAATTTGCTTTAAATCATCTAAAATACATGTATATAGAAAGTACACATTAAATTTTGACATTAATATTTAAGTTATGTACATACCTACTCCATTGAGTCTTTTTCAGGCAGCGTGCATATTCACTAAAATCTTCCTAACCCCGTTAAACTGTAAAAGAGAAAACAGCTCAATTACATCTCACATTTAAAGCACTAACAAAAACAAGCAACCCATTTAAAACATAACTGGAAGAAAACTGACTCAATAGATAACATTAAATGAATACTATCATATCCCACCATCATACATTAATAACATACAATTAACCATGATAAACAGTGTTATTTTACCACCACACTTAAAAATTCTCATTAAAATCACAGACTCCTGCGAGACTTTCTTGAATATACTTGGTGGTCTGAACTACCTTTATTCTCCTAAATATAAAATTATTTATAGGAGACAACTCAGTAATTGTTATTTTCAGTAGATTCTTGACTACTCAAATGTATCGTAATATCATTTTTGATATTTGCATAGTTTAAACATGTTTTGATAAATATGAGTAAAGTTTTATTAATGGTGTCCTTTCATAAATAATAAAAAAAATGGCAATGCTTTGAATTAAATTTATGAACTGAGCAGCACAGAGGCAGTGCAATTCAAATTATGTTTTGTGTACCGGTAAGTTAACTTACCTGGCCAAATTAGTGCTTAATTGGAACCTAACTTCTTTCCCCAATGACTGGTACTGAAATTTAAAAAAATATTTATATAGCATTAACCTGACTAAATAGGTTAAATTAAACTAGGTTAGGTTAGCTGGCAGAGGAAAGAGAAAATTATCTAACTTGCTAGGTTACTATCTGCCTTTTCTTCAGGCTGGAATTCTTAGCTGAGGCAAACCTAGGTTAGCTAATTAGTGTAATCTAGTGTATTTATCTGGTAGTTAATACCTAGGTTAGCCTAACCAACAAATACTGGAATGTTAACCAACTGTTTCAGAAACATAAGCTAACATACCTAGCTAGCTAGTTGAATGTTTAATACTCAATTCAGACTGTGTGCCAAAACCATGCGGCGATAGCAGTTTGCTAGCTGGGCTAGTTAGCTACTGCTAGTTAGCTACGTTAGCTAACTCTCTAACTAAGCTGATAGTGAGCCTGCCAATATATCTAAAGCTAAATACATGTCCAAAATACATTATTTCACAGAAACACAACACATATCTACAAAAATACCTAGTAATAAAATAAATCTTAAATATCTTAGCTTACCTTGAAGCAGCTGCCTGAGAGAGGAGTGATCACAGCCCCTGCTGTGCTGCGCTTGAGAGCCCCTGCAGTGCCGCACTTGAAAACCCCGCGTTCTTTCTTGTGCCTTAGTGCGCATGTGCAAACTCTCAATTAACTAAGCAGCATCATGTAACATAAAATTGCCTGTTCGGGCAATGTAAATAACCCATTTTGCACAATACCAAGCTGGAATGTGTTGGTCTGACATGGTTTTGTTTGTAAATGCCTAGTAACTTAGATTTCCTTGTTTCAGTAACTCAAATTACCAGGTCAGGTGAACAAAATGTAGTTGCATTTTTTACAGTGCAGTAACTCCAGTGTCTGTGTATCCGGGTGGATAGTATGGGATAACCGGGAGATTGGACTGATAGAAAACACGAGACTGTCTCCACCTGTAGATTTTCACTGATATTATAACAACTACACAGGTAATAAAGAGGAAAGAAACGGCAGCCAGTGCTAAAACTAAATAAAACGTCAGGTTATCGTTGTATTCCTTGCCTTGTGTAAAGTCTGTGAACTCTGTCAGCACTTCAGGGAAACTGTCCGCTACAGCTACATTAATATTTACTACAGCTGAACGAGATGGCTGTCCGTTATCCTCCACAACAACAGTGAGCTTTTGTTTTACAGCATCTTTATCAGTGACCTGGCGCACAGTCCGTATCTCTCCATTCTGTGGTCCCACTTCAAACAATGCCCTATCTGTGGCTTTCTGTAATTTGTAGGAGAGCCAGGCGTTCTGTCCAGAGTCCACATCAACAGCCACCACTTTAGTCACAAGATAGCCAACATCTGCTGAACGAGGCACAATCTCAGCCACCAGAGAGCCACCAGTCTGTACTGGATACAGAACCTGAGGAGCGTTATCGTTCTGATCTTGGATTTTAATAGTCACTGTCACGTTGCTACTAAGTGGAGGAGAGCCTCCATCCTGCGCTTTTACATGGAAATGGAAGTCCTTCAACTGCTCATAGTCGAAAGGACGCAATGCACTAATGACTCCGCTGTCAGCACTGATTGACACATATGATGATACAGCAACCCCATTAATAGTGCTGTCTTCTAAAATGTAAGAAACACGGGCATTTTGGTTGGAGTCTGCATCACTGGCTTTCACTGTAAATACAGTAAGACCTGGTGTGTTGTTCTCAATCACAAAGGCCTCATAGCTACTTTTCTCAAATACTGGAGCATTATCATTAACATCTGTAATCTGTAAACGAAGAGAAGCACTGCTGGACAGAGATGGAACTCCCTCATCAGAGCACATCACAGTGATGTTGTACTCAGCCTCTCTCTCCCTGTCGAGTAACTCCTCTGTCCGCAGAATAAAGAAATTATTGGATGGTGATGTGATTGAAAATGGAATTCTGTCACTTGCACTACAGTGAACTTGCCCGTTCACAGATGAATCTGGATCGTTTACTTTCATCATTGCTACAACGGTGCCAGGATTAGACTTCTCTGATATAGAGTTTGACTTAGACAATACTGTTATAACTGGTTTATTATCATTTATATCCAAAACATCAATAATTACTTTACACGAGTCTGAGAGTCCTCCTTGATCTTTAGCTTCAATATCGACTTCATAGTGACTTATTTTTTCATAATCAATCTGACCGTTTAGGGTAATATCACCAGTCAGCTGATCTATGATAAAAACGTCTTTAACATCAACATCTGAATTAGACATGTAATACATCACCTGCCCATTTGAACCCTCATCTGCATCTGATGCACTAACTGTTGTTATTTTGTACCCTTTGAGGGAGTTTTCAATTACTACGGTTTTATACACCTTCTGTGTAAATACAGGAGCATTGTCGTTGACATCCAGAACAGTTACGTGTATTTGGATTGTACCCGAGAGCACTGGTTCACCTCCATCAGTCGCTGTTAACATCAACGTAAATTGTTCTTGTTGTTCTCTGTCGAGTGGTCTTTGCAAAACCATTTCTACGTTTTTGCGACCCTCTGCCATATTTTGTAGTTCCAGAACAAAATGATCTGTTGGCTGAAGAGAATAGCTTGTTAGACCATTTGTTCCAACGTCTGAATCTGCTGCTTTTTCTAACATGAATCTCGCACCGGTCACAGCTGATTCGCTAATCTCGAACCTCATTTGTTTATTCTGAAATGTAGGAGCGTTGTCGTTAATGTCCATAATTTCGACGGTTATTGTGTACATTTCCATCGGGCTCTCCAGAATCATTTGAAGGTGTAAAGCGCAAGCTGTTGTTTTGGCGCACAGAGACTCGCGATCTATTTTCTCTTTTATTAGAAGCCTGCCACTCTCTTTGTTGAGCTCGACATATTCCGTGCTGTCCCCGGAGAAAATCCGCGCATTCCCAGATTTCAGTCTTTTTAAATCAAGGTCCAAGTCCTGTGCAATATTTCCAACCATAGATCCTTTCGCCATTTCCTCGGAAATGGAGTACCTGACCTGCCCGAACGCGGACTGAGAAGAAAGGACGAAGAACAATAACCTATGCCACATCACAGCAAATGGGATGTTCTCATTAAAACACAACAATCCAGCGATTTAATCCACTAACAAAGACAACTATTAACTGTAGATCCTCCACTCCACCGATTTCAGAATAGTCGACGAGAAGATTTCACTCAGACGTCTAAGGGATAACGGTCATGAATTAAGACCTTTTTTTATCTGATTGTTCAGGATGGTGTGGGTGAGTGTAAGGCGTGCACAAATGAAATCTTTAGCTTCCTTGACAAATAGCGGCCCTCAGAGTCAGAATTTAGAATTACATCTCAACTCCCTCCCTCTCAGAAAAAAAGACCTCGTACTTAAAACTTAAAAAAAAAACATTTAAGATAGATAGATAGATAGATAGATAGATAGATAGATAGATAGATAGAGTGCCTGTCTTGGCCTACAATTCTTTTCATGTTTGGAGGTGCCGAAAATATCTGAATGAGTACAATTTTATGTAACAAGCCACAAACTGCCCTCATCACCATAATAACAACATTGCCAGTTGTAAAAGCACATGTGATAACACTAAAAAAGTACATTGATCTTAATATATGAATTAATGTACATGTACTTTAACGGCGAGGTTTAAAGTGACACAAAGACCATGGCAATGCCGGGATTATATGGTAACGTTTATGCAGTTTATGGACAGTTATTTTGCTCTTTAAGGAGGCTGTAACATAGTGACCAGCATTTAGTAACATATTCTGAAAAACACTTAGCATTACCGCAAAACAATCATTGGGACAGAGCAGAAATGCTCTATGATTTAACCTGTGTCACCATAAAAATGGCATCTCTGTGGTGCTTCTCATAAGAGGCGTGGACCTGTTTTTCCTGTAAAGTGGCTTTGTGACAACATTTGTTGTAAAAAGCGCTATATAAATAAAATTGAATTGAATTGAATTGAACTTGTTATATTTAAAATATTTATAACATAACGTAAAAAGAGCTTACCAACTCTGGAGAATCGTGGTCTTCCAGAAGACCTTTATCCCTCATTTCGCGCTGCATAGTTTCTGAAAAGCTGGGATCTACCATTAAAACACTCTGTCCACCAAGTGTAGAATATTTACAGTCACTCTTCCTCGAATTAGTCGTCATACAAACTTCATAATTATACATATGAGGCAGCGTTCCTGTAACTCCAGTATCTGTGTAACCGGGAGGATAGTATGGAATGACTGGGAGATTGGACTGGTAGAAAAAACGAGACTGTCTCCACCTGTAGATCTTTACTGATATTATAACAACTACACAGGTAATGAAGAGGAAAGAAACAGCAGCCAGCGCTAAAACTAAATAAAACGTCAGGTTGTCGTTGTATTCCTTGCCATGTGTAAAGTCTGTAAATTCTGACAGCACTTCCGGGAAACTGTCCGCTACAGCTACATTAATGTTTACTACAGCTGAACGAGATGGCTGTCCGTTATCCTCCACAACAACAGTGAGCTTCTGTTTTACAGCATCTTTATCAGTGACCTGGCGCACAGTCCGTATCTCTCCATTCTGTGGTCCCACTTCAAACAGCGCTCTTTCTGTGGCTTTCTGTAATTTGTAGGAGAGCCAGGCGTTCTGTCCAGAGTCCACATCAACAGCCACAACTTTAGTCACAAGATAGCCAACATCTGCTGAACGAGGCACAATCTCAGCCACCAAAGAGCCACCAGTCTGTACTGGATACAGAACCTGAGGAGCGTTGTCGTTCTGATCTTGGATTTTAATGGTCACTGTCACGTTGCTACTGAGTGGAGGAGAGCCTCCATCCTGAGCAATTACGCGGAAATTGAAGTTCTTTAACTGCTCATAGTCGAACGAACGCACGGCATTAATGACCCCACTGTCAGCACTAACAGACACATATGATGATACAGGAACCCCATTAACAGTACTGTCCTCTAGAATGTAAGAAACACGGGCATTCTGGTTGGAGTCTGCATCACTGGCTTTCACTGTAAATACAGTAAGACCTGGTATATTGTTTTCGATCACAAAGGCCTCGTAGCTACTTCTTTCAAACACTGGAGCATTATCATTAACATCTGTAATCTGTAAACAGAGAGAGGCGCTGCTGGACAGAGATGGAACTCCCTCATCAGAGCACATCACAGTGATGTTGTACTCAGCCTCTCTCTCCCTGTCGAGTAACTCCTCTGTCCGCAGAATAAAGAAATTATTGGATGGTGATGTGATAGAAAATGGAATGCTTTCACTTGCACTACAGTGAACTTGCCCGTTCACAGATGAATCTGGATCATTTACTTTCATCATTGCTACAACGGTGCCAGGATTAGACTTCTCTGATATAGATGTTGACTTAGACATAACTGTTATAACTGGTTTATTATCATTTATATCCAAAACATCAATAATCACTTTACATGAGTCTGAGAGTCCTCCTTGATCTTTAGCTTCAATATCGACTTCATAGTGACTTGTTTTTTCATAATCAATATGAGCGTTTAGCGTGATATCACCAGTCAACTGATCTATGATAAAAACATCTTTAACATCAACATCTGGATTAGACATGTGATACATCACCTGCCCGTTTGTACTCTCATCTGCATCTGATGCACTAACTGTTGTCAGTTTAAAACCTTTGGGGGAGTTTTCAATTACTACGGCATTATACGCCTTCTGTGTAAATACAGGGGCATTGTCATTGGCATCCAATACAGTTACGTGTATCTGGACTGTACCCGAGAGCACTGGTTCACCTCCATCAGTCGCTGTTAACATCAACGTAAATCGTTCTTGTTGTTCTCTGTCGAGTGGTCTTTGCAAAACCATTTCTACGTTTTTGCGACCCTCTGCCATATTTTGTAGTTCCAGAACAAAATGATCTGTTGGCTGAAGAGAATAACTCTTAAGACCATTTGTTCCAACGTCTGAATCTACTGCTTTCTCTAACACGAATCTCGCACCGGTCACAGCTGATTCGCTAATCTCTAATCTCATTTGTTTATTCTGAAATGTAGGAGCGTTGTCGTTAATGTCCATAATTTCGACGGTTATTGTGTACATTTCCATCGGGCTCTCCAGAATCATTTGAAGGTGTAAAGCGCAAGCTGTTGTTTTGGCGCACAGAGACTCGCGATCTATTTTCTCTTTTATTAGAAGCCTACCACTCTCTTTGTTCAGCTCGATATATTCCGTGCTGTCCCCGGAGAAAATCCGCGCATTCCCAGATTTCAGTCTTTTTAAATCAAGGTCCAAGTCCTGTGCAATATTTCCAACCATCGATCCTTTCGCCATTTCCTCGGGAATGGAGTACCTGACCTGCCCGAACGCGGACTGAGAAGAAAAAAGGACGAAGAACAATAACGTATGCCGCATCACTGCAAATGGAGTGTTCTCATTAAGACACAACAGTCCAGTAATTTAATCCAAAAACACAGACAACTATTATCTGTAGATCCTTCACTCCACTGACTTCAGAATAGTCGACGAGAAGATTCCACTCAGACGTTAAAGGGACAATGCACGACTAGAGACCTTTTTTGTCTGATTGTTCAGGATGGTGTGGGTGAATCTAAGGCGAGCACAAACCGAGACTTTGGCTTCTTGATAAATAGCGGCCTCTACAGTCAGGATTCAGAATTCCATCTCAATTAAAAAAAGTGAAAAAACCCAAATTAAAGCACATTTTGGATAGATAGATAGATAGATAGATAGATAGATAGATAGATAGATAGATAGATAGATAGATAGATAGATAGATAGATAGATAGATAGATAGATAGATAGATAGATAGATAGATAGAGTGCCTGTCTTGGCCTACATTTTTTAATGATTGGCGCTGTCCATAAGAAGAGGTGCTGAAAGGCTCTGAATGAGTACAATTTTATGTAACAACTTCCAAACTGCCCTCATCACCAAAATAACAACATTGCCACTTGTAAAAGCACATGTGATAATAATAAAAGTACATTGGTATTAACATATGAATTCATGTACACGTACTCTAACGGCGAGGTTTAAAGTGACACAAAGACCATGGCCATGCCGGGATTAGTTGGTAACGTTAATGCAGTCTATGGAAAGTTCTTTCGCTCATTAAGGAGGCTGTAACATAGTGACCAGCGTATAGTAAAATGTTGTGAAGAACACTTTTAGCATTACCGCAAAACAATCATAGGGATAGCGCACAAATGCACTGTGATTTAACTTGTTATATTTCAAATATTTATGACATAACATAAAAAATAGCTTACCAACTCTGGAGAATTGTGGTCTTCCAGAAGACATTCATTCCTCATTTCGCGCTGCATAGTCTCTGAAAAGCTGGGATCTACCATTAATACACTGTGTCCACCAAGTGTAGAATATTTACAGTCACTCTTCCTCGAATTAGTCGTCATACAAACGTCATAATTATACATATGAGGCAGCGTTCCTGTAACTCCAGTGTCTGTGTAACCGGGAGGATAGTATGGAATGACTGGGAGATTGGACTGGTAGAAAACACGAGACTGTCTCCACCTGTAGATCTTCACTGATATTATAACTACTACACAGGTAATGAAGAGGAAAGAAACAGCAGCCAGTGCTAAAACTAAATAAAACGTCAGGTTATCGTTGTATTCCTTGCCATGTGTAAAGTCTGTAAATTCTGACAGCACTTCAGGGAAACTGTCCGCTACAGCTACATTAATATTTACTACAGCTGAGCGAGATGGCTGTCCGTTATCCTCCACAACAACAGTGAGCTTTTGTTTCACAGCATCTTTATCAGTGACCTGGCGCACAGTCCGTATCTCCCCATTCTGTTGTCCCACTTCAAACAGCGCTCTTTCTGTGGCTTTCTGTAGTTTGTAGGTGAGCCATGCGTTCTGCCCAGAGTCCACATCAACAGCCACCACTTTAGTCACGAGATAGCCAACATCTGCTGAACGAGGCACAATCTCAGCCACTAGAGATCCACCAGTCTGTACTGGGTACAGAACCTGAGGAGCATTGTCGTTCTGATCTTGGATTGTAATGGTCACTGTCACGTTGGTACTGAGTGGAGGAGAGCCTCCATCCTGAGCAATTACGCGGAAATGGAAGTCCTTTAATTGTTCGTAGTCGAAAGAGCGTACAGCATTAATGACTCCACTGTCAGCACTAACAGACACGTATGATGACACACGCACCCCATTTACAGTACCGTCTTCTAAAATGTAAGAAACACGGGCATTCTGATTCAAGTCTGCATCCCTGGCCTTCACTGTGAATATAGAGTGACCTGGTGTGTTGTTCTCCAGCACAAAGGCCTCGTAGCTACTTCTCTCAAAGACAGGCGCATTATCATTAACATCTGAAATCGTTAAATAGAGAGAAGCACTGCTGGAGAGTGAGGGAAGTCCTTCATCAGAGCACACTACAGTGATGTTGTATTCGTTATTACTTTCCCTGTCCAATTCCTGGTCCGTGCGGAGGCTAAAGAAATTATTTGACGGAGATGTGATAGAAAATGGTATATTTTCACTAATAGTGCAGTGCACCTTTCCATTTATACCAGAATCTGGATCATTTACTTTCATCATAACAATAGTCGTACCAGGCTTTGAGTCCTCAGATATATAATTAGATTTAGATATAATGTTAATTGACGGTCTGTTGTCATTAATGTCTAACACATCGATAACTAATTTACAAGTGTCAGAAAGTCCTCCATGGTCTTTCGCCTGTATTTCAAGTTCATATATACTTGATTTTTCAAAATCAACTTGACCATTTAAGAAGACATCACCACTATATTCATCTACAATGAACATATCTGACAAGCTGTCAAGTGTTTTGGACATATAATACATTATATGGCCATTGGAGCCTTCGTCTGCATCAGATGCACTTACAATAGTCAGTTTAGTACCCTTCGAAGCATTTTCAAATAAAGTAGCTTTATACACGTTCTGTGTAAACACAGGAGCATTGTCATTAGCGTCTAAAACAGTAACGTGTATTTTCACTGAGCCAGACAGAACTGGTTCACCACCATCATTCGCCGTCAGCAATAACGTGAATCGTTCTTGCTTTTCTCTGTCTAGAGGTTTTTGTAAAACCATCTGCACTCTCTTATCGCCACCAGCCTGATTCTGTAATTCTAAAACGAAATGATCTGTAGGTTTAAGTGAGTAGCTTTTAAGTCCATTTGCACCAACGTCGACATCTATTGCTCTCTCTAACGTGAACCTGGCTCCAGTTACAGCCGATTCGCTTATTTCAAAGCTGATTTCTTCGGTCTGAAATAATGGAGCATTATCATTTATGTCAGTGACTTCAACAGTAATATAGTATAATTCCATTGGATTCTCCAGAATGACTTGAATATGTAATGCACAGGGAGTGGTTTTTGCACAAAGAGACTCACGATCTATTTTTTCTTTAATGAGAAGCACCCCCCTCTCCTTATTCAGCTCGATGTATTCCGTGCTGTCCTCCGTAAAGATCCGCGCTTTTCCAGATTGCAGTCTTTTTAAATCGAGTCCCAAATCCTGAGCAATATTTCCAACCATCGACCCTTTAGACATTTCCTCTGGAATGGAATAACTGACCTGTCCGAGAGAGGAGTGAGCAGAAAGGACTACGAAGAACAATGCCATTTTCAGGACCACCGAATCAGCCATCTTCTTCACGGCAACAAAAACATCAAAAATATATCCTAATTCAGGGTTAAATAAACTATATGAACAAATATCCTAGGTGAACTTAGTCATCAAACATTGAATAAAACGACGAAAAAAGCTCTTGTATCATATTGTAAATCATTAACGGAGAGTGATAAAGCCTTTCCCCCTCTGCAACTGTGGGTGGGTCTGAAAACAAAAAGCCTAAAACGGAGTTTCGTTGATAAACAGCGGCCCTGTGAGTCAAAATCGAGAATTACACATATAATAAATCTAGAAGTGTGTCGTAAAGGAAAGTCGTGATTATTTACTTTGCCTGAATACAATAACAAATACATTGCAGAACACAGACATGGTATGTTACGGTTTAAAACTCGGAGTTATATAGAATGGTGCTATTTGAAAAGTATTTTTATAATAGTGAACAACTAGGTATAATACATTTGTGAAATTGACATTAATGATTTTGATATAGAGAATTTAATTAGAAAAGAAAAAACTCATTCTAATTTGTCATAATATCTGAAGGAAACGGAAAGCCACATAAGTACGTGAGTATGGTGATGCTAAAACAAACCCATATGGCAAAAAGTTATAAAACAGTTATTAAAAAGGGTGTTAATACAAGCCAAGATAATTTCCGCTGATGTGGTGCTGTCCAGGACATGCAGTTCTGAAACAAGCTGAAGTGTACAGTCAAAGAAGGAGTTTCTCAGTGTAACCTTATAAGGTCAGTAGGTTAAAATATAAGGTAACTGGATTTCCACTAGCTGAAATTTAAGGGAAGAACGCAAATGCTATTAATTTACGTTCAATTTCTTTATAATTCCTGCGTTTCCGAATAAAGCATTTAGCAGGACATTTGTATTTTGAAGCATTACTATAAAAAAAGCAAAATATAGAATCAATGCTACAAAAAGTTAAGTGAAACAACGGAATCCTATTCATGTTTTACTAAAATTAGTAAATATAGGCAATCCAAAAAAGAACAAAAATATAATAGTCTTTCGTGTTAATTAGTGTAGGGGGATTATCGTCTGTTTTTGTTTTTTTAGGACTTTCTGCCAAACAACATGCAAGTAAGTATATGAAATGCTCTTACCAGCTCAGGAGATACTTGACCGTCAAGAAAGTTATTTTCTTTTGTTGAAAACTGCATAGTCTCTGAGAAACTGGGGTCCACCATCAAAACACTCCGCCCACCAAGTGTAGAATATTTGCAGTCACTCTTCCTCGAGTTAGTCGTCATGCAAACGTCATACATTTGAGTTCCAGTAACTCCAGTGTCTGTGTATCCAGGTGCATAGTACGGAATAACTGGGAGATTGGATTTATAGAAAATACGAGACTGTCTCCACATCTTCACTGATATTATGACAACTACACAGGTAATGAAGAGGAAAGAAACAGCAGCCAGTGCTAAAACTAAATAAAACGTCAGGTTATCGTTGTATTCTTTGCTTTTTGTAAAGTCTGTAAATTCTGACAGCACTTCCGGGAAACTGTCCGCTACAGCTACGTTAATATTAACTACAGCTGAACGACATGGTTGTCCGTTATCCTCCACAACAACAGTGAGCTTCTGTTTT
Organism: Astyanax mexicanus; assembly: GCF_023375975.1. Taxonomy (NCBI): domain Eukaryota; kingdom Metazoa; phylum Chordata; class Actinopteri; order Characiformes; family Acestrorhamphidae; genus Astyanax; species Astyanax mexicanus. Next base: position 9,052,990 of record NC_064427.1, on the reverse strand, counting down.
ACAGCATCTTTATCAGTGACCTGGCGCACAGTCCGTATCTCTCCATTCTGTGGTCCCACTTCAAACAGTGCCCTGTCTGTAACTTTCTGTAGTTTGTAGGAGAGCCAGGCGTTCTGGCCAGAGTCCACATCAACAGCCACAACTTTAGTCACAAGATAGCCAACATCTGCTGAACGAGGCACAATCTCAGCCACCAGAGATCCACCAGTCTGTACGGGATACAGTACCTGAGGAGCGTTGTCGTTCTGATCTTGGATTGCAATGGTCACTGTCACGTTGCCACTGAGTGGAGGAGAGCCTCCATCCTGAGCAATTACGCGGAAATGGAAGTCCTTTAACTGCTCATAGTCGAAAGAGCGTACAGCATTAATGACTCCACTGTCAGCACTGACAGACACATATGATGATACAGGAACCCCATTAACAGTACTGTCTTCTAAAATATAAGAAACACGGGCATTCTGATTCGAATCTGCATCCCTGGCCTTCACTTTGAATATAGAGAGACCTGGTGTGTTGTTCTCCAGCACAAAGGCCTCGTAGCTACTTCTCTCAAAGACTGGAGCATTATCATTAACATCTGATATCTGTAAACGGAGAGAAACGCTGCTGGAAAGTGGGGGAACTCCCTCATCAGAGCACATCATAGTGATGTTGTACTCAGCCTCTCTCTCCCTGTCCAGTTCCTGCTCTGTGCGCAGGCTAAAGAAATTATCGGATGGTGTATTCACCGCAAATGGAATGTTGTCGCTGATGGTACAATGAACTTGGCCATTTGCACCCGAGTCCGGGTCATTTACTTTTATCATGGCAACGACAGTGTTAGGCTTGGACTCCTCGGATATAGAACTGGACATAGAAATGATGTCAATTGCTGGCTGATGATCATTAACGTCTAATACGTCAATAAATACCTTGCATGAGTCAGAGAGCCCTCCCTGGTCTCTAGCCTGGATATCAAGCTGATAATGGTTGCATGTTTCATAGTCAATCTTACCGTTTAATGTCACCTCTCCACTTTGGGAGTCTACAACAAATACGTCAGTCACAGAGTTGTCTACTGCGTCAGATATGTGATAGGTCACAAGACTGTTAGAGCCTTCATCTGAATCGGTAGCGCTTACGGATGTCAGTCTGGTTCCTTTTGCTGCATTTTCAATTACTGTAGCTTTATACGCCTTTTGGGAAAAAACAGGCGCATTATCATTAGCATCCAGTACTTTTACATAAATATTCATTGTGCCCGATAGCCGTGGTTCTCCTCCATCAAACGCTGTCAACAACAAATTTAATCGTTCTTCCTTTTCTCGATCAAGGGGTTGTTGCAACACCATCTCTATAGTTTTTCCCACATCAGATTGCTCATCTAAAACAAAGTTCTTTGTAGGGTTAAGAGAATAAGTACTAAGTCCATTGACTCCCACGTCTGGATCCACAGCTCTGCCCAACACGAATCTGGCCCCCACCGCTGCTGACTCGCTTATCTCAAACCTAATTTCGCTCTTCTGAAAATAAGGGGAATTATCGTTTAGATCTTTAATTTCGACAGTAACAGAATATAACTCCATCGGATTATCCAGAATCATTTGGAGATGCAGAGCACATGGGGTGATTTTTGCGCACAGAGACTCACGATCAATGCTTTCTTTGATGAGAAGTCGTCCGTTGTCTCGGTTGAGCTCAATGTATTCCATATTATCGCCTGTATAAATCCGAGCTCTCCCGGCCTTCAGTCGTTTCAGATCCAAACCCAAATCCTGAGCGATATTTCCAATTGTAGAGCCTTTCTGCATTTCCTCTGGAATGGAATAAGTCATCTGCCCAAACACGATGCGAGAACAAAAGACCAGAAAAAGCAGTACGATATGCCATAAAGCAAACAAGGACACTCCTTTATCTGAGCTGAGCAAAATTCCCATCCTTACAGCGGTGTTTTTGGATCCACAGAAACGAAAAATTGAATATGTAACTAGTTTACAGCAAGCTATTTTACAATAGCATTACTTATACACTGCACGGATAACCTGCCTTCATTCTTTTCTTTCGGGGACAAGGAGATTCGTTGAGAGGGGTTAGACGAGCTTAACCACAGCGCAAACCCACAGCAGTTCAACAGCGGCCCTCTGAGCCAAAAAAGGGAACTACAAGCAGGTAATAATATTTGGATATTTAATGTATTGTGCTTTGAAATTACATAAAACTGTATGCACATTTACGTAGTTACTTTCTTCATCACACAACTAATAGCGTATATTCACTGTTAACGTTTAATATTAATGTGTGCTCCATTTGTACATGAATGCCCTTGAATTTCTGTATATTACAATAAAAATGTGAGAATTATTACATACATTATGTAGTGTAAGTTATCAGACAAGGAGAAGCAAATCAAACAAATGAGACAACATTTTGGACATGTGAATAGTAATTGTTTGTACACCTTTTGCAAATCATTTACTTTATTGTGTTTAACTATTCTAACTATTTTGTATAACCATTTGTGTGCTTAAATTGTTGACCCTGCACATGACCAACTTAGTGTTGAATTCCGATAATTGACATGTCTAAATATATGGCTTCAAAATGTATTAGTAAAACTATTGATAAATCAATGATGGCACGTTGTCCTCCATCAGGTGTAGCTATATGTCACAAAACATGATACTGCCTCCATTCTGTTTCACAGATAAGGAAAAGGTTTTATGATTTAATGCTGTGCTTTCTTTTCTTCAAATATAATGTAAATGTAAAATGTGCAGTTTTACCTTAAGCCAAAAGCATGATTGTGGTCTCATCTGTTCAAACATTGTTAATTTTTGTGATTACGTATGTACTTATGGATACAATGATATTATATCATACATAACTGACTAGTCCATGTACTCTTAAACAAATTGTAGATCAGCAGCAAATTTCATTTTAATGAGGAACAACAACCCTTTTTACAAAATCAATGGAATCTCTTCTGTATGAGTCATGATAAACTTTCAAAAAGATGTGTTCTGATAATCATACTTTGACAGATCTCTGTTATTTATATAAAACAGGGCTGCTTAATAACTCATGACTGTCATCACATTTCCTGGTAACATCTGACTCAAAAGAATTACATATATTTTACACTTACAAACATGTAATAATTTAAAACTGCATATGTTTTCTCAAAAAAATAAATTCCCTTTTAAATATATGTGTCATATTTGTTTAATTGTGTTAATCCTGTCTACCTTTAGGACTGAAAATCCAATGAATTAATGTTTAGTTTAAATTTGTGCAGAAATCTATCAAAATAAGTCATGGGAAAAGTAACGCTTTCCACAGCTAAGTTACTCTCTTCTTTAGAGAAAAGACCCACTTACTGATGCAACATTCAGGTGAACAAATATGTTTTAAAAAATTACATCACAGAAGTAATCAAACTTTTGTACAATAATGTCTCCTTACCAGTTCTGGAGAATCTGTGTCATCCAGTAAGTATTTGTCCTTCATGGTACGCTGCATAGTCTCTGTGAAATTAGGATCCACTACTAATACACTCTGCCCACCAAGCGTAGAATATTTACAGTCACTTTTCCTCAAGTTGGTTGTCATACAAACGTCATGATTATACATGTGTGACAGTGTTCCAGTAACTCCAGTGTCTGTGTAACCTGGTGGATAGTACGGGATAACTGGGAGCTTGGACTGATAGAAAATACGAGACTGTCTCCACCTGTGGATCTTTACTGATATTATAACAACAACACATGTAATGAAGAGGAAAGAAACAGCAGCCAGTGCTAAAACTAAATAAAACGTCAGGTTATCGTTGTATTCATTGCCGTGTGTAAAGTCTGTGAACTCTGTCAGCACTTCAGGGAAACTGTCCGCTACAGCTACATTAATATTTACTACAGCTGAACGAGATGGCTGTCCGTTATCCTCCACAACAACAGTGAGCTTCTGTTTTACAGCATCTTTATCGGTGACCTGGCGCACAGTCCTTATCTCTCCATTCTGTGGTCCCACTTCAAATAACGCTCTGTCTGTAGCTTTCTGTAGTTTGTAGGAGAGCCAGGCGTTCTGTCCAGAGTCCACATCAACAGCCACCACTTTAGTCACGAGATAGCCAACATCTGCTGAACGAGGCACAATCTCAGCCACCAGAGAGCCACCAGTCTGTACTGGATACAGAACCTGAGGAGCGTTGTCGTTCTTATCTTGGATTTTAATAGTCACTGTCACGTTACTACTAAATGGAGGAGAGCCTCTATCCTGTGCTTTTACGCGGAAATGGAAGAGCTTCAACTGCTCAAAGTCGAAAGAACGCAAAGCACTAATGACTCCGCTGTCAGGACTGATTGAGACATATGATGATACAGGAGCCCCATTAACAGTGCTGTCTTCTAAAATGTAAGAAACATGGGCATTTTGGTTGGAGTCTGCATCACTGGCCTTCACTGTGAAAATAGAGAGACCTGGTGTGTTGTTCTCCACCACAAAGGCCTCATAGCTGCGTCTTTCAAAGACTGGAGCATTATCATTAACATCTGATACCTGTAAACTGATAGAAACGCTGCTGGAGAGTGAGGGAACCCCTTCATCAGAGCACATCACAGTGATATTATACTCATAATCTCTCTCCCTGTCCAATTCCTGCTCTGTGCGCAAGCTAAAGAAATTGTTTGACGGAGTTATAATAGAAAACGGAACATTCTCACTGACTGTGCACTGCACTTTTCCATTCATATCCGAATCTGGGTCATTCACTTTCATCATGGCAACTACAGTACCAATCTTAGACATCTCAGATACAGAACTTGACATTGAAAGAATGCTAATTAATGGCTGGTTATCGTTAACATCCAACACTTCAATAACTGCCTTACAAGAATCAGAGAGTCCACCTGCATCTCTAGCCTGGATGTCAAGCTGGTAATATGTCGCCTGTTCATAGTCAACCTGGCTTTTAAGGAACAGATCACCAGTTTGCTGATTTAAGAAAAACATATCGGCGACATGGCTGTCCACTGTGTCAGAAACGTGATACGTAACATGACTGTTGGAACCGTCATCTGCATCCGAGGCGCTTACAGTGGTCAATTTGGTTCCACTTTCTGAGTTTTCAGTTATTATTGCTTTATAAGTCCTCTGCATAAAAACTGGAGCATTATCGTTGGCATCCAACACTCTAATATGTATCTGGGCGGTTCCAGATAACAAAGGATCACCTCCGTCAAATGCTGACAACATCATTTCAAGTACATCGTCCTTTTCTCTATCAAGAGGTTTCCGTAAAACAATCTCAACGTTTTTACCACCATCTGCTTGATCGTGCAGTTCTAAATTAAAATTATCCGTCGGTTTAAGTGAATACCTTTGAAGTCCATTGATTCCCACGTCCGCATCTACAGCTCTCCCAAGCATAAACCGCGCCCCAGTTACAGCTGTCTCGCTTATCTCAAACCTAATGTCATTTTTTGGAAAAATAGGCGCGTTATCGTTTATGTCCGTGACTTCAACGGTAATCGTGTACATTTCCATCGGGTTGTCGAGAATCGTCTGCAGATGTAGAGCACATGGGGTCGTTTTTGCACAAAGAGACTCACGATCTATTTTTCTTTTAATAAGAAGCAGACCCCTCTCTCTGTCCAGGTCGATGTATTCAGCGCTGTCCTCTGTAAATATACGCGCTTTCCCAGATGTTAAGCGTTTTAAATCCAGTCCTAAATCTTGAGCAATGTTTCCAACTATCGATCCTTTTGCCATTTCTTCAGGAATGGAATAACTGACCTGGCCGACCGCAGAGTGAAAAGAAAGGACGAGGACAAAGCGTATAGCAAGGAACATAGCAGAACTCATATTTACCCAGTTGAGCTTGTTATCGCCAAAAAAAAAAGAAAAATCATGCATACTTGTCTATGGTCTGTAAATGTGTAAAACAAAAACACCAGTGTCCCCGAAATGGATAAAACCACAAGCCAAACACAAACCCAGCAGACGCTTTTATCTTTTCTCACTGATATTAAGTATTCAAAGAGAGGAGGATTTAAATAGACACAACCCAAGTGTTGACGAACAGCGGCCCACTCAGACAAAAAGATGAACTACAGTGGAATTCTATGTACTAGCAAATCTAGTATAATGTAATATAAAATCATATAAAACAAAAACGTACTAAACTATATATGTGAATGATTTGACTAACACATTTTATAAGCGTGCTATATTAAATGAAATGAAATAATAACAACCACAACAACAACTATTATTACTACTTCAACAACAACCGTTATTACTACTACTACCACCACTACTAATACGAATACTACTAGTACTAACAACAACAACAACAACAACAACAACAACAACAACAACAACAATAATAATAATAATAATAATAATAATAATAATAATAATAATAATATAGTACACTGTAAAATAACTCTATCTAAAAATGACTAGAATAGACTTTTTTATATTTTGTCGTGCGATGTTTACAAAAATAATTATGTACAAGTGAAATACGGAAATAACGTACGGCGTTTAACTATTATTTTAAGGAAACTAACTGTTAAGTAAGATACTTTTTGTAGACAATTTGGTATAGTTTCTGCAATTTATTTATTTATTAATTTTTAATACATTTTTAGTCCTGTTATGTGATGTCACATGGGAGTGTTGCCATGATATGTGGGGATTTGTTTAGGATTTGTAGAAAAAAGGTATTTTAGTTTAAAGTGTTGTCATATAGGGGTTCTTAGTGTTGTCAGAGATGGCTGGTGAAATTGTCCGTTTTTTTGTTGTTTTTGGCCGTTTTAAATAATCACCGTCATAATGGAAACTAAGCTGAGACTTAGCTTCTGTGGCGTGTAAGTAGTAAATGTCGCTATTATGGCTATTACCCAAAAGTCGTTGTTGTCTGTGCGCTGCACCTTCGCTTGTAGCATAACATGAAGACACACAAAACATATATTCACATTTAAAACATCAAGTCTTACCAGCTCTAGAGAATATTTATCTTCAATCAAATATTTTCCTTCATGGCACGCTGCATAGTCTCTGCAAAACTAGGATCCACCACTAAAACACTCTGCCCACCAATAATATTTACAGTTGCTCTTCGTCGAGTTCCAGTAAATGTCATTCGAGTTCCAGTAACTTTGTGTCTGTGTAACCAGCTGGATAGTATGGGATAACTAAATGACTGTTTAGATGCTAAAAATAATTAAAACGTCAGATTGTTGTTGTTTTCCTTGTCATGAGTAATCTCGGTAATCCTTTCCTCTGCTTCTCTGAAATAGAATAGCGAATTTGACCGCCTGCAAACGGGACAGCACAAGCAAAGAAACAGAGAAGTACTTGCCAGCTCAAACAAGGACATAACAGCCATATTGCTCTCCTGGATTCACATAATTCCCTCGTTGATTCAAAGCCCATTGTTACAGATATAATTTCATCAAAAACAACCGACAGTCCACGGATCCGGGTGCACTGTTTTAACTATTTCTTGGAAATTACAGAAAATTATAAGCAATCACAAACGTCAATGAAGCTGACTGCCGCTTTCTCGTCAGTCGCGGCCACTCCCCTTGTTAATGAGTCTGCAGCTCACAGGTATGCCATAACGCGAACGTTTTATAAGGATCAACAGCGGCACTTAGAGACCAAGATTAAAAAGCAACTTCAGAGAGAAACAAAGAACAACAGAAAAATATAATACAATTAAAAACACTGGGCAGACTGGTTGAATACAATTCAACCAAGGATCATTTTAAAAAGCTCACTCTAATTAGAAGTTTGATCAGACAAGCCATTGTCTGTCGCTGTCCACGACAAGGTGCTGAAACCACTAGGGAGACCCTTACATTTAATTGCTTTACAACAACAACAACAACAACAACAACAATAATAATAATAATATTAATAATAATAATAATTCTGCTTCTTCTTATTCTTATTATTCTTCTTATTATTAGTAGTAGTAGTTGTAGTTGTTGTTTATTATACTGATTATGTTGTTGTTGCTGCTGCTACTACATTAGCAACGATAACAGTTTAGCAATATTTAGCAAGTTCTTACCAGTTCTGAAGAACCGACATCGTCCAGAAAGTTTTTTTCCTTCATCGCACGTTGCAGAGTCTCTTTGAAACTGGGGTCCACCAGTAGAACACTCTGTCCACCAAGTGTAGAATATTTACAATTACTCTTCCTCGACTCAGATGTCATGTAAGCATCATAGTTATACACGTGTGGCAGAGTTCCAGTAACTCCAGTGTCTGTATAACCGGGTGGATAGCACGGGATAACTGGAAGATTAGACTGATAGAAATTGCGAGACTGTCTCCACCTGTAGATCTTCACTGAGATTATAACTACTACACAGGTAATGAAGAGGAAAGAAACAGCAGCCAGCGCTAAAACTAAATAAAACGTCAGGTTATCGTTGTATTCCTTGCCATGTGTAAAGTCTGTAAATTCTGACAACACTTCAGGGAAACTGTCAGCTACAGCTACATTAATATTTACTACAGCTGAACGAGATGGCTGTCCGTTATCCTCCACAACAACAGTGAGCTTCTGTTTCACAGCATCTTTATCAGTGACCTGTCGCACAGTCCGTATCTCTCCGTTCTGTGGGCCCACTTCAAACAACGCCCTGTCTGTAGCTTTCTGTAGTTTGTAGGAGAGCCAGGCGTTCTGTCCAGAGTCCACATCAACAGCCACAACTTTAGTCACGAGATAGCCAACATCTGCTGAACGAGGTACAATCTCAGCCACTAGAGAGCCACCCGTCTGTACTGGATACAGTACCTGAGGAGCATTGTCGTTCTCATCTTGGATAACAATATCTAAAGTCACGTTTGTGCTGAGAGGGGGAGAACCTCCATCCTGGGCTTTTACACTAATCCTAATATTTTTCATTTGCTCATAATCGAAAGATCGTACCGCATAGACCACTCCACTATCAGCATTTATAGAAATGTAAGAAGACACATGGGAGCCAGCTACTGTAGTTTCGTCAAGAAAATATGAAACACGCGCATTCTGGTTTGAATCAGAGTCATGAGCGCTTAGCGTAAACAGGGATAAACCAGGTGAGTTATTCTCAATGGCACAAGCCGTATAAACAGACTTTTGAAATTTAGGAGAATTATCATTAACGTCAGACACTTTAAGGTTCAAAAATGTCTTACTTGATAGTGATGGAGACCCTGAATCCATCGCTGTTATCGTAATATTGTATTCTGGAACATGTTCACGATCAAGAAAAGCATCAGTTACAATGGCGTAATAGTTTCGTAATGATGACTGTAACTTGAATGGTGTAGGTGGATAAATTGTGCAGCTAATTAGACCATTGTCTCCGGCATCCAGATCTTTTACATTCAGGATTGCTATAGTTGTACCTAGAGCAGCATCCTCCGCTACTGGACTTGAAAATGACATTACTGTAACAGTTGGTGAGTTATCATTAACATCCATTAAATCAACTATAACTTTTGCAGAGCCCCCTAAACCACCTTGATCTTTAGCCTCTATCCCTATTTCGTATTTCTTTGCTTTTTCATAATCAAGGACGCCAGACAGCGTTATTACACCACTAATTTCATCTATTTTGAAAATATCTGCGACGTTACCTTTTAAATTTGCAAAGCTGTATTTTACAAGGCCATTTGATCCACTATCTGCATCACTTGCATTAACTGTTGTAATATATGCTCCTTTATTTGCATTTTCTTCAATGGTGACTCTGTAAACGGACTGGTTAAATATTGGTGCGTTATCATTGCCATCCAACACTGTAACATCTATTCTCACATTACCAGACCTTTGAGGGGATCCTCCATCAACTGCTGTAAGAGTGAGAGAAAGACGAGGGTTTTGCTCTCTATCTAAAGGCTTCTGAAGCACCATTTCAGCATATTTAACACCGTCAGGTCGTGAAAGCTGCTTTAGAATAAAGTTTTCATTTGGTGAAAGAATATAATTTTGAAGCGCATTAACACCAACATCAGGATCATCTGCACTGCCGAGTAAGAAACGAGACCCTGAGGTGGCCGATTCGCTTATTTCGAGATATATTTCGTCCTTAGGGAATGTTGGAGAGTGATCGTTAACATCCAATATTTCTACCGTTACATGATGTAGCTCCATAGGGTTGTCAATTATTATTTCCAGAGTGAAGCTGCAAGGAATAATTTCAGCGCAAAGCTCCTCTCGATCTATCCTCTCATTTACAACCATTGTCCCTTTGTCTGTCTTCAGCTCCGCGTACTCAGCACTCTCTCCCGAAACGATGCGAGCTCGGCCATCGCGCATTCTTTTAACATCCAGACCGAGATCATTTGCAATATTTCCGATCAGCGATCCTTTTCTCATTTCTTCTGGAACAGAATAACGAATCTGAGCATTGATGTTAGACAAAGCACAAACAGTTACGACCAGGAGAACTTTCCACCGGCACACTCGATAAAAAAAAGCCTGTGTGCCGAAGTGGAGGGTTGAAAGACGTCGAATATCGCCTTTCATGGCCATGTCTACGACCCAATCGGCCAAAAGATCAACGCAGAAATAAAATATAAACGCTTTTAAAACGTCCAAAAAATTACGTGTTTTTTATCTATCTACCGCACGCAATGTCTGTAGGGTTCTCCACAGACCTCTCCAATGCGACCCACGTCATGAGACCAACCTACAAACAATCACTATTCATTGATCAACAGCGGCCCTCAGAGTAGAATAAGTGCAATGACATGCTCTCTCTCTCTCTCTCTCTCTCTCTCTCTCTCTCTATATATATATATATATATATATATATATATATATATATATATATATATATATATATATATATATATATATATATTAACAACATATAAATTAATCTAATGCATGACATATTATATGTATAGATAATAAATATATATATTGACATGGAATAAAATAATATGAAGCTCCAGTAACAACTAGAGAATGTATTTCCTTGTTTCCCCCCACCACAAATAGTTTCACACACAGCTGAAATAAAACAAATGAATATGTGCAAATGAAAAGAGGTCTTACCAATTCCGATGAATCATCTTGAAACAACTGGTTTTCCTTCATGGCACGCTGCATAGTCTCTGTGAAACTAGGATCCACCACTAAAACACTCTTCCCACCAAGTGTAGAATATTTACAGTCACTCATCCTCGAATTAGTCGTCATGCAAACATCATAATTATACATGTGCGGCAGAGTTCCAGTAACTCCAATGTCTGTGTAACCGGGTGGATAGTACGGAATAACTGGAAGATTGGACTGATATAAAACGCGAGACTGTCTCCACCTGTAGATCTTCACTGATATTATAACAACAACACATGTAATGAAGAGGAAAGAAACAGCTGCCAGTGCTAAAACTAAATAAAACGTCAGGTTATCGTTGCCGTGTGTAAAGTCTGTAAATTCTGACAACACCTCTGGGAAACTGTCTGCCACAGCCACATTAATATTAACTACCGCAGACCTAGATGGCAGTCCGTTATCCTCCACAACAACAATGAGCTTCTGTTTCACAGCATCTTTATCAGTGACCTGGCGCACAGTCCGTATCTCTCCATTCTGTGGGCCCACTTCAAACAACGCCCTGTCTGTAGCTTTCTGTAGTTTGTAGGAGAGCCAGGCGTTCTGTCCAGAGTCCACATCAACAGCCACCACTTTAGTCACGAGATAGCCAACATCTGCTGAACGAGGGACAATCTCAGTCACCAGAGAGCCACCAGTCTGTACTGGATACAGAACCTGAGGAGCGTTGTCGTTCTGATCTTGAACCATGATGTTTACCACAACTTGCGAACTTAGTGGAGGAGATCCACCGTCTCGTGCAGTCACGTTAAAAGTAAAGCTCTTCATTTGCTCATAATCAAACGACCTGATAGCATGAATCACTCCGTTATCTGAATTGATGGATATAAACGAACTCACTGAGTTGCCCATTACATCACTATCATCTAAAAAATATGACATTCGAGCATTGGGACCCCAGTCAGCATCACTGGCTTTAACTGTTAGCACAGCGACGCCTGGTGAGTTATTTTCATTAATAAATGTTTTATACTTTTCAGCCATAAAAACGGGTGGGTTGTCGTTTACATCAGAAATCTTAACAGTCAATGTTTTGTTACTGTGTAAAGCAGGGATTCCTTGGTCGCTCACCAAAATAGTTATGTTATATTCAGCTATATTTTCTCGATCAAGAAGATCATCGGTAATTAATGCAAAGTAATCAGAAACTGTTAATTCTATTTTAAACGGTATATTATCGTTTATTTTGCACTGCACGTCACCGTTTTTACCAAAATCTGCGTCCTCTACATTAATAACAGCTACTGTGTTTCCCAATGGAGAATCCTCCGCAATGGTGTGGGAAAATGACATAAGCTGTATGGTGGGAGAATTATCGTTTTCATCAACAACGTCAATCATAACTTTGCACGTATCAGAAAGACTACCTATATCCATTGCTGTGATATATAAAAGATAGCTACTTTCTTTTTCGAAGTCTAATGTTTGTAATAATGTAATTTCACCTGTTCCAGAATTGACCTCAAAACCCTTCCTTGCTGCTTCATTAGCCTGTCCAATTGAATAAGAGACCTGGCCATTCACTCCCCCGTCCGCATCAACAGCGTTTACTGTAGTTAAATGTGTCCCGATGAGAGCATTTTCTTTCACTTGTACTTTATATAAAGTCTGGTTGCAGATCGGAGCATTATCATTAACATCTAACACAGAAATATTAATATGAACAGTACCAGATTTTTTAGGAGATCCTCCGTCTAAGGCAGCAAGTATTAATTTTAACTCATGGCGTTCTTCTCGATCCAAATCTTGCTGCAAAACGATTTCCACGCGTTTATTGCCGTCAGCGTGGTTATGTATTTCCAACTTAAAAGGATTAGCAGGATTCAAAGCATAATTTTGAATTCCATTTGCACCTACGTCCATGTCTACAGCGCTGTCTAAAGGAAAGCGTGTCCCAGATGGTGTGTTTTCAATTATCTTTAAATTGACAGAAACTGTAGGAAATTTTGGTGCATTATCATTAATGTCTTGAACCTCGACTATCACACGATGGAGCTGAATTGGATTTTCAATTATCAGATCAAAACTGAAGCTGCAGGGCGTTGTTTGCTTGCAGAGCTCCTCTCGGTCTATCCTCTCCTTTACTACCAGATTGCCTTTGTCTCTGTTTAGCGCGACATACTGGCGACCGCCCTTTGTCACAACGCGAGCTTTACCTGAAATCAGTCTATTTATATCAATTCCCAAATCTTTGGCGACGTTTCCTATGAATGAGCCTTCGGGCATCTCCTCCGGTATTGAATACTGCGCTTGGCAAAAGACGACGTCTAATCCGTAAATAATTAATATAAAAAACACGATCTTCCATTTTTTCTGTGTTGTAGTAGTCCGACGAAGACAAGATATAAAACACGGGAGTAAATAATCCATATCAATTTAAAATATCCCGTCTCAAACGGTTGGTTTACGAAATATGCAAAAGGTGATTTAAAATAAATAAAAATGACAACAGATAATTCTAGAGTGTTGAAGGTAGAGGTAGAGTGTTAAATGACAAACGGATACGTCCTAAAACAGTAAAAAAAAAAAAGAGGAGGGACTAAAGATGTTCTCCTTTGTTATTTGATTGTAGTCCAATAGCGGCACTTAGAGTATAAATGCTGAAATGCACATCTACAAGAGAAGAAGTCAGTGTCTTCAGTACACAGTATTCAGGGGGGCGGGTTGTAGTCTGCAGCTCTGATAAAGTGGTATAAAAAAAGTTTGGGCACCCCTGATCATTTTCATGATTTTTATTTATAAATCATTGGTTGTTGGGATAAGCAGTTTCAGTTAAATATATCATATACTAGACCAATACAGTGATATTTAGTTTTTAGGATTTACAGAGAGTGTGCAATAATTCTTAAAATATAGGCAGACCCAGAAATTTAGGCACCTTTGCCCTTTTATTGATTTGAATAATTTTACCACTAATTATTTAAACAATTTTTTTTTGTAAGCTCATTGATCCTTGACCTACATTCACAGGTGAATCCAATATAGAGTGAGGGTTATGGTGGCAAATTGCAAGTTTTTCTCTTCTTTACATTTTCTCTGAAAAGTGGCAACATGAGAGCCTTAAAACTACTCTCAAATGACTGAAAAAAAAAACAATTCAACATAATAGTTTATGGGAAAAATACAAAAACTATGTCAGATATTTCAGCTGTCTGTTTTCACTGTAAGAGTAATGCAAAAAAAATATGCACACATGCCACAAACAGAGTCGCTTGTGGTACGCTAAAGCACATTTGGATAAGGCAGTTTCATTTCGAAATAAGGTGCTATGTACAGATAAAACTAAAATGGAGTTATTTGGAGGGCGGTATGCATGGCAGAAAAAACACAGCATTCCGAAACAAACACTTGCTACCCACAGTAAAATTTGGTTCCATCATGCTGTGGGGCTGTGTGGACAGTGCAGGTACTGAAATTATTGTTAAAGTTGAGGGTTGCATGGATTTCAGTCCATAGCTACAAATTCTTGAGATAAATGTTACAGAATCAGTGGCAACGGTAAAGTTGTGCAGGGTTTGGATACTTCAACAAGACAACAACCCTAAACATCGTTGAGAATCATTCACCAATGATTCAGTGAACACTGTTATAAAATGCACTCCTAATTAAGAGTTAGGAATTACTAATTTTGTTCATGAGAAAGAAAGAAATACCTAAGCATAGCACGAAGAATGGAATGAGTCTGCAAACCAAAACCCTAAACAAATCAATGTCCTACTATATCTGGATAATCTGGGTCTTCAAGGAGTTTATTTTCTTAATTTCACGCTGTAGAGTCTCCCTGAGGCGTTGGTCCACTACTAATACACTTTATTTAATCACTTTTTTCTCGAGTTACACATTTCAGCACTAGAAAGGAGAACAGCGCCGAATTGAGACGAAAGAGGGAATGGTGGGAAGATGTATGCGACTCTGTCTCTAACCAACAGGAGTGTGTTTCCCTAAATCATATAGTTACTAAGTACCATAGCAACTTACATACTCTGAAAGATGCAGTGGCGATGCAGCTGTTTCCCACTATGGAGCTAACCACTTTAGTAACTCACATAGTGCGAACTATTATTAAGCTACTCAAATGTTTCTCAAAACTGCCCACCTAACGTCCGCAACCACCGTGATTCAGCTGAGCCTTTCTGGCCACCAACGTCAATAGACATTAATTTCAGGTTGAATATTGGTCATGAGGTCATATGACAAACATTATACGTTAGGATAACGTCTAATACTGTTGCGTGCCATAAGGATTTTTTGAAGAGTTTTGAAGCCATGTCTGTGTACACAATACAGCCCGTCTTTATACGGCTTCTTTTACACGTTTATAGCATTGAACCACTAAAATTCGCTAATCACCTGCATCAGGACTGTAATAGATTTTTTTTAACTCAATGTTTTAGATGGCGTCAATAAATGCACTGAAATTGCTAATATGTATTTTTTTATTAGAAACGTTGCCTAATAATATACTTATTTGTAATAGTTTTTAAGATTAATTCATTCAGTTGTTAATTCTATTAATATTACTGTAGCAGCTGGTGGTGAATGTATTACGAATAGCCTGAATAATATATTAATAACCTGATTTTGGTGACAACTTCTATATTTTTTTGTAGTTTAAATCAACATAGTTCAGACTGCCGGGGTAACAACACAGCACGACGGTTTAGGGAAACGGTCGTACTTCAGGCGTTAGTTTAAGGACGCATTGTACCACCTGTTCAATGCTAGCCTCTGTCGGCGTACGTTAAACGCAACCAAGGTATATAATTATCACATATATACTGTATATATACATACATACATAGATATAATTTACTGACAAGTTAAACGGAATACAAATTAACTCATACTAAGTTCTATGTGTCAGTGACGAAGCTTCAGGAATGCTCAGTCAGGGACTTATTTTGGACAAGAAAAAGAAAGAAGTACCTGAACATAACGTAAAGAATGGAATGAGTTTGCAAATTAAAACAACAAACAAATCAACGTCCTACCGTATCTGGAGATCCAGGATCTTCAAGAAGTTCTTTTTCCGTCATGGCACGCTCTAGAGTCTCTGTAAAACTTTGGTCGAACACTAATACACTCTGTGCACCAAGTGTAGAATATTTACAATCACTTTTTCTCGAGTTAGTAGTCATACAAATGTCATAGTTGTTGATGTGCGTCAGAGTTCCAGTAACTCCAGTGTCTGTGTAACCGGGTGGATAGTATGGGATAACTGGGAGATTGGACTGATAGAAAATGCGAGATTGTTTCCACTTATAGATCTTGACCGATATTATAACAACTACACACGTAATGAACAGGAAAGAAACAGTTGCCAGTGCTAAAACTAAATAAAACGTCAGGTTATCGTTGTATTCCTTGCCATGTGTAAAGTCTGTGAATTCTGACAGCACTTCAGGAAAACTGTCCGCTACAGCTACATTAATATTTACTACAGCTGAACGAGATGGCTGTCCGTTATCCTCCACAACAACAGTGAGCTTCTGTTTTACAGCATCTTTATCAGTGACCTGGCGCACAGTCCGTATCTCTCCATTCTGTGAGCCAACTTCAAACAGCGCCCTGTCTGTAGCTTTTTGTAGTTTGTAGGAGAGCCAGGCGTTCTGTCCAGAGTCCACATCAACAGCCACAACTTTAGTCACAAGATAGCCAACATCTGCTGAACGAGGGACAATCTCAGTCACCAGAGAGCCACCAGTCTGTACTGGATACAGAACCTGAGGAGCGTTGTCGTTCTGATCTTGAACCATGATGGTTACCACAACTTCCGAACTTAATGGAGGAGATCCACCGTCTCGCGCAGTCACGTTAAAAGTAAAGCTCTTCATTTGCTCATAATCAAACGACCTCACAGCATGTACCTGTCCGCTATCTGAATTAATGGATACAAACAAACTCACTGAGTTGCCCATTACATTACTATCGTCTAAAAAATATGACACTCGAGAATTCGGACCCCAGTCAGCATCACTGGCTTTAACTGTTAGTACAGCCACGCCTGGTGAGTTATTTTCAGTAATAAATGTTTTATACTTTTCAGCCATGAAAACGGGTGGGTTGTCGTTTACATCAGAAATCTTAACAGTCAATGTTTTGTTACTGTGTAAAGCAGGGATTCCTTGATCGATCACCAAAATAGTTATGTTGTATTCAGCTATATTTTCTCGATCAAGAAGATCGTCAGTAATTAAAGCATAGTAATCCGAAAATGTTGATTCTATTTTAAACGGTAGATTATCATTTATTTTGCACTGCACGACTCCATTTTTGCCAGAGTCTGCGTCCTCTACATCAATGACAGCTACTGTACTTCCCAATGGAGAATTCTCAGCAATGGTGTTAGAAAATGACATAAGCTGTATGGTGGGAAAGTTATCGTTTTCATCAACAACGTCAATTACTACTTTGCAGGTATTTGCAAGACCACCTTTGTCTTTTACTTTTATATTTATGACATAGCTTCTTTCATTCTCATAATCTAAAGTTCTCAGCGTTTTTAAATCTCCTGTTTCTTGATTTATTGCAAATAGATCCCTAGCCTCTTTGCTAGCTTGAGCAATGGAGTATATTATTTGTCCATTTATTCCATCATCAGCGTCAACAGCGTTTACAGTTGTTAAGATTGCAGACGTTTCGAAAACATCAACTTTATATTCGGACTGCTTACATACCGGAGCATTATCATTAATATCCAGCACAGTAACATGGATTTGAACTGTGCCAGATTTTTTTGGTGATCCTCCATCGGATGCAGTGACAAGTAGCTGAAGCTCATCACGTTCTTCCCGATCCAGTTCACGCTGCAAAATGAGTTCTACCTGTTTGCTTCCGTCAACCTGACTATTTATTTCTAATTTGAAGTTATCATTTGGAGAAAGCTCATAGCGTTGTATGCCATTTATTCCAACGTCCAAATCTACAGCGCTGTCCAATGGAAAGCGTGTCCCTGATATTGTATTTTCGCTGATTTCCAAACTGACAGAACTTTTAGGGAATGCTGGCGCATTATCATTTATATCTTGAACTTCAACTATTACACGATGGAGCTCAATTGGGTTTTCAATAATCAGATCAAAACTGAAGCTGCAGGGCGTTGTTTGCTTGCAGAGCTCCTCTCGGTCTAACCTCTCCTTCACTACCAGAGTGCCTTTGTCTCTGATCAGTTCGACATATTGGCGACCTCCCTTTGTTACAACGCGAGCTTTTCCTGAAACCAGTCTACTTATGTCAATTCCCAAATCTTTGGCGATGTTTCCCACAAAGGAGCCTTCTTGCATCTCTTCTGGGATTAAGTGCCGTGCATGACAATCGACGACCTCCATCCCGTAGACACAAAAAAAGAAACACAGTGTCTGCCATTTTAGTTGAGTAGAGATCTTTCGACGAGTATCCCTATACCACGAATTCCAACTAGCCATCTTAAAAATCCGAAATCTTACAGGCAAAATGTTTTGTGGAATCCAGCTGGTTAAAAAAAACCCTCCTGCTGTACGTTAAACAAGGGAAGATTCTATTTGTAGACGGCGGTAAGCAGCATCTTTCTAAAACATCGCACCATGCACTTCATGTAATTCTAAACCAACAGCGGCACTAAGAGTTAAAACACTGAAAATGCAGCTTTAAGAGGACAAAGAATTTGGGCTAAAATAAGAATCTCGTAATGTAGTAATATCCCATGAAGCACAAATAATTAACGCCTCCCAAATATATTCTTATCCAAATCAATTTTGTGTCTAATTTACTTTTTGTTCTTTTTTTTGGCTACATGCACCCACTCCAAAATAAGAGCGTTTTGTTAAAGAACTGACTTGCTTAAGCAGGTGTGCAAGGTGCAGGAAAAAACATAAAACGTGCGGGAAAATATACAATGTACTTTTCAAGTAACTGGTCATTTATAATCCATTTATAAACCCTTTTTAAAGTGGTAGCAAATGAGATTCATTTGAAATAGAATTATATGTAAATATAATTAGCACCCCATGTCAGATTTAAGGTATTATATTCCCTACAGAGGATTTATCTACATATGCCGGTTGACATGACTTGGCCTTTTTTTGGTCCAGTGTGTCAAATATAGATAAATTATAGAAAAATATGTCAAAAACATTGATGATATTGTTCAGAAAGTGCTCTTTTATATGAATTTACATAACATTCATGAGATTAACATTTATTTTTTTCACAATTTTCAATTAAACCAGAAAAAGCTCATATGGCATGACTGTCCCAATCACATTTCACAAAGTTGAATAAAAACAAGCAAATGAATTTATTTTTTGTTTAATCAATCATATATTAATAAACTAAATGTCTACTTGTGAGTCTGCTTGGCTAAAAGTTCAGGCATAATATTTTGAAGAGACCATTGACTAAAACATTTTGTCACCAAAATAACTGTCATATGATATAATCCAATACTCATTTTTATGCAATTGTGTGGAGACCTTTCAGGAGAGGGGGTCCTCCTTCTTTCAGGAGAAATAATAACAATTCAGAAGGACACTGACAGTTACAGGGTGTGTTTTCACTCTTTATTTTTCCAGAAAAATCAAATATATTTAGCACTCCTGCTGCAGTTCCATTTTGCACTGTCATATGGTGTGACACATTTTACACCAAAATGCCCAAATTAAATTACTTTTCAGTCAACATAACCTCTAAAACTATGTTGTCATATTGTAGTTAGTATGGTTTTATGATGTTAGCATAAAGGTACATTGCTTAGTGTAACAAAACTAGGAAATACATATATTATAAACACATTGTTCTTCTGTGTGTCATTTTAATCAGAATCCAACTGTGTTAAGATATATTATTGGCACACTGTTTTTTAACAATACATCAACAGCTTTCTAAATAATCATTTTTTTTGCTCATTCTCATTTTAAAAAGAAATGATGCATTAAATGTAAAAACGGTTCAATGATTTACTAAAGATTATTAGAATTCCTGTTGCTAACATTTGACAGATTAAAATAAAAAGTGCAACATCTAATGAACACAGTAAGTGGATTAGTTAATGTCTTATAAACATTTGTCACTACGTTGAGTATTTTGTGATTCTGCTGTAAGTAAAAATTATTTCAGTCACTTGCCAAACAAAGTTTGTTTGTTTCCTAGATGCATGACATGACACCTTTGTCATATGGTGTGACATTCAGAATAAAAAAAAAAAAAAAGGATTTTGGTTGTTTATGATAAACTCATCAATGTGACATATGAGGAATAGTGCCAGCAAAGGTTACACAAAATTTGGTACATTTATAACAAGGTATTCCCAAAATAATATAAAGTATATCTAAAGAATTTGAATAAACATCTTCCTATGTGTGTAGACATTGAAAAAGAATGCAAAAGCTAACATATTTTGAACGTGAACAATGCTATACTTTTATATAGTAATGATAAAGATAAATTGATAAATTATTAATTCAAACCGATTTTTATGTTATATACAATAACATTTATGTCACACCATATGACAAATTTAGTCACTCAGACCATAAACTAGTGAATAAATATAAATTTCAATAAAAAATGTACAAGACCATATATAGATTTGGAAAGATAAGAGTTGGTAGAATATAACCCAGTGATTTCCATGACTGAATTTTGAGATTTTTTTAAAAAAAACATTTTTTCAGCCAAATATGTCAACCACCCATATGCAGATTTTAAAACATAATAACTTACAAAAAAACATAAAATGTGAAAATGTTGAGGCAAATTAAATATGATGTGTTTAATTGTTTTATCAATTGTTTTATCAAACCAATTTCCTGTGCCTAAATATTTTTGGATGAATTCTGTTTAATTATGTCTGATTTGGTCATTTACTATGATTCTTGTAACCAAAAAATATGTCACTTGAGCAGAGGCACCCAGGTATGATTATAACATAAAAAATAAAATAAAAAATCAGAGGCTGGGTCTGCATACTGAGAATTCCTAGGTTTAGTAATAATAGTTGCAAAAAGAAGTGAAAAGTTTATGATCAATTCATTTAAAAAAGCACACCTGCATTACATGAGTACTTGCTACAGAGTAATACAAAACAAAAAATAAGAAAGTCAACAAAGGGAGATCTCTTCAGCTTACATGTAATCTTAACAATACAAAATATAATAATGTTGTCTTTTGGTAATTTATGCTTTATCAGGTAGTGAAGTAAATATGCAGGTTTTGATCAACGTAACTCACTTTAAGGTTTAAAAAAACAATAATGGAACTTAATTATTATATTTAAATCCAACACATATATGTCTCATCATTACCACTTAATGATGAAATACCAATTAACAATTATCATTCATACTGACCCAATTTAATTTGACAAACCCAATGTATCTATAGATGATATTCCTAAATACTTAGCTCTTTAAAGATCTAAGATGTTAATGTCCTAACATATTTAACAAATGACCTATTTCTAACCTTATTTCCTGCTCTCCTTCCTGCTATTATTACCCTTTCGGTGTCCTTTGGGCAGTGACAAAATGTTTTGCCTTGAACTTTTTTTGTCCTCTATTGCTTGTGTAACTCTTCATTTGTAAGTCGCTTTGGATAAAAGTAAAAGAATGTAATGTGAATCTCCCTACATCTAGATAATTTTGCACAAATGAAATATCAATGAAATATCAATGCTTTATACCAGTGGGGTCTCTATTTGGTGCTGCAAACACACCCAAATATAAAATTCATGTTTCAGCTATCAAATGTATCAGTATTTTATTTCACAAACCTAAACATTATGTATAAATATATATATTTCTACCAAAGAATATTAGAAGTGTATTGCTAGATATGACAAAATTAAACCAGAGATGGTCGAGGTAAATAAACCATTATTAATAATCCAAAATTAATTGTAATAACACTGATTATATTACAAGTTATGAAGGTTTTATCCTTTTAATGTAAAGGTGCTATTTTGGAGATGCAATGACTTGTAAGTAGAATAAGTAGATAAGAGTGTAAATAAGTTGATGCAATTAGTATGTTAACAGTAACATGAGAGAACATTGAAGGTTTATAATCACTAAAAAGCAGGAAAAGAAACTTTTCAAAACCAAACAAACAAAGGGAAATAATTTAATTTCTTACCTTTTGACGAACGTCAAAAATGAATGGAACGAACAGGTGCATGGAAAGAAGAATAAAAATATATATATATTATAACCTCATATTTATAACTTAATGTTAAAACAAATAGTAGATAAGAAACCCAACATTAATTAAGAAATTGCACACAAACATAAATCACAGTAAATCACAAATACCAAAACAAATTTGAACAACCAAGATCTTACATTCAGTAATGTCTCTTTAAAATGATCAAGTCTGTTACTAGATGTCAAATTAAATGCCATTACAATACTATTGATTAGTTTCTTAAAAACTAAAAATATGTTAAATATACAAATAGATCAAAGAACAGGGAGAAATCAGAAAAGGTCAATGGAGTCTGCTGAAACATTTTATTTAATATCCACAGTACAAAAAGAATGTCTAAACCACAAATTAGTATTTATCATTTTCCATCTTCAATATAGACAGTGGACCTAACCAATCAGGATATAGGACGAAAGCAGCCTCTCTCCGCGTGGTCCACTGAACTCCCACTACGTTCAGTTTTGAGCGCGTATGTTAGAGGAGAGACAGTAAGAAGAAACAGAAGCGGCAGAAAGCTGGACCGGAAAACTGCTACAAAATGTGTAAAAATCACAGACATGTTCGCTGCTGTAGTCTCCGCGTTCTCAGCAGCAGCAGACAGGGAGAGCAGGCTTGTGACAGAAACCGGAATGGCGATTGATAAGTGTCAATATTAATCGGTATTTGCATACTTCCCAAAATCTGATTGTCATGCCCCCTTTTTCTGATAAAATAGCAAACGGTCAATACTGAGAAGGGTTGCATGAGCAGCAAGTGTACATTTTAGGCTGCATCACAGCATTTTAGATATTTAGGTTAAAGCTGTGTTGAAAGGCTGCATCGTAGTTTGAATTTGTAGCATCTATGCTGTGGTTCAGCATGTTTTAATAAGCATTTAAACAAGTGAAATAACAGATTTTAAAACGGATAAATGATGAGCAAAAAAAAGCAATTTAAGCATGACTAAAGTACGTGTAAAAAAAGTATAAAAGTAATTTTAGCAAAATATATGCCCACCCTGAATAAGAGTAAGACAGTGTCAAATGCTTTTAAGACATAGTTGCGTTGCATGAATTCATAGCAGCCCTGTTTGTAGCCTGATACAAATACATGTTATAGCTGTTTAAAGCAGGAATTAGAAGTGAGCTGTTATATCAGAGAAATTCAGGAAATACATATTAGAGATGATTTCAATAAAAAGGATAAAACATCAATTGAACTAGAGCAGACCAAAATGGTGGAGTTAATAATAGACACTAAATTAGTGCTGGGTGGTATGACCAAAAATGCATATCATGGGGTGGGGGGGCAGTATACACCCTGGACAGGATGCCAATCCATCACAGGGCAGACAGACACAGACAGACACACAGACACATTCACTCACACCTAAGGGGCAATTTTTATCCGACATCTAATTAGCCTGAATTTCTTTGCACTGTGGGTGGAAACCGGAGCACCCACAGACACGGGAAATAATATAATATAATATAATATAATATAATATAATATAATATAATATAATATAATATAATATAATATAATAATGATATAATATAATAATAATGATATAGTAATATAATTGATTATAATTAATAGTAATATAATATAATATAATAATATTAATAATTATATAGTAATATAATTGATTATAATTAATAGTAATGTAATATAATAGCTTCAAACACGGAAATTATCATTTTTCTTCCTCAAAATTGGCGGTCCCTGGTGTTTAAGGTGCTGAACTGCAAGTCGAGATCCCCTAAAGAAGCTCGTTAAAAATAACGACTGGGTGAGAGCACTCGTTAATCTGCGATCGAGTTTACGTAGTACTTTAGTTACGCACGGGTTTGGGAAACACTCTTTAATTAACGATCAATCTTAAGTACGAGTTAACGAAGTTCTTAGCGTTACGAAGCTTTCGGGAAACCCACCCCTGATTAGTACTGGTTTACTTTGCGCCACAAAAAAAAACAGCTAAAGAATGTAAACAAAAGACCTTAAAAAGAGATACACCAGCAACTTTAACATTGTTTCCTTTACAAAACTAAACATGTTAATAAAAAAATTAAGCCATTAGAACCATTACAGTATTATAATCAGCCACATTTCCCTACTTTCACCCAGCTGGAAACAGCGAGTTAAGAGTGACGGTATTTGAACACCCAGCATATTTCTACAAAAGTATAGCGCATGAACGTATACTACCCAGCGCTACACTAAACTTCTTATATTTAATATGTTGATGATACATTATGCTTCTCTGTAACCCCACATACATGAATTGCAAGTCGGTTGTGGTCCGCTAATTATGAGGGGCCTGTCTAAACAAAAATGCCAGGGCCGATTTTTTGTCCCAGTCCAGCCCTGACTGCTATAAACTATGCCATTGATTATATTCCACTAGCAGCTGTCACTTTTTTAAAGGAGTAGGGCAGATATCTTTATAGATTAAAACAAAAACACAAATTAAACAAACATTAACCCAAAGTAACTACACTTTTACTTTTCCTGCACCACACATTTGACATTCAGAATAATGCGTACTGACATGAACATTTCACCACTTGAGCATCTACAGTATTGATAAAAAAAGTGCTAGTTATTAAAAAAGTGCTTGCTATTAAAATGTGCTGGTTATAATAAACTCATTTATCAGGAAAATATTGCACAGAAAAGAAAAGAATCCTGCAAATTATTTAGACCAGGCAAACTTGCTAGTCTATTCCCATTACCAGAAATGCCATATGTCAAAATCTCAAAGCACCTATTTGACAGACATATTTAAAGAAATGTTTTTTTTTTTCAATACAATGTTAGTGAAAAACATCCTAACTATGATGTGAAGAGAAATAGTAAAAAAATAATATTATGAAAAAAAAGAAAAAAAACATGAAGGTGAAAAAACAATATATTAGAACATGTATAGCATATAAACTATCCCATAAAAAAATAGAAAAATCATTAAACAAATCATGTTATTCACATAACCATTAAGTAGCCAACAAGTAGATACTACATATAAACCACTACTTAATATAATTCAAGCTTAAAGAGGTTAAATGCTTGTTTTTTAAATGTCTTACAATTTGCTTTTTAATGTGAAATTTGTACATCTTTAACAATGTATTCTGCTCTTGAAGTGCTCCATTGCACTCGCAACATTACCTTAATAATTCCTTGTACTGTTAAACACATCGATGTGTGTACACATAAATACAAACTAATTTTATTTACAACTTATTGAAGATATTCTCACCTCATCGTAATCAGTGTTAATAATGCTTGAAACATAGGGATCATCCTGGCACATTTTGAGAGTGCCACTGGCAGGAAGTGTATTATCATTGTAGGATCTGACAAACTTAAAGTCACTGGTGCGTGAGCCTGTTGTTAGATACGCATCATAATTATAAGAACTACGAAGTGTTCCAGTTCCATCAACTTCTGCATAGTTGGGAGGGAGATATGCACTGGGAATGGCGACTGCTCCATCAAACAACAGTCTGGGCTTTCTTCTGTGACAAAACCTCACAGCCAGGATCAGAATAATGAAAGTCAGAAAGAAGGTGGACACTGAAACAAGTGCGATGATCAAATATGATGTTAGATTGGAGTTGTTCTCCTCATAAGTCATGTCTTTAAGTTCTGGAACTTCAGCGAGGTTGTCAGAAATAAGTAAATACACAGAACAGGTTGTAGAGAGAGGAGGCTGCCCATTATCCTTCACTGAAATAACAAGGTTCTGCTTCAT
Organism: Astyanax mexicanus; assembly: GCF_023375975.1. NCBI lineage: Eukaryota > Metazoa > Chordata > Actinopteri > Characiformes > Acestrorhamphidae > Astyanax > Astyanax mexicanus. Next base: position 9,026,969 of record NC_064427.1, on the reverse strand, counting down.
GTTGTCAGATTCAGTGATGTCCCGCTGTGCCCTGATCTCTCCAGTGCGAAGACCAATGGTAAAGAGTCCTGGATCAGTAGACTTTATAATGTAGTAGGACAACCATGCATTCTGTCCAGAGTCAGCATCCACAGCGATCACCTTGGAGACCAGAGAGCCTGACAGAGCAGCTTTAGGGACCATCTCAGTCATTAAAGTCTTTCCTTCTGGAGCAGGGTATAATATCTGTGGAGAGTTATCATTCTCATCTGATATGAACACACTCACAGTTGTGTTGCTGCTGAGTGGAGGAGATCCGTTGTCTCTGGCTACAACCTGGACTTTGAAGCTTCTGAATTGTTCATAATCAAATGACCTCACTGCATGGATCACACCTGTGTCTGCATTCACAGATAAAAATGAGGACACTGGAATGCCATTGACCTCACTGGACACCAGACAATACAGCACTGTACCGTTCTGCCTCCAGTCTGGATCTCTCGCAGTAACAGAACAAATAGATGTACCTGCTTTGTTATTTTCAGATACATATGCACTGTAGAACTGCTCTTCAAATACAGGTGGGTTATCATTTATGTCTGATACTGATAAATGTATAGTTATGAAGGAGGATAATGGTGGAGATCCTTCATCAGTGGCAGTGATGGTTATGTTATAGTCTGCTTCCTTTTCTCTGTCTAGTGCATCTGTAGTTATTAAAGAAAAATAGTTCTTGATAGATGGATTTAATTTGAAAGGAACATTTTGCTGAATGGAGCAGCGTATCTTTCGATTATCTCCTGAGTCTTTATCTTGAACATTAATAATACCCACTTCAGTGCCTATAACAGCATTCTCAGGTACAGGGTCATTTAGAGATTTTAGAACAATTTTAGGTGCATTGTCATTTACATCAGTCACATCTATGACAATTTTTGCAGAGGATGCTAAACCAGACCCATCTTTGGCCTGTACTCTCATTTCATAAGATGTTTCCTTCTCATAATCAATGTTCCCATTTACCTTAACCTCACCAGTTGTCTTGTCAATTGAAAATAGCTTTGCTGCTCTATCAGATATACGACTGAACTCATAACTGACATCTCCATTCGCTCCTTCATCAGCATCTGTGGCGCTCACTGTAACTACACCTGAACCTAAAGGTGCGTTTTCAGAGAGAGTAACTCTGTAAACAGGCTGACTGAAAACTGGAGTATTATCGTTAGCATCAAGCACACTGATGTGGATAAGTACAGTACCAGACCTCTGTGGATTGCCTCCATCTGTAGCTGTGAGTATTAAATTAATTTCGTTTTGCTCTTCTCGATCCAGCTCTTTCTCCAACACTAATTCAGCGTATTTTCCTCGTTCAGCGGTTTCATGTACTGACAAAATGAAATTATCATTCCTTTGAAGTGTATATCCTTGAACTGTGTTTTGTCCTATATCCGAGTCATGAGCCTCATCCAAGGGAAATCGTTTTCCTTTGTCCGCAGATTCTCTGATTTCAAACGTAATCCGATCATTAGGGAACCGTGGAGCGTTGTCATTTACGTCCTCAATTTGTAGAGACACGCGATGCACTTCAAGAGGGTTTTCCAGCACGAGCTCATAATTGACAATGCAGACGATTCTCGATCCACAAAGCTCCTCTCGATCCATGATTTCCGCCACGACCAAATTCCCACTGCTCAGATTAATGTCGCAGTATCGTTTCGTACTGTCTTCTGTCTCTATCCGAGCCTTACGGGAAGATAACCGTTTAACGTCGAGTCCGAGATCCTTTGCAACATTTCCAATCACAGACTGACGCTTCGTCTCCTCGGGAACCGTGTAGCTTAAATCTCCATAAACCATGTTAAAGAAAAAAATGCAGATGTACGCCAACAGAATCAAAGTACGACAAGTAAATACCTGTCGTCCCATTATCGTAATGTTCAGAAGTCCCGAATATTAAACCTTAGTGTTTTATACAGTAAACGCAGCGTTATGGTGCAGCTACGGATCTCGGCATAAATAGGGGAAAGTAGAATATTTAATGAGAAGGGTGGAGTGGAGTATTTAATTTCACTTTGCTGGTAAACAGCGACCCTATGAGCATTTTTTATGAATTGACGTTTAGTCTCGTTTAGTCTCTTTTGTCACTCGTGTTCATTAATTGAAGCCAACTTTTACCAATTTAGTCTTGTAATTGTTAAAATAGTACAAACATAGAAATGAACAAATAAATAAAACATGTCAATCTGTTACTATCATTTTGCAGTCAGTACTGTAGAACCCACAAGGTAAAGAAAAGTTCTACCCAAAGCCTATTAGACAAATTATGAAGCTTTTATTTTTTTCCAAATATTTTTATCTGAATCGTTTTCTTTCTTACAATATTAAAGTAATCCTCTTATATAGAAGCAGTAATCAAGCCACTCCATTGTTCCAATAAGAACATTCTTATATGCTGTATAAACATATGTGTTAATGCAGAAACACTTTTTGCATATGTTTTATTTTCACTTTCTGCTGCCTTTTTAATATTCTATAGCTATAGTCCATGCATGTTTGCATATTTATATCTTTTATTTAACCATATGCTATCTTTGTACTTGTCTCCCTGCAACCCAATTACTGTAGTATTTTTCCACTACAGTTGTCACATAATGGTTGTCTCTTATTTGTTACATATTTGTAGTAATTTGTACTTTTTTCTGTATATTTATTATATTTAGTATTGTTGTGCTAAAGAGCAACGTGACTTCTCATTTATGAGGTGCTGTCCAGGACTATGGTGCTGAACAGGCAGCAAAAGCAAGCAGGCAGATTTTGTGTTATTTTTATTTTTGTCTTCACTTAAATACCACAAAGAAAAGTAGTCAACATGAAGCCACAAACTGCATTGAACTTTTTTTAAAGAAATAACTTGTCAGTAATCAAACATTCTCTAAAAAAAACATCAAAAACTCATATGTATTGAAGCGTTTCACTACCCAGTAAAATACACTATGTTGAAATTGGTTTCAGATATGTTCACATAAACACACATCTTTGATATTCCCTGTAGAGAAGCATTGTAAATATAAAAACACTTTCTGAAGCAGTTAAACATGAAGCTATTTTAACATGTCTAATGTCAAGTGTGAGCTCAAAATTACAATGCCCCCCCAGTACTGATCTGTGGAGCAGTGGAACTATGGTATCTGGGATAATGGTGAGCCACCCAAAAATTATTGGATACTTTGTGAAGATGGGGTGGCATGGTGATTAACCAATATCATAAGATCATTAATGCTACTGTAGCTGACTTCAATTCCTCACAGCAAAGCTTCAAAATCTAGTAGAAAGCCCTCCTTGGGCAGTAGAGGCAGATCCTCCAATAAAAGCAGGATACCAATATGTACAAACATACAATCTCAAAATAAAAAAGGTTATAGTATAACGACTAGAATTACCATTTTGAATGTAATTGTACCGAATAACAAATATCTTTCCAGTGCCAAGGAGTTTTGATACTGCTCACTGGTTCAACACTGAAACTCAAATACTGACCTATTAATCATCTCAAATGATAGCATGTGGCTGGCACTGTTGTACACAGCAAATAACATTTTACATTTAATAAAGGTAGCAAAATGTAACAAATTAACCTTTATTTAGGATGCCCAGCTGGGCAAACCTGTTAAACCCTTGTCAAAGCACGTTTAGAGGACATATTTTAAGAAAGATTATTTTTTTCTTTAAATAGAATATTGGCAAAAACATATCCATATCTACTCTGGGATGATGGCCAATAATAATGGTCGAAATAATTATTTGAAAACAGAAATTAATGACTATGAAGGAAGGATACAAAGAGAGTATACCACCTGTCTAATAAAAAAAAAAAAAAAAAAAGGAAAAATGCACATTTTAACAAAATCAGGTAATTCAGTAGTAGACAGTAAGATACTGAGTCTAATCAATCTCATAATGCATTGCAAGCTTTTTAAAGGACAAATGCTGTCTCTATCTATCTCTCTCTCTCTCATTACCAATGTCACGGTGCTGACTTTGGAACCAGATCTGAAAATATATCACCAATGACAAACAACATTAATCTTTAACTGTACAATATGCACCCAAAGAAATCAGTTAATATACATACACCAACTGAAAGTGGTTAATAACTTATCCTGCTCTTGAAGATCTCCAATCCACTCTCAATATCACACAAAGAAGACGCAGTATTGTTCAACCCATCTGGCTGTGCATACACATATATACAAAAAAACCCTCATAAGATAAGATTGCTCACCTCATTGCAATCAGTGGTGATAATGCTTGAACCAAATGGATCATCCTGGAACATTTTGAGAGTGCCACTGGCAGGAAGTGTATTATCATTGTAGGATCGGACAAACTTAAAGTCACTGGTGCGTGAGCCTGTTGTTAGATACGCATCGTAATTATAAGAACTACGAAGTGTTCCAGCTCCATCAACTTCTGCATAGTTGGGAGGGAGATATGCACTGGGAATGGCGACTGCTCCATCAAACAACAGTCTGGGCTTTCTTCTGTGACAAAACTTCACAGCCAGGATCAGAATAATGAAAGTCAGAAAGAAAGTGGACACTGAAACAAGTGCGATGATCAAATATGATGTAAGGTTGGAGTTGTTCTCTTCATAAGTCATGTCTTTAAGTTCTGGAACTTCAGCAAGGTTGTCAGAAATAAGTAAATACACAGAACAGGTTGTAGAAAGAGGAGGCTGTCCATTATCCTTCACTGAAATAACAAGGTTCTGCTTCATGTTGTCAGATTCAGTGATGTCCCGCTGTGCCCTGATCTCTCCAGTGTGTAGACCAATGGTAAAGAGTCCTGGATCAGTAGACTTTATAATGTGATAGGACAGCCATGCATTCTGTCCAGAGTCAGCATCCACAGCGATCACCTTGGAGACCAGAGAGCCTGACAGAGCAGCTTTAGGGACCATCTCAGTCATTAATGACTTTCCTTCTGGAGCAGGGTATAATATATGTGGAGAGTTATCATTCTCATCTGATATGAACACACTCACAGTTGTGTTGCTGCTGAGTGGAGGTGAACCATTGTCTCTGGCTACAACCTGGACTTTGAAGCTTCTGAATTGTTCATAATCAAATGACCTCACAGCATGAATCACGCCTGTGTCTCCATTCACAGATAAAAATGAAGACACTGGAATACCATTGACCTCACTGGACATCAGAGAATACAGAACTGTACCGTTCTGCCTCCAGTCTGGATCTCTCGCAGTAACAGAACAAATAGAAGCACCTGCTTTGTTATTCTCAGGTACATATGCACTGTAGAACTGTTCTTTAAATACAGGTGGGTTATCATTTATGTCTGATACTGATAAATGTATAGTTATGAATGAGGATAATGGTGGAGATCCTCCATCAGTGGCAGTGATGGTTATGTTGTAGTCTACTTCCTTTTCTCTGTCTAGTGCATCTGTAGTTATTAAAGAAAAATAGTTTTTAATAGATGGATTTAATTTAAAAGGAACATTTTGCTGAATGGAGCAGCGTATCTTTCGATTATCTCCTGAGTCTTCATCTTGAACGTTAATAATACCCACTTCAGTGCCTATAACAGCATTCTCAGGTACAGGGTCATTTAGAGATTTTAGAATAATTTTAGGTGCATTGTCATTTACATCAGTCACATCTATGACAATTTTCGCAGAGGATGCTAAACCAGCGCCATCTTTGGCCTGTACTCTCATTTCATAAGATGTTTCCTCCTCATAATCAATATTCATATTTACCTTAATCTCACCAGTTGTCTTGTCAATAGAAAATAGCTTTGCTGTGCTTTCAGATATACGACTAAACTCATAACTGACTTCTCCATTCGCCCCTTCATCGGCATCTGTGGCGCTCACTGTAACTACACTTGAACCTAAAGGTGCGTTTTCAGAGAGAGTAACTCTGTAAACAGGCTGACTGAAAACTGGAGTATTGTCGTTAGCATCAAGGACACTGATGTGGATAAGTACAGTACCAGATCTCTGTGGAGTGCCTCCATCTGTAGCTGTGAGTATTAAATTTATTTCATTTTGCTCCTCTCGATCGAGCTCTTTCTCCAACACTAATTCAGCGTATTTTCCTCTTTCAGCGGTTTCATGTACTGACAAAATGAAATGATCATTCCTTTGAAGTGTATATCCTTGAACTGTGTTTTGTCCTATATCGGAGTCATGAGCTTCATCCAAGGGGAAAATTTCTCCCTTGTCCGCAGATTCTGTGATTTCAAACATGATCCGGTCATTAGGGAACCGTGGAGCGTTGTCATTTATGTCCTCAATTTGCAGAGACACGCGATGCACTTCGAGAGGGTTTTCCAACACGAGCTCGTAATTAAGAATGCAGGTTATTTTCGATCCACAAAGCTTCTCTCGATCCATGATTTCCGACACGACCAAATTGCCACTGCTCAGATTAATGTCGCAGTATCGTTTCGTAGTACCTTCTTTCTCTACCCGAGCCTTCCGGGAAGATAACCGTTTAACGTCGAGTCCGAGATCCTTTGCTACATTTCCAATCACAGACTGACGCTTCGTCTCCTCGGACACCGTGTAGCTCAAATCTCCATGAACCATGGGAAAGAAAATGCAGATGCACGCCAACAGAATCAAAGTACGACAAGTAAATACCTGTCGCCCCATTCTCGCAACGTTCAGAAGTCCCAATTATTAAAGCTTAGTATCTTCTACAGTAAACACAGCGTTATGTTGCAGCTACGGATCTCGGCATAAAAGGGGAAAGTAAAATGTTTCATGAGAAGGGTGGAGTGGAGTATTTCATTTCCCTTTGCTGGTGAACAGCGACCCTAAGAGCATTTTTTAGGAATTGCAGTTTAGTCTCGTTTAGTGTCTTGTGTCACTTATTGTGTTCATTAATTAAAACCAAATTTTACCTTTTCGATCTTGTATTTGTTAAATAATACAGACAAATAAATAAATAAAACGTCAATCTGTTACTATCATCTTACATTCAGTACTGTAGAATCCACAAGGTAAAGAAAAGTTTCTACCCACAGCCTATTAGACATATTACGAAGCTGTCAATTCTTTCAGAATATTTTTTTCAGAATCTTTTTTTTTGTTACAACATTAAAGTAATCCTCTATATAGAAACAATAACCAGCTCACTTTATTGTTCCAATAAGAACATTTTTATATGTTGTCTACACATATGTGTTAATGCAGAAAGTCTATAGCAATAGCACATGCATGTTTGCATATTTATATCTATTATTTTACCATATGCTATCTTTGCACTTAAACCCATGTAGCCCAATTACTGTGGTATTTTTTCACTAGAAATGTAATATAATGGTTGTCTCTTATTTAATTTATCTTTGCAGTAATTTATCCCTCTTTTTCTGTATATTTAGTACCTTTAGTAGTGTTGTGCTATAGAGCAATTGTGAATTCTTATTTTTGAGGTGCTGTCCAGGACCATGGAGCTGAACTGGCAACAAAAGCAAGCGGGGAGATTTCGTGATTTTTTTTCTTTACTTAGTTACTTCATACAATAATATTCCCCACTAAGCCACAGACTGCATTGGACCTTTTAAATCAGTAACTGGTCAGCAGTCTTTTTTTCTTTGTTTTTTTTTTTTACAAAAAGTTGAATTTGTTGAACACTCATTTTCAAGCATTCCATTACCTAGTAAAATATGTACTTTTACATATTTTAAACCACTATGTAGAAGTTGGTGACAAAGATCTACAGAAGTAAACACAGCACGTATAGTCTTTGTAAAAAATAATTGCCCATAGAAAAACACTCTATGTTGCAGAAAAACATAAAGCTATTGTTATTATGTCTAGAGTCAAATGTTACTTAGAATAGCATAAAGCCCTCCAGTATTAAGCTCTGGAGCAGTGAAAAGGTTGTTGCTGGAATAAAGATGAGCCACCCAAAAATTATGTGATAATTTGTGAGAATGGGGTGGCATGGTGACCACCCATCTTGATAAAATCTCTAATGCTATTGTTGTTGACTTCAATTCCCCACACAAATCCCTTAAAATATATTAGAAAGCTCCCCTTGGCAGCAGAGACATACTCTTCAATAAAACTAGAAGAAACCCTTTTTAAATGCTCCAAAAACTGCAAGTTGTAGTCTGCTTTGAAATGTAATGGCATGTTAGACTGCAGTGCCACTGTTACAAATAACAAAAAGAGTATTTTAAATGCTGACTAGTATATTATACAGTTGTGGCTCCATGTATCAGTCTGTTCAGAGTAAGTTCTTCTGGTAGATCAACTTGCAGATCTAGAATTTTTGAAATTATCAAAAGCTTAGCTGTATCTAATCTGTAGAACTGTGTAAGAAAGATGAGATCATGTTTTTATATACTGACATCAGATATAAAATATTTTCAAATATAATTTTTCAATTCATAAACAATACAACACAGACATTACTGTGCATTTATTTCCAGTAATCAAGCAGAAAGTCCACCTTAAATTAGAGCAGTACTACATTGTGCCTCCTGTAAGGGCTGCACAATTTAATATGTTAAGAGAAAATTCCAGTAAGAAGCTGGAAAAAAAACTGTGTATGACGTGCAGCCACACCTGTATAGAGTGTCATTCAATCATTTTCTGAATTTAAAAGCAGTAATATTAGCAAGAAAATATTTGGTCAGAAAATAATATTTTAAAAAGCATGTTTTACAAAACAAAATATTTCCAAGACATTTTAGTGAATATTAAGGGAAAGACATCTGAGGAGTTTTTGCTTTTAATGGAGCTTAACTAGCATGCAGAGTTGAAATTGGCACACAGAGGTAAAATAACTACATGCAGCTTTCTGCTGTAAAAATCTACAGAATCTACTTATTTCAGTATTCAACAGCATTGAAGTTTCTACAGCATAAAATACCCTTCAACTCAACACTTCTCACAAAAAATGTACACACTACTTCTGGAGAAAGAACTGCTGCTAATCCCTCTTTTCGTCATAGTCAAAACAATCTGAACCACCACTGAGAAAGTATTATTATTATTTGAGAGTGAGAGAGAGAGAGAGAGGTGCTCATTTTACTAAAATGCACAAAAAAACAACGGTATATTTTTAAACTTGGTGCCACTATACAACTGATAATTTTCTAGCATCCCAAATATCCACCCATTTAGTCAGAAAAAGAATATTGATCAAAGACAAAATGTCTAACACAAACTTTGCAGATAAGTTTTTTTTCTAAAATACGTTTTTCAAAAACATATCCATTTTTACTGTGTGGTGATGGACAATATAAAAAATGATAATTTAAATGAAAAAATCCATAAACATGAATGAAAGATACAATAAGAGTACACCTATTAACTTTATAAAAATGTAAAAAGGAAAAAAATGCAGTGTAGAATTTCGAAATAGATCTGCAAGAATATCAACAGTGACAAACAAAATTAATCTACAACTGTACAGTATGCACCCAAAAATACCAGTTAATACACCTGTGACAACTGAAAGTGTTTAATAACTCATTCTGCCCATGAAATGCTCCAATCCACTTCTAATGTCACATGAAGGAGACCCAGTATTGTTCAACACATCTGGCTGTGCATACACATATATACAAAAAAAAACTCATAAAATAAGATTGCTCACCTCAATGCAATCAGTGTTGATAATGCTTGAACCAAAGGGATCATCCTGGCACATTTTGAGAGTGCCACTGGCAGGAAGTGTATTATCATTGTAGGATCTGATGAACTTAAAGTCACTGGTGCGTGAGCCTGTTGTTAGATACGCATCATAATTATAAGAACTACGAAGTGTTCCAGTTCCATCAACTTCTGCATAGTTGGGAGGGAGATATGCACTGGGAATGGCGACTGCTCCATCAAACAACAGTCTGGGCTTTCTTCTGTGACAAAACCTCACAGCCAGGATCAGAATAATGAAAGTCAGAAAGAAGGTGGACACTGAAACAAGTGCGATGATCAAATATGATGTAAGATTGGAGTTGTTCTCTTCATAAGTCATGTCTTTAAGTTCTGGAACTTCAGCGAGATTATCAGAAATAAGTAAATACACAGAACAGGTTGTAGAAAGAGGAGGCTGTCCATTATCCTTCACAGAAATAACAAGGTTCTGCTTCATGTTGTCAGATTCAGTGATGTCCCGCTGTGCCCTGATCTCTCCAGTGTGGAGACCAATGGTAAAGAGTCCTGGATCAGTAGACTTTATAATGTGATAGGACAGCCACGCATTCTGTCCAGAGTCAGCATCCACAGCAATCACCTTGGAGACCAGAGAGCCTGACAGAGCAGCTTTAGGGACCATCTCAGTCATTAAAGACTTTCCTTCTGGAGCAGGATATAATATCTGTGGAGAGTTATCATTCTCATCTGATATAAACACACTCACAGTTGTGTTGCTGCTGAGTGGCGGTGAACCATTGTCTCTGGCTACAACCTGGACTTTGAAGCTTCTGAATTGTTCATAATCAAATGACCTCACTGCATGGATCACCCCTGTGTCTCCATTCACAGATAAAAATGAAGACACTGGAATACCATTGACCTCACTGGACACCAGAGAATACAGAACTGTACCGTTCTGCCTCCAGTCTGAATCTCTCGCAGTAACAGAACAAATAGAAGCACCTGCTTTGTTGTTCTCAGCTACATATGCACTGTAGAACTGCTCGTCAAATACAGGTGGGTTATCATTTATGTCTGATACTGATAAATGTATAGTCAAGAAGGAGGATAATGGTGGAGATCCTCCATCAGTTGCAGTGATGGTTATGTTATAGTCTGTTTCCTTTTCTCTGTCTAATGCATCTGTAGTTATTAAAGAAAAATAGTTTTTGATAGATGGATTTAATTTGAAAGGAACATTTTCCTGAATGGAGCAGCGTATCTTTCGATTATCTCCTGAGTCTTCATCTTGAACGTTAATTATACCCACATCAGTGCCGATAACAGCATTCTCAGGTACTCGGTCATTTAGAGATTTTAGAACAATTTTAGGAGCATTGTCATTAACATCAGTCACATCTATGACAATTTTCGCAGAGGATGCTAACCCAGCGCCATCTTTGGCCTGTACTCTCATTTCATAAGATGTTTCCTCCTCAAAATCAATGTTCCCATTTACCTTAATCTCACCAGTTATCTTTTTAATGGAAAATCGCTTTGCTGCTCTTTCAGATATACGACTAAACTCATAACTGACATCTCCATTCGCCCCTTCATCAGCATCTGTGGCGCTCACTGTAACTACACCTGAACCTAAAGGTGCGTTTTCAGAGAGAGTTACTCTGTAAACAGACTGACTGAAAACTGGAGTATTGTCGTTAACATCAAGCACACTGATGTGGATAAGTACAGTACCAGACCTCTGTGGATTGCCTCCATCTGTAGCTGTGAGTATTAAATTTATTTCTTTTTGCTCCTCTCGATCCAGCTCTTTCTCCAACACTAATTCAGCGTATTTTCCTCGATCAGCGTTTTCATGTACTGACAGAACGAAATGATCATTCCTTTGAAGTGTATATCCTTGAACAGTGTTTTGTCCTATATCCGAGTCATGAGCCTCGTCTAAGGGAAAACGTTCTCCCTTGTGCGCAGATTCTGTGATTTCAAACATAATCCGATTATTAGGGAACCGTGGAGCGTTATCATTTACGTCCTCAATTTGCAGAGACACGCGATGCACTTCGAGAGGGTTTTCTAGCACAAGCTCGTAATTAAGAATGCAGGTTATTTTCGATCCACAAAGCTCCTCTCGATCCATGATTTCCGCCACGACCAAATTACCGTTGTTCAGATTAATGTCGCAGTATCGTTTCGTAGTACCTTCTGTCTCTATCCGAGCCTTCCGGGAAGATAACCGTTTAGTGTCGAGTCCGAGATCCTTTGCTATATTTCCAATCACAGACTGACGCTTCGTCTCCTCGGACACCGTGTAGCTCAAATCTCCATGAACCATGGGAAAGAAAATGCAGATGCACGCCAACAGAATCAAAGTACGACAAGTAAATACCTGTCGTCCCATTCTCGCAACGTTCAGAAGTCCCGAATATTAAAGCTTAGTGTTTTATACAGTAAACACAGCGTTATGTTGCAGCTACGGATCTCGGCATAAAGGGGAAAGTGGAATATTTCATGAGAAGGGTGGAGTGGAGTATTTAATTTCACTATGCTGGTAAACAGCGACCCTATGAGCATTTTTTATGAATTGCAGTTTAGTCTCGTTTAGTCTCTTCTGTCACTCAGTGTGTCTAGAATTGAAAGCCAACTTTTACCAATTTAGTCTTGTAATTGTTAAAATAAAACAAACAAACAAACAAATAAATAAATAAATAAAACATGTCAATCTGTTACTATCATCTTAAAGTCAGTAATGTAGAACCCATACAGTAAAGAAAGGCTTCTTCCCACAGCCTATTAAACAAATTATAAAGCTGTCAATTCATTCCAAGTATTTGTTCTGAGTCTTTTTCTTTCTTACAACATTAAAGTAATCCTCCATATAGAATCAATTATCAAGCCACTTTATTGTTCCAGTAAGAATATTCTTATATGTTGTGTAAACATACGTGTTAATGCAGAAACACTTTTTGCATATGTTTTATTGTCACTTTCTGCTGCTTTCTTATATTCTACAGCTATATCCCATGCATGTTTGCATATTTTTATCTATTATTTTACCATATGCATTTTTTGTATTTGTCCCCCTGCAAATCAATTACTGTAGCATTTTTTACACTACAATTGTCACATAATGGTTGCATCTTATTTATTATATCTTTTTAGTAATGCATCCTTCTATTTTCTATTTCTAAAGAGCAACTGTGAATTCTCATTTATGAGGTGCTGTCCTTGGTGCTGAACAGGTAGTAGAAGCAAGTTGGCAGATTTTGTGTGATAGAATAGTATTCAGTATAAAGCAACAAACTGCATTGGACCTTTTAAAGCAATAACTAGTCAGCACACAAACATTCTCTAAAAAACATCAGAAACTCAGATAAATTGAAGCATTCCACAACCCAGTGAAATACACTATGTCGAAGTTGTGCACACAGCTTGTATAGTGGCTGTGGAGAAGCACTGCCAATAAAAAAAGCACTCTCTGAAGCTGTTAGACATAAAGCTATTGTTACCTTATCTAATGCAAAGTTCAAGCTACAAAATTATAATGCCCCCCAGTATTGATCTGTGGAGCAGTCGAACTATAGAATCTGTAATAATGGTAATCCACCCAAAAATTATGGGATCATTTGCGAAGATGGGGTGGTGATCACCCAATTTCCTAAGATCATTAATGCTACTGTAGCTGACTTCAAATCCTCACACCAAAGCTTCAAAATCTAGTAGAAAGCCCTCTTTGGGCAGAAGAGGCAGATCCTCCAATAAAACCAGGATATCAGTATGTATAAACATACAATCTAAAAAAAAAAAAAAAAAAAATATATATATATATATATATATATATATATATATATATATATATATATATATATATATATATATACCACTGCCAAGGGGTTTTGATACTGCTCACAGGTTCATCACCGAAATTCACATGCTGATCTATTAATCATGTCCATTGATGGCATGTGTCTGATACTCTTATACACAGCAACTAATATTTTACATTTTATAAAGATAGCAAAATGTAGCAAACGAGCCTTGATTTAGTATGCCCAGCTGGGCAAACCTGTTAAACCCTTGCCAAAGCACCCGTTTAAAATACATATTTAAAAACAAATTATTTTTTCCAATAAAAAATAAAAAAGGAAAAATGCACATTTTAACAAAATCAGGTAATTCAGTAGTAGACAGTAAGATACTGAGTCTAATCCAGCTCATAATGCATTGCAAGCTTTTTAAAGGACAAATGCTGTCTCTATCTATCTCTCTCTCTCTCATTCCCAATGTCACAGTGCTGACTTTGGAACCAGATCTGAAAATATATCACCAATGACAAACAACATTAATCTTTAACTGTACAGTATGCACCCAAAGAAATCAGTTAATATACATACGCCAACTGAAAGTGGTTAATAACTTATCCTGCTCTTGAAGATCTCCAATCCACTCTCAATATCACACAAAGAAGACCCAGTATTGTTCAACCCATCTGGCTGTGCACACACATATATACAAAAAAACTCATAAAATAAGATTGCTCACCTCATTGCAATCAGTGGTGATAATGCTTGAACCAAATGGATCATCCTGGAACATTTTGAGAGTGCCACTGGCAGGAAGTGTATTATCATTGTAGGATCTGACAAACTTGAAGTCACTGGTGCGTGAGCCTGTTGTTAGATACGCATCATAATTATAAGAACTACGAAGTGTTCCAGCTCCATCAACTTCTGCATAGTTGGGAGGGAGATATGCACTGGGAATGGCAACTGCTCCATCAAACAACAGTCTGGGCTTTCTTCTGTGACAAAACTTTACAGCCAAGATCAGAATAATGAAAGTCAGAAAGAAGGTGGACACGGAAACAAGTGCAATGATCAAATATGATGTTAGATTGGAGTTGTTCTCTTCATAAGTCATGTCTTTAAGTTCTGGAACTTCAGCAAGGTTATCAGAAATGAGTAAATACACAGAACAGGTTGTAGAGAGAGAGGGCTGTCCGTTATCCTTCACTGAAATAACAAGGTTCTGCTTCATGTTGTCAGATTCAGTGATGTCCCGCTGTGCCCTGATCTCTCCAGTGTGGAGACCAATGGTGAAGAGTCCTGGATCAGTAGACTTTGTAATATGATAGGACAGCCACGCATTTTGTCCAGTGTCAGCATCCACAGCGATCACCTTGGAGACCAGAGAGCCTGACAGAGCAGCTTTAGGGACCATCTCAGTCATTAAAGACTTTCCATCTGGAGCAGGGTATAATATCTGTGGAGAGTTATCATTCTCATCTGATATGAACACACTCACAGTCGTGTTGCTGCTGAGTGGAGGTGAACCATTGTCTCTGGCTACAACCTGGACTTTGAAGCTTCTGAATTGTTCATAATCAAATGACCTCACTGCATGGATCACACCTGTGTCTCCATTCACAGATAAAAATGAGGACACTGGAATGCCATTGATCTCACTGGACACCAGAGAATACAGAACTGTACCATTCTGCCTCCAGTCTGGATCTCTCGCAGTAACAGAACAAATAGAAGCACCTGCTTTGTTATTCTCAGATACATATGCACTGTAGAACTGCTCCTCAAATACAGGTGGGTTATCATTTATGTCTAATACTGATAAATGTATAGTCATGAAGGAGGATAATGGTGGAGATCCTCCATCAGTCGCAGTGATGGTTATGTTGTAGTCTACTTCCTTTTCTCTGTCTAGTGCATCTGTAGTTATTAAAGAAAAATAGTTTTTAATAGATGGATTTAATTTAAAAGGAACATTTTGCTGAATGGAGCAGCGTATCTTTCGATTATCTCCTGAGTCTTCATCTTGAACGTTAATAATACCCACTTCAGTGCCGATAAGAGCATTCTCAGGTACAGGGTCATTTAGAGATTTAAGAACAATTTTAGGTGCATTGTCATTTACATCAGTCACATCTATGACAATTTTCGCAGAGGATGCTAAACCAGCGCCATCTTTGGCCTGTACTCTCATTTCATAAGATGTTTCCTCCTCATAATCAATATTTCCATATACCTTAATCTCACCAGTTATCTTTTCAATAGAAAATAGCTTTGCTGCGCTTTCAGATATACGACTAAACTCATAACTGACTTCTCCATTCGCTCCTTCATCAGCATCTGTGGCGCTCACTGTAACTACACCTGAACCTAAAGGTGCGTTTTCATAGAGTGTAACTCTGTAAACAGGCTGACTGAAAACTGGAGTATTGTCGTTAGCATCAAGGACACTGATGTGGATAAGTACAGTACCAGATCTCTGTGGGGCGCCTCCATCTGTAGCTGTGAGTATTAAATTTATTTCATTTTGCTCCTCTCGATCGAGCTCTTTCTCCAACACTATTTCAGCGTATTTTCCTCGTTCAGCGGTTTCATGTACTGACAATACGAAATAATCATTCCTTTGAAGTGTATATCCTTGAATTGAGTTTTGTCCTATATCCGAGTCATGAGCCTCGTCCAAGGGAAACTGTTTTCCTTTATCGGCAGATTCTCTGATTTCAAACGTAATCCGATCATTAGGGAACCGTGGAGCGTTATCATTTATGTCCTCAATTTGCAGAGACACGCGATGCACTTCAAGAGGGTTTTCCAGCACGAGCTCGTAATTAAGAATGCAGGTTATTTTAGATCCACAAAGCTTCTCTCGATCCATGATTTCCGCCACGACCAAATTACCGTTGCTCAGATTAATGTCGCAGTATCGTTTCGTACTGCCTTCTGTCTCTATCCGAGCCTTCCGGGAAGATAACCGTTTAACGTCGAGTCCGAGATCCTTTGCTATATTTCCAATCACAGACTGACGCTTCGTCTCCTCGGGAACCGTGTAGCTCAAATCCCCATGAACCATTGTTAAGAAAATGCAGATGCACGCCAACAGAATAAAAGTACGGCAAGTAAATACCTGTCGCCCCATTCTCGCAACGTTCAGAAATCCCAAATATTAAAGATTAGTGTCTTCTACAGTAAACACAGCGTTATGTAGCAGCTACGGATCTCGGCATAAAGGGGCAAAGTAGAATATTTCATGAGAAGGGTGGAGTGGAGTATTTAATTTCACTCTGCTGGTGAACAGCGACCCTATGAGCGTTTTTTATGAATTGCAGTTTAGTTTATTTTATCTCAAAGGTAGATTAACACAATTTCAGTCTTATAATTGTTAAAACAATAAAACTAATAAAAATAATTATTGAATTAATTAATTATATAATTAAATATGTCAGCCTGTTTCTGTCATCTTGGAGTCAGTACCATAGAACACACAAGGTAAAGAAAAGTTTCTATCGACAGGCAATTAGACAAACTATGAAGCTGTCAATTCATTCCAAATATCCGACTAAATAATTTTCTTTATTTCAATATTAAAATAATCCTCCTATTAAAAAAAAAAAACTATAATGACGTCACTTTCTTGTTCCAATAAGACATTTTTGTGTACACATATGTGTTAATGTAGAAACACTTTTTGCACGTGTTTTATTGTCACTTTCTGCTGCCTTTTTTAATGACCTTTAGTTAGAGCTCATGCATGTTTGAAAATTTCTGTTAATTGTGTTGCTATATGCTATCCTTGTATTTGTACCCCTGCAACCCAATTACTCTGGTGTTTTTGCACTACAAATGTCACATATTAATTGGTTTTTATTTAATAAATCTTTGTAGTAATGTATCACTCTTTTTCTGTATATTTAGTACCTTAAGTGTTGTTGTGCTCTAGAGGAACTGTGAATTCTCATTTATGAGGTGCTGTCCAGGACTGTGGTGCTGAACGGCAGCAAAAGCAAACTGGCATATTTTCATTTAAGTACCGCATAGATTATTATTTACCACAAAGCAAAAAACTGCATTGTACTTTTTGAAGTAGTCAGCACTCTAACATTCTCTAAAAAATGTCAGCAACTCATATAAATTAAAGCATTAGACTAATAAGTAAAATAGAATTTGCTTCCAGATATGTGCACAAGAACACATAGCTTTTATATACCCTGTAGAGAAGCACTGCCAATAGAAAAGCACTATCTGAAGCAGTTAAACATAAAACTATTGTTACCATGTCTAATGCCAAGGATGAGCTACAAAATGATAATGCACTCCATGTATTGATCTGTGGAGCAGTGGAACTATGGTATCTGGGATAATGGTGAGCCACCCAAAAATTACGGGATAATTTGCAAAGATTGGGTGGCATGGTGATCACCCAATATCCTACGATCATTAATGCTACTGTAGCTGACATCAATTCCTCACAGCAAAGCTTCAGAATCTAGTAGAAAGCCCTCCTTGGGCAGTAGAGGCAGATCCTCCAATAAAACCACGATACCAATATGTACAAACATACAATCTCAAAAAAAAAAAAAAAAAAATAGTATATATATATATATATATATATATATATATATATATATATATATATATATATATAATTCCAGCGCCAAGGGGTTTTGATAATGCTCACAGATTTATCACTGAAATTCACATGCTGACCTATTAATAATGTCCATTGTTGGCATGTGGCTGATACTCTTATACACAGCAAATAACCTTTTATATTTTATAAATTTAGCAGAATGTGGCAAATGAGCCTTGATTTAGTATGCCCAGCTGGCCAAACCTGTTAAACCCTTGCCAAAGCACCAGTTTAAAAGACATATTTAAAAACATATAATTTTTTAATTAAATAGAATGTTTGGCAAAAACATATCCATATTAACTGTGGGGTGAGGATCAATATTAATATTCCAAATAATGATTTGAAAACGGAAATTAATGACTATGATGGAAGTATACAAAAAGAGTATACCACTTTAACTGTCCATTAAAAAAAAATGCAAATTTTAACATAATCAGGTAATTCAGTAGTAGACAGTAAGATACTGAGTCTAATTCAGTTCATAATGCATTACAAGCTTTTTAAAGGACAAAAAATCTCTCTCTCATTCTCAATGTCACAGTCCTGACTTTGGAACCAGATCTGAAAAAAATATCACCAATGACAAACAATATTAATCTACAACTGCACAGCATGCACCCCAAAAAATAGTTAATATACATATTCTACCTGAAAGTGGTTAATAACTTATTCTGCTCTTAAAGTTCTCCAATCCACTCCCAATATCACATAAAGGAGACCCAGTATTGTTCAACACATCTGGCTGTGCATACACATATAAAAAAAAAACTAATAAAAAGAGATTGCTCACCTCAATGCAATCAGTGTTGATAATGCTTGAACCAAAAGGATCATCCTGGCACATTTTGAGAGTGCCACTAGCAGGAAGTGTATTATCATTGTAGGATCTGACAAACTTGAAGTCACTGGTGCGTGAGCCTGTTGTTAGATACGCATCATAATTATAAGAACTACGAAGTGTTCCAGTTCCATCAACTTCTGTATAGTTGGGAGGGAGATAAGCACTGGGAATGGCGACTGCTCCATCAAACAACAGTCTGGGCTTTCTTCTGTGACAAAACCTCACAGCCAGGATCAGAATAATGAAAGTCAGAAAGAAGGTGGACACGGAAACAAGTGCGATGATCAAATATGATGTAAGATTGGAGTTGTTCTCTTCATAAGTCATGTCTTTAAGTTCTGGAACTTCAGCGAGATTATCAGAAATAAGTAAATACACAGAACAGGTTGTAGAGAGAGAGGGCTGTCCATTATCCTTCACTGAAATAACAAGGTTCTGCTTCATGTTGTCAGATTCAGTGATGTCCCGCTGTGCCCTGATCTCTCCAGTGTGGAGACCAATGGTGAAGAGTCCTGGATCAGTAGACTTTATAATATGATAGGACAGCCACGCATTCTGTCCAGAGTCAGCATCCACAGCAATCACCTTGGAGACCAGAGAGCCTGACAGAGCAGCTTTAGGGACCATCTCAGTCATTAAAGACTGTCCTTCTGGAGCAGGGTATAATATCTGTGGAGAGTTATCATTCTCATCTGATATGAACACACTCACAGTTGTGTTGCTGCTGAGTGGAGGTGAACCATTGTCTCTGGCTACAACCTGAACTTTGAAGCTTCTGAATTGTTCATAATCAAATGACCTCACTGCATGGATCACACCTGTGTCTCCATTCACAGACAAAAATGAGGACACTGGAATACCATTGACCTCACTGGACACCAGAGAATATAGAACTGTACCGTTCTGCCTCCAGTCTGGATCTCTTGCAGTAACAGAACAAATAGAAGCACCTGCTTTGTTATTCTCAGATACATATGCACTGTAGAACTGCTCTTCAAATACAGGTGGGTTATCATTTATGTCTGATACTGATAAATGTATAGTCATGAAGGAGGATAATGGTGGAGATCCTTCATCAGTTGCAGTGATGGTTATATTATAGTCTACTTCCTTTTCTCTGTCTAGTGCATCTGTTGTTGTTAAAGAAAAATAGTTTTTGATTGATGGATTTAATTTGAAAGGAACATTTTGCTGAATGGAGCAGCGTATCTTTCGATTATCTCCAGAGTCTTTATCTTGAACATTTATAATACCCACTTCAGTGCCTATAACAGCATTCTCAGGTACAGGGTCATTTAGAGATTTTAAAACAATTTTAGGTGCATTGTCATTTACATCAGTCACATCTATGACAATTTTTGCAGAGGATGTTAAACCAGGTCCATCTTTGGCCTGTACTCTCATTTCATAAGACTTTTCCTCCTCAAAATCAATATTCCCATTTACCTTAATCTCACCAGTTGTCTTATCAATGGAAAATCGCTTTGCTGCTCTATCAGATATACGACTGAACTCATAACTGACATCTCCGTTCGCTCCTTCATCAGCATCTGTGGCGCTCACTGTAACTACACCTGAACCTAAAGGTGCATTTTCAGAGAGAGTAACTCTGTAAACAGACTGACTGAAAACGGGAGTATTATCGTTAGCATCAAGCACACTGATGTGGATAAGTACAGTACCAGATCTCTGTGGATTGCCTCCATCAATAGCTGTGAGTATTAAATTTATTTCATTTTGGTCCTCTCGATCCAGCTCTTTCTCCAACACTAATTCAGCGTATTTTCCTCGTTCAGCGTTTTCGTGTACTGAAAGAACGAAATGATCATTCCTTTGAAGTGCATATCCTTGAACATTGTTTTGTCCTATATCCGAGTCATGAGCCTCGTCTAAGGGAAAACGTTCTCCCTTGTCCGCAGATTCTCTGATTTCAAGCATAATCCGATCATTAGGGAACCGTGGAGCGTTGTCATTTATGTCCTCAATCTGCAGAGACACGCGATGCACTTCGAGAGGGTTTTCCAGCACGAGCTCATAATTAAGAATGCAGGTTATTTTCGATCCACAAAGCTCCTCTCGATCCATGACTTCCGCCACGACCAAATTGCCACTGCTCAGATTAATGTCGCAGTATCGTTTCATACTGTCTTCTGTCTCTATCCGAGCCTTTCGGGAAGATAACCGTTTAACGTCGAGTCCGAGATCCTTTGCAACATTCCCAATCACAGACTGACGCTTCGTCTCCTCGGGAACCGTGTAGCTTAAATCTCCATGAACCATTGTAAAGAAAATGTAGATGCACGCCAACAGAATCAAAGTACGGCAAGTAAATACCCGTCGCCCCATTCTCGCAACGTTCAGAAGTCCCAAATATTAAATCTTAGTGTCTTCTACAGTAAACACAGCGTTATGTTGCAGCTACGGATCTCGGCATAAAGGGGGAGAGTAGAATATTTCATGAGAAGGGTGGAGTGGAGTATTTAATTTCACTTTGCTGGTAAACAGCGACCCTATGAGCATTTTTTATGAGTTGCAGTTTAGTCTCTTCTGTCACTTATTGTGTTCATGAATTGAAAGCCAACGTTCACCAATTCAGTCTTGTAATTTTTAAAACAGTACAAACATATAACTGAACAAATAAGTAAACAAAACATGTTAATCTGTTACTATTATCTTGCAGTCAGTACAGTAGAACCCACAAGGTAAAGAAAATGTTCTACCCACAGCCCATTAGACAAATTATGAAGCTGTCAATGTATTCCAAATATTTTTTATGAGTCTTTTTCTTTCTTAAAACCTTAAAGTAATCCTCTTATATAGAAACAATAACCAAAGCACTTTATTGTTCCAATAAGAACATTCTTAGGTGTTCTAAAAAAACACATGTTTTAATGCAGAAAACCCTTTTACATGTGTTTTTCTGTGTCGTTTTTGCACTAGAAATGTTACATAATGCCTGTCTTTTATTTATTTTATCTTTGTAGTAATTTGTCCCTTTTTTTCTAAATATCTCGTAACATTAAGTGTTGTTCTGCTAAAGAGAAACAGTGAACTCTCATTTGTGAGGTACTGTCCAGGACTAGGGTGCTGAACAGGCAGCAAAAGCAAGCAGGCAGATTTTGGGAGATATTTATTTTTGTCTTTACTTAAATACCACATAGAAAATTATTCAACATGAAGCCACAAACTGCATTGGACTTTTTAAAGCAATGACTAGTCAGTAATCAAGCATAAAAAAAATATCAGAAACTCATATAAATTACAAGAACACACAGCTTTTATAGTACCTGTTGAGAAGCATTGCCAATAGAAAAGCACTATCTGAAGCAGTTAAACATAAAACGTTTGTTATCATGTCTAATGCCAAGTGAGCTACACAATTATAATGCCCTCAAAGTATTGATCTGTGGAGCAGTGGAACTACGGTATCTGGGATAATGGAGAGCCACCCAAAAATGTTGTGTTCATTTGTGAAGATGGGGTGTCATGGTGATCACCCAGTTTTATAACTTTACTAATGTTATTGTTGGGGACTTCTCACAGCAAACCTTCAAAATCTAATAGAAAACACTCCTTGGGCAGTAGTGAGAGATCATCCAGTAAAATCAGGATACCAATATGTACAAACACACAATATCAAAAAAACAATAGAAAGTTATAAGATAAAGACTAGAATTCCCATTTTGAATGTAATTGTACAGAATAACAAATATCATTCTACTGACAAGTAGTTTTGATAATGCTCACAGATTTATCACTGAAATTTACATGCTGATCTATTAATAATGTCCATTGATGGCATGTGGCTGATACTCTTATACACAGCAAATAACATTTTACATTTTGTAAAGGTAGAAGAATGTAGCAAAAGAGCCTTGATTTAATATGCCCTGCTGTGCCAACCTGTTAAACCCTTACCAAAGCACCAGTTTAAAAGACATATTTAAAAAAATATTATTTTTTCCTTAAATAGAATGTTTGGCAAAAACATATCCATATTCACTGTGGGGTGAGGATCAATTTTAATATTCCAAATAATGATTTGAAAACGGAAATTAATGACTATGATGGAAGTATACAAAAAGAGTGTACCACTTTAACTGTCCAATAAAAAAAATGAAAAATGCACGTTTTAACATAATAAGGTAATTAAGTAGTAGACAGTAAGATACTAAGTAAGAGTCTAATTCAGCTCATAATGCATTACAAGCTTTTTAAAAGACATGTTCATTCTCAATGTCACAGTCCTGACTTTGGAACAAGATCTGAAAAAAATATCACCAATGACAAACAATAATAATCTACAACTGCACAGTATGCACCCAAAAAAAAAGTTAATATACATATGCCAACTGAAAGTAGTTAATAACTTTTTTCTGCTCTTGAAGATCTCCAATCCACTCCCAATATCACATAAAGTAGACCCAGTATTGTTCACAGTGTTGGGCACGTTACTTTGAAAAAGTAATTAGTTATAGTTACTCGTTACTTCTCCAAAAAAGTAACTGAGTTACTAACGGAGTTACTCCACTATAAAAGTAATTAGTTACCAGTAAAAGTAACTATGCGTTACTTTTTATTATTCGCCCGTCAAAAAAAGGAAATCAATTATGCATTTACTATTATTATTAGAAAAATAACAAACGAAAATGAACCCAAAATGTTGACAAAAATATAATCTAACGAATTTCAAAAAAACAAAACGAAATTCTCCACAGAAAAAAAAGAAAAATACTAAAACTTGTAATACTGAAAAAAACGGAAACGCGTCTGGGGATGAAATTAAACAAACCAAGCCACACTCAAAGGAAATATGTATATATAAACAAAACAAAATAATGGACAAAAACAAAAATCTAATGACCGTTAAAATTGTATTAATATAACAGCTTCACCAAAAGAGAATAGAGCTTAGATCGGGCCCAAAAAATCCGACCCGACCCAGCCGGAGCCCGTGCACGTTCTGCCCAAGCCCGAACCATGAACTGTCATTATGAGCCCGAGCCCGACCCGATCCGCCCCATAAACTGTCTGTTTTCGGGCTGATTGAATGAGCGAAATATAATAATAATTATGTTAATTAACACTGTAACATAAAAGCATATAACTATTATTTAATTTAATTGATTTTTAAGAACAGCTACACACAATGCTGCAAGTCAAACGCGGAGGCGTTCACGTGCGCCCAGAGCTACGTGATTACATTTTTCATTTTTATTATAGTTTAATTTTATTTATTTATTTTTTTTTTCTGTTCAGTAAGTTTTTAGGGTGGGCTTGCTAGTTTTTATTAGTTTTCACACATCTCATCTGAGAGATCAATCTAAGAAACGTGAGAGAGAAAGAGAGAGAGAGAAAGAGAGAGAGAGAAAGAAAGAGAGAGAGAGAGAGATTTGCCTGTTCTGGTATGAGCTTCTCACAGGTAAATGTTCTCCCACACTGTATCTCCTGTTTCTCTTTCATCTGCCTCGCACGCATATTGTAATCCCATACATAATTCTGCAGTTTCTCAGTGTTTTCTGTCTATTTTGCGCTAGCGCGAGCGCTTTACACAAGAACTAACGGACCACGAGGTGCCGCGCGCTCGGCACAACACCGCCCGCTGTACAACAGCGCTTATAAATAAACACGAAAATTAGGGTATTCTATCAGTAATTTCAGTTCGTTTTTAGTTAATTTCATAAACACAAAATACAGTTCGAGATAGTTATGTTTTTTTCCTTTTAATTACCGTTTTTATTAGATTCAGTTAACACAAATGTTTTTTCACTTTCAGTTTTCGCTATTTCGTTCGCTTTAGTGAACAATAATAATTGGTTACTTAGCAACATTGTGATTATCACACCAGAGCTTTATATAAAATAAAAATAGGAGCCCGATTTCGGGTCGGTCCTGGGGTCAGGTCGGGTTCGGGCAGAGAATCTAAGCTCTAAAAGAGAAAGCAGCAGCACCACAAAAACCGGAGCAGCTAAAAAGAGCTTAACGTCCTTAATTCGGAACTTGGCCTGTCCACGGCAATCACTGAATTAATTAGAGCACGCAAATCGTCACAATTGTGCCTCACTTCACCACGCCAACCCACAGGCACAGCGGCCAGAAGCTCAAGTTCACCGGAAAGAGGAGAGGTTAACCAGGGCAAAGCGAAAGTTAATAGAGCGGCTAAAGTAACGTGCAGTAACGGGGTGTCGGAAATGGTAACGGCGTTATAGTTACAGTCATAGTAATTAGTTAGATTACTCGTTACTGAGTAATACTACTTTTAACGCCGTTACTACCAACACTGATTGTTCAACACATCTAGCTGTGCATACACATATATACAAATAAAAAACCTCATAAAATAACATTGCTCACCTCAATGCAATCAATGTTGATAATGCTTGAACCAAAAGGATCATCCTGGCACATTTTGAAAGTGCCACTGGCAGGAAGTGTATTATCATTGTAGGATCTGACAAACTTGAAGTCACTGGTGCGTGAGCCTGTTGTTAGATACGCATCATAATTATAAGAACTACGAAGTGTTCCAGTTCCATCAACTTCTGCATAGTTTGGAGGGAGATATGCACTGGGAATAGCGACTGCTCCGTCAAACAACAGTCTGGGCT
Organism: Astyanax mexicanus; assembly: GCF_023375975.1. Classification (NCBI taxonomy): domain Eukaryota; kingdom Metazoa; phylum Chordata; class Actinopteri; order Characiformes; family Acestrorhamphidae; genus Astyanax; species Astyanax mexicanus. The sequence continues at coordinate 9,001,474 of NC_064427.1, read as the reverse complement.
TTCTTCTGTGACAAAACCTCACAGCCAGGATCAGAATAATGAAAGTCAGAAAGAAGGTGGACACTGAAACAAGTGCGATGATCAAATATGATGTTAGATTTGAGTTGTTGGTCATGTCTTTAAGTTCTGGAACTTCAGCGAGGTTATCAGAAATAAGTAAATACACAGAACAGGTTGTAGAGAGAGAAGGTTGTCCATTATCCTTCACTGAAATAACAAGGTTCTGCTTCATGTTGTCAGATTCAGTGATGTCCCGCTGTGCCCTGATCTCTCCAGTGTGGAGACCAATGGTGAAAAGTCCTGGATCAGTAGATTTTATAATGTGATAGGACAGCCATGCATTCTGTCCAGAGTCAGCATCCACAGCGATCACCTTGGAGACCAGAGAGCCTGACAGAGCAGCTTTAGGGACCATCTCAGTCATTAAAGACTTTCCTTCTGGAGCAGGATATAATATCTGTGGAGAGTTATCATTCTCATCTGATATGAACACATTCACAGTTGTGTTGCTGCTGAGTGGCGGTGAACCATTGTCTCTGGCTACAACCTGGACTTTGAAGCTTCTGAATTGTTCATAATCAAATGACCTCACTGCATGGATCACACCTGTGTCTCCATTCACAGATAAAAATAAAGACACTGGAATACCATTGACCTCACTGGACACAAGAGAATACAGAACTGTACCGTTCTGCCTCCAGTCTGGATCTCTCGCAGTAACAGAACAAATAGAAGCACCTGCTTTGTTATTCTCAGCTACATATGCACTGTAGAACTGCTCCTCAAATACAGGTGGGTTATCATTTATGTCTGATACTGATAAATGTATAGTCATGAAGGAGGATAATGGTGGAGATCCTCCATCAGTGGCAGTGATGGTTATGTTATAATCTGCTTCCTTTTCTCTGTCTAGTGCATCTGTAGTTACTAAAGAAAAATAGTTTTTGATTGATGGATTTAATTTAAAAGGAACATTTTGCTGAATGGAGCAGCGTATCTTTCGATTATCTCCTGAGTCTTTATCTTGAACGTTAATAATACCAACTTCATTGCCTATAACAGCATTCTCAGGTAAAGGGTCATTTAGAGATTTTAGAACAATTTTAGGTGCATTGTCATTTACATCACTCACATCTATGATAATTTTTGCAGAGGATGCTAAACCAGACCCATCTTTGGCCTGTACTCTCATTTCGTAAGATGTTTCCTCCTCATAATCAATGTTCCCATTTACCTTAATCTCACCAGTTATCTTGTCAATGGAAAATCGCTTTGCTGCTCTATCAGATATACGACTGAACTCATAACTGACATCTCCATTTGCCCCTTCATCAGCATCTGTGGCGCTCACTGTAACTACACCTGAACCTAAAGGTGCGTTTTCAGAGAGAGTTACTCTGTAAACAGGCTGACTGAAAACTGGAGTATTGTCGTTAGCATCAAGCACACTGATGTGGATAAGTACAGTACCAGATCTCTGTGGAGTACCTCCGTCATTAGCTGTGAGTATTAAATTTATTTCATTTTGCTCCTCTCGATCCAGCTCTTTCTCCAACACTAATTCAGCGTATTTTCCTCGTTCAGCGGTTTCATGTATTGACAAAATGAAATGATCATTCCTTTGAAGTGTATATCCTTGAACTGCGTTTTGTCCTATATCCGAATCATGAGCCTCGTCCAAGGAAAATCGTTTTCCTTTAACGGCAGATTCGCTGATTTCAAACATGATCCGCTCATTAGGGAACCGTGGAGCGTTGTCATTTATGTCCTCAATCTGCAGAGACACGCGATGCACTTCGAGAGGGTTTTCCAGCACGAGCTCGTAATTAAGAATGCAGGCGATTCTCGATCCACAAAGCTCCTCTCGATCCATGATTTCCGCCACGACTAAATTGCCACTGCTTAGATTAATGTCGCAGTATCGTTTCGTACTGTCTTCTGTCTCTATCCGAGCCTTTCGGGAAGATAACCGTTTAACGTCGAGTCCGAGATCCTTTGCTACATTTCCAATCACAGACTGACGCTTCGTCTCCTCGGGAACCGTGTAGCTCAGATCCCCATGAACCATTGTAAAGAAAATGCAGATGCACGTCAACAGAATTAAAGTACGACAAGTAAATATCTGTCGCCCCATTCTCGCAATGTTTAGAAGTCCCAAATATTAAAGCTTAGTGTCTTCTACAGTAAACACAGCGTTATGTAGCAGCTACGGATCTCGGCATAAAGGCGGAGAGTAGAATGTTTCATGAGAAGGGTGGAGTGGAGTATTTAATTTCACTTTGCTGGTGAACAGCGCCCCTATGAGCATTTTTTATGAATTGCAGTTTAGTCTCGTTTAGTATCTTCTGTCACTTTATTGTGTTCATGAATTGAAAGCCAACGTTCACCAATTCAGTCTTGTGATTTTTAAAACAGTACAAACGTATAAATGAACAAATAAGTAAATAAAACATGTCAATCTGTTACTATCATCTTGCAGTACAGTAGAACCCACAAGGTAAAGAAAAGTTTCTACCCACAGCCTATTAGACAAATTATGAAGCTGTCAATGTATTCCAAATATTTTTTATGAGTCTTTTTCTTTCTTAAAACATTAAAGTAATCCTCTTATATAGAAACAATAACCAAAGCACTTTATTGTTCCAATAAGAACATTCTTAGGTGTTCTGTAAACATATGTTTTAATGCAGAAAAACCCTTTACATGTTTTACTGTGGCGTTTTTGCAGAAATGGTACATAGTGGCTGTCTTTTATTTATTAAATCTTTGTAGTAATTTGTCTCTTTTTTTCTAAATATCTCGTAACATTAAGTGTTGTTCTGCTAAAGAGAAACAGTGAACTCTCATTTGTGAGGTACTGTCCAGGACTATGGTGCTGAACAGGCAGCAAAAGCAAGCAGGCAGATTTTGGGAGATATTTGTTTTTGTCTTTACTTAAATACCACATAGACAAATATTCAACATGAAGCCACAAACTGCATTGGACTTTTTAAAGCAATGACTAGTAAGTAATCAAGCATAAAAATTATCAGAAACTAATATAATTTGAAGCATTTCACTACCAAGAAAAATACACTATGTCAAAATTGGTTCCAGTTATGGGCACAAGAACACACAGCTTTTATAGTACCTGTTGAGAAGCATTGCCAATAGAAAAGCATTATCTGAAGCAGTTAAACATAAAACTTTTGTTACCATGTCTAATGCCAAGTGAGCTACAAAATTATAATGCCCTCCAAGTATTGATCTGTGGAGCAGTGGAACTATGGTATCTGGGATAATGGCGAGCCACCCAAATATTTTGGGTTCATTTGTGAAGATGGGGTGTCATGGTGATCACCCAGTTTCATAACATTACTAATGTTATTGTTGGGGACTTCTCACAGCAAACCTTCAAAATGTAATAGAAAACACTCCTTGGGCAGTAGTGAGAGATCATCCAGTAAATTCAGGATGCCAATATGTACAAAAATGCAATCTCAAAAAAAAAAAAAACAATAGAAAGCTATAAGATAAAGACTAGAATTCCCATTTTGAATGTAATTGTACAGAATAACAAATATCACTCTACAGCCAAGGAGTTTTGATACTGCTCACATGTTCATCACTGAAATTCACATGCTGATCTATTAATCATGTCCATTGATGACATGTGGCTGATACTCTTATACACAGCAAATAACATTTTACATTTTGTAAAGGTAGAAGAATGTAGCAAAAGAGCCTTGATTTAGCTTGCCCTGCTGGGCAAACCTGTTAAACCCTTGCCAAAGCACCAGTTTAAAATACATAGTTAAAAACATATTATTTTTTCCTTAAATAGAATGTTTGGCAAAAACATATCCATATTCACTGTGGGGTGAGGATCAATTTTAATATTCAAAACAATGATTTGAAAACAGAAATGAATGACTATGATGGAAGGATACAAAAAGAGTATACCACTTTAACTGTCTGATAAAAAAATAGATAATTAAAAATGCACATTTTAACATAATCAGGTAATTCAGTAGTAGACAGTAAGATACTGAGTCTAATCGAGCTCATAATGCATTACAAGCTTTTTAAAGGACAAAAGCTCTCTCTCATTCTCAATGTCACAGTCCTGACTTTGGAACCAGATCTGAAAAACATATCACCAATGACAAACAACATTAATCTATAACTGCACATTATGCACCCAAAAAAAAATAGTAAATATACATATGACAACTGAAAGTAGTTAATAACTTATCCTGCTCTTGAAGTTCTCCAATCCACTCCCAATATCACATAAAGGAGACCCATTATTGTTCAACACATCTGGCTGTGCATTAGAGGTTAGATCGGGCCAAAAAAATCCGACCCGACCCAGCCCGAGCCGGTGCACGTTCTGCCCGAGCCCGACCAACCCGAAACATAAACTATATGACTATCAGCCCGAGCCCGACCCGACCCGCCCCATAAACTGGCTGTTTTCGGGCTGTTTGAATGAGCGAAATAATTTAATTATGTTAATTAACACTGTAACATAAAGCATAGAACTATTATTTAATTAAAATGATTTTAAGAACAGCTACACACAGTGCTGCAAGTCAAACGGAGGAGTTCACGTGCGTGAGAGAGAGAGAGAGATTTGCGTGTATGAGCTACTCACAGGTAAAGGTTCTCACATACTGTATCTTCTGTTTTTTTTATCTCCTCGTGCTCATATTCTAGTCCCATACATAATTCTGCAGCTCCCTCAGTTTTTTTTGTCGTATTTTGCGGCTAGCGCAAGCGCTTACAACTAACACCGTGCCGCTGTTGTGCCAAATCCGACTCCCTGTTAAATCCGACTGCCGCTTCGCGGACAGAATCGGCACAACACCCCCCGCTGTAGAACTATGGGAGTGAAAACAGCGCTTAAAAATAAATTAGTTTTTTCACTTTCAGTTTTCGTTATTTGGTTCGTTTTCGTTAACAATAATAATTGGTTACTTAGCAACATTGTGATTATTACACCAGAGCTTTATTTAAAAATAAAAATATAATTAAAAAACAGATGCCTACATCTCAGACTATTTTCTGGAGCCCGACCCGACCCGACCCGAGGAATGTGGTGGTACATCTCGGCCCGCGGGTTCGGGCAGAGAATCTAAGCTCTACTGTGCATACAAATATATACAAAAAAAAAAAACTCATAAAAAGAGATTGCTCACCTCAATGCAATCGGTGTTGATAATGCTTGAACCAAAGGGATCATCCTGGAACATTTTGAGAGTGCCACTGGCAGGAAGTGTATTATCATTGTAGGATCTGACAAACTTGAAGTCACTGGTGCGTGAGCCTGTTGTTAGATACGCATCATAGTTATAAGAACTACGAAGTGTTCCAGTTCCATCAACTTCTGCATAGTTGGGAGGGAGATATGCACTGGGAATGGCGACTGCTCCATCAAACAACAGTCTGGGCTTTCTTCTGTGACAAAACCTCACAGCCAAGATCAGAATAATGAAAGTCAGAAAGAAGGTGGACACGGAAACAAGTGCGATGATCAAATATGATGTAAGATTGGAGTTGTTCTCTTCATAAGTCATGTCTTTAAGTTCTGGAACTTCAGCGAGATTATCAGAAATAAGTAAATACACAGAACAGGTTGTAGAGAGAGATGGCTGACCATTATCCTTTACAGAAATAACAAGGTTCTGTTTCATGCTGTCAGATTCAGTGATGTCCCGCTGTGCCCTGATCTCTCCAGTGTGTAGACCAATGGTGAAGAGTCCTGGATCAGTAGACTTTATAATGTGATAGGACAGCCATGCATTCTGTCCAGAGTCAGCATCCACAGCGATCACCTTGGAGACCAGAGAGCCTGACAGAGCAGCTTTAGGGACCATCTCAGTCATTAAAGACTTTCCTTCTGGAGCAGGGTATAATATCTGTGGAGAGTTATCATTCTCATCTGATATGAACACACTCACAGTTGTGTTGCTGCTGAGTGGAGGAGATCCGTTGTCTCTGGCTACAACCTGAACTTTGAAGCTTCTGAATTGTTCATAATCAAATGACCTCACTGCATGAATCACCCCTGTGTCTCCATTCACAGATAAAAATGAGGACACTGGAATACCATTGACCTCACTGGACACCAGAGAATACAGCACTGTACCGTTCTGCCTCCAGTCTGGATCTCTCGCAGTAACAGAACAAATAGAAGCACCTGCTTTGTTGTTCTCAGATACATATGCACTGTAGAACTGCTCTTCAAATACAGGTGGGTTATCATTTATGTCTGATACTGATAAATGTATAGTCATGAAGGAGGATAATGGTGGAGATCCTTCATCAGTGGTAGTGATGGTTATGTTATAGTCTGCTTCCTTTTCTCTGTCTAGTGCATCTGTTGTAATTAAAGAAAAATAGTTCTTGATAGATGGATTTAATTTGAAAGGAACATTTTGCTGAATGGAGCAGCGTATTTTTCGATTATCTCCTGAGTCTTTATCTTGAACGTTAATAATACCCACTTCAGTGCCTATAACAGCATTCTCGGGTACAGGGTCATTTAGTGATTTTAAAACAATTGTAGGTGCATTGTCATTTACATCAGTCACATCTATGACAATTTTAGCAGAGGATGTTAAACCAGGGCCATCTTTGGCCTGTACCCTCATTTCATAAGATGTTTCCTCCTCATAATCAATATTCCCATTTACCTTAATCTCACCAGTTGTTTTATCAATAGAAAATAGCTTTGCTGCGATATCAGATATACGACTAAACTCATAACTGACTTCTCCATTCGCCCCTTCATCAGCATCTGTGGCGCTAACTGTAACTACACCTGAACCTAAAGGTGCATTTTCAGAGAGTGTAACTCTGTAAACAGGCTGACTGAAAACGGGAGTATTGTCGTTAGCATCAAGCACACTGATGTGGATAAGTGCAGTCCCAGACCTCTGTGGGGTGCCTCCGTCAGTAGCTGTGAGTATTAAATTTATTTCTTTTTGCTCCTCTCGATCCAGCTCTTTCTCCAACAGTAATTCAGCGTATTTTCCTCGTTCAGCGTTTTCATGTACTGACAGAACGAAATGATTATTCCTTTGAAGTGTATATCCTTGAACTGAATTTAGTCCTATATCCGAATCATGAGCCTCGTCAAAAGGGAAACGTTCTCCTTTGTCGGCAGATTCTCTGATTTCAAGCATAATCCGATCATTAGGGAACCGTGGAGCGTTGTCATTTATGTCCTCAATCTGCAGAGACACGCGATGCACTTCGAGAGGGTTTTCTAGCACGAGCTCGTAATTGAGAATGCAGATTATTTTCGATCCACAAAGCTTCTCTCGATCCATGATTTCCGCCACGACCAAATTGCCACTGCTCAGATTAATGTCGCAGTACCGTTTCGTACTGCCTTCTGTCTCTATCCGAGCCTTCCGGGAAGATAACCGTTTAACGTCGAGTCCGAGATCCTTCGCTACATTTCCAATCACAGACTGACGCTTCGTCTCCTCGGGAACCGTGTAGCTCAAATCTCCATGAACCATGGCAAAGAAAATGTAGACGCACGCCAACAGAATCAAAGTACGACAAGTAAATACCTGTCGTCCCATTCTCGCAACGTTCAGAAATCCCAAATATTAAAGCTTAGTGTCTTCTACAGTAAACACAGCGTTATGTTGCAGCTACGGATCTCGGCATAAAGGGCGAAAGTAGAATATTTCATGAGAAGGGTGGAGTGGTGAATTCAAATTCACTTTGCTGGTAAACAGCGACCCTATGAGCATTTTTTATAAACTGCAGTTTAGTTTATTCTCAGTCAGTGTTTTCATGAAACAAAAGCAATTTTTTGAATCTAGTCATTTAAAAAATAAACTGATAAACATATAAATAAAATATATTAGTCTGTTACTACCATCTTGCAGTGAATACTGTACAACTCAGTGTAGAGCAAAACAATGTAAAGAAAAGTTTCTATCCACAGGTTAGGAGGCAAGTTATTAACCCATCAAGTCACGACAATTATTTTTTAAAATCCTTTTCTTTATTACAGTCCTACAGTATTCCACATATAAAAACTGTAACCAATCCACTTTATGGTTACAATAAAAATATATGCTTGTATGCTGTTTGCATGTATGTGTAAATACAGTAGTACAAGTTTAGCCATTATACCTTTAAATATTTTGTTTGTTTATGATTGTACCATGTTCTACAATTGTACAACTGTAACCAGGTTATAATACTCTCTAATGAACTACAACTGTCACATTAACAGCTGTCTCTTATCTAATATAATTTGTAGTATAGACCTCTATACAGCTGATTCTTATTTTACTCTATATAGTACACATGCTTGCTCTGCTTTAAAGCAATTCCCTGGTCCTTAGCACCTGCTAATGGGTAAAGCTGTGAATTGTTATTTTTAAGGAACAGGCACTGTCCATAACTAGGGTGCTGAACAAGCAGCAAGAGCAAACAGGCAGGTTTGGTGACATATTTTTCCTACTGACAATTTTACATAAACCAGTATTTACCATAAACACCAAATTGAGTGTTTGGTAAAGAGGAAGGGTAATGCTCACCAAACTGCCTGACCTCACTAATGTTATTATTGCTGAGTGCAATTAACTCATAACAGTAAATCTTCAATATCTAGAAAGACTTCCCTGAACAGTAGGGACAGATCTACCAATGAAACCAGAATTAACATTTTTGATTTCCACTATTGATCATGGAAATAACAAGAAATAACAGATGTTCATTTAATTATTTTCATATATAATGTTGCTTAAATTTCCTGATTACTGATGTTTAACAATTTGAAAACAAATATTAAATATAAACTACAAAAAAGTATAAGCATTTGACCATTTTAAATTCTATTGATATGCATATTAATGCAGTTTATCCATAGTTAAATGCTCTAAAAACTGTCAGAACTGATAGGGGTATGTGAGATTGCCAAATTATCAGTAATGGCCACAATTGTAGCAGTGCCAATGTTATATAGACCTTCTAAAATACTGGCTAGATATTTGCTAGACAGTTTTGGCTCTTTATTACAGTCTGTCTAGAATGAAATGTTGTGGCACACCAAAGTGTTGAGTCCTAGAATATAATTAGTACTTAGCAACTTAGCTGTATATCATCTGTAAAACTGTGCAGAAAAGATCAGATTTTCAAATTTTTTAAAATTATGAAATCAGATGTTTTGAAATATATATTTTTTCCATAAATAAACAATACAATACATTTTGCCTCCTGCAAACTGTGCATGATTAAAAGAATCCAATATTCCAATAAGAAGCTGGATAAACACTGTGTATGTGAAGTGTCTATTTAGAGAGTTATAAATCACCATTTTCTAAATGTAAAGGCACAGATATTGAACTGAGAATATGTGATAAGAATATAAAACTTTCAGCAAATATTAAGAAATGTTCAAAATTAAAAAATGTAAAAGAGACCATGTAAAATACATATTATGTACTAACTGGAGCACACACAACTAGTGTCACCATAATAAATGTATAGATATAGGTAGATACAGGCTAGATATGCATGCAATACATTAGATTTTATATTGTATTTATCACAATAACCTCATAAAATGTTAAGCTATGAAAGATTTGTCTTACCTCCTCTGTATGTCCTGTTTCGTTTAGCGAAATCATGTTCTTGTCTAAAGTATCAGTTTTGTAAAGTTTCAGTGTGCCACCAGCAGGAAGTGTATTATCATTGTAGGATCTCACAAACTTAAAGTCACTGGTGCGTGAGCCTGTTGTTAGATATGCATCATAATTATAAGAACTACGAAGTGTTCCAGTTCCATCAACTTCTGCATAGTTGGGAGGGAGATATGCACTGGGAATGGCGACTGCTCCATCAAACAACAGTCTGGGCTTTCTCCTGTGACAAAACCTCACAGCCAGGATCAGAATAATGAAAGTCAGAAAGAAGGTGGACACAGAAACAAGTGCGATGATCAAATATGATGTTAGATTGGAGTTGTTCTCTTCATAAGTCATGTCTTTAAGTTCTGGAACTTCAGCAAGATTATCAGAAATTAGTAAAAATACAGAACAGGTTGTAGAGAGAGGAGGTTGTCCATTATCCTTCACTGAAATAACAAGGTTCTGCTTCATGTTGTCAGATTCAGTGATGTCCCGCTGTGCCCTAATCTCTCCAGTGTGGAGACCAATGGTGAAAAGTCCTGGATCAGTAGACTTTATAATGTGATATGACAACCATGCATTCTGTCCAGAGTCAGCATCCACAGCGATCACCTTGGAGACCAGAGAGCCTGACAGAGCAGCTTTAGGGACCATCTCAGTCATTAAAGACTTTCCTTCTGGAGCAGGGTATAATATTTGGGGAGAGTTATCATTCTCATCTGATATGAACACACTGACAGTCGTGTTGCTGCTGAGTGGAGGAGAACCATTGTCTCTGGCTACAACCTGGACTTTAAAATGTCTAAACTGCTCATAATCAAATGACCTCACAGCATGAATGACCCCTGTGTCTGCATTAACAGATAAAAATGACGACACTGGAATATTATTGACCTCGCTGGACACCAGAGAATATAGCACTGTGCCGTTCTGCCTCCAGTCTGGATCTTTCGCAGTAACAGAAATAAGAGAAGCACCTGCTTTGTTATTCTCAGCTATATATGTGCTATACATTTGTTTGTCAAACGCAGGTGGGTTATCGTTTACATCTGACACTGATAAATGAATAGTTATTGAGGAGGACAGTGGTTGAGAGCCTCCATCAGTAGCAGTGATGGTTATATTGTAACTGTCTTCTATTTCTCTGTCTAGTGAGCTTGTAGTTTTCAGAGAGAAATAGTTCTTTATGGATGGATTCAATTTGAAAGGAGCATTTTGCTGAATGGAGCAGTGTATTTGTCTATTATCTCCTGAATCTTTATCTTGAACATTAATAATGGCCACCTCAGTGCCTACAATAGCACTCTCGGGTATGGGACTATTTAGTGATTTAAGAATGATTTTTGGAGCATTATCATTTACATCAGTGATATCTATAATCACACTTGCAGTGGTCGCTAAGCCAGATCCATCTTTAGCCTGAACACCAATTTCATACAATCTATCCTCCTCATAGTCTATATTTCCAATTACACAAATTTGCCCAGTGACCTTATCAATCATAAACAATTGTGCTGCATTATCAGCAATGCGACTGAATTCATAGGACACTGCTCCATTCGCTCCTTCATCAGCATCTGTTGCACTTACTGTCACAACTTCAGTTCCTAAAGGTGCATTTTCGACCAAATTTACTTTATACACGGGTTGACTAAACACTGGACTATTATCGTTAGCATCCAGCACGGTGATGTGTATAGCGGCAGTCCCAGATTTCTGAGGATTCCCACCATCAAATGCTGTCAGTATCAAGTCAATGTCTTTCTGCTGTTCACGATCCAGCTCTTTATCCAACACAAGCTCTGCATATTTCCTGCTCTCGGTGATCCCCTGTACAGACAAAATGAAATGATCGTTCTTCTCCAGCGAATAGCCATTAAGTCCGTTGTTGCCAAGATCAGAATCGTGAGCTTCGTCCAAACGGAAACGTTGCCCTTTTAACGCAGACTCTCGAATTTCAAATGTAATCCGTTCGTTTAGGAATTTTGGCGCATTATCATTAATATCCTCAATTTTAAGAACAATACGATGTAGTTCGAGAGGATTTTCTAGAACGAGCTCATAATCCAGCATACAATTCAGCCTTGATCCACAAAGCTTCTCCCTGTCTATTGTCTTTGCTATAACCAAATCACCCGCTTTTAAATCAATATCAACAAAGCGTTTGCTACTGTCCTCTGTGTCTATCCGGGCCTTTCGTCTGGATAAAATTTGTGGATTAATTCCGAGATCCTTAGCTATGTTTCCAACCACATACCGATCTTTCTTCTCCTCTTGAACCGTGTAGCTTAAATCCCCATACACTGTGCCTAAATTGAAGACGACAGCGAGGAAGACAACTGATAATGCACATGAAAACACTCTATGTTCAAAACATGCACGCATATTGTTCATTGTTACAGCTTACTCATTCAAAAATATCCAAACGTGAGCTGCTACCGCGGAGATATCAGAAGACGTTTAATCTAGACAGCGATGCTGCGAGAAAAAATGTTTCAATATTTATACAGATAGGCGGAGAGAGCTTTCAACATTTTAATTGCTGGTAAAGAGCGACACTCAGAGCACGATGGGTGTATTACAGTTTTAGTGACACCACTGACGGAATGTGTCTTCAACACCTCTTTAAACACTGAGTGTTTTAAAACGATGTTGAAAGATTTAATGGTCCTACATTAAAAACAAAAAATGCTTTGTACATTAAATTTGTCGTAAAATCATTGTATACTAAGTTCATTTTTACATGTACAATCTAAGAGCAAAGTGGATAGAGCGACATTTCAATTTACTGTACACAATTCTGGAGCAGAGTTAATAATTAAACTGAGTTTGTGTTAATCCAGCTAAACTAAGTCCAAGATAAACTAATTACGAGTTTCAAAGATCTACACAAATCAATACAGAATGCTGAGCGCTGTCCACACTCGTGGTTCTGAACGTGGTGCTGAACCACATAACGTCAATCCAAATATCAAATAAACCACAAAAGGTAATGTCATTGTTGTGCCTCATATTATATAAAACATGTTTTCTCATGGGTGACACAAGTATCATATTATATCCACACAATTATTGCCAAACATAAGATTTCAAATAATGAGTGCACAATCAGCACAGCTATGAGGGTTATAAAGGGATTAAAAGCTATATATTGACATATTCCGTATTACTTTATACTTAAAAAATATAGAGACTGACAACTTGACTTTACTGCAAAAAAGTAGTAAATATGATATGTTTTTACTACATTACTTGTCAAAAGAATTGTCAAAAATTTTAATGCTTTAGTATATAAAAATGCGTATTAAAATATCGTGGAAAATTGTAAGTAAAAATACAAACAAAATGAGGAAAGAAGATAATGTCACAGGTAACTGTGCGTGTAATGTACAGGAAAGAGTACGCTTTTTCTAGTTAAAGTAAAAACAAAAGAAAGCGTTAAAATCCGTAATATTTCAAACAGTTGTATTATTTGTACTTTTTTTAACTGATGCAAATTCAAAATTAACCTTAAACAACTGTAAAAAGGAACCCAGAAAAACAACTTCCTAAAATCACGACAGCATAATCCACGTTTGACACACTTGTGAGCCAGGAAACAAAAATAAGGCTTTTCTTACCTCTTCATCACCCCTTGTAGTGTTTAAAGTGATCATACTCGCTCCAAAGGGATCATTTTGGTATAATTTCAAAGTCCCGCCGGCAGGAAGTGTGTTGTCGTTGTAGGAGCTCACGAACTTAAAGTCACTGGTGCGTGATCCTGTTGTTAGATACGCATCATAATTATAAGAACTACGGAGTGTTCCAGCGCCATCCACGTCTGCGTAGTTGGGAGGGAGATATGCACTGGGAATGGCGACTGCTCCATCAAAGAGCAGTCTGGGCTTTTTTCTGTGACAAAACCTCACAGCAAGAATCAGGATAATGAATGTCAAAAAGAAAGTGGACACGGAAACAAGTGCGATGATCAAATATGATGTCAGATTGGAGTTGTTCTCTTCATAAGCCATATCTTTAAGTTCTGGAACTTCAGCGAGGTTGTCAGAAATAAGCAAATATACAGAACAGGTTGTGGAAAGAGAGGGCTGTCCATTATCCTTTACTGAAATAACAAGGTTCTGCTTCATGTTGTCAGATTCAGTGATGTCCCGCTGTGCCCTGATCTCTCCAGTGTGGAGACCAATGGTAAAGAGTCCTGGATCAGTAGATTTTATAATGTGATAGGACAACCATGCATTCTGTCCAGAGTCAGCATCCACAGCGATCACCTTGGAGACCAGAGAGCCTGACAGAGCACTTTTAGGGACCATCTCAGTCATTGAAGACTTTCCTTCTGGAGCAGGGTATAATATCTGTGGAGAGTTGTCATTCTCATCTGATATGAACACACTCACAGTTGTGTTGCTGCTGAGTGGAGGAGAACCATTGTCTCTGGCTACAACCTGGACTTTGAAGTTTCTAAACTGTTCATAATCAAATGACCTCACTGCATGAATTACCCCTGTGTCTCCATTCACAGATAAAAATGAGGACACTGGAACACCATTGATCTCACTGGACACCAGAGAATATAGCACTGTACCGTTCTGCCTCCAGTCCGGATCTCTCGCAGTAACAGAACAAATAGACGTGCCAGGTTTGTTATTCTCAGCTATATATGCGCTATAAATTCGCTCATCAAATGCAGGTGGGTTATCATTTACATCTGACACTGATAAATGAATAGTTATTGAGGAGGACAGTGGTGGAGAGCCTCCATCAGTAGCAGTGATAGTTATGTTGTAACTGTCTTCTATTTCTCTGTCTAGTGAGCTTGTAGTTATCAGAGATAAATAGTTCTTAATGGATGGATTCAATTTAAAAGGAACATTTTGCTGAATGGAGCAGTGTATTTGTCTATTATCTCCTGAATCTGTATCTTGAACATTAATAATGGCCACCTCAGTGCCTACAACAGCATTCTCGGGGATGGGATTTTTTAGTGACTTAAGAACGATTTTGGGAGCATTATCATTTACATCAATTATATCTATTACCACACTTGCAGTGGTTGCTAAGCCAGATCCATCCTTGGCCTGCACTTTAATTTCGTAATATTTTTCCTCTTCATAGTCAATCTCTCCGATCACCTTAATTGTTCCAGTTACCTTATCAATCGTAAATAATTGTGCTGCATTATTTGCAATGCGACTGAATTCATAGGAGACTGCTCCATTCGCTCCTTCATCAGCATCTGTTGCACTTACTATCACAACTTCAGTCCCTAATGGTGAGTTTTCAGCCAAAGCCACTTTATATACAGGCTGACTAAACACTGGACTGTTATCGTTAGCATCCAGCACGGTGATGTGTATAACGGCAGTCCCAGATTTCTGAGGATTCCCACCATCAAATGCTGTCAGTATCAAGTCAATGTCCGTCTGCTGTTCACGATCCAGCTCTTTATCCAACACAAGCTCTGCGTATTTTCCCTTCTCGTTGCTGCCTTGTACAGACAAAATAAAATGATTGTTCGTCTCCAAGGAATAGCTATTAATTCCATTTTGGCCGATATCGGAGTCGTCAGCTTCGTCCAAACGAAAACGCTGCCCTTTCGATGCTGACTCGTGAATCTCAAATGTAATCCGTTCGTTCAGGAATTTTGGCGCATTATCATTAATATCCTCAATTTTAAGAACAATACGATGTAGCTCGAGAGGGTTTTCTAGAACCAGCTCGTAGTCCAGCATACAATTCAGCCTTGATCCACAAAGCTTCTCCCTGTCTATTGTCTTTACTATAACCAAAACACCCGCTTTTAAATCAATATCAACATAGCGTTTGCTACTGTCCTCTGTGTCTATCCGGGCATTTCGTCTGGATAAAATCTGTGGATTAATTCCGAGATCCTTAGCTATGTTTCCAATCACATACCGATCTTTCTTCTCCTCTTGAACCGTGTAGCTTAAATCCCCACACACTGTGCGCAGATTGAAGACGACAGCGAGGAAGACAACGGAGAATGCACATGAAAATACTCTATGTTCAAAACACGCACGCATATTGTTAATTGTTACAGCTTACTCATTCAAAAAAATCCAAATGTGAGCTGCTACCGCGGAGCTATCAGAAGACGTTTAATCTAGACAGCGATGCTGCGAGAAAAAATGTTTCAATATTTACACAGATAGGCAGAGAGCTTTCAACATTTTAATTGCTGGTAAAGAGCGACACTCTGAGCACGATGGATGTATTGCAGTTTTAGTGACACCACTGACGGAATGTGTCTTCACACCACCTGAGTAAACACTTATTGTTTTAATGCGATTTTAAGAGACTAAAAGGCCCTATACATGTACTTAAAATAAATGCTCTTTACATCAAATATGTTGTAAAATGATTGAATATTAAGTCCATTTTTACATGTAAAATCCAAGCGCACAAAATGCAGAGATGGACATCTTTCAATTTACTGTGCACAGTTTTCGTGCATAGTTAATTATTAAAAATGATTTAATTTAATCAAACTAAGTCCAAGATAAACTCATTTCGAGTTTCAAAGATCTACACAAATGAACACAGGTTGCTGAGCGCTGTCCACACCGGTGGTTCTGAATGTCGTGCTGAACCACATAACGTCAAGCAAAATATCAAATAAACCACAAAAGGTAATGTCATTGTTGTGCCTCATATTATATAAAACATGTTTTCTCATGGGTGACACAAGTATCATATTATATCCACACAATTATTGCCAAACATAAGATTTCAAATAATGAATGCACAATCAGCACAGCTATGAGGGTTATAAAGTGATTAAAAGCTATATATTGACATATTCCGTATTACTTTATACTTAAAAAAATATAGAGACTGACAACTTGAATTTACTGCAAAAAAGTAGTAAATATGATATGTTTTTACTACATTACTTGTCAAAAGAATTGTCAAAATTTAAATGCTTTAGTATATTAAAGTGCGTATTAAAATATCGTGGAGAATTGTAAGTAAAAATACAAACAAAATGAGGAAAGAAGATAATGTCACAGGTAACTGTGCGTGTAATGTACAGGAAAGCGTACGTTTTTTTCTAGTTAAAGTAAAAAAAAAAAGAAAGCGTTAAAATCCGTAATATTTCAAACAGTTGTATTAGTTGTACTTTTTTAACTGATGCAAATTCAAAATTAACCTAAAACAACTGTAAAAAGGAACCCAGAAAAACAACTTCCTAAAATCACGACAGCACAATCCACATTTGACACACTTGTGAGCCAGGAAACAAAAATAAGGCTTTTCTTACCTCTTCATCACCCCCTGTAGTGTTTAAAGTGATCATACTCGCTCCAAAGGGATCATTTTGGTATAATTTCAAAGTCCCGCCGGCAGGAAGTGTGTTGTCGTTGTAGGAGCTCACGAACTTAAAGTCACTGGTGCGTGATCCTGTTGTTAGATACGCATCATAATTATAAGAACTACAGAGTGTTCCAGCGCCATCCACGTCTGCGTAGTTGGGAGGGAGATATGCACTGGGAATGGCGACTGCTCCATCAAACAACAGTCTGGGCTTTTTTCTGGGACAAAACCTCACAGCAAGAATCAGGATAATAAATGTCAAAAAGAAAGTGGACACGGAAACAAGTGCGATGATCAAATATGATGTCAGATTGGAGTTGTTCTCTTCATAAGCCATATCTTTGAGTTCTGGAACTTCAGCGAGGTTGTCAGAAATAAGCAAATATACAGAACAGGTTGTGGAAAGAGAGGGCTGTCCATTATCCTTTACTGAAATAACAAGGTTCTGCTTCATGTTGTCAGATTCAGTGATGTCCCGCTGTGCCCTGATCTCTCCAGTGTGGAGACCAATGGTTAAGAGTCCTGGATCAGTAGATTTTATAATGTGATATGACAACCATGCATTCTGTCCAGAGTCAGCATCCACAGCGATCACCTTGGATACCAGAGAGCCTGACAGAGCACTTTTAGGGACCATCTCAGTCATTAAAGACTTTCCTTCTGGAGCAGGGTATAATATCTGTGGAGAGTTATCATTCTCATCTGATATGAACACACTCACAGTTGTGTTGCTGCTGAGTGGAGGAGAACCGTTGTCTCTGGCTACAACCTGAACTTTGAAGCTTCTAAACTGTTCATAATCAAATGACCTCACTGCATGAATTACCCCTGTGTCTCCATTCACAGATAAAAATGAGGACACTGGAACACCATTGATCTCACTGGACACCAGAGAATATAGCACTGTACCGTTCTGCCTCCAGTCCGGATCTCTCGCAGTAACAGAACAAATAGACGTGCCAGGTTTGTTATTCTCAGCTATATATGCGCTATAAATTCGCTCATCAAATGCAGGTGGGTTATCATTTACATCTGACACTGATAAATGAATAGTTATTGAGGAGGACAGTGTTGGAGAGCCTCCATCAGTAGCAGTGATAGTTATGTTGTAACTGTCTTCTATTTCTCTGTCTAGTGAGCTTGTAGTTATCAGAGAGAAATAGTTCTTAATGGATGGATTCAATTTAAAAGGAACATTTTGCTGAATGGAGCAGTGTATTTGTCTATTATCTCCTGAATCTGTATCTTGAACATTAATAATGGCCACCTCAGTGCCTACAACAGCATTCTCGGGGATGGGATTTTTTAGTGACTTAAGAACGATTTTGGGAGCATTATCATTTACATCAATTATATCTATTACCACACTTGCAGTGGTTGCTAAGCCAGATCCATCCTTGGCCTGCACTTTAATTTCGTAATATTTTTCCTCTTCATAGTCAATCTCTCCGATCACCTTAATTGTTCCAGTTACCTTATCAATCGTAAATAATTGTGCTGCATTATTTGCAATGCGACTGAATTCATAGGAGACTGCTCCATTCGCTCCTTCATCAGCATCTGTTGCACTTACTATCACAACTTCAGTCCCTAATGGTGAGTTTTCAGCCAAAGCCACTTTATATACAGGCTGACTAAACACTGGACTGTTATCGTTAGCATCCAGCACGGTGATGTGTATAACGGCAGTCCCAGATTTCTGAGGATTCCCACCATCAAATGCTGTCAGTATCAAGTCAATGTCCGTCTGCTGTTCACGATCCAGCTCTTTATCCAACACAAGCTCTGCGTATTTTCCCTTCTCGTTGCTGCCTTGTACAGACAAAATAAAATGATTGTTCGTCTCCAAGGAATAGCTATTAATTCCATTTTGGCCGATATCGGAGTCGTCAGCTTCGTCCAAACGAAAACGCTGCCCTTTCGATGCTAACTCGTGAATCTCAAATGTAATCCGTTCGTTCAGGAATTTTGGCGCATTATCATTAATATCCTCAATTTTAAGAACAATACGATGTAGCTCGAGAGGGTTTTCTAGAACCAGCTCATAATCCAGCATACAATCCAGCCTTGATCCACAAAGCTTCTCCCTGTCTATTGTCTTTGCTATAACCAAATCACCCGTTTTTAAATCAATATCAACATAGCGTTTGCTACTGTCCTCTGAGTCTATCCGGGCCTTTCGTCTGGATAAAATTTGTGGATTAATTCCGAGATCCTTAGCTATGTTTCCAACCACATACCGATCTTTCCTTTCCTCTTGAACCGTGTATCTGAAATCCCCACACACTGTGCGCAGATTGAAGACGACAGCGATGAAGACAACTGATAATGCAAATGAAAATACTCTACGTTCAAAACGTGCAAGCATATTCTTCATTGTTAAAGCTTACTCTTTCAAAAATTATCTAAACGTGAGCTGATCCCGCAGAGATATCTGAAGACGTTCAATCTAGACAGTGATGTTGCGAGAAAATTATGCTTTAATATATATATATAGATAGGCGGAGAGAGCTTTCAACATTTTAACTGCTGGTAAAGAGCGACACTCTGAGCACGATGGGTGTATTGCAGCTTAAGTGACACCACTGACGGAATGTGTTTTCGACATCTCAGTAAAACATTGATGTTTCCATACAATCTTAAGAGATTAAAGCCTCAACATTTAAAAAATGCTTTTTACATCAAATATGTGGTACAAATATTACATATTAAATATTCTTCACAGGTGAAAAACTAAGAGCACATAGTGGAAAGAGGGGGATGTTTTATATTACTTTACACAGTTGTTGTACATAGTCAATCTGTAAAATGAATTTGTTTTAATCCGACCACACAAAGTCGAAATAAACTAATTATGAGTTTCAAAGATCTATACAAATCGATACAGGCTGGTGATAAATCATTGTAGCTCAAAAGGGTTTTCTAGAACGAGCTAATATTTGGAAATAAAAAATGGTGATTGTTTTTAAATTGCTCTTGGGTGTAAACTGGACTGTGGGAATACAATTTCGTTCCACCTCATGCACCACACTTGATGTGAAATGACAATAAAATCTCCTTGAATCCTTCAATCCTTGAGTGCTGTCCACACTCGTGGTTCTGAAAGTGGTGTAACGTCAAGCCAAACATAAAAAAGGTAATGTCATCGTTGTGCCTCACATTGTTTAAAACATGTGTTCTCATAAATGACACGAGTATCATATTTGCTATAATGAACCCCGCCTACACCATGCGGGGAGGGGAACTGTGATGATGATACTTGGGGTACAGTTCAGAACAGCTTGGGACGGTTCTCAAGCCAAATCCCCCCCGCAGCTAGGTAAGAGATTAAGATGAGGGTGGTGATGGGGTGGAGGCGGGTGCGAGGTCGAAAGTCACGTAGGTGAGGAGCACCTGGGAGGTATATATATAGGACCAGGGGGAGGAGCTAGGGAACTTGAGGCGTGGTTCATATCCCAAAACTCTGTTAATTCTTAACAACACTTATGCCCACACATTTTTTTGCCAGATATAAAATTTCAAATAATGAGTGTACAATCAGTATAGCTATTGAGAGTTCAAAAGTGATCCGAAATCTATATAATGACAGATTCTGTATTATTTTATACGTGAATAAATGTAGAGACTGACAACTTGACTTTACTGTAAAACAAAAGTAGGTATTTACTGCATTCTAAATTGTAAATGCTTTAGTATGTATAATGATGTGCATATTAAAATATCGTTGTTGTTGTGCGTAGCCTTTAAAATGGATTTGTGTTAATCTGACCACACAAGGTCCAAATAAACTACTACGAGTTTCAATAATCTACACAAATCGATACAGACTGGTGAGAAATACGGTGTGGCTAGAGAGGGTTTTCTAGAACGAGCTCAAACTTGAAATGCAAACTTGCGATTTCAAAATGAAAAAAATGCGATCATGTCACAGGTAACAGTGCGTGTAATGTACAGGGAGCAAGCTACTTTTCTAATTTAAATAAACAAAAAGATAGCATTAAAATACCTTTTATTTTAATCAGCTGTATTATTTTTTCTAACTGATGTAATTTCCAAATTAACTTAAAATAACTGTAAAAAGGAACTGGGAAAAAAGCAACTTAAAAAAAAAAATCACTGACAAAATCATCAACGCTTGACACACTTCCGTGTCAGGAAACATAAATTAGGCTATTCTTACCTCTTCATCCCCTGTGGTGTTTAAAGTGATCACACTCGCTCCAAAAGGATCATTTTGGTGTAGTTTCAAAGTTCCCCCGGCAGGAAGTGTGTTGTCATTGTAAGATCTCACGAACTTAAAGTCACTGGTGCGTGATCCTGTTGTTAGATACGCATCATAATTATAAGAACTGCGCATTGTTCCAGTTCCATCAACGTCTGCGTAGTTGGGAGGGAGATATGCACTGGGAATGGCGACTGCTCCATCAAATAACAGTCTGGGCTTTCTCCTGTGACAAAACCTCACAGCCAGAATCAGAATTATGAAAGTCAGAAAGAAGGTGGACACTGAAACAAGTGCGATGATCAAATATGATGTGAGATTGGAGTTGTTCTCTTCAGAAGTCATGTCTTTAAATTCTGGAACTTCAGCGAGATTATCAGAAATAATTAAATACACAGAACAGGTTGTAGAAAGAGAGGGCTGTCCGTTATCTTTCACTGAAATAACAAGGTTCTGCTTCATGTTGTCAGATTCAGTGATGTCCCGCTGTGCCCTGATCTCTCCAGTGTGGAGACCAATAGTGAAAAGTCCTGCATCACTAGACTTTATAATGTGATATGACAACCATGCATTCTGTCCAGAGTCAGCATCCACCGCGATCACCTTGGAGACCAGAGAGCCTGACAGAGCAGCTTTAGGGACCATCTCAGTCATTAATGACTTTCCTTCTGGAGCAGGGTATAATATCTGTGGAGAGTTATCATTCTCATCTGATATGAACACACTCACAGTCGTGTTGCTGCTGAGTGGAGGAGAACCGTTGTCTCTGGCTACAACCTGGACTTTGAAGCTTCTGAATTGTTCATAATCAAATGACCTCACAGCATGGATCACTCCTGTGTCTGCATTAACAGATAAAAATGAGGACACTGGAACACCATTGACTTCACTGGACACCAGAGAATACAGAACTGTACCATTCTGCCTCCAGTCTGGATCTCTTGCAGCAACAGAGCAAATAGAGATGCCAGGTTTGTTATTTTCAGCTACATATGCACTGTGAGATAGCTGTTCAAATGATGGAGAGTTGTCATTGACATCTGAAATAGATAAATGAATAGTCTTAAAAGATGATAAAGGTGGAGAGCCTTCATCAGTAGCAGTAATGGTTATATTATAATCCGCTTCAGTTTCTCGATCCAGGGGTCTTGTTGTTTCCAAGGAAAAATAGTTCTTAATGGATGGATTCAGTTTAAAAGGCACATTTTGCTGAATTGAGCAACGGATCTGTCGATTATCTCCTGCGTCTTTATCTTGAACATTGATAATTGCCACCTCAGTGCCTACAACAGCATTCTCAGCAATAGGGTTGCTTAAAGATGTAAGAATGATTTTAGGAGCATTGTCATTTATATCAATGATATCAATAACAACACTTGCGGTAGATGCTAAGCCAGATCCATCCTTGGCCTGCACTTTAATTTCGTAATATTTCTCCACTTCGTAGTCTATATGTCCAGTCACCGTAATTTGTCCAGTTACCTTATCAATCGTAAATAACTGAGCTGCATTATCAGCAATGCGACTGAATTCATATAAGACTGCTCCATTCGCTCCTTCATCAGCATCTGTTGCACTTACTGTCACAACTTCAGTTCCTAAAGGTGAGTTTTCAACCAAAGTCACTTTATACAGAGGCCGACTAAACACTGGACTATTATCGTTAGCATCCAGCACGGTGATGTGTATAACGGCAGTCCCGGACCTCTGAGGGTTACCACCATCAAAGGCAGTCAGTAACAATTCAATGTCCTTCTGCTCTTCACGATCCAGCTCTTTTTCCAATACAAGCTCTGCATATTTCCCTTTCTCCGAGCTGCCCTGAACAGACAAAATAAAATGATCGTTCTTTTCCAGCGAATAGCCGTTTACTCCGTTGTGCCCGAGATCAGAGTCGTGAGCTTCGTCCAAACGGAAACGCTGCCCTTTCGATGCTGACTCTTGAATTTCAAATGTAATCCGTTCGTTAAGGAATTTTGGCGCATTATCATTAACATCCTCAATTACAAGAGAAATGCGGTGAACTTCCAATGGATTTGCTAAAACAAACTCATAGTTTAAGATACAGTTCGTTCTCGATCCGCATAGCATCTCCCTGTCCATTGTTTCCGCCACGAAGAGATCTCCATTTTTAAGGTTAACATCAGCATAACGTTTGCCGCTGTCCTCTGAATTTATTCTGGCCCTTCGTGCTGCTAACCTGTGAGCAGCGAGTCCAAGATCTTTTGCAATATTTCCAAAAACAAATTGACGTTTCGTTTCTTCTGGAACCGTGTAGGTAAAATCTCCGTGAATGCCACTCCAAAAGACAGAAAACATCACTGACCACAGAGAAAACATCGAAGCTGAAAGTGCACAGGAACCCATATTTGCAGCTATAGAATTCCACCCTATTGAATTAAACCTTTACGTTGATATATTAATAAAATGCTTCAGAAATAACGCAAGAGAGAAAAGGCTACTCCATTCATTTCGGAAATTGTCGTTACTGCTTTTTTGCAGCTGAATATTTAAGGAATGGGCGGAAAGGTTCAGCAGTATTTTAAGTGATGGTGAACAGCGACACTCTGAGTTCTTCATGTTTACTGCAAGTGTAAATGACAAGGTATGGACAAATAACACCAACAATAGCTTTGCAGGACGCTACTCCACGCCAATTAATGAATGCACGGTATAAGGATATAAAATAGATGTATAATTAGGCAATACGCCTAAAGATACAGCATGAATGCATTTTGGACTTATTTTGCTAAAAAATAATATACTGTGTAAAAACCGTGTAAATTGGTAAAAAAAAAAAAAAAACCTCCAATGCATACCTTTGAACATATATTTATAAATACATGTATTTTACCAAATAAAGATGTTTACAAAAAATTTATTATTATTATTTTTTGTGGAACATTTTAAACAACCTATAGTTTTAGCAGCATCAGCATTGAAGCCTAAGCAAGTGTTTGGAAACACTTTGAGTATACTTAAAGTATAATTATTACTTAAACGCTCTAAGTATTACAGATGTATTACTTTAAGTATGATAGATTTAAGTATTACTGACAGCAGTGAAAAGTGACATGAAAATACTAATAACTATTTAATAACAATTAGTATGGTCTGAATTAATATTCACTAAATTAGACTTAACATTAAAAATATAAAATAAAAATTATAACTGTAATGAAACAAAAATGTAAATAAGATCTACTGATACATATCTTTAATTGTTGGGATAATTTGAGGAGCCATAATGGACTGCCTTAATGTAGTTTAAATGAGACACAATAGGAAACTTTACAGCACCATGGCAAGCTCATACTCAGCCATCCTTTAAGCAGACTGAGAAATCAAAACCTTAAAATCAAAAACCTCCTTAAAACCTCCTCGGCAGGTAATGTGTTTTCAATCTGTGTATTTGTTTTTTAATATTTGTGTCTCTATATAACAAATAAAGACAGAACAATCACTACACTTAATGAAATATAAGGAAAAATGTTGCTAAAAATACTGGGATATTAAATAAAGCATAAAAGGCCTTAGTTTGTTAGATGCTTGCAGTCACTGAATTATTGCACCATTGCATACATTTAAAAGCTATGTTTCAAGAGGGTATTTACATGAAAGGAACAGCAATATTTAATGCACATATTTTAAAATACACAAACACTGTAATCAGGACTGACAATTGCCTCTTAATAAATAAAATCCATATTGTCACTTAATAATGTGTTCACAATGTGCAAGATAACTAAAGGCATGTAATGTGTGAGTCTTGCCACAAACAGAATGTGAAAACATTCAGAACTAGAAATTAGGTGATTTCTGTTATGACAGGGGAAATATACATCCAAATACACAACCAATACAAGAGACAAATAATAATGCAGTCATATTTATAGCACAGAAGTCGTCATCACTTTTCATTGGTTGTGTCTTTATAAATAAAACTTCTGACAAGTAATTGAATTAAATGCATGCTATTTATACCAGTTATAATTAAAAATACAATTGTGGAGACTAACCAAAATGTACATAGTTTTTGCATTTTTCAAAAAGCATACTGGGGAGGTGGAAGAAGATTTTGAAAACCTAGTTAGATTCTGTTACAGTCCACAAGTAAACTTACAAAACAATAATTCTAGCCAATGATTATACTGACCAATGGCAATAAAATCATACAAGCTGTATAGTAGCAATACATCTCTCAAAAACTTTGTATGCAAGTCAAGGTAAGTCTAGAAGCTTAATGTAGTTTAAAAGAGCAAATGAAAGAAAACTGTACAGCACCATGGAGAGCTCATTCTCAGCCATCCATTAAGCAGACTGAGAAATCAAAAGGTTAAAATAACAAACCTCTTTAAAACCTCCTTAGCATTTGTTTTTTTAAATATACAAGCTGCATATAAGCAACACAGCAACATCTCTCAGAAAACTATTTTATGCAAGTCAAGTTCAGTTGAGAAGCTTGTGGATATACAAGAATATCTGAAGGATCATGGTGAGGATTATAAACATAATGCAAGATAATAAAAGAAGAAAAAAAACAGGCAACATTGCTCTATTTTCACAAATACAGAACAAACAAAAAATAGCAGCGGCTTACCTCTGAATCTTTTGTATCAGCAATAAAAGAATCTTCAAATATGTCCTTTTCATTTGGACTTCTCTTTAGTGTTAAAGTTGAAGGCAGTGTATTGTCATTGTAAGATCTGATGAACTTAAAGTCACTGGTGCGTGAGCCTGTTGTTAGATACGCGTCATAATTGTAGGAACTGCGGAGTGTTCCAGCTCCCTCAACCTCTGCATAGTTGGGAGGGAGATATGCGCTGGGAATAGCGACTGCCCCATCAAACAACAGTCTGGGCTTTCTTCTGTGACAAAACCTCACAGCCAGGATCAAGATAATGAACGTTAGAAAGAAGGTGGACACTGAAACAAGTGCAATAATTAAATATGATGTAAGGTTGGAGTTGTTCTCTTCATAAGTCATGTCTTTAAGTTCTGGAACTTCAGCGAGGTTATCAGAAATAAGTAAATACACAGAACAGGTTGTAGAGAGAGGAGGCTGTCCATTGTCTTTCACAGAAATAACAAGGTTCTGCTTCATGCTGTCAGATTCAGAGATGTCCCGCTGTGCCCTGATCTCTCCAGAGTGAAGGCCAATGGTGAAAAGTCCTGGATCAGTAGACTTTAAAATGTGATAGGACAGCCATGCATTCTGTCCAGAGTCAGCATCCACAGCGATCACCTTGGAGACCAGAGAGCCTGACAGAGCAGCTTTAGGGACCATCTCAGTCATTAAAGACTTTTCTTCTGGAGCAGGGTATAATATCTGTGGAGAGTTATCATTCTCATCTGATATGAACACACTCACAGTTGTGTTGCTGCTGAGTGGAGGAGAACCATTGTCTCTGGCTACAACCTGAACTTTGAAGCTTCTAAACTGCTCATAATCAAATGACCTCACAGCGTGGATAACTCCGGTCTCTGCATTTACAGACAAAAATGAGGACACTGAAACACCATTGACCTCACTGGGTACAAGAGAATACAGAACTGTACCGTTCTGCCTCCAGTCTGGGTCTGTTGCAGTAACAGAACAAACTGAGGTGCCTGGTTTGTTATTCTCAGCTATGTATGCACTGTATAATTGCTCTTTAAATACAGGATAATTGTCATTAACATCTGAAATAGATAACATAATTATTTTTGATGATGACAGAGGGGGACTGCCTTCATCAGTGGCAACAATTGTAAGACTGTATTCTGTTAAAACCTCACGGTCTAATGGACCAGTTGTGACAATTGAATAGAAGTTTTTTATGGACGGGTTTAATTTGAATGGAACATTTTCCTGGATAGAACACTGAATCTGTTGATTTTCACCAGAGTCCTTATCCTGCACATTGATTATGCCTACCTCAGTCCCGGATTCTGTATTTTCAGGAACTGGGCTAGAAATGGATTGAATGTTAATAATAGGTTTATTATCATTTACATCAATAACTTCCACTATCACTTTGGTATTTGATGCCAGTCCTAGTCCATCTTTTGCTTGAATACGCAACTCATAAAAAGATTCTTCTTCATAATCAATTTGGCCAATCACTTTAATTTCACCGTTAGTCTTATCCAAAGAAAACGCCCTGGCTGCTTTATCAGACAGCTTACTAAATTCGTACACTACTTCTCCGTTCATGCCCTCGTCAATATCGCTTGCACTAATGGTAACCACTGAAGTGCCTATTCCGCAGTTTTCAGGTAAATTAACCCTGTAGGTAGACTGACTAAACACTGGAGCATTATCATTAGCATCTAGAACAGTAATATTTATAACTACAGAGCCAGTTCTCTGTGGTACACCACCATCAGTGGCAGTGAGTAATAAGGTCAGGTATTGTTCCAGTTCACGATCCAGCTCTTTGTCCAATACCAATTCGCTGTATTTACCTCCATCACTGTTACTTCTGATGTTTAGGGAAAAATGGGCATTCTTCTCTAACGAATATCGTTGAACTGAGTTTTGTCCAACATCTGCATCGTGGGCCTCGGCTAAAAGAAACGCCGTACCTTTTACCGCTGATTCTCGTATCTCAATTTTAATTGAATCGGTGGAAAATTGTGGAGAATTGTCATTAACATCCTCTATCTGAAGCGTAACAGCGTGCAACTCCAGAGGTTTCTCCAGCACAAGACTGTATTTTAATACGCATGATAGCCTCGAACCACAAATTTCCTCTCGGTCAGCAATCTCTTCCACAATCATCTTACCAGTACTATAATCAATGTCCACCAAACGCTTCCCACTGCCATCTGCATTCAAACGTGCTTTTCTTTCCGAAAGTCTTTTGGAGTCCAAACCGAGATCTGCAGCAATGTTCCCTACCACCGATCCTCGTTTCATCTCCTCAGGCACAGAGTAGCTTAAATCGCCATGGCTGATTCGCAGCAGCGAAAAAACGCCAAAGAAAAACAAGACGCTTCTTAATCCTTTGCCCATCATGTTTAGTGTTTAGATATATGTGTATCAACCCGACGTCGTTCACAATTCCTCAATAAATGCTCCAATGTTTAACTGCAAATATGTCCTTTGTGTCCACTCTAAATCAGGATGTATGCCTCACGAAAATAAAAATTCTTGGGAGGAGACGCAAATTAGACTTGTAACGCTGACTGAGAGCGACACTCTGAGGTTCATTTTGGAACTGCAACTCTATTACTTTACTAAGCTTTAATATGCTTACACATACACATTAGGGTGCAGACAGCTGAGGCACCGCTAAGAAACAACATTTAAACGCTCCTTTTCAGGTAAGTCAGTACTTGTTTTTTTATTTATTTATTTGTTAATTTATTTTAAGCAAGGCACTAATATTATAATAAATTTAAATTACATGTAAATATAAAGTGCTGACTTTACGTCACAGTGTTCCTTAATACATTCACAAACTCTCCTCAGTCACGTCTAGTGTATCCAACACATAGCTTGGTAACTCAGTGCTTTATAATGGTAATTCCTGTGATATGGTTACAAGATGATGTGGTGAAGCGATGTGCGGGGGGAGTAAAGTAGAACCAAACTTTACTCTTTAAATCTAGCTTATAACGTAATTTGTACTTATGTTTATTAGATATGTTCCAAGGTAACCTGTGTTTTTTAAAGCAAAAACTGAATATGTTCAAAAATCTGCTTTTCACATGTGGCAAATCAATGTCGTTAAAACGTAAAACTCTGCGCGTGATGCAACATATTTAACAATCCCTTCTAATAAACTCGAAAAAAAAAACACCACATGTTCGATAACTAATATTGGCAACAGTGAAACAGCTAACAGCACATGTGTCCTAAAACAGCCCAAAATTGCTAGAAATGTATACGATATTTAAGGAATATACGTCACGACATCAGATCTTACTAAACAAACAATACCAATGCTTTAGCTACAACGAACACGGGACGTTAGCCCTGTTGAAAATAAGAGACATCAGCTTCATTTAGTGTCAAAGCTTTTAGAGTGGCCAAGTCATTTAATTGAATGTACAGATACACATTGATAAACATATGGGCAAGGGGCGGGTGATCTGTTATATTTTGGGTATGACTAGCCTAGTTAGGCAGACTAACGATTTCTTTCATATTTATTCATTTTTTATATTGTCGATAGCCTAGCATTGCTTTGGGTCGGGGACTAAACTCAGTCCTGAGTCCTGATTTGCATCAGATCGTTGTTAATAGCTGTTTTTTTCTTGACGTTATGCAAACTTTGATTACATCAAACTCAAACAAAACGCTGGTCATTTCTACATTATTCCTGTATTTATAAATATTATGTTTTGTGCATGGGACGTAAAATAATAAATATTTTATTTAAATCACAGCAACAATGTAGTGCCGCCTTCTATATTATTAATATGTCCACTTGTTCCTTCATCTGTACTATCTGTACTATATGTCATACTATCAATTTTCAACTAACACATAATTACCGCATTTATGAAACTAAATTATATACAAAAGATGAGAACTATGGAATCAACCAAAGAGGGAGAGAAAAACTGAAACACAACAACGCTATGAAAAAAAAATATATAGTAGCCTACCTCCAGTATTTCATCAGGATCACAGAGACTGATCATGTTCGAATCATCCGGGCTCTTTCTCAGAGTACACCCAGCAGGAATTGTGTTGTCGTTGTAGGATCTCACGAATTTGAAGTCACTGGTGCGTGAGCCTGTTGTTAGATATGCGTCATAATTGTAGGAACTGCGGAGCGTTCCAGCTCCTTCAACTTCTGCATAGTTTGGAGGGAGATATGCACTGGGAATGGCGACTGCTCCATCAAACAACATTCTGGGCTTTCTCCTGTGACAAAACCTCACAGCCAGGATCAGGATAATGAACGTCAGAAAGAAAGTTGACACTGAAACAAGTGCGATGATCAAATATGACGTAAGATTGGAGTTGTTCTCTTCATAAGTCATGTCTTTAAGTTCTGGAACTTCAGCGAGGTTATCAGATATAACTAAAAATACAGAACAGGTTGTAGAGAGAGGAGACTGTCCATTGTCTTTCACAGAAATAACAAGGTTCTGCTTCATGTTGTCAGATTCAGAGATGTCCCGCTGTGCCCTGATCTCTCCAGTGTGGAGGCCAATGGTGAAAAGTCCTGGATCAGTAGACTTTATGATGTGATATGAAAGCCATGCATTCTGTCCAGAGTCAGCATCCACAGCGATCACCTTGGAGACCAGAGAGCCTGACAGAGCAGCTTTAGGGACCATCTCAGTCATTAAAGCCTTTCCTTCTGGAGATGGGTATAATATCTGTGGAGAGTTATCATTCTCATCTGATATGAACACACTCACAGTCGTGTTGCTGCTGAGTGGAGGAGAACCATTGTCTCTGGCTATAACCTGAACTTTGAAGCTTCTGAATTGTTCATAATCAAATGACCTCACTGCATGAATGACCCCTGTGTCTCCATTCACAGATAAAAATGAGGACACTGGAATACCGTTGACCTCACTGGGTATAAGAGAATATAGCACTGTACCGTTCTGCCTCCAGTCTGGGTCGCTTGCTGCAACAGAGCAAATTGAGGTTCCTGGTTTGTTGTTTTCAGCAACAAAAGCTTTATAGGATTGCTCTGCAAATACAGGTGAGTTGTCGTTTACATCAGCCAGAGACAACTGAAACGATTTCAAGGAAGTTAATGGTGGGGTGCCTTCGTCTACAGCAACAACTGTAATGTTGTATTCTGATGTAAGTTCACGATCAAGTGGACCAGATGTGACAATTGAGAAATAATTCTTAATAGAGGGAGTTAAAATAAAAGGAACGTTCCCCTGAATGCTGCAGCGGATCTGTCGGTTTCTCTCAGAATCTTTATCTTGTACATTAATTATACCTACTTCTGTTCCAGGCAATGCATTTTCTGGAATTGGGTTGCTTAATGATTTTAAGTGTATGGTTGGTGCATTGTCATTAATGTCGATTACATCTATCACAACTTTGGCAAAAGAGGCTAATCCCGAGCCATCTTTACTTTGAATTCGTAATTCATACGTTGTTTGTTTTTCGTAATCGAGGTAACCAATCAAAATTAAATCTCCCGTTTTTAAGTCAAGCGAAAACAATTTAAGCAAGTCACCAGACAGATGTCCAAATTCGTAGGTCACCTGGCCATTTGCACCTTCATCAGCGTCCGTGGCGCTCACTGTGGTTATAGTGGTCCCAACAGAGGAGTCTTCACGTATGCTTACCTTATAGACAGGCTGACTGAAAACAGGAGAGTTATCATTAGCATCAAGTACAGTAACCTGAATAACTATAGAGGCAGATCTAGGTGGATTTCCCCCATCGATGGCGGTGAGAAAGAGCCTCACCTCCTGCTCCTGTTCACGATCCAGTTCTTTTTCAAGGACTAACTCGCCATATTTTTCCTGACCAGGTTTATTATGAAAAAGAAAAGAAAAGTAAGGATTTTCTTTCAGTTTGTAGCTCTGCACGCAATTGATTCCTATGTCTGCATCATGTGCTTCATTCACAGCATAGCGAGCGCCTTTAATAGCTAATTCACTGATTTCGACTGTAATCATTTCTTTTGCAAACGCAGGGGAGTTGTCATTTATGTCAATAATTTCTATAACAATGCGATGTAATTCCAGAGGGTATTCAATAATTACTTCATATTTCAACGTACAAGTAGTCGTAAGTCCACATAGCTGTTCTCTGTCGATTCTCTCAGCGACAATCAGATCTCCAGTATTCATGTCTATGTCACAATATCGATTGCTGCCCTCGTCGACATCCAAACGCGCTTTACGCAAGGCTAGCGTCTTCACATTAATTCCAAGATCCCTAGCCAGATTCCCAATCACAGAGCCAATCTTTTTCTCCTCGGGAATAGAATAACTTACATCTCCATTCGCCGTCAAAAACATAATCAAAACACACATCACCTTGAACAAAAATGAACGAGCAAATAATCCGGTGTTCTCCATGTTAATCTGTCCAAACTGGTTCACATCCACTGTTGCCAAGATTAAAGTCCTGTTTTCTGATTAATGTATTAATATAAAATTCAAATACCCAACCGAAGTATGGAAAAGCAGTTTACATAAAAAAATAATCTCACAATGCTTCAACGTCGCTGCCTTGTGAGCCCGCTTGAAGCCTCTCCCCTTTTACATATTAGCACAGTGGGTGGAAAAATGCATTTCTCAATCTAAGACAGGTAAACAGCGACGCAGTGTGTTAAGTTCATAAACTGCACCAAAAAGGAAATGTCATAAGTATTACAGTTTTCTCGGATGGATAATAAACGAGAGAGCTGGATCAAATGTAAGATTATTAAACGAAAGGTTGCTATCGACCACCGGGGTGCTGAAATAAACCCTTTACGTGAAATCCAGTACAATTTGACCACTTTCATGATGTAAGTAAATTTAGTTAGCAAATTTCTCGAAACATCCTCTCATTAGTGTTGTTAGTGTGAAACATAAATTACTGCACAATCAGTCCGTTTTAGAAAATCAACCAACCCACAACAACAAACAAAACACAAAACTAACACAAAAACAATATATTGATTTAAAAGCCTTACCTCTAGTGTTTCACATGCATCGGTAAAACTGATTATATTTGAATAATCAGGGCTCTTCCTCAGAGTGCACTCAGCAGGAAGTGTGTTATCGTTGTAGGATCTCACGAATTTAAAGTCACTGGTGCGTGAGCCTGTTGTTAGATACGCGTCATAATTGTAGGAACTGCGGAGCGTTCCAGCTCCTTCAACTTCTGCATAGTTGGGAGGGAGATATGCACTGGGAATGGCGACTGCTCCATCAAACAACAGTCTGGGTTTTCGTCTGTGACAAAACTTTACAGCGAGGATCAGGACAATAAAAGTCAGAAAGAAAGTTGATACTGAAACAAGTGCGATGATCAAATATGATGTAAGGTTGGAGTTGTTCTCTTCATAAGTCATGTCTTTAAGTTCTGGAACTTCAGCGAGATTATAAGAAATAAGTAAATACACAGAACAGGTTGTAGAGAGAGGAGGCTGTCCATTATCCTTCACTGAAATAACAAGGTTCTGCTTCATGTTGTCAGATTCAGTGATGTCCCGCTGTGCCCTGATCTCTCCAGTGTGGAGACCAATGTTGAAAAGTCCTGGATCAGTAGACTTTATAATGTGATAGGATAACCACGCATTCTGTCCAGAGTCAGCATCCACAGCGATTATCTTGGAGACCAGAGAGCCTGACAGAGCAGCTTTAGGGACCATCTCAGTCATTAAAGACTTTCCTTCTGGAGCAGGATATAATATCTGTGGAGAGTTATCATTCTCATCTGATATGAACACACTCACAGTCGTGTTGCTGCTGAGTGGAGGAGAACCATTGTCTCTTGCTACAACCTGGACTTTAAAGCTTCTGAATTGTTCATAATCAAATGACCTCACTGCATGGATCACTCCTGTGTCTGCATTGACAGATAAAAAAGAGGACACTGGAACACCGTTGACCTCACTGGGTACCAGGGAATACACCACTGTCCCGTTCTGCCCCCAGTCTGGATCTCTCGCAGTAACAGAACAAACGGAGGTGCCTGGTTTGTTATTTTCAGCTACAAAAGCTTTATAGGATTGCTCTTCAAATACAGGTATGTTGTCGTTTACATCAGCCAGAGACAGCTGAAACGTTTTCAAGGAAGATAATGGTAGGGTGCCTTCGTCCACAGCAACAACTGTAATGTTGTATTCTGATGTAAGTTCACGATCAAGTGGACCAGATATGGCAATTGAGAAATAATTCTTAATAGAGGGAGTTAAAATAAAAGGAACGTTCCCCTGAATGCTGCAGCGAATATGTCGGTTTCTCCCAGAATCTTTATCTTGTACATTAATTATACCTACTTCTGTTCCAGGCAATGCATTTTCTGGAATTGGGTTACTTAATGATTTTAGGTGTATGGTTGGTGCATTGTCATTAATGTCGATTATATCTATCACAACTTTAGCAAAAGAAGCCAATCCCGAACCATCTTTACCTTGAATTCGTAATTCATACGTTGTTTGTTTTTCGTAATCGAGGTTACCATTCAAAATTAAATCTCCCGTTTTTGAGTCAAGCGAAAACAATTTAAGCAAGTCACCAGACAGATGTCCAAATTCGTAGGTCACCTGGCCATCTGCGCCTTCATCAGCGTCCGTGGCGCTCACTGTGGTTATAGTGGTCCCATAAGAGGAGTCCTCACGTATGCTTACCTTGTAGACGGGCTGACTAAAGACTGGATAATTATCATTAGTATCAAGTACAGTAACCTGAATAACTACAGAGGCAGATCTAGGTGGATTTCCCCCATCGATGGCGGTGAGAAAGAGCCTCACCTCCTGCTCCTGTTCACGATCCAGTTCTTTTTCAAGGACTAACTCGCCATATTTTTCCTGACCAGGTTTATTATGAAAAACAAAAGAAAAGTAAGAATTTTCTTTCAATTTGTAACTCTGTACGCTATTGATTCCTATGTCTGCATCATGTGCTTCATTCACAGCGTAACGTGCGCCTTTATCAGCTGATTCTCTGATCTCCAATGTGATAATTTCCTTTGCAAACGTGGGGGAGTTGTCATTAATGTCAGTAATTTCTACAACAATGCGATGTAATTCCAGAGGGTTTTCAATAATTACTTCATATTTCAACGTACAAGTAGTCGTAAGTCCACATAGCTCTTCTCTGTCGATTCTCTCAGCGACAATCAGATCTCCAGTATTCATGTCTATGTCACAATATCGATTGCTGCCCTCGTCGACATCCAAACGCGCTTTACGCAAGGCTAGCGTCTTCACATTAATTCCAAGATCCCTAGCCAGATTCCCAATCACAGAGCCAATCTTTTTCTCTTCGGGAACAGAATAACTTACATCTCCATTCACCTTCGATAACATAATCAAAAAACACGTCACGCCAAACAAAAAAGAACGAGCAAATAATCCGGTGTTCTCCATGTTAAACTGTCCAAACTGATGCACCTCCACTGTTGCCAAGATTAAAGTCCTGTTTTCTGATTAATATAATAATATAACATTTAAATAACCAGCCGAAGTATGAAAAAAAAGCTAACGTGAAAATATTCTCACAATGCTTCAACGTCGCTGCCTTGTGAGCCCGCTTGAAGCCTCTTCCCTTTTACATATTAGCACAGCGGGCGGAAAAATAAATGTCTCCATCTAAGACAGGTGAACAGCGACGCAGTGTGTTATGTTAATAAACTGCACCTAAAAGGAAATATCACAGATTTTTTTCTATATTTTTCGGTTGGATGATAAACGAGAAGCTGAAACAAATGCAAGTGTATTAATCGAAAGGTTGCTGTCAACCACCAGGGTGCTGAAATGACGTATAATCAAGTACACTTTCATGATGTAAGTAGTTTTAGTGTTCAAACTTCTCAAAACATCCTTTCATTTGTCTTGTAATAGTGAAACATGAATTACTGCACAATCAGACCGTTTAAGAAAAAAAGCCAACCCACAAAAACAAACAAAACACAAAACCAACAAAAAGATATTAATTTAAATGCCTTACCTCTAGTGTTGTACATGCGTCGGTGAAATTGATTATATTTGAATCATCTGGGCTCTTCCTCAGAGTGCACTCAGCAGGAAGTGTGTTGTCGTTGTAGGATCTCACGAATTTGAAGTCACTGGTGCGTGATCCTGTTGTTAGATACGCGTCATAGTTGTAGGAACTGCGGAGAGTTCCAGCTCCCTCAACCTCTGCATAGTTGGGAGGGAGATATGCACTGGGAATGGCGACTGCTCCATCAAACAACAGTCTGGGCTTTCTCCTGTGACAAAACCTCACAGCCAGAATTAAAATAATGAATGTCAGAAAAAAGGTGGACACAGCAACAAGTGCGATAATCAAATATGATGTAAGATTGGAGTTATTCTCTTCATAAGTCATGTCTTTAAGTTCTGGAACTTCAGCGAGATTATCAGAAATTAGTAAATATACAGAACAGGTTGTAGAGAGAGGAGGCTGTCCATTATCTTTCACTGAAATAACAAGGTTCTGCTTCATGTTGTCAGATTCAGCGATGTCCCGCTGTGCCCTGATCTCTCCAGTGTGGAGACCAATGGTGAAGAGTCCTGGATCAGTAGACTTTATAATGTGATAGGACAACCACGCATTCTGTCCAGAGTCAGCATCCACAGCGATCACCTTGGAGACCAGAGAGCCTGACAAAGCAGCTTTAGGGACCATCTCAGTCATTAAAGACTTTCCTTCTGGAGCAGGGTATAATATCTGTGGAGAGTTATCATTCTCATCTGATATGAACACACTCACAGTCATGTTGCTGCTGAGTGGAGGAGAACCATTGTCTCTTGCTACAACCTGAACTTTAAAGTTTCTAAACTGTTCATAATCAAATGACCTCACTGCATGGATCACCCCTGTGTCTCCATTCACAGATAAAAATGAGGACACTGGAACACCATTGACCTCACTGGGTACCAGGGAATACAGAACTGTACCGTTCTGCCTCCAGTCTGGATCTCTCGCAGTAACAGAACAAACGGATGTCCCTGGTTTGTTATTCTCAGCTACATATGCACTAAATATTTGGTGTTCGAATACGGGAGGATTATCGTTTACATCTGCTACCTGTATATTCAGAGTTGTAGTTGAGAATAAGGATGGTGTACCTCCATCAGTTGCTGTTATTGTGACATTATACTCGGTGACTATTTCACGATCTAGGAAAGCAATGGTAACTAATGTAAAATAATTCTTAATTGATGGTTGCAGTTTAAAAGGTAAATTGGTGGGAATGGAACAACTGACCCTACTATTTTCACCAGAGTCGTGATCCTTAACGTTTAGTATGGCAACTTCTGAACCAAGAGCAGTATTTTCTGGAATTGGGTTCGTAACAGTCTTAACTGTTATCAATGGAGCATTGTCGTTAACATCAACTATTTCAACCAGGACCTTACAGTGGCTCGTCTGACCGCCACCATCTTCCGCTTGTATCTCCATCTCATACGCAGATGCACGTTCGTGGTCAAGTTGGCCCATTAACAAAATTTCCCCACTCTTTTCGTCAATTTGAAAAATATTATTTGTCCGATCAGAAAGATGGTTAATATAATAGGTGATTAGCCCATTTGCACCTTCATCCAAGTCAGTGGCTGTAATTTTCACAACAGTTGTTCCAGGAGGTGAATTTTCAAATAACTCTACTTTGTATGAAGACTGTGAGAACACTGGCGTATTGTCATTAATATCCATAACAATTACGTGAACAACAACTGTGCCAGATCGCGGAGGATTGCCTCCATCGAGAGCAGTCAGGATCAAAGTGTGTTCAGCTTCTGTCTCGCGATCGAGGCTGCTTTTCAAAACAATGTCGACATACCTGTCTCTATTTGACCTCGCATCAACATCAAAATGCTTGTTCTGACTGAGAATGTAACTCTTAACAGAATTAATGCCAATATCCCCATCTCGTGCGCAAGCTATTTGAAATTTACTCCCAGTCGACGCAGTCTCACTGATTTCCAGCTTTATTGAATCTTTTGGAAACACAGGCGCGTTGTCATTGACGTCCAGCACCTCCAAGATGACATTGTGAAGCTCAAGAGGATTTTCAAGAATAAATTCAAAATGCAAAAGACAGTTAGACGTTGTTCCACACAGAGCCTCCCGGTCGATTCTCTGCAAAACGACAATACGTCCCGAATCTAAATCTACTCCACAATATCGTCTTTCACCTTGATAATCCAGTCTTGCCTTGCGAGATCTCAAACCTTTGGAATCCAGGTTTAGGTCCTTACTTAGGCTCCCGATTGTGTATTTGGTGCTTGTTTCCTCCGGTACAGAATAACGCAGGTCTGCGGCAATAGCATGAGCAAGGAATAAATACAATATCACAGCCCAAATTCTCCATTTGTTGAAAGAGTCTAGCGTAGTGGACATGTTTGCAAATCCAAATGAGATTCTATTAATTATATTTTAGTTTTAGATATTTTAATTAGTATATTAAGTATATTTCTTCGTCTCGTAGATCTGCAAAAAACAGTTATGTTCTTTGTGAAGGGACGAAAATAACTGCCTATAATGGGTGGTTCCCTGATTGAGAATTTAGAATTGGTAAAGAGCGACACCGAGAGGTAAGGGAGAGTGACTGCAAACTGATATATATGAAAAGTATTTATTGAATCTAGCAGTAAATATTTAAATAGCTGTGTTAGTGGTAATAAGACGTAAAATGAAACACAATTATTTATGGTAAAGAGTTTCATTTGATAAATCCATATTAAGATATTGACCCCAATTATTAATTAAAAAGATAACACATTTGTTGTTGTTGTTGTTTAATAATATTAATAATAGTCATGCCCTTTCAGCACCACGGACAGCGCCATTAAAATAAATCGACGCTGACACATTGCTGTTGATGGCACTGCATAAAAAACACAAACACAAAAAAAAAACAAAATTATAGTATTTAAAAAAATACATTAAAAAATGTATTATATTCTTTTTTTTTTTTTTTTTTTTGAAATTACACAATAAATCTAAATAATTTTCTGTGCTGATTTCTGTTCATCACTATTTGCAGTTACACTATTTATCACTAGTTTTTCTCAGATAACATTGTGAGTAAATTACACTGTACTATATCAAGCTCTATAGTGAGTATATGCATAGGAGCGGTGTAGGAGAACATTGACTAGACACTGCACTTTCACTTCAAAATATATTTTTTAATTTTTCAAATTAAACGCCAATTCACACTTCGTTACATATACACTGAAGTATGTTTTGGTTGGTGTACTTTAGTAGATTTTACAAATATAATGTAGCACCATATTAACCAATGCGTCTTCTCTCGTGGTTTCTTGCATCATTTATTTGCATAGTGGACGTGTCCTTTCCAACAACTCACAATCAGTGTGCATTCTTGCCCACCAGGGCTACTTTCCCGGTATTCAGTTTTATCTTTTAAAATGGCTGCCTGGCCACATTCCAACATTGTTGTAAGATTTAAGTGCATGTTACCATTGTACTGCAAAGTGCGACTTCATGTTGGCTAAGACTGCAATGAAGGAATTCTGCGCTGGATTTATTTTCACAGGTAATGAATCATCTGGCAGAAAGGAAGGAGGACCATGAAGCGAAAACAAGTTGATCTTGCCTGAAAAAGAAATAGTCATATTAAGAGGCTAAAAACTACACTGGCAATGTTTCTATTTTTTATTTTTTAATGATTAACTAAATACCTAAGGGAAGGTAGTCCTTATCCACAAGAATGAACACGGATGGGTTTACCGTGGGAGACACGCTTATTATGCAAAAAAAATTAGGCTAATATTCAGTAGTTTTCTTATATTTCTTATAGTTTTCAGTAGAACTTTTCTTATATTAATTTTGATAACACTTAGAAATTGCAACTAAAAATATCTAGTAGGCAGAACTGCATTTTATGTACACTTTAATATTAAACATTAAATAAACATTACTTGAATATTAGAGTCATATTTACGTATTTTACATATTTTCATATTAACTTTTTCAAGGCAATCGGTTCCCCAAGTAAAAACATAATATTTTAGAGTGTAATGCAAATACATTATTATCTTTTGGATAAAATCTTAACTTAACTTAACTGCACTGATTATATTGTAATCTTTGTACAACCCCAAATCTGGAAATAATGTGACTGTATGGAAAATACCAAAAAAACAAACAAAAAAAAAAAAAACAGTATTTTAATTTCCATTATCTTATTTTTTATTTGGTAGACAGCATGAATTCAATATATTTAATGTTTTGTCTGCCTAACTTAAGAGGGTATTGGTATTGAATTGGCCTGCTATTTTAGGCTGGCAACACGTTTTTTAATTAAAAAAAAAATGTTTTATGGAATGTAAGCAGACAAAACATGAAATATATTGGGTTAATACAGTTTTTAGTCAAAAGAAAAATCTATGTAAATGTAAAAAACACTGGGATTTATTTTTATTTGTGTTTTCCATACTCTCACAACCTTTTGAGGTTGTTCTGCATTGTTTTATACATTAGCTTGTGAACAAATCAAACACTGCAATGATTTAGTAGTGATTTGCAAATAATAATAGCCTTATCCATTATTAATCTAAACAATTTTGCACATTTGGTATGATTCATTACAGTAAGTTCCAGTTGCATTCTGATGGTATGGAACAATCAGGGAAGAATATTATGATAAAAGATTATTTTAACTGAGGATGAAATTAATAATTTCAAGTAGGCAAAAACGCTGCAGTATGGAAAACGTTTTTTTTTTTTTTTTTAAATATGCTTGTGTCCATAGTTATTTTTATGTACTGATATTAGTACAAACTAATACAACTAAAGTCACAAGTTATTTATGAGGACAAATATACAGAATTAGTTACCTTGTTTTAATTTTGAGGCCACATTAGTAGAAATTCCATCTCTCATTTTGTGTGTGGGAAAAAAAATCCAAAGTTGTTTCTCTTTTTTTCATCTGTCCCCTTATCAACACTGACTATTCTTAAAAGCATCTTTTTTCTCCAGCACTGCCATATTATACTGATTTGAATTAAGTTTTTACTGTTTGAATGTAAGTTTTTCTTTCCCCAGATGTTAGTTAATATGCTTGCTTGTATTCTATAAGTGAATAATAGGTATTTTATGTCTGCCTGGAGTCCATCTGTGGCTTTGTAGATTAGATGTTGATTTGCAAGGCTATTCGAAAGGAAGATAAATCTCATCAGGAACAATTAAAGACTAAAGTGGGACTCATCATTGAATTTGACCCACTAGGAAGGCTCTGTGGTCGGTACCAAGATGAAGGTTTGTGTCACACATCCAGAAGACCTGTTGTAATGGTGTGGGTTGGAATTTTATACAATGGCAGATCACCTTTATTATTTATTATTATTATTATAAAACTCAGACTATGGTGTGCATAGTCATTTCGAGAGCTTCCATTAAAGATAGCTGTATAGATCTATTCCTTATTAAAAATGTGTGGGAGGCTTTTTGATTTGCTATCCACCCCACAGTCCACACTTACACTTATCTACATCAATCAACATTTTAAATTCAAATATTTTTCTGTTTCTGGTATACACACATTTAAAGCTTGCAACTATGAAGACTCACAACCATAATGGCTGTTTTTAAGAAGCAATGGCTACAAGGTAATATATGGATGTCACAACATGTATTATTTTGTGGCATCACAATATAATTTCACAGTCTCAAAAAAAAAATCAGTTACCACACTATATTATATTGTGGCTTAATTAATCAAATGATTAAAAACAACTGGGGCTTTATAGCATAA
Organism: Astyanax mexicanus; assembly: GCF_023375975.1. Classification (NCBI taxonomy): domain Eukaryota; kingdom Metazoa; phylum Chordata; class Actinopteri; order Characiformes; family Acestrorhamphidae; genus Astyanax; species Astyanax mexicanus. Next base: position 8,959,914 of record NC_064427.1, on the reverse strand, counting down.
TGACCTTCCTGGCTAATATGAGAAAAACAGAAGTCTTATGGACAATTATCAGGTAAGTATGAAAGAAACTTTATTTGTGATTTATAAACAAAAACACATTACCAGATTTTATAAAGTAATAAAAAAGAAAAAAAGAAAAAAGGGGAAAAAAAAGAAAATAACACAATTTTACCATTACACTGATGAGCAGGTGTACAAAAAGGTTGTTCAACAGATTTGCACTGTCAAGAGCCAAGTCAAGAGCATAGTGCCACCCTTGCACTGAATGACTTAATAGACATTCACAACACACAAGCAGAGTACATATACACTTTTTTTTATCTTGTTTTGTCATTTTTTAAATGTTTTTATAATGATTTTTGTCATTTATAATGAAAAAAAAAAGAGTTTGACATTGTAGAATGGATATATGGATGAATTTCACATTAGCCAAAATAAAACCAAAAAGAAACAAAAGTATACATACATATATATGTGTGTGTGTGTATGTGTGTGTGTGTGGGTATAAAAAGTCAGAGCATAACACTACATCATTACATATATCTAGATTGTTACGTTTAATGTTGATGGCAAAGGGCATTTGTTTTTCTGTAAATTGTATATTTGAATGTATGTATGTATGTGCTTGTACATTTCAATCTGAATGAAGAATTCAAAATAACTCAGCAGAGACTATATACGTCTCCATTTTTAAGGGAAATGACTGAAAGTATTTATGAAAAACATATCTATCTATATATATCTATATATAGTTTTTGTTATTCCGCGTATTACATGCAAACAGCAATTTAGTGATTTGACAGCACTAAACCACACCTGAAGGAGGCTGTGTGAATGTATGTGATGTGTGTCTGGACATATTTGTATGTGTATGTGTTTGTATGTTTACATTTGTGTGTGTGTGTCTGTGTGTCTGTGTCTGTGTGTGGTGAGAATGCAGTCTTATAGCAGCGCCAACATCTCCCCCATACCTTTAATAATAGTCCTACAGCCAAGAGTAAAAAAAAGAAAAGAATAAAAAGCATAGAGGTCACCAAACCATTTTTGCCAAACCCTCTAAGGATAAGAAAAGAAAGCATAGACAATACAGACATGAAACCTTCTTCTGTTGTAGATCCATCACTTTTCAGTGCTTAATTCATTTTTTTATTTTTTATTTTACACAACTAAAACAAAAGAATATGCTGCATCAGTCTTTAATATCTCTGTAGTCTACTATGTTGTATATGACCCACCCTTTATACATTTGGTCAAACCAAGCTCCATAAAATGAAAGTAAATGTAGGCCTATCTACTGTACACAACTCTTCGCCTCCAGAAAAGGGATGCCCACGTCCTTTGCACTGCTGTTAAACCACTGGCTTGTGGATGAAAGGGATGACACATGTGCTTGCTTATATTCCCTGGGGAAGAGTTCAGTTCCAGTAACAGGAGCTGTGAGTTTCAGTAACAGTGCTGAGGCTCAGTTGACTTGACAGGGATAGAAGTGATCTTGAGACAGGTCTCTGTTATTCAGTCCATCCTGCCATGGTAGGCAATATAGTCACAAGGGGGCAGCTTTGGCTTCGGCCACCCTAATGCGTGACTATGAGTGTGAGGATTGTGTGTGTTTGTGTGTGTGTTTGTGTTTGTGGGTGGGAGGGGGTAGCAAATCTTACAAGCACTGAAAGGCAAAGAGCTGAAAGGGAGACAGAGCGAGAGCTTGAAGAACATCTACTGAACATTCACAACAGAGGCAAAGGGATCAGGCTTGATTTGACATGAAGCAACAAGCACCATTCCTGCCTATATTACAGACTCCACGAGGCTGCAGCACCACCTCACTGCGTCCTGCACTGTGTTCTGGGTTGTGTTGGATGTGGTCTACGCTAATGATGATGCATGGTGAGCAGACTGCCATGTGCCGAGTGTGTCCATCCTGGCACTGCTGGACTGGTGTCGTTTCTACACTATTAGGTACTATTAGGTCTGGTGTGATAGAAACACACATCGTGTCATTGTGTGTTGAATATTTTCGTCTGTAGGCATCACTTTGAGATGATATATTCACAAAGCTGTATTTCGTTTTTAACACAGTAAAGCACTCTTATTGGGTGTGAGGTGCCAGCAGGGGGCGCTGTGAACAATACCTATATATATATTTCTGTATATCTATATATAAAACACGCTGCTACTGTTCTACCCCTGAAGTGATTTTGATTAATCAGCCTCAATCTCACACAGACATCATTGTTGCCAGATTATTAGAGTCACATTTTCTGCAGACACATTTTGTGTCGAATTTACAATACAAATTTGTTGATTTCATACTGAAGACCAAGCCCGCATTTTGCTCTTTTTCTCTCTGAAGTCCTAGTTGTGAAGAAGACTTGAGGAACAGGAGACTCCCTTTCCATTCTTAGACCTTTGGGTTTATGAAGGGCAAGTGTTCATGGTTCATTCTAGGGCACAACACAGTGCCCTAAGTTCTTACGTGTTTAGAATGCTTCTTAGAAACATGTGGACTAGGATTCTTTCATCTAAGAAACATACATAAATAGTGCGATAGCCAATTATTGCCTCCTGGAAGCCAGGCATAATGTAGAATCGTAGGGCATAATGAGTAGATGGGTAAAGAGAGAAGGGTCTCTTCTGATTAGCGCAGGGCAGCGCTTCCCCTAAATGAGAGCTGGACTTAAAAAGGCTCTCCTCTCTGTACTCACATTTTATCATTTTTATTTTTTGTTTCTTTTTCACTGAACGTGAGTTTTTGCTACCGACTTCAGTCCCCGCTCCTCTACTCTTCTCCATCATCTTTTCCTTTGTCTTTCTTCTCCTTCTTTTCCTTCTTCTTCTTTTTTTTCTTTTTAGCCTCCTCTTTCTTGCCGAAGGTGATGAAGTCACCTTTATCATCCAAGGCTCCTGGGTCTTGACGGATGGAGATTATGGCTGGGGAGCCTGGGATGATGAAGGCTTCAGGAGGGATCTCCCCAGGCTTCAGGGCCTGTGGGGGGCCGTAACCTGGGCCCGCACCATAACGGAAGCTCCAGCTATTGCTGTTGATCCCAGCTCCGACAGGTGGAGAGAGTTGTCCTTCACCTTCACCATCTAAATGAGAGAAAGAGAGAGAAAAAAAGAGAAAGGAGAAAGGAACATTAGGTCACTTATATATACTTCACATACTCTTAAAAATAAGCGTGATGAAAAGGATTCTTTGGAGTGATATAAAGTTAGAACCACTTTTGGTTCCAGAAAGACAGAATAAATGGATGATTCTTTAACACAAGACCAAATGTTTTGATTAGTAGTGCCACATACTACTTGCAACATTTCCACATGCTAATTCATCTTACTGTGACCAACACTGGCAATTAGCCCAGCCACTAGTCTGGGCATAGATAGTAATTACTTTTTTTTATGAATGAACACAATGAGTTTGTAGTGTGGGTTACATAAAACTAAATTATTGTAATTTATTAGAAACCATAGGCTAGTGCAGTACTTGCCTCTTACCAACATAGCAACATGAGATTTACACCCAATATTTAACTTTATATATAACATTTAGGGCTGGGTTTAGAGCGTCCTTTATAGGGAAAACAATGTTCCAGTATATGCACGCTGACACCACCATAGCAAATCTTTGCTTTATTTTCCAGACAGCAGTGCTATTTATGACTTACATTTATGTTACAGCTGTAAGGAGATGGTCATGTTACATAAATGCCTCATAACTATATATAAAAAAATACACTGCCTGGTTAAAAAAGGCCACCAGCTGGATTTAATTAAAGAAGTACATAATTACTGCATAGGTAATTATATTTCAGCTGGAAACAAGTTATTTAACCCTAAGCGATTGGGTTAACAAGTGAGTAGCTTCTCACTTGTTAAACAACCATGTGGAAAGATAATGTGATTCTGTGTTCGTGGAAAACATGTTAAGCTCTTTCAAAAGGGGCAAATTATTGGCACACATCAGAGATAGCACTCAGTATTGAACTACACTCAACTAGGTATAAACATTTTCCTGACCAAAGAGTTGGGATGGGGAATTTTAGGGCTAGTAATATGGTAAAAAAAGTAAATAAATATATAATATAATATAAAATAATAAAAATAATAAATAGGTTAAGTCAACATGTGACCATAATCATGTTTTGGTACAAAAGCAGTGTCCAGTTTTTTAAAGGTAAACATAAGTAGATTATCTCCAGTTTGCAATAAATGCAAAATATGCAACAAATGCAAAATAAAACAATAATGCATGGTAAATGTTTAAAAACAATGTTCCTCATAGAAAGAGTGGAGGAGATTTGTATATTCTTCTCACTGGAGTGCATGATATCCTTAAATGATTCATTTAAATTCAGTGTATATAGGGCAAGGGCTTAAGCCTTGGTTAAACACTCATGATCTCCAATCCCACAGACGGCACCACATCAAGGACTGTTATTTAACAGTATGTGATAAAACCACATTGGCAAAAGAAAACCACTGTCAAGTGATTCAATAGAGAGATACTTCACAAATGCAAACAATACTGTGCAAAACAGGAGCCTTAGACCTGAAACACATTTTAGGCTGGAGTTACACTACACGACTTGTAGCCCCGGTTTCCAGTTGTGGCTTACAGTTAGAGTGAAAGTCGTGCAGTGTATGATGGGCTGAGACTCAATGTTTTGCCTTAAAATTGCGTCCGACTTCAGTCACACGTAAATCAGTCACAGAATCTTGTAGCATAAACTCTTTACCAACTTGAGTCTGAACTGACTCCATTAGCAGCCAATGAAAAGGGACCTTAAAACACTCAACTTCTACCTTAGTACAACATCAGTGACAGTATAAAATTGTGTGACCAAAGATAAACCATTAGATCACGCTAGATGCATATTACAGATGTAACTGATTATCCACACCAAAAACACACAGTGGGTCACGTAAAAATTGTATTCAAATTTTCCGTTCCATCATATAACATAAGCAGTTGTTACTGCGGCACTGTAATATTGCAATGTAAACGCAAGCTGGATTCTGAGCATTGTGACAAGTGGTGGTACAGTCATGTTTTCTTGTACCATATTGTGTTTTTTTTTCCAGTTAACTGGCATGGCGCGATGATTTGTCCACTGTAAGCCATAAATAATGAGCTTTTAAACTGCCACTTTAGCATTCCAATACACACTGAATTTGTGCGGCAGGATCGAGCATTTGCAGAGTTGCCATTTCAGTGGCATGTGCATTTGTGTGATTGCATTGAATATGTTTCTGGTTTATTGTTAGCCATGTCCAGAAGTAGGGTCGATTTGTGTGTGGTCAGGGGAACCCACCTGGGATGGGCCATCATAAAGTGGGATGTATCACCCAGTGTATCACTGGAAAGAATGATAGGGTTCAAGAACCATTTCTGTACATAAAATACATTTTTAAAGAACATCCAACATATTGTTTAATTTCGTAAAGCCACACATCCAAGCCAAGAGCCAGACTGTAAAAAAAAAGAGATATCCTTTAAAGTCATCACCATTAACAGTTCCTTCCTACAAGCCACAAAGAACAGATGAAAGAAAAAAGCTTTAAAGCAATGACACGGGACTAAACTGACTTTTGTACAGACACCAGGGACAGGCTTGTATCTGACCAAAGGGATGCTGGGAACATGTGAGGTCACAGTAGAAGGGGCTGACCTTCTGAGGGGTTTGACAAACTAAGGAGAAAGGAATTAGCTTTAGAGAAGGAGTGGAATATGTGGAAGCTAACACGACACATCATACCAAGCACCAGAGCAGGATGTTCTTCTTTTATACTATCTTCATTATTAAGATTGTGTGTCCTCATGAGAAAGGGAAAACAGCACTGCATGGATGAGTGAGATAAAGAGAGAGAGAGAGAGAGAGAGAGAGAGAGAGAGAGAGAGAGTCTGCGCTACTTTCCCTGCAGAAGCAGTGCCCTCCGCTCTGAGCTTCACACCAGTTACTCTGTGCTTTGACCTACTTTCCTCTCTGTGTTTTATTTAGATCAGACTCTGGCCCTGAAAAGAGATTCTGTTTGTTTTTTGTCTGTAGGTTCATTCTGAAAGCACGGCACACATTCTATTTTAATAAATGCATAACCTAGCAGGGATTATCTATTATAATATCCCTCCTCCTGAGCTCTGAGAATGTATCTATTTGAGGAGGTTGCGTGTGCCAGTTGTATGTGCACAGGCCTGATAAGTCCTGTGGAATGAAAAAAGAAACAAAGATTGGAATAAATTGACCTTAATAGAGTCAATACCTGACCCACTTTAATATAATGACACAATGTGTTGGATTTGGGCCCATTTTTGAGCTTAGAACATGGTTTCCTACAATCCTCTATTGTGATAAAACCACATTGGCAAAAGAAAACCATTGTCAAGTGATTCAATAGAGAGACACTTTCACAAATGCCACTTCTCACAAAGGGCAAACAATACTGTGCAAAACAGGAGCCTTAGAACTGAAACACATTTTAGTCTGCAGTTACACTGTAGCTTAAACTCTTTACCAACTTGACTTGAGTCTGAATTGACTTTATTGAAATTTATTCGTCAAAAGTGGATATTCCATGGCATCACTCAAAGAACCATTTGTAGGACCATTTGTACATTTTAAAGAGTGTATGGTCCTTTAAGTGCAAATAACCAAGGATTAAGGTTGCAGTATGAGTTAAATGGGTGATACTTGAGCCACTTATTCCACCCTGTAGTGTCTTGGTCTTTAAAAGTATTTTTTTTCAAGCCTTGCTTATGTGTATTTGTTTGAATATTATACAAAAAAAAAAAAAAAACTGAGCGCAAATGACAGATAAATAAACCTGCAATCTGACACCAAGGTCAATTTCATTTTGTCTAATATAATAATGTGCTTAATATAGTCACATGTCTGGAGAATGAATTAATATTAATAAATATGAATGTCTGTCAAGGTCCATTGGCCTTTTTGCCATCTGCTATTATGTGTTACAAATGTAATTAATCATCTGCGCCATTACAAATACTAGGTTCATCAAGGGTTCCATAGTAGAGTCAATGCTTCTTTGCATAGTTTACTGATTTTTCACAATATATAACATTTCTATAGAGCAGATGGCAGAACATCAGCTAGAAATGACTTGCTCTCTCTGTCGCTTCTTTTTTTTAAAAACACAGATACACAGACATGGGGCATTCTGCATTTCCCCTTCAGCTAGGTGGAGCTAATTTGGCTGAAAAGGTCAAATATGGCGGCGTAGAGCGATAGTGTTTCTGTGGAGCAAAACCAAATAAAACCTCTCGTCTCTGGTGAGAGTGACCCATGTGTTCACGAGTTAATCACCCCTCACTTCATTTCCCCCAGCCCCTGTTATGGCCGGGGTATTAGTGTGTGTGTGTGTGTGTGTATTGTGTTGCGTGTCAGTGCAGGGAAGCTATGCCGACTTTTTGTTTCTCATGAGGAAAGAACGAGGGGTAGAGTCAGTAGAGTCCAGGTGATTAGATGGGCCATGACCACATTGCTTTCAGTGTTTTCACATAGCCCTAAATATAATAAACATTAAAAGGAAAAAAAACACTAAAATGAAATAAATACATTATATATAAAAGTTGAAGGTGCTAAATGAAGAAAAAGCAACAATTGTGAAGGCATATTAAAACAACTATAACTAAATATATAGCAGTATTCACTTAATTAAAAAAAGAAAGTCAATATCCCTCTAAGCCAGTCTGAAATATACTGTAGACACATAAAGACATCAGAAAATACCTTAATTAAAACATGGGTCTGACATCAAGGGTCTCCTAAAAGTAAAACCCACCCCATGATGTCTAACAAGAGCTGTACAACCAATAAGATCTCATAAAATCTTTACATATACTGTACAACTAAAAGTGTTGTCCTGTCCACTGGTTACACTGTTTTTCTAAGTATACACAACCTGTCAGCCATTGACCTGAAGATGAATTGAGAAAACAGTGTCGCTACAGCTGCATTTAGCCTAGTTTTCTTCATTATGACGCTTATAAAAAAGGAATTAATGGATGGAAACTCATGCAGAAGTGGGGTTAAGGAAGGGCTAGGGTTAAGGTTGGGTTAAATTTAGATTAGGTTACGTTTGGAACTATGATCAGGTGCAGTAGGTTTGGCTGTCTGCAGTTGTGAGCAAAACATAACTGATCAAATAATCTGCTATTAAAGTTACCCATACATTTTGCACCATAATGCATAGGGGACAAATGCATACGTTTTTAGCCCAGTTTTTAGTTATTTTATGATAAAACAATATTTCAAATACAGTCCACAAAAAGCTCAAGTGAACTCTTCTCTGCATAAACCAAAAATACTTAGATTTAACTGTGAAAATCCTAACCACACCCATGCTCGCCCTCCACTAAACATAGTTCTACTGTCATCTTTTTTTTTTTGCTTTTTTCTCCCCATCTGTGACTTTCCTCTTCTCTCTCTCTCTTTTGCTGATATCTTTTTCTTTGTGACACATCTCTCATGCTCCGTCTGTATCTGTCTGCTTTGTACTCTGCCATGTTCTCATTTAGTGTGAACCCGCTCCTCATTTGCATTCAGGTGCGAGACAGTTCCAAAAGCAGCAGACGACTCTGTTGAGATAGATAAAGATACGCCAAGTTCCTGAGCTTTATTTAGAACACATTCCTATGAATATCATGCTCAAACAGCTTTCTCTACACGTTTCTGTGCAGCTCCTTTAGTATAACTTATCAGTATACAGTCGCTCATCCCTGCTTTACTAATTAATCTTCATTTGAATTACCTGAAATTGATTCTTATATCTTAAAAAATATTTATTTTTCTTCCCTTGTGTGTGCATAAATCTCTTTTTTTTGTCCATGCAATGACATCTGACCCTGCAAATCAGTATTCAGAGATAATGACGTAGTACTACTTAACTACTGTATTTAACCCTTGTGTGGTGTTCATATTTTTGTTATTTGTTTACTTTGTTACTTGTATTTAATTCAGCAAAATTAAGCAATTCTACATTAAAATGCTTTACACATGCTTGCTTCACCTAAATTGCAAGCAATATAAACAGCTTACATGGTTAATATTTGCCCTTTACCTTTCTTATGTTACATTTCTTTTAAAAAGTGCTACTCTTTTTTTTATTAGTTTTTTAATAAAATGTAAAAGAAAATGAATTAAACTCAAGATATGAGTAGAAAATTTGTTTAGTTTCAAATTTACAAATGAAGCAATGTTTATTAACCCTTGGCCAAACATACTGTATGTAATATAAATGTGTGTGTGTGTGTGTGTGTGGGGGGGGGGGGGGGTGTACAGTGTGTGTTTATCGAAAATGTGTTTTGATATATGTTTTTCACAAAAAAAAATGAGCCAATGCCAATGAGTTTGAGTTAGAAAAAATATTTTTTCAGTATCATTTGATGAAAAATGAAAACGGGTCCCACAGACCCGAACACCACACAAGGGTTAAGTACTAAAATGCTGTATTTGTAACTACTGGCATCGTTACTCATTGCAATAATATATATATATATATATATATATATATATATATATATATATATATATATATACTGTATATATATATATATATATATATATATATATATATATTTTTTTTTTTTTTTTTTTTTACAAATCAATGCAAACCCACATTATTCCACATTGTCAATGCAATAAAATAAGGTAGATGCTCTGCACTGTCACCGGGTTTATTGAAGCGCCTCATCATTCAGCAAAATCTAGCGATCAAGTTGATCTTAAAAGAAGACCTCGAAAGGCAGAAAGCAGTTTGGTTATTTTTTTCGGATTCACAAATGAAGGTAGAAAAGAGCTAGACCAAAGCAAAGCATTATAAAACCGTAAGTTGCAATTTAAATAGGATTTTAAAGTAAGGATGTGCCATATATAGGTTTCATATGCAATGATATCGCAAACATTTTTGAATATTGTGTACGATATTATACTCTGAAATATCGTGCCATATCACCCACCCCTAATTATCACATCAGAGTACAACTTTTTTTTTTTTTTTTACTGTTTTTATAAAAAAAGAAAAATTCACACTGTTCTCATTTCCCATTATATATCTGCTAGAGTCAGATAATATCTGTCCAGTATCATTTATTCTACTTTAATCCTGGATATATTGAGATATTTGGAGTTCTGTTACAAATCTGATCAAATTCCTGTATTTTTTAATATCTCAGTTAGTGGTGTGCCATATCATATCATATCATATCATATCATACCGTGTGCAATAATAAAATAAAATTTTCATTTTGTTGCAGAAGTGTATTCTTCAAATATTTTTTTTATTCAATGTTTTGTCATATCACCAAGAGTATCGTTATCGTGAAAATACCATGAAATATCGTGATATTATTTTAGGACCATTTCGCCCACTCCTATTATAAAGCCTATTTTAAGGTTAAGATTAAGGTTTTTCCTGACATAACAGTTGTGTGAAAGTGTGTGAGAATCACAGCCAAGTATACGTTTATATAACATTTACACTGTTGTAGTGTTATGGACATGTTAAATGCTAATAAAAATAATTAAATAAATGGTATAATGGTAATATTTGTAATAATGGTAGGTTAAGTGATCCTTGTACAATTACAAAATTAGTTCTTTAAAAATATCTTCTCAGATCAAAACAAAACCAGAAACTGTAACTGAAATATCCCTAAATAAACCAATTTCGAAGTGAAGCGCACCAAATCAAATCGGAAAATTTTAACTATTACAGAAATCAGTAGTGAAGACCTTTTAGGAATAGCATGTTAAAAAAAAACTAAAAGCACTTATTTGAATAACTAGTTAAAAAAATAATAAAGTGGTTATTTTATTGAGCTAAATCCTTTTTTGGCAACATTAATTTTGAGTATGCATTTATATGGCTCTCTGTGCTGTGTCTCAAAGCTCATAGCATGCATCATACTATCCAGATGTCTGGGGACTTTATAAATAGTGGTACCCCAGTTTTGCATTCAAATGGCCTACATTATTAAATATATTTTTCATCTCTTTCCAGTATGATTTGCAGTGTGACCCAGTCTATATTACTGATTGTCAATACATGGGGTGATAATCCTCCAACATATACATACCCTACACTCATGATCAAATCAGCCTTGTTTCTATCTTTAGCTAACTGCCCCCTTTTCTCTCACCCACCTTGCCTGTCTTTTCCTCTCTTTCTTTTGTTCCCTGATCCATCTCTCTTTCCTCCCTTCACCCTACCCTACCTCTCTCTCTCTCCCTTCCCAAGTATGAATGGTTGCTATGGAAACTGCCTCCCCCATCTTTCGCTCGCCCACTCTTTGCCGCTGCAGCAGCTATATCTCGGAGTTCAGCGCTGTTGCTTGGCAACAAGTCACACAGTGTTCCCTAGCAACAAGACCACCGCAGGGGCCTGCCAATCCTGAAGTGTGCATCTCCAACCCCCCACATCCCCTCCCTGCCTTCCGTCCATCCTTCACATACCTCTCGGTATAGAGTCCCCATCCAGCCTATCTGCCATCTCCTCTGCTTGTTCACCTACTTCATTTTTTCCTCTCAACTCTCCTCCATGGCTCTGTTTTTCCTCACAGGCCTTTGCTGCAAAATAGTATTGAGCTGAATATATTACCATGCGCTCTAAACTGAAGCAACGCAGTGCTTACACAACACATCTGCACCAAGTCGATACCAGCTTGGCACTTGGCACCGGTCACCTTCGAGAGCCCAACACAAAGCCGAGAATGAAGTAGCGCACAAGTGTATCATGTTCTATTGAAGGGACTGACGAGGAGAAATTTTAACACGTTATAATTTTTGTTTCGCGCCACTATTCCAATGTAATTACTATGCATCCAATTCAGTAGTGGGTAATTGCAGTTATTACAGTAATGGAATGCAAATATTCCATTACAGAGACTATTATATTCAACTAACCTACTATCATCACATGGACAACACAGTTATACTCCTTTAGTTTCAAATCAAAATAAGCAGCCAATCAAGTACACATAATTATACAGTCCTAATAATACTGAGTTCTGAAGAATCTCTACCTGATTTAAAGATAATGTTCCAATTTAAAGGTTCTTTACATGAACATATTCCTGTTACAAACATCTACAAGCTTCATTTTGGAACTCAAAGGGGTTCTTCAATGAAATCCTTCAATCCTTATTTTTAAGGAAGTACATGGGATAAATGTACTGATCTTTAACAGTTTTAAGGCCAAGAAGATTGTACCTACTGTTAAGCATGGTGGTGGTAGCAACATGGCCTGAGGAGACTGGGACAGGGATATGCTAAGGAATAATAAGGAATACCTCATCAAGGACTACCTCAGTTCATTGGCATAAAACATGGTCGTGATGTTAACAACTGGAATATTTGACTGTTCCAAAAGGACAGTGACCCTAAACACATATCAAATGTGGTTGTGTTATGCATAAATCAGGCTAATATATATTGAAACCTATTCAATTCAACACCAATTAGCAATTAGGTACAACAACAACAACAACAAAAAAAACGAATAGATTTCTCCTTCTTGTCTTTCTACCTAACTCCTAAGCTCCTGTCGATCTAGTCCAGCAAGGCTCTATCAGACTGTCAATATCTCAGTTATCTACCACCCTGGAGACACATGGCCTCTGCCTAATCTCTCTAATGGGAGAGCATATCGATCCGCCAGTCTGTCCATATCTGTGAGGAACACCAAATATGATCAGAGTGCACTCACTGACCCAGCCTCAGTCCTCCACTGTGACATTCAAATCTCAAAGGAGAGACACAATTTGCTGTGTTCCATTATTTCTTTGCTAGGCAGGCCAATCCCTAATAATCCCAACATTAATTAAAACTTTACAATTAATTTCCAGCGAGGACATTAAATGCCTGGAAATTAATGGATGCTTCACCTTATCTCGGCTAATTTGACTGTAGGTGAGGGCAGAGTCTGACATGCTTCTGGACAGACAAATTGGCCTGTTAACAGAGGTACCCAGGCTTGTGATAAGTGCATTACATTACAAAGAGAACAAGGAGCAAGTACACCACTGAAGCTCTAGTCATGCATTAAGATTACACTTTAAGTTCAGTCACCAGAGATAAAGTACCTGAGAATGACAATCTCTACCCACATATTTGTTCTTTCTTAGCCACTGTTGTGCAATTGGACAAGGTTTACTAAAAAAAATACCATTTGGCTAAATAAGAAACAAGAACATTTATTTACGATTCTAGTGTTAAGAAACTATTCATTAAATTTAGGGATGCACTGGATATCTGGCAACCAAAAATTTTGAGCTGACAGTAGTAAAAACCACTTTTTGTGTTCGATCAAAAATAATTATTTGTAACAAACAATGCCTAAGACATTTCGCAGTGTTTAAATGAACAGACATCCCAATCCTAAAAAACTTTTTTTTTTGTTCATATAGTGTACTAGTGTACTATACATTGTACATAATGATTTAAAAAGGTCTGGCAACCTAAAGACTTCCACAAACTACAAAGAAGAAGAACCAACAAGGCTCAAAAACTGCTAGAGTTATTTAAATGCACCCTGGGTAAATAAGCATGGCTGCATATATTAACCTCTCCAAAAATAAAACATCTTAAATTATAGTGTCCGCTGATAATTAAGCACTTCTGCAAGTTAATTATGTGTTTTGCTGCAGACTGAGAAAGAAAGTCACGTTTGATAAATGCAACAGGACATTAGACTGGAAATAATGTCTGAAAGCCAACATGAAGGACTGTTTAGTCATGATTCCTGAATTTTCTGTCTGCTGAATGAAGGTGGGGTTGCCTGTGGGCAAAATATGACTATTATAGTTTTACTTTTCAGTTTGAGTTTGAGTGTTTTTGATTTATTTTACATCATTTCAATTTATATCATTCTCTAATCCACATTAGACTGGGTATAATGCAGACAAACATGGTCTACTGCTTTTTTACCTTACAAGTCTGTGTAGCTACATATGTGCTACTTATATTTGTTCAGTACTGTGTGCTCTTTCACCAGTTATCTTTTAAAAAAAGTAAATGGTCTAGGTTCAGCAACAGTATGTGCTGAAAGAATGAGGTCAGCTGACCACCTCAAAATACTGAATATAGACCAAGATATTACATCAATGGATTTTTCTGCTCTGATGGTACGGGCATATTCCAAAATGACAATGCCAGAATTCATAGGGCTGGAATTGTGAAAAAGTAATTCAGGGAGCATAAGATAATCATTTTCACACATGGATTGAGAGAGTTTACCACAGAGTCCAGACCTTAACCTCATTGAGAATCTTTGGGATGTGCTGGAGAAGGCTTTGCGCAGTGGTCAGACTCTACCATCATCAATGATCAGCAAGATCTTAATGAAAAATTAATGCAACACTGGACTGAAATAAATCTTGTGACACTGCAGAAGCTTATCAAAATCAAAATCAACACAAAATCACCAGAATCAAATCTAAAGGCGGTTCCACGAAATATTAGAGTGTGTGACCTTTTTTTTATTATACATAGAAATTAAATTTAAGCTGTATTTTACATGCATCATAAACATATTTATCATGAATATATCTGATCAATACATTTTGAATATATTTTTTTCAATATGAACACACAAGAGTTAAAGCAATTGTGTCTGATAAAAGCAGCATTCCTCATGAGCACAGAAATACATTAAAAACTACATAACATTAAGTATTAAAGACAGATTTACATTTTTAGCTTTCTGACAATATATAACTTGTCAGAATGAAAACACTGATGATGCAGTTACCAGAAACCATGTTACTATCCACAGCTTTACAGTTGTATGTCAAACTACACAAAATAAGGACAGTGGTTTTGAATGCTCACTGGAACTACGATTTTGTGAACAAGGCTTTGTCACGATGGTTTGATAATCTTATGTCTATTGGTTTGGGAAACACCAGCAACTACCCTAACATCTATTTAAGTTGCCAACATATTAAGCAAATATGCTTTTGGAAAAATACACCACAGATCAAGTGACTGCTATGGGACTAAGAGAAAGCTCTGTTGGTTTTGTAACTCAAGTACAAAGCTTACATATGTTTAGTTAGCATGACCAGGGATGTAATCATATTAATCACAACAATATCCTGCGATTAACTGCAGTTAATCACGGTTGTTTTTCTTAAGACGCAAGTTTTTACAGTGGATAACAAAGTTGCATATCTGCAAGCACTGAATGCTTCGCATACCGTACTCATTGTGTAAACAGCATGGAGCAGCAGAGACAGAGTCTGTTTATAGCAGTATATTATCTGGCTAATATATCAGATTGACCTGATAGCTGGTTTGAATCGAGACCAGATCAAGAGACCATTCTTACCACAAGCGAAACACTCCAGAGTTCGTTTGGAACCAGACCGAGACCATGCTTTGGGCGGGGACGAGGTTGATTATGGCAGAAGTTGGGGTAAAACTTGGTGGCATAATTAATTTGCGTAAAAAAAAAGAGTTTCTGATTCCAACACTTTAAAATTGACAGCCCTGATAAAAATGTGTCTTACTGAATTTGGATTTGAAAAGTTATCATGTGACAAGTTATGTATGGTTGGATTTGTAGATAAGTTAGTTAAACTCAAAACACAGACAGTATTTCAGCTAACTGAGGCTCAAATCATGTTTGGAGTTCAAAGTCTCTAAGAGCAGAGATTTGAGTGAATGGTTTTGAGGTGTTCTGACAGTTTTCAGACACTTTGTCTGGACTGTTTCGTCCAGGTTTGCTTGCTCTACCATTTATTATACTAAGTCCATTGTTATTTTTTCCCACCTGTTTTCAGAGCATAACATTTCCAATATGTAAGCTCCCACAGTACCCTCGACCCTGTGACTGTCTTGAATATACATTATTAAATTAGTTACTTTAACCATGTTCTGGGCAGGGATAAAACATAAAACTGGCACGGCAGAAGTGTAAAAAAATAAAATAATGATGTCTCTTAAAAAAAGTTTAAAATACTTTTTTTTTCATATAATATCAATTTTTCACTCAAGCGTACATTCTTTTATTATTTTCTTTGTGAATCTAAGTGTAAAATGTAGTGCTTTTAATAAGACATTCAACCAATATGTTATCAATGTAAATTGAAGCTGCCCACAACTGTAACAATTTTTCTTAGTACAGTATGAGTACTGCTGAGTAGTCACCACACCACACCACTGACCACACCACACACCACCAAACAAAGAAGACCTTTGGTTTGTTTGTTGAAAACATTTACTTGTACATGTACATACTTGTATTGAATATGCATAAATTTGTTAAAATCGCATATTTGCTTAAGTATACAATGAAAAATATGAAAAAGAACAGAATCTATCTACCTACCTACCTATCGATCAAACGACCTACAAACCTAGCTGCGTGCTTACCTACCTTCATATTCACTGAGCACTTTATTACAAACACTGTATTGTCACTGGATAATGGAGCTTCAGTTGGCTCCTAAAACTCTTTTAAGACGTTCCACATTTCTTCATTGCGTGGATTCCAAAAGATGTTGTAAACATTCCTTTTAGACATTTTCTAGATGTTTGTTGACATGACTGTCTCATGCAATTCCTGTAGAGTTTTTCAGGCGCACATTCTTTTTTATTATGGGACCACTGAAGGCCACTGATTAACACTGAACTCTTTCGTATGTTCATCAAATCAGTTTGTGATGACTTTTGCTTCTTGACATGATGCCTTATCATGCTGGAAACTGCTGGAAGAAGATGGGTCAACTGTGGTCATGAAGGGATGCATATTGGCTGTGGCATTCATTCAAGTCACACAAGAATTATTGGTGTTCCATGGAAACATCCTCCACCCTCCACATCTTTCCACCAACTCTACCAGCCTGGATTGTTGACACAAGGCAGTTTGTTTCCATGGTTTCAGGATCAATCATCTGTGTTCTTTAGCAGAAATTGAGATTCAACAGATCAGGCTTTGCTTTTGCAGCCCAATTGCAGCCTCAGCTTTCTGTTCTTGGCTGACAGAACTGGAGCCCAATGTGGTCTTCTATAGTTGCAGGCCTTTCATCTCAAGATTTCGCCTCAAGACACGTTGTGTATTTGGAGATGTTTTTCTGCTCACGACAGTTCTTATGATGTTATCTGAGTTACAGTTTTCTTTCTGTCCTTTAGGTCCAGCCTGGTCATATTTGTTCAATATCTTTCATCAACATAATGGTTCTATCCAAAGAAATGCCATTCGCTGGATGCTTTTCTTTATTAAATCATTCAGAACTCCAGGATATTCCAAGAGATCAGCAGCTCTAGAAATGCCCTAACCAGGTGGATGGGCATTACCTGAAGCTGCTGTTTGTAATAATGTGCTCGGTGAGTATATAACATACCTAAAAAAATGACCTTTAACTACTTTATCTACTGCTAAATCTTAACTAGAGTAACTGCTTAAGTAACAGTTCAAAATTTACATCAAACATGCTCAAAACTTGTTTAATTTTGGAAGATGTATGGTCTCACCTGCAGCACTGGACACAGTGGGCCAGTTCTGGACCAGCATGCCCTGTGCCCCCTGCATCACAGCTGATGACTCCTCCATGTGAACAGAACTGTAAGATAAAAAGAATCAGGTCAATAAAAATCACCCCTTGGTAAAAAAAATAAAAATCATGACACAAAACAAAAAAAACATGTTGTTAAAGCAAATGTTTTAGGCACCTGTGGGACTTTCAGTAAAGAATAAGTGTCTTATCTTTGAACTAAGTGTTTATTAGCTCAGTATTTCACAAAAAACAGTGCTTTTACAGCCCTATGTCTCCTAATCTCTCCTCGTCTGAGTTTAATAGAGTTATATCTAGTTCTCATCATATTAATCAACATCTGGTTTGGTAAATTGGTAAATTTGGTAAATCAGGGGAGCTGCTGACGGAACTGAACATATACACATGCTGGCTGAGGAGCATCCAGGAGAAATCTGGAACCACACTTTGTTTTTCAGCTCGGCTCACAGGATATAACATACTTATAGTTAAAAATGAGAATGTCTTGTTATGTTTTACTGTACATTACATTACATTACATTACATTTGGCAGACGCTTTTGTCCAAAGCGACTTACAATAGTCAAGTACAATGTAAAATAAGTTTCAAGGTAAAACATCTTTGGATAGGGATAAAAGGAGGACAAGGGGAGTAATAGGATAGAGGAGTGAAGGAGAGGAAGAAGGAAATGAGGTTAGAAGTAGTTAGTGTGTTAGAGGTGTTAAGAGAGTAAGTGCTCTTTGAAGAGTTCTGTCTTCAGGAGTTTCTTAAAGATAGCGAGAGATTCTCCTGATCTGGTAGTGGAAGGTAGTTTGTTCCACCATTGGGGAACTGTATGTACAGTACAGGCCAAAAGTTTGGACACACCTTCTCAATCAATGCGTTTTCTTTATTTTCATGACTATTTACATTGTAGATTCTCACTGAAGGCATCAAAACTATGAATGAACACATGTGGAGTTTTATGTACTTAACAAAAAAATGACCTGGCCTCCACAGTCACTGGACCTGAACCCAATCCAGATGGTTTGGGGTGAGCTGGACAACAGACGGAAGGCAAAGGGGCCAACAAGTGCTAATAAACACCTCTGTTAAACCACCTTAACACTTCCTTCAAGACTGTTGGAAAACCATATCAGGTGACCACCTCTTAATGAAGATCATTGAGAGAATTATGCCAAGAGTGTGCAAAGCAGTAATCAGAGCAAAGGGTGGCTATCTTGAAGAAACTAGAATATAAAACATGTTTTCACCTTTTTTTGTTAAGAACATAAAACCCCACGTGTTCATTCATAGTTCTGATGCCTTCAGTGAGAATCTACAATGTAAATAGTCATGAAAATAAAGAAAACGCATTGAAAAAGAGAAGGTGTGTCCAAACTTTTGGCCTGTACTGTATGTTTATTTGCATCTGTTCAAATCATACATGGTGCTTTTTCCAGGTAAAAACAGTCATATTGCTGAAATAAATGGATTAGTGTAATTTGCTTTGGTGCAAAAACGTTTGCACACTACTATATATGGAAAAAAGAATCCTGTTATACAGTTACGCAGTACGATAGACATTAACACAGCAAGAGAGAGATAGAGAGGCGTGCTTAGTTTCAAGCTTAGATTTAAATTTTTGTGAATTTACAGAGCCTGACTAATTTGGAGATAACTATGAAACAACTGACAATAATGAGACAACTGACCAATAAAATTGTCCTTTGTGTGTGTGCCCATTCTGTATGTATGCATGTACGTCATACACATGAATTATTCTGTCACCGTGTATGCATGTACGTGTGTTTGATTTGCTCAGTGTGTGTGTGTGCATTATGTGTGTGTGTGTGTGTGTGTGTTATGTGTGTGTGTGCATGTGTAGCTCTTGAAGGTGCATGTCAGACTGTGTGTGATCTGATGTGTCTGAAGCGTGTGCGAGATGACACGCAGAGTTGCCGTGGGTTATCATGGTCTGTTTTCGTGGCACTTTGGCTCCTGCGAGGTGCACTGAGGCGAACACGGAGTGACAGAGGAGACGGCTAATAGACACGGAGGGACCGGAATAGAGGAGACACCACTGAGGGTGTGATAAAACAGAGAAGAATTGGTGATGAGGAACAATAAGCTCAAAAAAAATAAAAAACATTAATTAGTCCTATTAAAAAGATGAATTAAAGCATATTTTGAATGAAAAACCACAATGCTCAGTATGGCAGACTGTTTAATTTTTTTTTAGTTTATAGGACTCTGTCTGTGTTCCTATAAAAATGTCGTTAAATATTATATTATATTTTCACCATAGCTCTAACTATATAATACTATATAATATATATCTAATTTTCCTTTTTTTGTTCGATATATGTTTCTACATTGTAGATTAATATTAAAAAAATAACAAACATCAAAAAAAAAATCAAGGAACACATATGTATGGTGTTTGTAATAATCTGACCTAATCCCAACTGAGATGGTGCAAGAGTGTTAAAATCTGTTATAAATGTTTTTTTCTACTTAGAAGAATTTAGAGTATAAAACATATTCTGGTTAGTTTAACACTGTCTGCTTACAAAATGTCATCAATATTAAATTTACAATGTAAAAAGTCAAAAAAGGAAGAGGTGTTTCCAAACGACAAATAGTATATATTGTTTGGGGTGTAAAACAAATAAGGTGCCTGTGAGATTTTAAAAAAGCAATTTATTTGGACAGTAAGTGTTTATTTGCTCATAAAAACATATTATATTCAAACATTATATCTATTATATCTTGTATTTAAACACAAAAAGTAGTGATTTTACATCATTGTGTTCATTAAAGCATTTCCAATACTCTCTTCGAAGAAAATAATGTTATTATAAATAGTTATTTAGTTATATAGTTATATCTAACACCTGGATTGGTAACTTAGTGCTTCATTTTAAATGATGGTAAATAAGGTGATCTGGTGATGGAATTGAACTGTTAGCAACCAGGACAAATCTGGGACCAAGTATTGTTCCTGATTTTAACCATTTTATTCGTTTTAATTTATATTTACTTGCATATTTCAAAATATGATCTGCGGTTTTACAAGCAATGTGTTTTATTGTTGAGATGAAAGCTTTAAATTATATGCTTAACTGCCTTCAACATTTGTTCTTGTTTTTGCTGAACATTTTAATCATTGCTTTGGGTATATGGGTGGCATATATGTCATGAGATATTCAGATAAGTGGATTTGGAGATCATTTATTATATTATATACCCAATGTAACACATTTTGGTGTATCACTTATTTCATTATCCTTCCTTATTGTTCTATTACATGGTATCTGAAGGCATAAAGGTAAAGGTAACTAATGTTTTAAGACTTTTTATTTTAATTAGTGGCAAAATTAAGATCTGAACAATATTTAAAACAAACATAAATAAGCTAAAATTTTGCATTAACAAAAATTTACATCTTTTACACATAAAATAGGAGCCAATGCAAAATTAGGGTTGGCTATCGCCCATGCTTGTAATTGAGGTACCTAAAAATAGTGCCTCCTCTAAAACAATAAAATTAGGTTGTTGGTTTTGCTTAGTTCAGTCTGTTGTTAAATCAGTAAGCTAACTTGTATTTCAATGTTTTTAAAAGGCAGTGAAATGTAAAATAAAATGTACTTCCTGTCTGTGGCATTTTAAAGATCCCCTTTGGGTAACGAATTTAAGAAATTTTAATACTAATTAGGACTTTGTAAGGCTCTGCAGACACCCTGTATTAAAATGTTATATTCTCTCAGTGTCTTCTGTATTTAAAACTGAATTTAAGTGAATTCACAGTCCCGTAAGTGCAGTGCATGGAGCAAGTCCTTAAAAGATGGGTGCTTGTTTTGTTTTCTATGCTCACTTGACAGGGCCTTTAACCCTCAAACAGCCTCAGTGTTGATCACCATGGCAACCGTACCTAGACAAGCATCCGCACAACTACCGGGCTCTGTACTGTGCCATAGCATTCCATACATCCATAATGGATGTAAGGCATGTGGAGCTATGAGGCTGTGGGTATAGCAGGGCATCTGCAATGCAGCACAGGGTGTGTCAAGCACCAACTGCTCTGAGTACGTTCGCACTCCCTGTGTGTGTGTATGTATGGGATGAGGTGAGGAATGGGATGGATTTCTGTTAAAACCAAAAAAAAAAAAAAAAAGATAATAATTAGCCTGCACTCTGCAGTTGCATACATAAGATCATAAGGCCATCAGCAGTGCTAACAGGAAGCCGCAGAAGATATAAACCTAATTCCCTAAACAAATCACATTACATGGCTTATTGTGTTAATGAAATGAATAATTGCGCCGAATTATAGTACTGAGCAACAGTGCACCAGAGCAGCAGTAAAGGACATGATCTAAAAGATGGCCTTATGAACCAAGCCTCTAAACTGAGCAGCTGCAGAGCATGAGCCGTGTGTCATGTGACGTGTTTCTGTTGAGGGAGGATCTTGCAAAATGTGGAATAGGTTGCAAAAAATTGGGTGGAGATTCGGTACTATTCTTCAACTCTCGAATAGCCATACATTAGCAATCTTTGAACAGTCTTGTTGGTAAAAACGACCACTTTTCCCTTTAAAAGCCTTTGGTTTCCTTTAAAACTTTTACAAATTAGTGATAAATTAGTTAAATCCTTGTAAAGTTGGGTCAATTATTTATTTTTACATTTTTAAAAATATTTCTTACTAATTTTATCTCATTTTCTTTCCAAGTTTAAAATGTCAATAACCCAATCCATATTCACATGAGCTCCCCCTAACAGTAGTAATGTCTTTAACACTAGTTAGTGCATGCCTCCTCCGATACATGTGAAGTCATCCACTGCCTCTTTTTTAACAGCTGCTGCTGTAGCATCACTGGGTATCCAGCTCACTCGGAGGAAAGCGCAGCGACACAGCTCTGATACATCAGCTGACAGATGCCTGTGCTGACCAACATGACCAACACTATGAGTGCTATGGGCAGAGTGTGCCATCTACCCAAAGAGAGAGCATAGCCAATTGTGCTCTCTCTGACTTCGGCTGCTGAGGCAAGACATTTCCACAGCGATAAATATTAAGATAATTAGTTCTGAAGAAAAAGAACACCTGCAGTGCTATACTGTACAAAGAAACACATTGTCAATAATGCAAAGCACCCAAAAACAATTTAGAGTACTAATAGCACACTCTTGTTGATAATCTCCAGGCAGCTAAAATGTAAGCAAGTGAGTTACAAGCTAGGCTTTTCAATAAAAAAATATATATATATTATATAATAATATTTTTATACAACGGATCACATGATTTTGTGCAGGTTATGCTTTTACAGTACTACTTGCATATGGGTTGTTTACAAATCTGTACTTTTACTCTATTTTACTGTACTTTGCTGCAGACACCACAGTGTAATAGATGCTCAAAACTAGCCAAATGTGTGTTACCAAAATCTTACTTTTCTGTTAATTAATTAATGTTATTTGTGCATTTATTTTTTGCACACAGAGTAGAATATCATAATTTCCAGAATGGAATTTAATTTCTTAACACATCGCTTTTTTTTTTTTCTTTTATCTTTTATAGAAAAAATAAAAAACTTTATCTGCAGTTTAAATGATTCACTGCACTTTTAGTAAACTAAACAAAACCAATGTGAGTAGCATCAACATTAACTCTACTTCACAAAGAGTCAAGGCTAAAAACCATTGGATATCTTGTGTCAAGGATATAGATCATGATTTATTGGAGTTATCAAAGATCAAGATCACTTTCTCAAGGTTAATGCTGAGAGTGTTCACACAGGCACCTTCTTAAACGCATGCTTGTCTGTTCTGTTGTCTGTTCTGCAGTCAATTGATATGTGCTTTGTAATGATTGTAATCTCGTATTGACTATGCTACTAAGAGAGAGAATTATATTTACTACTATGAGAATTATATTTGTTTGCACCACAAAATATAGAACTTTCTAACTGTTTAATACCAATGTCTTCATTTTTGACATTTTGCACTTTCACTTGACTATAATTATAATGAATAACGTTGTACACTGCCTGGTCAAAAAAAAGTCACCACAAAAAAAGCTTAATCTCTCATTTCATTGGACCGCCTGTGGCATTGTTTCATTAAGCTTCTGCAATAAATTCACAAGATTTATTTCAATCCAGTGTTGCTGGATTAATTTTTCACCAAGATCTTGCAGCAACATTGATGATGGTAGAGTCTGACCACTGCACAAAGCAGCTCTTCTCCATCCAGCACATCCCAAAGATTCTCAGTTGGGTTTAAGGTCTGGACTCTGTGGTGAACTCTCTTAACCCATGTGAGAAAATGATGATCTCATGCTCCCTGAACCACTCTCATAATTCTAGCCCTATGAATCTTGGCATCATCATCTTGGAATTCGCCCGTACCACAAAAAAATCTATTGATGGATCTGATAACCTGGTCTATATTCAGTATGTTCAGGTAGTCAGCTGACCTTAATTCTTTGAGCACATACTGTTGCTGAACCTAGACCTGCAGACCAACTGCAGCATCAACCCCATGTCATTTGCTCAGTTAAATCCAGGTGGCAACTTTTTTTTTTTGTTTGGCCGCCAGGCATTGTAGTATATTTTCATTATGAATTGACCAATAGAAATGCTTAAAATGTACTTCTTGCCATCATAGAGATACAAGAAATAATGTGTGTATTTGTCCTACAGGAGAACAAGAGTGTAAGTACAGGTGGGGTGAAAGGAGAGAGGATCTATTCTGAGGGTCTGAGATGAGTAATTCTGTGGGAATTCATGCATGTAAATGGCCTCTCTCAGAGTGTGTACTTGACCAGCATCTGTGTGCTTATGCAAAATAGGCTCCCTTTTTTACAAATCTGTGTGTGTGTGTTTGTTTGTGTGTGTGTGTGTCCACACCCTCACACAGTCAGTTCATCAGCTGACTTGTCCTTCATGCTCAGCGCTGAAGGACTGTGTATCTGGTGCGGGAAATGCTGATGACCTATATCCACCACATCACTGCAGATATCCGCACTGCCGAGAAGAGGCCCTCGGATACTGGATGTGCTGGAGCATGTGACTGGGTGTTTTTTGTGCACACTTCTGCATATTTATGTGCTTGGTTAGGGTTATAAAGCAGTACAGATTATTAAGCAGTAAAATATAGCCAATATCCATTTTTGTGTGGATGAAATATTGTTTAAGACAATAAATTATAAATAAATAAGTAGGTCTGTCATGATAATTACATTATCGACTAATTGTACAACATATCAACATGACCTCGATAATTTTTGATTTGGCATTTTGATTTCACTATGTTTTTTTGCTGTTTTTTTTTTTTTTGTTTTTTTGAAGAGGAGAGACCATTAACCTATATTGAGACAGTATGTCATCTTTGTTCAAATACAAAACTTTCTTTTATTTATGTTTTTATTCAGGATATTCAAGAAATACATACTATTGAATGTTTATTGGAACATATGAATGTTCCTAATAGTTAAAATATTTCATGGCTCTCTAAAAGGCTGGAACTGCATTATAATTCAACTATACTATCACTAAATCAGTGGCATAAAATTGTCTTTAAAAGACAATATACTTTATCACAATTATTTATGGGACACTATATCGTCCACACAGAAATATTTATTGTTACAGGCCTAGCAATAAGCATTATTACTGTCATATAGTAATTTTAAGACTATATTATGCCAAAATTATGGTAAAATGATAATATAATAGGATACTAGTGCAGTTTTTCACGCCTGGCGCCATAGGTGCTTATGTCTCTCCCACACTCAGCTCTACCTGCGATCTCCAGTCTCCCAACTACGATACCCAGAATGTGCCCTGACATCACTCCCTCACACAGTCACATGACACTGCAAGCTACCAGGAAGTCAATCACCAGCATACTGAATTCACCTGTTCCCCTTAGTATATATACACCTTAATTCCTCACACAAAGCAGTTCCTATGTTTTCAGTTCCTATGTTTTCTCTCTTCTTCTACCCTACTTTTTGCCTATTCTGAAATATCATCTTGCCGTGTATGACCCCTGGACTGTCTCCGTACTTTGGTATGTTAAACCCTTTATACTGCTGTTTATTTGTATTGACCTTGCTCATTTTGACCACTCTTTGTAGAGCTTAATAAAGTTGATTGCATGTGCATGTATCTGAGTCTTATCAAGCCATGACACATTTACACATTACTTGTATGGAGCAAGGAATTATAGCATTTCATAACAGTTTGTATTATTTATAATTGGAATCTCTCTATATAAAACAATTAAATAATATCACAAAGAATATTGATAATTCATATTCAAAATCTACAAATATTAAGGTAAGCAAGAATTATTGAGGTCATATAATAATATAATGATCTATCCCTCTCTATCTCTCTCTCTCTCCCTCTCTCTCTGATCTACATCATTTCATTCATTTTTAAGCAAAATTAATTATTTACAAACAAATTAATATTTTACCTTAATATTTAAAATGTTCATTTATTTACTCAAAGTAAAGCATCCAGTAACCCAGTATAACTCAGCGTGTTACAGTTTAGACTGTGTCAAGAAAATTGCTGTTGTCACGCAAAGGCCTCCTATTTCCAAAAATCATCTTGGAGCACTTCTCTTGGTGCATTAATCATGACATTTCATAATTAATTCTCATGACACACTGTTTATAACATTCTACCCTGAAATATATATATATATATATATATATATATATATATATAATATATATATATATATATATATATATATATATATATATATATATATATATATATATATACAGTATATAATAAAATAAAAAAATAATTCTTAAAGAAGTGATGCCACAGAAGGACCACTTTTGATTCTATTATTACTATGTTTGTTATAGGGAACTGTGAGCCTGAAGAACCATTAAATCGGTATAGAACTAAATCACAATTAAATAAAGGAAATAACCTAAATGTATTTTTGTCTTGCTTTTGTTAAACAAAACTAAAACTTTAAATCTTTATTAAACATTTATTTTTTTTATATCCCAGCAGACAAACCAGCAAAGTACAATCTATATTCCAAAGCAGTGCTTCTTTAATCATGCATTTACTTCAGCAGTGTTGTTCTATTGACAGTAGCTAACTCTCTAAACAATGCCATTCTAATCATCAACATACCTCAGTAGTGTTATTTTAATGATAAATTTCCTTCAGCTGTGCTGTTCTAGTGACACCTTTTGCTACAGTAGCTAGCTCAGTAGGAAATGTCAGTCTAATCATAAACATACCTCAGTACCTCAGAGTTATTCTAATCATGAATTTACTTCAGCTGTGCTGTTCTAGTCATACATTTATCTAGCTTTATCTAGCTTCGGCAGTGCTATTTTTGTCATGAATTAAGCTGTTTAAAATAGTGCTAACTTTACAGGAAACTCTACAACATAACGTACAGCACACTCTGCAATATAAAATAAATGTGTCCTTTTTTGTATTCAGCTTTTTCACTTATTTTTGACTGCAATATATTTTGTGCCTCCCTTGTAAAACACACTTTACATCACACACATTAAAAGCTTTCTTGCTCTCACAAATATACAGTTTATTACAAGCACGGTTCTTTATTGATCCAAAAGTGGTTATCCTATGGTACTGATTAAAGAACCAACTGAAACTACAAACACTACTGTTTTATCTATAAGTAACTTTATGTTGGTGCACTAATAATGGAATGTCCGCACATTGTAAAGGACAGCTGCTGCTTTCTTATAACAGTGATGATATACAGTAAAGATATGCTTAAAGTGTTTAGGAGAAACTGACTGAGGCTGCTTCAGAAGATTAGGAAGAGCAAAATGTGCTTACCTTTGCACTCCTGCCCTCAAAGATGCAGAGTATCGCCAGTCAGCATTCGGTCCCTTAGGCTGAGAGAGAGAGAGAGAGAGAGAGAGAGAGGAAGAGGGAAAGGGGTGGGACAGGATTAGATAGGTTCTCATCAATAAATCATGGAGCTCTGTGAGAGTCTGTGCTCTCTGAATTCTGATATGAGCTGCAGCCAACAGAGCCCAGTGATAGGCACTGAGCCATGGTCCATGATTTTGAGAGCTGCTGTGTGTATATGTGTGTGTGTGTGTGTGTGTGCGTTTGTGTGTGTGTGTGCATGTGTTGTGAGCTCATAAGCTCATAAAGAAGCTAGAGGCTCCTCTGGTGAATTACTGCCACATCAGTCACCCAGCAGATGAGGTTTGGGGGGACTGAAATATCCAATACTCAATCATTCACTCTTTCGACACATAATCTAAAGCGCCTTTTACACCCATCCACTTCTCCCACTACATCTGCCAGTGCCTTCTGAATGCCAGTATGTCACAAACTCCACCAACTACCTTTTTATAACATGCAAAAAAAAAAAAAAAGCTATTGTTTTAACTAATTTGCTAACAGAATCCTTCTATATATAAAAGTAAGGCATATATATATAAATATATAAATATATATATATATATATATATATATATATATATATATATATATATATATAAAAGCATTGGATGAAGATGAATGTAGATGCATTTTTTTAAAAGAGAAGTCCATTTGCACAGAAGTATTTGGACGCACCACAAGGCCCAATCCCTGTCTGTCGAACATCCTACCTCATTCCCAACTAACTGATTCCAAAAGTACTGGATGGATAGAGCACCATTTTGGCATTTTGAATGGAGATTTTCCATTGGAAGGAATATAGTCTAAAACCTGGCCCAATCCCTGTCTGTGGAACCAACCTATAGAACATAATGTTGAATATAGCGAATGTATATAACCATACATTTCACCCTAGTAAGACTAATGATGCATAAGACCTTGAATTACTTTTTCCCCATGCCTTTTCCTCTTTACAGCATGACCCACTCCTCACTCCTCTTTTGTCAAGATACTCAGTCCTCTTCAAGCCCCCTTTCCTTTATCTAGCAGCCAGCCCACTCCCCACCTAATAGAATGACATCATCTTATAAAACCAGTCAATCCTTTGTAATGTGATACCTGCTTTTTTTTGAGCTTTTGTTTTAACCAATGCAGTAATAGAATTCTTCTACACTTCCTAAACTGGAATAAACTGAGATTTTTGAAGAACTGTTTCCTTAAATGAAAAAAATGAAAGATAAGATACTGATGCCAAAATTTATTGCTACTATATACATTTAAGAGTGTATGTTGCATGTAAACTACTTGAATAAATGTCTCTAATCTCCAGGAAATGCTTTTGATTAGGTTTTAAAACATCCTTGATGATTTTATTGCATTCAGTGGCAAGAGAGTTAGTAAGGTCAGGGTGCTGTATGATCACCACCTCATCCAACCTCATTCCTAACTATGTAACTCATTCCATTCTCAAGTACTGGATGGAGAGAGCACCATCATCGCAGAAAACACTTTATACGCCTCTATTCTATGCCTGGCTTTAGAAATGCTAACAATAAGTTTAGGTTTGTCTGTTTCTGCAAGTTCTAATCTTCTCTCTTGGGACTAAACAAGTTGTGTTTGTGCATTTGCACATCTGTGTCATCATTGGGTGTATTGGGTGCATTTGCACAGATGAATTTGTACAGGGATTAAACCTAGTCTTGGACTACATGGCATTTTAAATGGAGACTTTTCATTGAAAGGATTACAGTCTATGATCAGGCCTAAACCCTGTCTGTCTGTGGAACCAACCTACAGAGTATATTATGGAATATACTGAATATGTATAACAACATTTCATCCTAAATTACCTTTTCCTTGCCTTTTTCTCTTTACAGCATGACCCACTCCTCACTCCTCACTCTGACCGTCAACATACTTAACCCTCGTCAAGCCCCCCTTCCTTTATCTAGCAGCCGGCCCACTCCCCGCCTAATAGGATGACATCATCTTATAAAACCAGCTGATTCCTTGTAATGTGATACCTACATCTTCCATCCCACAAATCGAAGCCACTGAAACCACACTCAGCACTGGTCAGAAAGGAGCATGTTTTCCTGAAACCCAACACAATAACCCCATTATGAAGGAGCTGGCAGAGATGGTGAGAATTCTACAGGGAGTCTTGAAGGATTTTACAGGAAGTGAACACTGAGCATCTGTAGTGTTTAGGCCAGGGCTATCTATAAAGAATATGTCCAGATGTCATTACCTATGTGGGTTGTCTCCCTACATTTGACCCTGATGTTTTACAGAATGTACAAGTACAGGTGTGTCATGCAGCAGAACAAATATATAACAAATTCCCCTCAGATTCCTTTAATTTATGTTCACAAATAAGGGTTATGGTAGACCTGAGCATAAGTGTTTGTGCCCATATTGCTACTTGATGCACATGCAAAGGAAGAGGAGTCGGATTTCGGCACAACACCAGTTCTTTTTCTTTGATTATTGCATGGATGACAACAGAGTGCGTCAAATTCCTGTTACTGGCCCGCACCTTTTTTGGTTGGACCAAATTTTGGTTGTTTGGTCCAAAATGTAGTTTACGGCATCTCTCACCTTTCACACTTGCTATTTTGCCCAAAGGATTCTTTGAAGAACCAAATAGGGATCCAAAAAGAACCAGCTTTATACTGGGTATGTGTTACAAAATACGCTCTTTATGAAACCAAAAGTGGTTCTTTTGCAGCAAGGTCTGTAGTGTATAGTAGTCATATACATTGTAATATATAAAAATGTAATATGTATGTGTTTCAAGTGAATAGAACGTTTTCATTCTCAAATTTTATGAATGAACAACAAGGTTTTAATGCAGGAGTGATGTCCATTCTGCAGCAACAGGCAAGCATTGCTAGAATTGTACGGGAGATCCAGCCAGGCTTTTTATATCCGTCCTAGTAAAGAACTGGGCTACGGAATCTGTGCTATGCTGAGAGCATTAGCGAGTGCCCCAGATAAATTGGGTAAATAATGTTCTTTAATCAGGTGAATTCAGAGGGGAGGGAGCACGTGCAGAGGCTCTGCCTCTCCCGTGCAATCTAATTTGCCAGGCTGAGAATCAAGGGCTGGGGGTTAATTTCCTTTCTGAGGCTTCTGGTCTTAAGCCGTTGCAGCACATAACGGCTTCTACGCAGTGCACAGTTGCTTAGAGAGAATGTTGGATTTAACAAAATCATGCCCCCCCTCTCTGACTTTGCATCTTTATCCTAATACTGCAGTCTTGTCAAGATTGTGGCTTGTATATACCTTCCATAGGCCAGGAGTCCATACAAACAAGTCATCGCATCATGCTTGAGCCAATTAAAACAGACTTCCTGTATCCCTGCCTGTTCTGCTGAACATGACTTCACGGCAATTACACAAGTACAAAAACAGATGAGATGAACGTAAATGTGGTGCACAGAACCAACAACGCTCCATTTGAGAGTATGCAAGTGTGTGTAACAAATAGGGGTTGCAAAAGCTTTCTGTTGTAGGCCATTTCGGAAACGTCTGCCAAAGTTCAACTGAGCTTGCTGATCTATTTAGAGCTCTGCTCTTTAACCTGCTGCATGTTTTTACAACTCCTGGCAAAGAACCAGCCCTAAAACAGAGGGCCAAAAAACAGACTATTCAGATTGTTTTGATGTCCCAGTTTTTGGGGGATTTTTTTTCTATTTTACAGACACTACTGTTCAATGATTTTTTAGATTCCAATGGATTTACTGCTTCCAAATTAGTGCTATATAACTACGATTTGTTTTCTTGTTAATATTAGCTTGAGATGGCAATACAATTAATCTGCAGACAAAATCAGACTTAAACCGGGAAAATGTACAAATCCATACACATCGGACCACTGAATCAGGGACCATGCTAAAAATATAAAGCTCATGAAGAAGAGAATAGAAAGAGACAGGTCTGGGTGACAGAGAGACAGGAAAGAGGATGAGCTCAACAGGGAAAAGTGATGACAACTTCAAATGCAAAAGCAAATCCCTTATTCATCAGAAGTGAAGCACATCTCCAGAAAGTCTTAGCATTTGACACTAATGTGGTATGAGTGCTGAAACGCACTGTTGGAGAAATACAGAGTGCAAGCACTAAAGAACAAGGTCAAAAGCCTGATCACACAGTGTTCATATCTATTATATATTACTGCCAACAGGTCTAACAAATGGAGAAAAATAGCTAAATGTCTGTGAGCATTAGATATGTATATTGTGATCTAACCAAGTAGTACCCAGTCCTGCCCCAACCTTTGTAAATTACTTGATTAGCTAGATCAGGTGTGTTGGAAACTGGGTTAACACTAATGTTTGTATAGCAGGGCATCATGCAAGATCAGGGTTGGAAACCACTGCTCTAAACCATTTAATTCATGAATCATTTAACTCAAAATTGGATAGGATTTTTTTCTGTTTTTGCACCATCCATCAAATATACAACCATATCAATGAAAATCATCGAAATGTGTTAAAACACACCTGTAAACCTGCTGCATCTGGCATGCTTAGTCTGCGCACAAAGCCGCTGCCACCCGTAAAGAAGCGCTCCGATCCCCAGGTTCCACTTATTGGCCGACCGGTGTTGTAGAACATGAAGGTGTCACTGCCAGATGTGGCAGTTAGGCACGTTTTGTAACAGTAGGTTTTGGTTAGAGAACCATTTCCACGGACCTCGATGTAATGTGGCTCCACTTTCAGATCCCGGCGAAGCACCACATTGTTGTTGGGTTGAGACCCTCCTCCACCCCCACCAGAAGCACTCTCCTGTAAACTTTTCTGGGACACGCAACAGGGTGAGCAGGAACCAGGCTGAGTACAGTAGGCATGGCAACGCACAATGGCCAGCACCACCACTGTAACCAAGAATACAAAAGTGGTAGCACTGAGGGCTATGATCAGGTAGAGAGTTACGTTAGAGAACAGCAAGGTGCTGTGAGGTCGGATGATCCTCTTGGGGTCTGGGATGACCTTAGGTGGAACCTCCATCACAGCTATGTTGATTGTGGCAGTAGAAGACATTGGTGGCTCACCATGGTCCTTTACCAGCACAGTTAGACTGAATGAGGTGGAGTTGTCTTCCAGAACTCTGCGTGTGGTGCGTACCTCCCCTGTGTGCTCATGCACCTTGAACAGGTCCAGATCAGTGGACTGGTCCAGCAAATAGATAAGCCAGGCATTCTGTCCAGCATCTGCATCATATGCAATCACCTTGCTTACCAGTGCACCTGCTTCAGCATTCTTCAGCACTGTTTCTGTGGAGCGTGTCCCATTGGCAGGAGGACTCACAATCTCTGGTGGATGGTCATTTTGGTCCATTACATAGATGTAGACAGTAGCTACACGACTAAGGGGAGGGATACCACCATCCTGGGCTTTGACCTGGAAGTGAAACTCTCGCAGTGACTCATAGTCAAAGGAGCGGAGGGCGTAGGCCACACCAGTGTCTGGTTTGATTGACACATAGGAAGTGACGGGAATGCCATGGTTGTTGTCATTCAGGACAGTGTACGTGATGCGGGCATTCTCGTTCACATCTGCATCCTGAGCCTTGACAGTGCAGAGAGATGCTCCTGGTGCATTGTTCTCCATGACATACACAGTGTAAGATGTCTGCTCAAAGCGTGGTGGGTTGTCATTGACATCTGCCACATCCACCTGAATGGTCTTCTGGGACGAGAGGGGAGGGGTGCCACCATCAGTAGCACTAAGGGTGACGTTATAGGCTGCTGTGATCTCACGGTCCAAAAAGGCAGAAGTCACTAATGTGTAGTAGTTCCTGAAGGACTTGATTTTGAATGGCAGGCCAGGTGGTATCTCCAGGGTCACCTGTTTATTGGGGCCAGAGTCCCGGTCTGTCACGCTGATCAAGGCCACCACAGTGTCAGCACGGGCATCTTCACGCACCGGGCTTGACAAGGAGGAGAGCACAATCTCTGGAACATTATCGTTAACATCCACAACCTCCACCACCACTTTGCAATGGGCTGCAACAGCAGCTGGCCCTTTGTCCATGGCTTGTATATACATTTCATACGAGTTAGTGTCCTCGTAGTCCACATTGCTCCTGACACGGATTTCTCCAGTGTTGGTGTCCATGCTGAACATCTGCCTGACCCTTTCTGGGGTGTAACTGCTGAATGAATAAAACACCTCACCGTTAGTGCCCTCATCTTGATCGGTTGCGTTCAGCTTGATCACAAGCGTGTCTTTGGGCGAATTTTCGAGCAGCTTCACTTTATACACCGAGCTGTCGAACACCGGGTTGTTGTCGTTGGAGTCCAAAACGCGCACGCTGATCGTGGTACTGCCTGTCAGGGCCGGAGAACCGCCGTCCGTCGCGGTCAAAACTAGCTGATGCTGCGGTGCTTGCTCGCGGTCCAGCGGCTTTTTAAGCACGAGCTCGACATGCTTGCTGTTGGGGGCCGGTTTGTTGGAGTCGAGCGCGAAATGCTCGTTCGGACTGAGCCGGTAAACGCGGATTGAATTGGTGCCGGCGTCAGGATCCTGGGCGTGCTCGATGGGAAAGCGCGCTCCCGTGATCTCAGACTCGCTGATTTCCAGCTGGTACTCGTCCCTCGGGAACTGGGGCGCGTTGTCGTTCGCGTCTGCCACCTCCACCTCCACGCTGTGCACCTCGGACGGGTTTTCCAAACGCAGATCGAGATTTAATGTGCAGCTGCTCGCTTCGCACAGCGCCTCCCTATCGATTCTCTCGGCTACGAACAGCTTTCCATTTTTAGCGTTCACGTCCACGTACCGCTTGCCCCCGTCAGACGTTACCTTGAGCTTTCGGGTGGGGAGCTTTCGGATGTCCAGCCCTAAATCCTGCACAATGTCACCTACAATCGCGCCGTTGTCCAGCTCCTCCGGAACCGAATATCGTATTTGTCCGAGCGCAAGGCCACAGTATAGGAACACCAGGAATAAAATAGGCACGTCTTTTCTCGAGCACTTACATTTCCCCGCGAGAGCCATTGCAAGATCATGGGGTCCGCAGGCGGATTAGAAGCAGCAGCAGCAGCAGCAGCTCTCCGTCGTTTTCATTTGCAGCGGTTTATCTCGCCTCCCACCGCGGCATTAACGCAGGGCTAATTGTCTCCCCCGCTCGTGCTCACGAAGCTCATGCTTGCAAATGCCGAATTAAACGCGCACGGATATTCCTTGGATGCGTCCATGTTTCCTTTGTCCGCGCCTGCTCGTTCGTTCTCTCTATTCCGTTCTTTCTGTTTTTTCCCCTTTTGCGCGCCGCTGACGGGTGTTTCCACTGGTACCGCTGCGTCTCACCGTGCGCGCGCGCTCAAACGACCACCCTCCCCTTTCTCTCTCTCTCTCTCTCTCTCTCTCTATCTCTCGCTCTCTCAACCCCTCCCCTCTTTCTCTTAGCCCCCCTTCCACCCCCTCCGTGTCCTTCTCTTTCTCTCCTCCTTCTTGTCCTTCATCAAACACCCAAAATTGCCCCCTTAAAATATAAGTAAATATTTTAAAAGTATAATAAATATATATTGTCTGGTAATGTAAAAAAAATGATTAAAATCCTTCCAACAACGAAATTATAGCAGTTAAAAATGTTTTAAAATACAATCAACATAATGTTCCCCTCAACTCACTTGTCCCGTATTTAAATTATTGTCCAAAATGACATCCAAATATATATTTTAAAATATATAAAAATATATATTCATCTCTCTCATCAACTAAATTAAACCTCCACAATTCCCAGTATCTTTATCAAAGAGCCATGTTGCATTTGCAAAAGTTCAGGCACCCCTGGTGAATTACACATTTTGATGATTTTCTAACTGTAAATGAGTCACACATTTCAAGGAACAAATTACTGTTTATTTGCTTAATTTAAAATACTGGAACAAATAAAACACAAAACCTGTTTATTTTCCAATGTGTTAATTTCTGCAAAACATATCATTAAAACATTATATGTCAAGCAATTTTGTGCAAGTTTATTTAATTCATATAATCATTTAGATAGGAGTACACAAACTTTTGCAAAATTGTGCCTCTTAAATGCTTTGGCATGTCAATTAGGCTACTCAGGATTCTGTGAGCCAAACCTTCAACTCTGACATATTTTTTTTACACTTATACACTTATATCAGCACACCCAAAGACCAACAGCTGGAATAAATATGCTAAAGGTTGCCCCACTTTCTCCAATCATCACCATTCCTATTCACTTCCTCTTCATCATCATCACCATCATCATCACCACTGTGTCAACGCTTTGACTCGAGTCGGACTGGGTCGCCTGAGGCATCTCTGCGCCTCTGTCAACATGAACCACAGCGAGTTAATTTGTCACTCTGAGTCTGATGACATCAACTCAAGTAAATTAACTGCACTAAGCTCTATACATAAACACAACAAATGTAGGAAGCTATACTTAATAAAATCACCCAAAACATTAAAACCAGTGAAGGGAAGAGCATTGATAATGTAGCTCCAATGGCATCTGTCAGGTGGTACCAGTTTCCATTATGGTTAGTATTACCCTTTTAAAATTTTAATCATAAATAAAAATGTGGTAGAATCAACATGGTTGAACTCAATGACAGTTCCTCAAAGATGTTCATCCTTCTAAGATAATTCTAAGAGCTAGAACTGAACTTAATTTGACAGAGGTTGTGTACTATTTTTGCAGTAAATAGTTGATTATTAAATTAAATTCAAATTTATACATAAACTAGCAGTAAATGGCTTTGATTACTCTCAGCCATCATCAAAAAATAAGGATATAAATCAAGCACTGCGATAATACTGATAAGTGTGATAACTGTGATTTTGGCCACAATAATCATATTATATTTTTATACAATTTG
The DNA here is from genome assembly GCF_023375975.1 of Astyanax mexicanus. NCBI lineage: Eukaryota > Metazoa > Chordata > Actinopteri > Characiformes > Acestrorhamphidae > Astyanax > Astyanax mexicanus. The sequence continues at coordinate 8,923,652 of NC_064427.1, read as the reverse complement.
CTCTATATTAGGAAATAAGTGAGTAGTCAGTTCTTGAAATTCATAAAAAATGGGCAAGCAAGCATAAAAATCTGAGACAGCTGCCAGCAATGCAATGGTGCAAGACTCCACAGAACACTTTAAGAGGTTTGGTGTAGTTCATGCCTTCACCGGTCAGAGCTGTTGTGATGCCACAAATTTCATCTACACAACTGTAGACATGTGGATTTGATGTCAAAAAAATGCAGATTTAGTGGGTTTGCATCAGTCTGAACCATGTCATGTCGAAGCTTATTCAACAGAGTTTTTCCCCTGCGGACACTCAAATATTCACAATTACTGTTGCAGTTCTTTTAACTTCATACAGTGCTCGTATTTATTTGCCAGAAAATGATATCTTACTTAAGTGTGTTAATTATTTCTCAAAATCGTAAAATCTTAATTAGATTTCAGATGTTCTCCGTGTAAATATGCAAAGCATATTTGATTAAAAAAAATAAAGATCAGAGCTGAGGCATGCATGTCTTTCCCTTTTTTGTCCTTTTGGTTCATGTTAAGTGTTTCTGACAAAGCATCACAGCTGAAATGTTAGTGCATTGAGCACTGGCATTCTATTGATTTGTGTCATCATCAACAACAAAAAAAAAACAAAGAAAAGAAGGAAAAAGGGAAGGTCACAGAATGGCTAATCTGTTCTGTGCAAAACATAATCTTATACAATCTTGTTATACCCAAATGGCCACCATTTATGAACTCATAAAATATTATTTCTAAGACTCTGCTGTAGAGAAGCAGTTGATGAAAATCTCAGTTAGGGGTGTGTCATAAATTATTGAACAAAACAAGATACTCTGAATTTTTTAAACAATACAAAATCCATATCTGGATCATATTCTTATGTGTCTTGTTGTGTCTTGAAAGCAATCTGTATGTTTTGCTATTTACTGTGCTGTGAAGCATTAAGGTATTTTTATTATATTGTTTGTGTTTGCAGTTTATATGCATGTACTAATTATTCTGCACTTTAGGATTGTTTAAGATTATTTTGGTTGCATTACATTATTTACTCCATGTGGAATTCAATTCTCAATTCACCATGTGCAGCATAATCTGTTTACCTTCACTATCTTATCTTAACAGCATCAAACTAAGAACCATATAGGAAGCATTATTTTCTTTAGAAGCACATAAGGGAAAGAGAGATTTTTTTTAGGTTGAGACAATATTTGCTTAAATGTTGATGCTTCTCTATGGTGATCATAATGGCACAGATGGTGCGTCAGCAATGGGTGCAACTTACAGCAGATGAATTTAGAGTTCAGAAATCAATATTTGGTGGAATAACCCTGCTGGTTTTAAATCACAGTTTTCATGCATCTTGGCTTGTTCTCCTCCACCAGTTTTACACACTGCTTTTGGATAACTTTATGCCACTCCTGGTTCAAACATTCAAGCAGTTCAGTTTGGTTTGACGGCTTGTGATCATCTATCTTCCTTTTGATTATATAACAGAGGTTTTTAATTTGGTAAAATCAAAGAAACTCATCATTTTTAACTGGTCTCTTATTTGTTTTTTTTTTTGTTGTTTTTTTCGTGAGCTGTATATCTAATAACCATATAACAACCATTTTTCTCTTTTGGGTGAAATCAGTTATTCTTTTATTTTGTTATTATTTTGTATCTCATTTTTACAAAAACAAACTTAAATATAATTTATTTAGACTTATATGTATGTGTTCATGAAGGCATGTACCTTCATGAATAAAATAACTTACAATAGTAAAATAAATAGGTGGTATCTCAAAAAATATATGATTATTCATTGGAAAGACTCAAATAAAAAAAATAAATATCTAAGAAAATCAGTGTGGTATAAAATATAAAAATAGCTTTCTTTCTCTCTATGTGTGTCTCTATCCCTCACTCCCTCCCTCCTACTCGCTGTGACCCTCTTTGGCTTCTGCCCCACATCGCATGAAAAATTCAAGAGGCGAAAGGAGTCAGACACTACTTTTAACCTAGAAACCCAAAATATGATACATATTTCACATCTCCAAATCAAATATTCTCCCATTCAGTCTTCCAAAACCTGCCATGTAAAGTTCACCATCGTTTTTCTTCACAATAATCTTTACCTACATTTTCTTTCTTTTTTTTAACATTTTTTGTCAGGCAGCCTGCTGGTATTTGAGGACAGAGCATAAGTGACATTTACAGGTGTGGCTCTTTTTCGCTGCGGGAACCTGTGTGCTTGTGTTTATCTGCATCCGATAGCGGCAAACAGAAATAGGTGTAATCCTATCAATTACACACACTAGCATGCTCTCTGCACCTGACCCCCTGCAGTGCAGAATGCAACCCAAATCTTTAGCTACCACTGCTGTTGCTGCGTTCGCTTAATGATCTCGTCAGGCGGTATCCGCTCCCATCTGCTCTGCACATACAGGGAGGGAGGATTGAGACATCATGGGCTTTCCGTAGAAATAAAAACCTGGTTCCACATGAAGTGACCCACTAATAGCTGACCCAGAGGATTTCTCAAACGGTGTGCTTCCATCGCACACTTCACATCACCTGAGATGAAGAATGATGCAGTTTGTGTAGAATAGTGGGTAAAGGCAGCAGCTTCCCACTGATAGAATAAACTTTTTAGACTTTTAAATAGAGGGTACCACTTTAAAATAAGACTACCTTTATAAAGGGTTTATAAATGGTTCACAATTAGTTTATTAATGTTTACTAATTAGGTTGTAAATGCCTTAAAAATCATTAATAATCAGTTATAAAACATACATAGAAAGGGCAACAATGACCTGTTGTTTGCCAAATAGTGAACCCACAGCCATCTATAATGTTTCCCTTTCTATGTGTTATATGTGTTAAAACTGATTATTAATGATTTGTAAGGCATTTACAACCTAATTAGTAACCATTAATAAACTAAGTGTAAACCATTCAGGGCCGCCGCTCTGCATACGCAGACAACGCAGCCAGCGTTAGGCCTCAACCATTTTGCAGTTGCAGGGAGCCAAATTGACTGAGAATGAAATGTGTTGAAATTATGACATTATTAAATTTAAAACCCAATGTGAATTATTTATGATACGCTCATCTTTTTTGTCTTTAAACATTGCATGGGGCACCTACTCTACTACTTAAAAGCGGCACGTTATTATTTTTGTGCATAATATAATGCCCCCACCCCTATTGCCTGAAATGGCACGGCTCGGTTTGCTCTGTTGGTTGTTGCCAGATGTGACATTTTCCAGTCAAATAAATAATCAAAAAATGCATGGAGGCGCTAAATCTTGCGCATGTTTAACCATTTTTAAAGTGTATGTGGCCATTCTATACAAAAACTTGTCCAGTGCAATATTTGTGTAAGTTAAAAACTTAAAATAAAATAAACAAATAGGATGAAAAATCGTAACTTATCTGGCAACCTTAGTCCTAACTAAAGTAGCAACGCTACTTGAGTTTGGCAGGAGACAAGTTCACCGCGCGAAGTTGCTACTAAATGGTAATTCAACTATGAAGCGACGGTTTGAGTCTGGAGCTGAGAAGAAGAAAAAGAAGCAGAAAGATGAGGCCCATGCATCCCTTTCTGGTGAGTAACTTCGATGTTAAAGGTTTAAATAGTTTTGATTACTTCATGTTCAGTGGTGTTGCCTGAGCTAGTTACGTTGGCTTTGCTGATTTGGTAGCTTTAAACGCTTAACTAGAAACTAATCTGGGTATTGCAAGGCACGTGGCACGTTTGCAAATAGTAGTAGTGTAGTTTGAAGATTTTTAGTGACTTTAATAAAAAATTAATAAACAGAGCCTCCCTGACCAGTTATGCTTAGGGCCTCCAAAACCTTAGCAGCGGCCCTGAAACCATTTATAAACCTTTTATAAAGGTAGTCTTATTTTAAAATGGTACCAATTAGAGATACTTAAAAGGTGTTTCTTTAAGCAATGCTATAGAAAAATCATATAGGACCATGTTTGTGACAGACGTGTATGTGTGTGTGAACAACCTAAAAATGCAACAAAAAAAAAATCAGACAGGTTTTATTAAGCCTTTAAAAGGTTTTAGAACTACAAATGGTAGTAGACAAAATTAACTGTATTAATAATTGCATTGGGACACATGCTCATTTAGAAAGTATTAAAATAGAGGGTATGAAATAAAGTGCATTTATTTATTTATTTAGTTAATGTTTTTTTATGTATTTCTGTGAGGGTTTGAGTACAATGCCTGGACATTAAGGTTCATGAGGTCAGGTAGTAAGATTGGTAGTAAGGATGATCACCACTCCACCTCACCCCCAACTCACTAACTGATTAATGCTTTAAAGCTGTTATTTTAGTGTGGTAAGGAAACGGGATGTTAAGGATCTTATGTTTTTTTTAATGATTATTATCATAGTTACCATTATTATACAGTACCAGTCGAAAGGTTTTTTTTTTCTCATTCAATGTTTTTTCTTTCTTTTTATGATTGATTTACATTGTAAATTTAATACTGAAGAGATTAAAGCTATACCGGAATGCATGTGGAATATTTTTGCAAACAAAAAGTGAAAAAAAAGTTTCATATTTTAGATTATTCTAAGTAGCACATTTAGCTTTGAGGACAGATTTGCCCACTTTGGAATTTTCTCAGTGTCTTCTTGAGTTTGAGTCACCTGGAATAGTTTTCACAGCATCTTGAGAAGTTCCTGGAGGTGCTGAACAATAGTTGCTGTTTTTCCTTCATCCCAAATCTCTCAAAACCATCTCAGTTGGGCTTAGGTCAAGGGATTGTAAAGTTAGAGGCCAAAAACGTTTATTTACTGTTTACTACATAATTCCATATGTGTCTCTTAAATGTTTTTATGTAATATTGATCTACAATGTAACAATTTACAACTTAATTAAGAAAATAAAGAAAAATATTGAATGAGAAGGTATGTCTAACTTCTGGTGGCTGGTACTGTACATAAATTCAGTAAAGCAAGGTCTGATTAGATTAATAGTACCCATACGTGCCATATATATTCAAAAAACAGTGGGAAAAGAGGCCATGCTTAATTTTATAAGCCAATTTTTTAAATCCTGTTATTGGAAGAATCCAATTCATTAAAAAAAGAAAAACAATTTGTGGGCATTGTGTGACCATAGGGTTTGCATAGACTGTCTACTGTCTAGTCGCTTAGGGAGCTGTTGACTAGTCAAAAGATAAAAAAAGCAACAATTTACACTTAAATTAAGCCAAATACATTTTTAACTATTCTGGAAACATGGTCTAAAAGAATATTGCAACTTTCAATCACTTTGTTCCATGTTTAAATATCTATTGTGAGAGATATTGTGAGAACCGTAAAGTACAGTCCTGTGCAATATTTGTAAATGTGTTTGTTTTCTTCGAAAGCGTAGTCTGAGAAGTCCTAAATGTGGTGGTTTAATTTAGAGCCGTGCTTAGCTGATGTTTGAAATACGATTGGTCAATTTCATCCCAGCAATTTAAACCTTCCGGAAATTATTATAATTAATGAATTAACTGCTGTTGTCAATATTAAATAGCACTGACAAAAAATAGATAAAAGATTCAGGATTTGATATATAAAATGAAAATTACGAGTAGTCAACTATTTTTTGAACTAGTCAACAGTTGTTACTAGTTGACTGTCTCTCTGGTCGGGGTTCAGTGCTCAGACTGAAGAGGCTTTGGGTTTTGGATCATTAAGTGAATTTGCGCCTTGCCCCGATCCCTGGCCAGCCTTATATAAGTGTGCTGGATTTGAGTGGAGGTGCACCCATCTGAGAGAGACTGCACACAGCCTGCACCGGCACTGCCCTCAGCAAGGACACACACACAAACACACACACACACACACACACACACACACACACACACACTAGAAAACATCTCTCTCTCCCTCATTCACTGAGTCACTGAATTGCTTTCTTTCTGTCTCTCTCTCTTTCTCTCTCTATCCCTCTCTTCTCATCTCTTTCCTTCTGTATTCTTTCCTTCTCTCACTCTCTCTCTCTCTCTCTCTCTCTCTCCTTCGTTTAGGTGAATTGCACTTTTATTCTCTTTTTTTCCTTGTATCTCTCTCTTCATATATATTTCTTTCCCTCTAGTAAACTGAATTACTCTCTCTTTCTCTCTCTCTCTCTCCCCATCTCTTTCCTTCTCTACTCTTTCCATGTGTACTTTCCTTCTCTCTCTCTCTCTCTCTCTCTCTCTCTCTCCTTCCTTTAGGTGAATTGCATTTTATTATCTCTCTTTCCTTGTATCTCTCTCTCTCTCTCTCTCTCTCTATATATATATATATATATATATATATATATATATATATATATTTATTTCCCTCTAGTGAACTAAATGACTCTCGCTCTCTCTCTCTCCCCATCTCTTTCCTTCTCTCTCTCGCTCTTTTGCTGTCTCCTTTCCTCAGGTGAATTGCACTTTTATTCTCTCTTTCCTTGTATCCCTCTCTTGGTCTTTCCATATATATTTCTTTCCCTCTAGTGAACTGAATTACTCTCCTCTCTCTCTCTCTTTCTCTCCCCATCTCTTTCCTTCTCTCTCTCGCTCTCTTGCTGTCTCCTTCCTTCAGGTGAATTGCACTTTTATTCTCTCTTTCCTTGTATCTCTCTCTCGGTCTTTCCATATATATTTCTTTCCCTCTAGTGAACTAAATTACACTCTCTGTCTCTCTCTCTCTCTCTCTCTCTCTCTCTTTCTCTCTTTCCCCATCTCTTTCCTTCTCTCTCTCGCTGTCTCCTTCCTTCAGTTGAATTGCACTTTTATTCTCTCTTTCCCTGTATCCCTCTTTCTCTTCCCATCTCTTTCCTTCTCTCTCTCGCTCTCTCGCTGTCTCCTTCCTTTAGGTGAATTGCATTTTATTATCTCTCTTTCCTTGTATCTCTCTCTCTCTCTCTTGATATATATATTTCTTTCCCTCTAATGAACTAAATTACACACTCTCTCTCTCTCTCTCTCTCTCTCTCTCTCTTTCGCTTTTTTGCTGTCTCCTTCCTTCAGGTGAATTGCACTTTTATTCTCTCTTTCCTTGTATCCCTCTCTCTCGGTCTTTCCATATATATTTCTTTCCCTCTAGTGAACTGAATTACTCTCTCTCTCTCTCTCTCTCTCCACACAGTTTGACAGATGTATAGCCACGCTGCTGCTGTTGTTTTCTTCCCCTGGACCAACACCTGCTGTCCCAATGCACCTCCCCCCAAAAACACAGATGCAGAATCACACCTGATCTCCCCTTCGAGCCCTCCACCGCAGTGGGACCTGGAAGGGGTCAGGATAGGAAAAGATGAGCAATGGCCTGGCTGCTGCCGAACATGCGTTCACCCCAGTACCTCCCGTCACGGCCATGACTCACCCATCCACAAAGGCCAACCTCTTCATGCCTATCCCCACCACAACAATGTGACTAACCACTGTGCTTTGGAGTGTTTCCTCAAGACATATAGTTCTGAGGATTCAAGCCAGACTTTACTAGCCTGTTCCAAATAATGTATATTACAATTACATTTTTAGAGAACTCAGCAGTGTAAGGATCTCAGAAGTAAAAAAAAAAAATCACAGTCATATCATAATATTATGACCACCTCCTTGGTGCTACACTCACTCCAATTTTTTTATCAGCTATAAGAGCTTTAAGAACTATATAGAGATATAAGAGCACTGCAGTTCTTTACTTACAGAATTCTTCATTGGCCAGGACCCCACAGGGCCACCACAGAACAGGTATTATTTTGGTGGTGGGTCATTCTCATATCTACTTTGTGGTGATCCTGTGGGGTCCTGACCATTGAAAGACAATATTGGAGAAAATAATTGACAATGATTAAAGTAAAAAGCAACTGTGGTCATAATATTCTGACGTGCACTGTGTGTATATAGAGGTATATGTGTGTGAGGAGGTTTGTAAGCTATGCCATAAGACACTGACTTGCAGTTTATTTAGCTAACACTTCATTTAATTCAGGACTGTACAAAAATTAATTAAATGAATTTGAACTGAATATACCCTACAGGATGTTGAAATGAATTTAAATTGGAATTACAGGAAGCAGAATTAAATTCATTGAGATTATCACATAGCAGTGAGAATGTGATACTTCTAAATGAAAGTACAGACCCTGACATTCAAATCCCCTAATGTTAATCAATTCATAATATTCATATTAAGCAATGGTTTGGATAATGCAAGTATATATGTTTTAAGTACTTTACTGAGTATTGTAGTTAATATCCTCTCAACAGATGCAGAGGAAGTTATTATAATGTTAATAAGCTGTTTTCTAGGGTGTGTTGTAATCATATGTAATATATATTGCAAAGCTTCATTGTTAAACATACCTACATTATGTTTTAAGAAAAAATGTTTTCAGGAATTGAATTGCAATTTAGAGATCTTTCTCAATTCAATTCTGAGTTTTGTACAATCTTGATTTAAATGAAAAGAAACCAATATATATTGGCAATTATCAAAAATTACTAACCTAAATACAATCAGGTGTTTGTATGCTAATCCAATCCCTTTTTTGTACTAAGTGTACTATTTCATGGGTCAGATCCCTCAAAAATGGGCAACATAAAAAAAAAAACTTTTGCTAAAAATATTTTCTTAGAGAGTGGAGCTTTAGAAAAAGAAGCCTGTCCTTACAAAGTTGAAGGGGTAAATTAAGGAAAACGGAGCATTCATACTTCACATAATACATAGTGACATGAAGGAACAGATGCAGAGGCAGAGGAAACACAGAAAGCAGATGGACCTCTGCTGGCCAAAGTATGTAATGAACAGCTCATGAAATGAATTTAACACACCCAGTAAAAAAAAAAAAAAAAAGGTGGAAAAAGAAAAAGCAGGCTGCACCACCACTGCAGCAGACAGAGTGCGCTAGTCGACCACTTTCTGAGTTCAGTCTGTATTCAGCTCAGCTTGACTCAGTCTGCCACCTGCAGCCCTCTGCAGAGAAGACCCAGCCCATAACACACACACACACACCCACACTGCAGTGACCTAATGCTGCACTCCCTCTGTCTGAGCTCCATCCACTAACAAATGCAACACAATCATATACTTCATTATAAACAGCATATGACACAAAATTATATTGCAATTGATATGAATATTGTTTAGTGACATTAAAATAATAATTGGAATTGTTTAGACAAAGAATATTAGCATGCATCTCATGATTGTAGTATATGCTGTGAGCAGCATAGCTCATTTAACGCTTCTATTATTTGTGGGGTCAATTTGACCCTATTTAATGACTATTTAATGTCTATGTATCTTTTTTATACTCTTTGCACATTTTCTTCTTTCTTTGCACATCTTATCTTATCTTATCTTATTATATTTTTATGTATTTAGTCTCTAAACGAAAAAATGTTTTGTGATTAATTTTTATTGCATTGTTTTAATTTGATGAAGATAATAAGTAATAAACATGTTTTAAATGTTTAAATTTCAATGACTTTTTTTATTAAGGCTGTTTTATATGCATAAAACATAAGAAATATCAACATTTTACAAACATTTGTGTGGTAATAATGTGAAGGTCACTACGACGTTCAGTTTTATAATCTTTCTCTAAATGTCCCTTCACTTTAGACCCTAAATTAACAGCACAATGCTTAAAATACTCGTACAACACTAATATAACATTGTAATAATGCCAGGTTTAACAGGCTGTTATGTCTGTATATGTCTGTATGTAGACCTGCCATTTCATTTTCTAATGTATAGTGCACATAGTTCTGAGACCTATACGTGTTTTTTTAATAGTACTACACCGCCAAAAGGCCAATAAGGCACAAGCACCTTTAATTTATTTAAAATTTGGTGAAATCCATAATTCTCATGTTGTAAGATTTCCAAAATATACAATATATATTTCCGAAATATTATAGAGCACACAAACCAACAGGAAGTGTTCATCTCTAGAGGAAACCTTTAGTGTTAAGATTTGTTCATGAAATCAGAAGACACTTATTATTGTTATTTATTATTATTGTAACATTTCTTTCAATCACAATAGTAGTAAACATATCTGAAAAAAAATGTTTAAAATATATATATATATATTTAATGGGAGGATCTCAGAAGCATGGGTGTGGTAGTGGGGGGGGAAGTGGACCTGACTACCCAGGGCCCGAGTAAGGAGAGGGGCCCATGAAATTCCTGATTTTATTTTTCGCTCATGTTCCTTGTGTACTGGCATAGATAGGGGCCCAGTTTTAGTTAGTTAAATGACAAAATCTGAAGGTATATCATTACAGTTTAAGGTCTTGACTGTTCAGAAACGTACCGGTGCAACCTCCTTATTTTTTTTTTTTCTTTTCATTAAATAGGTGTTTTTTTAGTATTTTCATTAGACACAATAAAAAACACATATTTGTTTATTGTGTCTAATATGTATTTAGAGTTTTGGATTTTTCAATTGTTATATGACATTCTTAATACACATATATGCTGTTAAATGTTGACATGAGCTCCAAGACTAAATAGAAAAAGTTTTTTAACAAACATATTTTTGTATTAAAATAGACTATTACTTTAATAACTCAACAGCACGGAAGATTTATTTATTTATTTATTTATTAATTTTTACAAGCATAACAATTTAAAACCTTCTGACTGTGGTGACATTTAATCTGATGGTGGTGTTTGTTGCCTCATTACAACATATAATTCCAAAGTTCACACCACTCAAGTCAATGGCTTATTGCTAAGCAACACTATTTAACTATTTGGTCCCAAAAAAATAACAATCCTGAGCACTGTGATCAATATTGTTTTTGGAATATAAGGTATAATTAAGCAATATCATTACTAACAGTAGCCGATCCCCATAACATAAATATCATATAATTATAGTTAAAAATAAAGTTATTTTCAGTAGGAATAATCTAAAATGCATCACTGCCATAATTTTAAACTGTCATTTAGTGACACATACCCAACAATTTATTCTAAAGTGCCATGACTCTGAAACTGGGGGGATTTACAGTGAATTTTTTTTATATATATAAATATTTGATGGTGGATAAATATGTGAGACACAATTTGAACAACCACAAAAAAAAAAATAAAAAAAAAAAAATATATATATATATATATATATATATATATATAGTTCATTACTCACTGTTTGTGTATTCTGTGTTCAATGTATTCTTATAATAGATAATATTAAATTTTTCTCTTTGTTTTTTATACATGAAATGATTTTGTAGGCAATATGCTGGCTTATAATCATTAAATTAACAAAAAATAATACATAAAAAAAAAAAATCTATAAAAGCACATTTTGTGTTTGCAAGAGACCCCTGATTATACACTTGATTTTTTTATTCATAAAAATTTGATTACTTTCCAAGAGAATGTTCTGTTTCTTTTCTTCTTAGTGGGACATGTTCTATTCAAATTCTGAAGAATCAGTGAAATAAATGCGAAACCTTTACCGGGTCTCCGAAAATTATATTTATTTATTTTTTCTATGTAGTTTAACCTTAAGGCAGAGGCATCCTTGTGTGACCTTACCAAAGTGGCTTAGGTCATTCAGTCTTTTCATATCTGTTGACTAACCCACACACACACACACACATGCACACACAGTGTACCTCACTGCATGCCTGCAGCATCATTAACCACACACACACTCCGCCCAAACACTGAAACACTTGCTCTGTGTGTAGTATGACTCACTGCGTCATTGCAACGACTCTGTCTGCTTAAAACACTTACAAGCCCTGAATAAAATGCATGCAAACTGACACACTCACACTCGGCCCTACCCTGAGGTGACCCTGCTCTTTAACACTCTTAACAAAAAATGGAATGAAACCATTGAATGCAATGCAGTGAATCGTATGTGTTTAACAGTTTGTAATTTTTTCAGGGGTCAACCTATTTTTATCACATAAAAATGTCTAGAGAAACATATTAAATCAGAGTGGTAGTAAATGGATGTTTTATTTTTTACATTTCAGAAAGATGATGAAAGACCTTTAAAGGGTTTTGCCTTTACAGTACTGTACTGTACTGTACATCCTGTACATTTTTACTTCTGGACACTTTACTGTACATCCTGTACATTTGCACCCCTGGACACTACACTACGCACCTAACTTAAATACAATTCATTGCACAGGTTTATGTTTAATATTGTCGTATCTGCTGATACCTCCTATACAAATTTATTCTTTTACTGCACTACCTCATGTCTACGACTGATTACTTACACTCTTTGTAGAGTTTTTTTGTATTTATATATTTATGTATATATTTTAAGTCTCAGTTTAGAATTTTATAGTTTAGAGTCTTCCATCCATCCATCCATCCATCCATCTACATAGTCTGCTAGAACCAATCCATTATGTGTAGTTTAAGGTTTGTCAATCTCACAAAACCTTTTTTTATGAAACCAAAGATTAATTATAATTTTGCACACTATGGTAAAGGTTCACTTGTGGTTTTTAAAAGTGAATTAAATACCTATACTGGTGTTATAGTCAGGCAACTCTTCTCATTTGAATTTCTCAAATTAGATCTCAATGAAAATTAAATGATGTAGGAATTTCCCTTTAAGAGTGTTCCGGCACACAAGCTCCTGTGTTCACTGAATAATGGATGAATGTGTGTGTATGCATGTGTGTGTGTGTGTGTGTGTGTGTGTGTGAGGTACTGCAGGGTGTGTGTGACATTTATTCCCACAGATTGAGGAGAAAAGGACATGCTGAGTGTGTTAAATATTGGATCACAATCCATTTTAGAACTCAGTTTTCAGAAGAAGTGAAATACATACATTTTTAACCAGCTTCAATTAATCAGTTTAAAGTCATTGAAGCAATTATTGAGAAGAGTTCACCCCTCAAATTCACAAATCAAGAATGGCATTCTAAACAAAAATAAATATTTAATGGGGAAATTATGTATAGAACTTCCTTGATATCATTCCTATTGAAACATAATTTAAGACTGTACGACAGACTGCTGTTCAAATACTGTATTTATAACATCATGAATACTTATTTTATTTAAATTGTATTTAAACATCACACTATTACACCATCTCCACCAGCATGATATGTTGTTTAATTGCTAAATGTAGTAAAACATTGAGCCAGAAACCTCATACTTCTGCCACTTGATATTTAGTTTTATATACTGCCCTATAAATCTAAAATGAAATTTGATGCTATGTCATTATCATCCAACTAATAAGCTTAACATGGTTTGATCTACTAAACTACTGAAGATTATCATTTCATATCAATTGTCTCGTCTCTTTTCTCATTGACAGTTAGTACACTTTATTGCTCAATGTATTTTCCTGTAATTTTAGGTAAAGTAATCCATGTTGTTTTGCATTAAGCTATACCAATTTTAGAGAACAAACTTATCAAAGCCAAATGCTCTAAACAACAACACAATTGCATAAAATGTCTCTCACATTAAGTACACTGCTAAATTTGTACACATTTAAATGGAAGAACTTTGGAGACACTTGTAAACTTTAGCAAATTATCAGCCATCTGCATTAATGCATATATTTTCTCTGTTTGCTGTGCACTCTTGGGCACATTAGGGAGTCAGGCTGCAGCTGCAGAGCACCTTAGAAATATCTGCAAATATTAAGGCAAATGAAAAATAGCACTGTTGAGAAAACGCACTAATGGGGATTGTAAAAATAAAGCTGAGCTGAAACAAGAAGGCAAGAAAAAAATCCTTCTTCCTGACAGTGTGGTGAAACTCAGCCTCACTCCATCCCCTGCTAGGTGTTGGTGTGCCAACTAAGGTACTGAATATTCATTATTTGTAAGATATGAAGTTCTTTTTAAGGGAAGCTCCAGGCCTGGGTTAAAAACACACTCTGAAATTTGCATAACAGGAGACTTAAAAGCTGACTTTTGCATTTCAGTGAGTAAAAATAGTTTCTGCTCCCACTTTGTGTCAATAGCTCAGGAGCATAGTCTGGCATAGTTTAAGATGACTAGTAGAAAATGCTCAAGATACTGCAAGGCATTGCTTTAGAGAGAGGTAAGGGGGGGGGGATAAAGTGGGATGAGTTGGCGAAAGAAAGAAAGAAAGAAAGAAAGAAAGAAAGAAAGAAAGAAAGAAAGAAAGAAAGAAAGAAAGAAAGAAAGAAAGAAAGAAAGAAAGAAAGAAGGAAATAGGGGAGAAAAAAGAGTTTAAGATTAAGGAAAATAGAGAGAGAGAGAGAGAGAGAGAGAGAGAGAGAGAGCTAGGGGAAAGATGGAGAGTGAGAGAGAGAGAAAGATATATATATATATATATATATATATATATATATATATATATATATATATATATATATTCACTCTTCATATCCCCCCTCTCTCCATCTATATATATCTCCATCTCTCTCTCTCTCTCTGGATTCACTCTTCATATCCCCCACTCTCTCCATATATATATATATATATATATATATATATATATATATATAGATGGAGAGGGGGGGGGTATGAAGAGTGATTCCAGAGAGAGTGAGAGAGAGAGATGGAGAGAGAGAGAGAGAGAGCGCTCCATAAAGTTTGCAGTATCTCTGGCTCATTAAAGCTGTGAGAGGATGAGGCTGCAGGCTGATCAGTATGTATTGGGTCCTGCAGCAGAACCCCACAGGCCCTTAATCCAGATATCTCCCTCCGCCAGCCGAGCCGCACAGAACCAAGCCTTGCCTCGCTTTCACAGGCCTTTACACAGCCCGTGATACCCGTCCTCTCCCAAGGACTAAAACAGAATTGACCTACAATATGAGCTGGGCAGCTGCTACATCCTGAGAGAGCGTGACTGAAGGACAGACTCGCTCCACCAGTCCTTTAGTTTCTCATCTCCTTCTGTAAACAGTCCCTGTTCTGACCAACTATATCATATCAAACAACCACAGGCAAGCCAAGGAGCTACATACATTCACAATCCTGTTAGTAATGGAGATTCGAGTGCTGTAGTAAAAGTAGCAGGAAACATTAAATCTCTGAACCAGCTAAATTTAGAAAAACACACTGAGAGGTTTTAAAACTTGCAGTCGAGTTCAAAGTCTGAAGCCACCTCTGCTTTTATGCAACTAAATAAAGTTATTTGTAATAAGTATTTTTACAATATTTCATTTTTCATCAAATGATACCAAAAAAATATTTTTTCTAACTGGCATTGGTTCATTTTTCGTGAAAAACATATATCAAAACACATTTTCGATAAACACACACTGTACACCCCTTACACATTTATATTACATACAGTATGTTTGGCCAAGGGCTAATAAACATTGCTTCATTTGTAAATTTGAAACTAAACAAATTTTCTACTCATATCTTGAGTTAAATTCATTTTCTTCTACATTTGATTAAAAAACTAATAAAAAAAAGAGTAGAACTTTTGAAAGAAATGTAACATATGAAAGGTAAAGGGCGAATATTAACCATGTAAGCTGTTTATATTGCTTGCAATTTAGGTGAAGCAAGCATGTGTAAAGCATTTTAATGTAAAAGTGACAAAGTAAACGATTAACAAAAATATGAACACCACACAAGGGTTAAAATGTTTCTGTAACATAATTAAAATCTTTAAATGTTTTGCTTTATAGATTCTATAAAGTTTCATAATAATAATAATAATAATAATAATAATAATAATAATAATAATAATAATAATAATAATAATAATTGTATTAACAAACTTTAACTTGGTTTTATTTTGTTCATTTATTTTTTTAATCCATTGTTTAGCAAGTTTATTTTAGCAGTGTTGTGTTTTTAAATCACTTTATTATTTAAATAAAGTGTAAGTTAAAGTAATTAAATGTAAAATATGCTAACTGTAAAATTTATTAATGCAACTTACTAGTTAATTGCTTCCAGAAAGTTCTACATTTTTAAGTATTCTTTTCACAATGCGTGGTTAGACAATTATTATTATTATTATTATTATTATTATTATTATTATTATTATTATTATTTATGTTATTATTATTATTATTATTATTTCAGATTTTATTTATTTAACCATTAAATTAGCTACAGAAGTTGCAAAGGGTCCTGTAGGGGTGAGATCATGCTACTTATTTGTGTGGGTCGCTGTCCAGCAGACTGGTTCTGAAATCAAGAAATCAGTACATGATTTGAAGCAACTTTTTCAGTTTTTCCCCGCAAAATGTCATATGTGTTCAAATTTATTATTATTAGCAGATCTATACAGGTTTAGAGCTTAGCTCCAAATTTTCTTAATTGTTTTACATGGGCATTTCAGGAAAGCAAAAAAAAAATGTCCATACAACCATAGATTACTGTGATTAATTTGGCAATACTAAACAAACTCAATTATTCATGCTAAAAGTTTATTAATAATAATAATAATAATAATAATAATAATAATAATAATATTAATGTCATGCCGTAGTACAGCGGTGTGTGTCAAATAATGCTTTACCATGGCATGTCTAGAGTATTTTAGCCATTTAATTACTATTTGTCATAGTATAATCAACCCTTTGTATAGGCTATATGTACATTTATCGATTAATTTGGCAAGTATCAAGCCCATTATATGCAATTGTAATCTTAACCCCTATAAGCTCACTAACTATAGGTCAACTTCTAATATCCCCTTTGTAGTCAAAATCCTGGAAAAAAGGAAAAAAGGATGTGCACCTCCTTGTAACTATCTCTATCTCCACAATGAAAGCAGACTACTATCTTTGTGGTGTAAGATTTTAGTTCTGCCTTAGATCATGCAATTCTGCTCATTAAGGTAGTGTGTATATTTATATCACTAATGCTCTCACCCCACTAGAGTAAAATACATTTTTTCCAAGGGTCAATTTTGGGTTCCTTATCATTACTCTTTACATGGGTCTGCTGAGTGATATAATATTAAACATGGTATGCCAGCTGGAATAGGCTCCAGCTGACCTACTGTGAGTTCCTTGCATTAGAAAAAAACAATTCAGGAGGAGGATTGTCCTTTCATAAAGCTTTTCAACACAAGAACAACATTCCTGTTACTATTTGCGACTAACTGATCTATCAGTTTTCAAATCTAGACTAAAAACTTTTCCCTTTACACAAGCTTTTGGTAAATCCACCTTTACATTCTAGACTGCTCAAATTACAAGCTTTTCATCATTACTGCTGTAGGCTTTATCACTACACCCTTAATGTCCATTTGTGGTTGAGAGCTGGTGCCTGCTTTCCCTGATCAGGCCCTATCCGCTATAGAGGCTCACTAGAGATTTCACACAAGCCCTCAAACATCTTTTTCCCTTCCTTTCAGTTTTCTGTCTCTCCCCCATATTAAGATTGTCTGTTCTGGCTCTGCATTACCCTACTGCCAATTGTGATGCTTCCCTAGTCTAGATCCCTGCTTTAATATACAAGTGCATCTCAAACAATTAAAATATCATTGAAAAGTTACTTTATTTTAGTAATTCGGCTCAAAATGTGAAACTCATTATATTATATAGATGTATTACACACAGAGTGATCTACTTTAAGCGTTTATTTATTTTATTGTTGATAATTATGGCTTACAGCCAATGACAACCCAAAAATCAGTGTCATAAATCAGAATATTATGTAAAACCAATTGGTACTTTTGGCAGTATGGACAATGTGCCAAGTCCTGCTGGAAAATGAAATCCGCATCTGCATAAAAAGTTGTCAGCACAGGGAAGCATGAAGTTCTGTAATATTTGTTGGGGGTAAACACTGCACTGATTTTAAACTTGATTTAACACAGTGGAGCAACACCAGCGGATGACATGGCTCTCCAAACCATCACTGATCATCAGTAAATTCATTTGTGAATCAAGGGAGCAGAGTCTGGAGAAAGAATGGAGATACACACAGTCCAAACTGCTTGAGGTCCAGAGTGAAGTTTCCACAATCTGTGATGGTTTGGAGAGACCTGTCATCTGCTGGTGTTGATCCACTGTGTTATATCAAGTCCAAAGTCAGTGCAGTGTTTTCCCACAAAATCTTACAGCACTTAATGATTCCCTCTGCTGACAACTTTTATTGAGAAGTGAATTTCATTTTCCAGCAAGACTTTTCACACTGCCCACCCTGCCAGTATCAATTGGCCTTATTTAATATTCTATTTTTCTGTTTTCATTTGCCGTAAGCCATTTTGTCACCAACAATAAAAAAATGCATAAAATAGCTAACGCTGTGTGTAATACATCTGTATAATGCGTTTCACATTTTGAACTAAATTACTAAAATAAAGTAACTTTTCAGAATATTCAATTTTTTAAGATGCACTGGTCTTCCTGCTACAATCCACAACTGTTTAACCCTCACATATTTTCACGTTAACATTTCACATGGACTAACCCTGATCATGTATTCAAAACTCACACACATTCTTTTAACTTCAGAACCTCTTCTCACATTAGCCATAGCCATTCATTACCTCACTTTCCTTTCTGCTTGGTCATTCTTTTTGTCCTCTTATTTGTTTTGCTAACTTCTGTATTAGTTGTATTACCCTGAGTTGACCAGAGTAGAACGCATTGCCCTTTTGAGTCTTTGTTTCTATCATAGTTTATTTCTCTTGACTTAAGGGATCATTTCTTGCCACCGCCACCACTGTGCTTACTCTAAACATAATAAGACGTGGATGTAAAACAGATATATGTATACATTAGTTGTATTTATATAAATGTATACTATGTGAATATTTTTACTGAACTGAAATAAATACTACAGTGCTATCTGTACTACTGTACAATATGATGTGTATATTGTAGGGGTAGATAGAGAAAATACGTCAGTATACTATGCTAAACTATAATTTGTGAATGTGAATAATGTATATTATTTTACTGTATGCTGTAACATAGGTCGTTATTGTCATTGCATGAACGTGGATGTACAATGAGCAATTGATACTGTATAGTAATTTAAAAAAACAAAAGCACTAAACTGTGAAACTGTGTGGGACATATCATAGCATGCCTTGTGGTATTCATATATTAAATCAAAGAGAGGCATACATACTTAAAACTAACTTGTTCACATCTAACATGCTTTGATAAGTTTTAAAGGTGTAAGGGGTACAAAAGTTCAGTATTTTCAAGTATCTGCCATGTGAAAGGTTTGTGCAAGTTACACTTTAAGACCTATGCTGTCATCTGCTGACTCCAATTCGTGTTAGTCTTTCTCTTTGAGTGTTAAATTCTTACCCCCAGCACCTTTAATTTGACCAGCGCATTTCATGCAAACACATAAAATTTCTTCCCTTACCTTCTCAGTGCTGGGGAGAGTTTGTGTCCTTGTAAAAGTATCTCCTCCATTAATGCTGATGAGCTCTGCTTCTACAGGCGGAAACGGCGAGGGGAAAACCACTACGTCACTCTTCAGCGTGTCTGAGCTAAAACACACGTCGTACTGTTGAGTAGATTTAGAGTAAGACCAGCTCCCGTCAGGGTGTGTGGTGACCACTGGAGGGCCGCACCTGGCGAAAGCGTCCTCTGACCTGTAGCATTTAGCTGCTATTAAAGCAATGAGGCACAGCAAAAAGATCACTGACACTGAGACAATAGCGATGAGCAGATAAAGATTAAGATCAGAGAAACTCTCCTCCTTCATGGGCACTTGTCTTAGTGAAGGCTGCACACTGTCCACAGTTTCAACCACTACAACATCCACACTCACTGTAGCTGAGAGGGAAGGTTCCCCATGGTCACACACTGTTATAACAAGGGGGTGAGTTTTTAAGTCATTGTCACTCATTCGTCTTTTAGTCCTTATTTCTCCAGAGCTGCTTCCGATGCGGAACAGATTATTCCCCTTAGGTTCAGTGATGTGATAAGACAGTAGTGCATTATAACCAGAATCAGCATCTATAGCTCTGATTTTACCCACAAAGTAACCCGCATCAGCAGAGTAGGGGATGTTCTCAGTGTTAACTGATCCAGTTTCAGAATAAGGAGATAAAATAACAGGTCTGTTGTCATTTTCATCCAGAATAAAAACATTTACAGTCACATTACTACTAAGTGGTGGGGTGCCAGAGTCTGTAGCCTGAACTTTAAACTGGATCTGTTTAGTGTCTTCATAATCAAAAGACTGCAAGCAGTACAGTTCACCTGTGAGTGAGTTTAAGTTCATTAAAGTGGACACAAGAGTACCAGTGCCCTCTCCATTGATCAGAGAATAGGACACTTGACCATTTTCACCGTCATCTACATCTTGTGCTGTTATAGTAGATAATAGTACCCCAGTCGGGCTATTTTCTTGTACGTTAATGCTTATTACCGGTGCTGGGAATAGCGGCACATTGTCATTCACATCAGAAACAAGAACATGTAACACCATGGTGCTAGAAAGCGGTGGAATTCCCTCATCATTGGCAACAATTGTGACGTTATATTGGGAAACACATTCTCGATCCAATGGCTCATTAACAATGAGCGAATATGAGTTTTTATAAGATGACTGTAGCTTAAAAGGACTCAGCCCAGTTACTCTACAGTCTACTTTGCCACTAGTGCCACTATCTTGATCTGAAACAGTAACCAATGCAAAACCAGTGCCAGGTCTGGTGTCCTCACTGACTGAGCTCATAAGCAGAGTGACTGAAACTTCGGGAGCATTGTCATTTACATCAAGAACCTCAATCAACACTTTGCAGTTGCCATGTCTTGGAGAATGACTCTTATCATGAGCTTGTATTCTCAGCTCAATGGCTGCATTTTCTTCATAATCAATATTACCTTTTACAGTGATATCTCCTGAATGTGGGTTTATAGAAAACAAATTTACTACAGAGCTTCTTTCATGGCCTACAATGGCATAAACCACTTCACCATTTATACCTTCATCTAGGTCAGTGGCAGAAACTGTCAAAATTTTAGTTCCAACTGCTGCATTCTCTTGGACTTTGACTTTGTACAAAGGCTGGCTAAAAACTGGATAATTGTCATTAATATCCAATACATTGACTAATATTTCCAAAGTCCCAGATCTAGGTGGCTTTCCACCATCTGTAGCAGTTAAAGTGAGTTTAACCAGTGCTTGTTTCTCTCTATCTATAGCTTTCTGTAGAACCAGCTCTGCTGAGGCACTTTCTCCGCTAATCTGAACATCTATTGAGAAGTACTCATTGGCACTAAGCTTATAGTTCTTTACTGCATGCGTGCCCACATCCATATCATGGGCCAAAGGCAGGGAAAACCTGTCTCCAGGTAGAACGTTTTCAGAAATGTTCAGCAGAAGTGTCTGAAGTGAAAAAACAGGCGAGTTGTCATTAATGTCCAAGATATTTACTTCAATGCGGTACAGCGTCAGAGGGTTTTGTGCCATTGCCTCGATGTTTAAGGAACATTTCTGCTTACGCTCACATAGCTCCTCCCTGTCGAATCTGTCGTTCACAAACAATACTCCCGTTTTCAAATTCACGTCAAAATAGCGCTTATTAGATCCAGCCACGACCTGAAACATGCGCGACTGCAGCTCCTGGACGTCAATGTTGAGATCCTTTGCTAAATTCCCAACAACAGTGCCCTTCTTTACCTCCTCTGATATGGAGTAGGAAATCTGGCAACGAGAGAAATCCCACCAAAACAAAAGCAGCAACGCCCTGATCCAGACACGTCCTCCACTGGCTCCGAAATGCATCACGTCCATGTGTTAAAGTTTAGGTTATTTAAACTATTAAGTACTATACACAATATAAGACTCCACCAAAGGCTCGTCCATTTATTAACCATCCAGCTACGTTTACATTTGAGTCTTTTTTACGCACCTCCCCCGACTTAAGCATTCATAGAAAAAGGTACGACAAAATGTCAATCAGTTAAGAATTTTAAATTCACAATCAACAGCGACACCGTGTGACTAGAATTGGTTCCGCACAAGGCAACAAGTCTCAGATTGAGAGCAAGAAAAACAACGTTTGAAAACGAAATTATGGGTTTGATTTGCGTACAAAACATGGATTATTCTCATTTTTTTAATGCTTACTGTGCATTGTTCTACGTCACCTGTAGATGCTTGGCCATTAGCCACTCACGGACAGGCCTTCCCAATAATCACGGCAATTTTCAAAAGTTAAAATGCAAAAAGGAATGAATAAAAATAAGTATTTACAATCTTGAATTTATTTAAGTAAATAATATTTTTTTTTCAAAGCAGATTATTATGAACAATAAGAAATTTAAAAAACGGACTAGATTGAAATTGGACATTAACTTCGTTAACGAACTTCTGCATAGGTTACACATTGAGAACATATTCTTGGTTTCTATAGTGCCACCTTGCGGTCAATAGTTGTCAGATTTTACAGACATTTAAAGAATATCTTTAAAATGTATGATGGATGGACAGTCTAAAGGACTCGTATAACCCTATTGGTCAATATTGGCCATGACAGCATTTAAACATGAAGAGTGGTGCTAAAATGGTTTAATGTCATTCACCAATGAACATATAATATGTCCTCCATACGCAAAAAGCAAGATATCACAAATATAGCACACATAACAGTTACACTAAAATTCCCAGTATGAACCTCACATGTTTTTTCCACGAATCCACGAAGGTTCTAAGAGCCAAGGGTCTCTTAACTCACATATACAAACCTCAGAAACGAGTCACGCCTTACCTTCTCACTGCTGGGGAGAGTTTGTGTCCGTGTGAAAGTATCTCCTCCATTAATGCTGATGAGCTCTGCGTCTACAGGCGGAAACGGCGAGGGGAAAACCACTACGTCACTCTTCAGCGTGTCTGAGCTAAAACACACGTCGTACTGTTGAGTTGACTTAGAGTACGACCAGCTCCCGTCAGGGTGTGTAGTGACCACGGGAGGGCTGCACCTGCTGAAAGGGTCCTCTGACCTGTAGCATTTAGCTGCTATTAAAGCGATGAGGCTCAGCAGAAAGATCACTGACACTGAGACAATAGCGATGAGCAGATATAAGTTCAGATCAGAGAAACCCTCCTCTTTCATCTGCACTTCTCTTAGTGAAGGCTGCATGCTGTCCACAGTTTCAACCACTACAACATCCACACTCACTGTAGCTGAGAGTGAAGGTTCTCCATGGTCACTCACGGTTAGAACAAGGGGGTGAGTTTTTAAATCATTGTCACTCATACGTCTTTTAGTCCTTATTTCTCCAGAGCTGCTCCCGACGCGGAATAGATTATTCCCCTTGGGTTCAGTGATGTGATAAGACAGCAGTGCGTTATAACCAGAATCAGCATCTACAGCTCTGATTTTAGCCACAAAGTATCCTGCTTCGGCAGAATAGGGGATGTTCTCAGTACTTACTGATCCAGCTTCAGAATAAGGAGGTAAAATAACAGGCCTGTTGTCATTCTCGTCCAGAATAAAGATATTCACAGTTACGTTGCTGCTAAGAGGTGGAGCTCCAGAGTCTGTAGCCTGAACTTGGAACTGAACTCTTTTCATTGTTTCATAGTTAAACGACTTCATAGCCACTATTTCTCCATTTAGAGGATTAATGTGAAACATAGACGATATTGGAACCTCAAAATAAGTATTCTCTAAAAGAGAGTATGAAAGCTCAGCATTTACTCCAAGATCTAAGTCGTTTGCTGTCAATTTTGTAACATAGCCTCCAATTTGGCCATTCTCTTGTATATAAGAATCAACAGCAGATGCCGAAAACTGAGGTGGATTATCATTTACGTCAGATATTTGAAGAGTGAGTACAATACTGCTTGAAAGTGGTGGAGTACCTTCATCATTAGCTAAAATGGTAATGCTATATTCAGAAATGCTTTCTCTGTCTAAAGGCCCATTTACTACAAGAGAATAATGGTTGCCATATGAAGACTCTAACTTGAAAGGAAATGTCCCTTTGAAAGAACAATGAACAATACCGTTTTTACCTCCATCCTTATCCGAAACAGTAACAAAAGCCACAACAGTGCCAACTGGTGTGTCTTCTTTGACTTTATCCATCAGTGGAGTCATAACAACTTCTGGTGCATTGTCATTCTCGTCTAGAACCTCCACTAAAACTTTGCACTGGGCACTTTTGGGTGGGCTGCCTTTGTCTTTTGCTTGAACTCTCAATTCAATTGCAGGTGTTTCTTCATAATCTATTTGCCCTTTGACTACGATATCTCCTGTTTCAGGAATTACAGTAAATAAACCATCAGTTTTGGCATTGGCATGCCCAAAAAATGTGTAAATAATTTCACTGTTGGTTCCTTCATCTAAATCAGTGGCAGTAAGAGATGATACTTTAGTTCCTGCTGCAGTATTTTCTCTGATTTTAATCTTATAGAGTGACTTACTGAAAACAGGCTTATTGTCATTTACATCTACTACATTTATCGTAATAAGCAAAGTCCCTGTCTTCTGAGGCTTTCCTCCATCAAAAGCAGTCAGCAGAATATTCATGACTGATTGTTTCTCTCTATCTAAAGATTTCTGGAGAATTAGCTCTACAGATTCAGTTGGCTCTCCAGTTTGAAAATCAATAGAAAAGTATTCATTGCTACTCAGTCTGTAGTCCTTTAGCGAATTACTGCCAACGTCAGCATCCTCAGCCAACGGAAGATGAAATCTATCCCCTGGACTAGCATCTTCATAGATATTCATGATCAGAGAGCTTTCCGGAAAACGCGGAAAATTATCGTTCACATCCACAATGTTTATTTCAACCCGGTAAAAGCGATGAGGGTTCTGAGCGAGGGCCTCTACGTTCATAACACACCTCTGATTCTGTTCACAAAACTCCTCTCGATCGATCCTCTCGTTTACAAACAGCGCACCTGTCTTCATGTTAACATCAAAATACTTCTTATTAGAGCCGGGCACGATTTGAAACATACGTGACTCCAGTTCCTGAATGTTGATCTTGAGATCCTTAGCAATATTCCCAACGACTGTTCCCTTCGTCACCTCCTCCGAGATTGAATACACAACTTGACCGAGCGATGTTTGCCATAAACAGACGCATACAAGTATCCACCGGGATTCAAAAAGTCCAGAGATGCCCATTTCTGACCAATAACGATGGTTGATATCAAATAAATTCGAAATAAATTGCATCCAATCTAACACCTTAATACAGTATACATTCCGTAATGCTCTCCTTGCCCCCGAACATCTCTTTCCCCCCCTCTCAACCAGAACATTTGTTATTGGATAGGAAGATTATAGGAGGAGCCTTAGATGCAAATACGTTTACAGTCTTCAATCCCATGGTCTACAGCGACATCGCGTGACAAATCAGGAGCAATACTGCACTCAAAAACAATATTAATGATAGACCAAGGCTGTAGTTTGAGATATAAAATAAAATATATAGGCATTCATTTTAATATTTTTGTTTAAGGGAACAAAGTATTCAATATTGGATTAAATTTTACGATTGTGGATTTTTTCAGTTCTCTTTCAAAATTAGGGATCGCTTAACAGGAGCATCTAGTTGAAGTTGGTGTTTAAAATATGCTATTTCAATAGTGTTGTTTATTTGATTTTTACCTATAAGTCAGTTCCAATTTCAAATCTCTACTACGTTTAAGGATGTTACAATAATTTTACCAAACCCAATCAATTAAATTTACATAGATTGTATTTCGAATGTTACCAGGTAAAAAGTCTTCCTAAAATGCTTTAATCGCCAAAAGTATTCTAACGCTTCATATGTTCTACCTTTTTGATTTAACTTTTAAAAAATCATTCTGTTTTTATCTAGTAGTAACATTGTTAGTGCTGTTGTTGTCAATATTAATTTATCATTTATAATTAATAATATTACTAACACAAAAGCACAAAACATTCTAAATTCTAAGTGACCGCAGTATTTAATTCTAATTTCTAAATGTTAAATTTAAATTCTAAATGTTTTACAATTACCACGACCAATAAATGAGTAAACAATCTCAATGTTGCTACCACCATCTAAATCAGTAGCAGTTAAAGTCCTTAATAATAATTAATGTAGATAAAGTAGAGTCCTTAATAATACTATACTTTATTTTTACTATTTTATTATTTAAAAAAAATGTGGTTTTGTATTAATAATATTACTCCCACAGTAAATAAAATAAAGAAAGATAAGACAAAAATATCTAAATTATCTAAATATGTAATTGACGGCAACATTTTAAATTGGATATTGAATTTACCGCTAAAACATGGTTTGTCTTTAGACAATAAGTTACAGCTGGGGAAAGAAAGCAACCTCTGACCATGGTGCTGAACAGAAACCAAAAACTTAAAGCGCGCAGATAGGTAGCTTAGTGAATCTCAACGTTGAAAAGAAATACTAAAAAACATTTTCATCACTTCCTTTTTTTGCCCAAATGATTAAAATAAAACACGATATTAAGGCTTTTTTCTGAGGGTGGGCGGCGTTGGTGGGTTGAGGTGGGTGTTCAACAAACCAGTAACGTGTGGCGCAATTAGCCGGGAGCAATTAGCATGGGAGATTAGAGGTAAAAATCAGAAAAAATAAGGTACAATAAAAAAAAAATAAGGTAAAAATCTGAAAAATTAAGAGTGTGTTATTTAAGTGTTTGTTTTGTTTTTTTCCTAAGTAAGCCACACTCTTACCTTCTCAGTGCTGGGGAGAGTTTGTGTCCGTGTGAAAGTATCTCCTCCATTAATGCTGATGAGCTCTGCGTCTACAGGCGGAAACGGCGAGGGGAAAACCACTACATCACTCTTCAGCGTGTCTGAGCTAAAACACACGTCGTACTGTTGAGTAGATTTAGAGTAAGACCAGCTCCCGTCAGGGTGTGTAGTTACCACTGGAGGGCTGCATCCGCTGAAAGGGTCATTTGAACTGTAGCATTTAGCTGCTATTAAAGCGATGAGGCTCAGCAGAAATATCACTGACACTGAGACAATAGCGATGAGTAGATACAGATTCAGATCAGAGAAACCCTCCTCCTTCATTGGCACTTGTCTTAGTGAAGGCTGCACGCTGTCCACAGTTTCAACCACTACAACATCCACACTCACTGTTGCTGATAGAGAAGGCTCTCCATTGTCACACACTGTTATAACAAGGGGGTGAGTTTTTAAGTCATTGTCACTCATTCGTCTTTTTGTCCTTATTTCTCCAGAGCTGCTTCCGATGCGGAACAGATTATTCCCCTTAGGTTCAGTGATGTAAAAAGACAGCAGTGCATTATAACCAGAATCAGCATCTACAGCTCTGATTTTAGCCACAAAGTAGCCTGCTTCAGCAGAGTAGGGGATGTTCTCGGTATTAACAGATCCGGGTTCAGAGTAAGGAGGTAAAATAACAGGACGGTTGTCATTTTCGTCCAGAATAAAAACATTCACAGTCAGGTTGCTGCTGAGTGGTGGAGCTCCAGTGTCAGTAGCCTGAACTTGCAACTGAAACCTTTTCATTGCTTCATAGTTAAAAGACTGCAAAGACACTACTTCACCATTTAGAGGATTAATGTGAAACATTGACAATATTGAAATTTCACCACTAATGTTCTCTAATAGAGAGTATGAAAGCTCAGCATTTACTCCAAGATCTGGGTCATTTGCAGTCACTTTTGTCACATAACCACCAACTTGGCCATTCTCTTTTATAAAAGCATCAACCACAGATGTGGAAAACTGTGGTGGATTATCATTTACATCCGAGATTTTAACAGTGAGTACAATACTGTTTGAAAGTGGTGGGGTACCTTCATCATTAGCTAAAATGGTGATGCTATATTCAGAAATGCTTTCTCTGTCCAAAGGCCCATTGACCACAATGGAGTAATAGTTGCTATATGATGAGTCCAGTTTGAAAGGACTAGAGCCTTTGATAGAACAATGGACAATACCATTTTTACCTCCATCCTTATCAGAAACTGTAACTAAAGCCACAGCAGTGCCAAGTTTTGTGTCTTCCTTTACACTTTCCATTAGTGGAGTCATTACAATATCTGGTGCATTGTCATTCTCATCTATAACCTCCACTAAAACTTTGCACTGAGTACTCTTTGGTGGAGTGCCTTTGTCTCTCGCTTGAACTCTTAGTTCAATGGCAGGTGTTTCTTCATAATCTACAATACCTTTGACTTTAATATCTCCAGTTTCTGGAACAATAGTGAATAAATTATCTGTTTTAGCATTCCCGCGACCAATAAATGAGTAAACAATTTCACTGTTTGCACCAACATCTAAATCAGTAGCAGACAAAGAAAGAATTTTGCTGTCTAGAGCAATGTTTTCTTTAACCTTTACTTTAAAAAGAGACTGACTAAAAACAGGCTTGTTATCATTCACATCCATTACATTAATGGTAATAAGTAAAGTCCCAGACTTCTGAGGTTTCCCTCCATCAAAAGCTGTCAATACTAAATTAATCACAGACTGCCTCTCTCTATCTAAAGACTTCTGAAGAACCAGCTCAGCAGATGGACTTTGCTGTCCAGTATGAACATCAATAGAAAAATATTCATTGCTACTTATTCTGTAGTCTTTTAGCGAATTACTGCCAACGTCAGCGTCCTCAGCCACTGGAAGGTGAAATCTGTCTCCTGGACCAGCATCTTCAGTGATATTCATGCTCATAGCGTTATTCAGAAATCGCGGAGAATTATCGTTCACATCCACAACATTTATTTCAACCCGATAAAGCTGATGAGGGTTTTGCGCAAGGGCTTCTACATTCATAACACACCTCAGATTGTGCTCACAAAACTCCTCACGATCGATCCTCTCGTTTACAAACAGCACACCGGTTTTCATATTAACATCAAAATACTTCTTATTAGAGCCAGACACGATCTGAAACATTCGTGACTCCAGTTCGTAAACACTGATCTTGAGATCTTTTGCGATATTCCCAACGACTGTTCCCTTATTCACCTCCTCCGAGATCGAATACACAGCCTGACCGAGCGATGTTTGCCATAAACAGACACCAAAAAGGATCCACCAGGCAATAAAATGTCCACAGATATCCATGTTTGATCAAAAAGGGTTATGATGGTTGATGCCAAAATAGACGCTAAATAAATTGCATGTAACGCAACACATTCATATTGTATTTTCAGTAAAGCTGTCTCCGCCCCGGAAGCTCTTTCTCCTTTTCTCTGGACAAGAACATTTCCTAACGCAGAGACATATTACAGGAGGAGCCTTACATTCAAATGAAGTTAAAGATTTCAAACTTACGGTCTACAGCGACATCGTGTGACGAATCAGGAGTAAGCATTTTAAACTAAAAACAATAATAAATCAACGCAACTGCTCTTTGCGACAGAAACTTAATACACATTGATATCCAGAAGGTTTAATTCAAGCACCAGACCTAGGCTGCATTAAAATAGATCTCTCTTTATTTTTAATATCGATTTTATATGTCATCTACCCAACACACCTGTATCATGTCTCAGAGGTGTGATAAACCCGACCATTTACATTGTCATCAATACAGAAAAAAATATTATTATTATTATTATTATTATTATTATTATTATTATTATTATTATTATTATAATGATTGATTAAAGTCATTAATATCCTATTCTCAAATACTGAGAATATAGATCAATACTCAAGTGTGCATGTGTTTTGTAGCTGAATTCCTATTTGGATGTTTAGAACAATGTGACATTTAAAAGCAGAAATGAACAATTTCTCTATTTAAAATACTAAAAAGGGTCAACTTGATGGGTTCTACTTGACGAATGAAAACTAGAAAAAAGTTACTGACAGAGTCATGCTAGTTTCATTCACTGTAAGAGTAAACGACAGCCCCAGGTGTTCAGGCTGGACCATCCTGCCCATCACAGCTTTAAAGCAAAACTATCTCTCGTCTTTGTGTCTCGAAATGTAATGCATCAGACTTTACAATAACTTATAAAATGTGTTTTTACGTTATATTTAAGCCGAGTGCCGTAGATCAGCACAGCAGTGGCAATATTACGTTATAACATAAACTTTGTATCACGTTATAATGTATTATTGTATTATTATGTATTATTGCGATTATACCACAGTTCCATTGTCTATGTTTATTTAAACTGTTGTGCATTATATTTTGTATCTATTTTTTTTCAAAGGTTAGATTAAACGTTTTCAAATATGATTCTTCTTCTTCTTCTTCTTCTTCTTCTTCTTATTATTATTATTATTATTATAATTATTATGGTAGAGTTATAAACCAAACTTGCATGGTTCATCGTGGCCCCACACTGTACCCATAATTTCCCCTTAAATCGGGAGCTGCTGTCCAAAATGGGTTATCATGGTGGGGCCCATTAAAAACCCACATGCGTTTGAACTAACATTTTATTTTTAACTGCGTGTCGATATCCTAATAAGAGGTTAGAGGTGGGTAATAAAATCATTCTCTGTCCGTGGTGCTGAACAGCAACGTTGCAAGGCTGGTAAAGAGCGCAAATAAGTTTACAGATTTTTCATCACTAACTACAATAATAAAAACACATTTTCCTAACATACTAACAAAACTTCTAGACATTAAAAAAAAACACACATTTGTAAAAATGCACATTTTTCAATCACTAGACAACCGTGCCTACAAGAAATCAAATAAAATTTGTGGCAAAATAGGCATCAAAATTTGTGCTACTATATGACAACTCGAACAGCTTAGAGAGAAAGCATGCAGGTACAAATTCAAATTGTCATTATGTCTATAAAGCGAACTTAAGTTTGCTAGTCTTATTTTAGACAAAGTCACATTCTTACCTTCTCATTGCTGGGGAGAGTTTGTGTCCGTGTGAAAGTATCTCCTCCATTAATGCTGATGAGCTCTGCGTCTACAGGCGGAAACGGCGAGGGGAAAACCACTACGTCACTCTTTAGCGTGTCTGAGCTAAAACACACGTCGTACTGTTGAGTAGACTTAGAGTAAGACCAGCTCCCGTCAGGGTGTGTAGTGACTACTGGAGGGCCGCACCTGCTGAAAGCGTCCTCAGACTTGTAACATTTAGCTGCTATTAAAGTGATGAGGCTCAGGAAAAAGATCACTGACACTGAGACAATAGCGATGAGCAGATACAGATTCAGATCAGAGAAACCCTCCTCTTTCATCGGCACTTCTCTTAATAAAGGCTGCACGCTGTCCAAATTTTCAACCACTACAACATCCACACTCACTGTTGCTGAGAGGGAAGGTTCTCCATGGTCACACACTGTTAGAACAAGGGGGTGAGTTTTTAAGTCATTGTCACTCATTCGCCTTTTAGTCCTTATTTCTCCAGAGCTGCCTCCGACGCGGAAAAGATTATTCCCCTTGGGTTCAGTGATGTGATAAGACAGCAATGCGTTATAACCAGAATCAGCATCTACAGCTCTGATTTTAGCTACAAAATATCCTGCTTCAGCAGAGTAGGGGATGTTCTCAGTGTTTACTGTTCCAGCTTCAGAATAAGGAGCTAAAATAACAGGCCTGTTGTCATTCTCATCCAGAATAAAGACATTTACAGTCACATTGCTGCTGAGTGCAGGGATCCCAGCGTCTGTAGCC
Organism: Astyanax mexicanus; assembly: GCF_023375975.1. Taxonomy (NCBI): domain Eukaryota; kingdom Metazoa; phylum Chordata; class Actinopteri; order Characiformes; family Acestrorhamphidae; genus Astyanax; species Astyanax mexicanus. The sequence goes on along the minus strand of NC_064427.1, from coordinate 8,892,212 downwards.
TGAACTTTGCACGAAATCTGTTTAGTTTCCTCATAGTTGAAAGACTGCAAGCTATACAGCTCACCTGTGAGAGAATTTATGTTCATTAAAGTGGACACTTGGGTTCTACTGCTCTCTCCATCAATTAAAGAATACGAAACATGAGCATTTTCACCGATATCGTCGTCGTGGGCTGTTATGGTCGCCAGCAACCCTCCAACTGGACTGTTCTCTTTGACACTGATATTTATCACAGGTGCTTGAAATACAGGTGAGTTATCATTTACGTCAGAAATATGAACAGCTATTACTGCAGTGCTGGAAAGAGAAGGAGAGCCTTCATCACTGGCTATTACTGTGATATTATATTGGGAGACCTGTTCTCTATCCAGTGGTTCGTTTACTACAAGAGAATATGAGTTTTTGTAGGATGACTGCAGTCTGAATGGACTCGTTCCTACTATCTTACAATCTACTTTTCCATTTTTACCATCATCTTTATCTGAAACTGTAATTAAAGCCACATCAGCGCCAGGTTTAGTGTCCTCACTGACAGAACTCATTAGCAGAGTCACTAAAATCTCAGGGGCATTGTCATTTACATCCTCCACTTCAATTAACACTTTACAATTAGTGTGTCTTGGAGTAATGCTTTTGTCCTGAGCTTGTACTCTTAGTTCAATAGCTGAAGTTTCCTCGTAATTAATATTGCCTTTAACGCTGATATCTCCATGTTCCTGATTTATAGAAAATAAATGAGATGCTGAGTTTCCATGTTGCTCTACAAGTGTATAAACAATGTCTCCATTTACACCATCATCTGGGTCGGTGGCAGTGACAGTTAAGATTTTTGTCCCAAATGGCGCGTTCTCCTTTATCTTAACTTTATACAGAGGTTTGCTAAACACTGGATTGTTGTCATTTATATCCAACACGTTAACTATTATTTCCATTGTCCCAGATTTGGCCGGTTTTCCGCCATCAACTGCCGTCAATATTAGCTTAATTACAGACTGTTTCTCTCGGTCTAGAGGCTTTTGCAGCACTAACTCTGCTGAAACACTCTGCTCTCCATAGCTTTGCACATCCACAGAGAAATGTTCGTTAGGACTGAGCATGTAGGTTTTTACTGAGTTCGTACCGATATCCAAATCACGCGCTGCAGGCAGAGAAAAACGATCCCCAGGAACAACGTTTTCATATATGTTTTTATCTAACTTCTGCAGTTGGAAAACTGGAGAGTTATCATTGACGTCTGCTATATTCACTTCAAACCGATAGAGCTTTACGGGGTTCTGTGCCATTACCTCGATGTTGAGAGAGCATTTCTGCTTACTCTCACACAGCTCCTCCCTGTCCAGCCTGTCGTTCACAAACAGCACTCCCGTTTTCACATTCACGTCGAAATAGCGTGTATTAGATCCAGCCACGATCTGAAACACGCGCGATTGCAACTCCTGGATGTCGACATTAAGATCCTTCGCCAAATTCCCAACAACAGTGCCCTTCTTTACCTCCTCTGAGATGGAGTAAGAAATCTGACCACGAGAGAAATCCCAACAAAACAAAAGCAGCAGCGTCCTCATCAAGAAACGGCCTCCACTAGCTGTGAAACCCATCGCGTTTATACCAATCACAGATTAAATCGTTATTTAGGATGCCCTTGCCATATTCGAGGACTATAGCGATATACGACGTGTTCTGAGTTTTACGCACCAACCCTGCCTGATTACGAGAAGGTGGAGTTTTGATAATGAGACCCAGACCTTCAAACCACGGTCAACAGTGACCTCTTGTGGCTTCAGAACTGTACTTATTTAAACCCAGATAAATTAAGACAGTTTTACGTAAAAAAAAACAAACAAACAAACAAACATATACATTGAAACAGTTATCTTTGAGTTAAATTAACTTATAAATATTAGTCATATAATTTAGTTATATAATATTGTAATAAAATTTAGTCTGTTACCATTGGCAGCTTCCTTCCATTGGCTTCTGAAACAACCTTTTTACATATTGAATGTGTCCCCCATTTTCTGACACTTACCATGAGGGTGTGGTGATTCCCCCTGGGCTACCTTTGGTAAACTTGTAGATCATATATCATGATTAACTGCTTGGCCTCTTAGTTGTAGGCTGTTGAAACAAGCATCATTTTCTGAGATGCTATAGCAACTTTGTGTTGGCTGCACTCTCAAGACTATTCACTCTATAGCGTTTTCTTTCTTCATCTTCTTTTCTATGAGTATTTAAAATACTTCAATTAAATCTAAGAGAAGATTATATACACAAATATTTTTTTCACCTGACCGTCATATTGAAAGTAGAATTATTATGCAAAGAAATTAATATAAATAATATACTAGCTTATATTCTAGTTAACTTGACGGAAATTATATTAATTATGTAATTAACTTATTGGGTTTTACAGTGCACATTCTTTATATCTGCACTGATATTTTTTTTGTAAACATGGTTCATTATATAACAAAAATGTGTTTATCATATAGAATTGATGAAATAACTTTATAGAATAGAATTATAGAAACCAATAAAAAACAGTCCAAAGATAATATCGTAGTGTTGGTTGAGAGAGAGGGGGGGGGGAGAGAGAGAGAGAGAGAGAGAGAGAGAGAGAGAGAGAAAGAGAGAGAGAGTCCTATTTTGAGCTAAAAAAAAAAAAGTAAATTCTAGATATTGATTAAACTATTTACCAAGGATATCCCATCATTTTTTTGTTTATAATTTGGTCTCTTCCATCTGCTCTGATTGCAACAAGAAAAAAATAGTTTTCCATGAAAAAGACAGAGGACACTTCGTCAAGTAAACCACACAAGGACTGGATTCTTTACAAACATACAGCAAAAACCTGTTTTAACTTAAAAGCAGCTGTCATAAGCTGTCATGAATGTAGGACTGTTCCTTAGCGGGTAAAATACTAAATATTATAATAAATGAAATAAATGTGATTCTTATACAATTTCTGCAAAGCCACATGCATTCATTATCAAAACAGGGTGATATTTCCCCGAGACATTTTTTGGACACAACAGCGTTTGCTGGTATCCTGAGCAACCATGTTGCTGCGTTAGGTGCTGCTACAAGGGCTATTGCGAATATAGAAATAGAACAGCTAACTCTTTCTTTATCTACTTATTTATGCGTCGTTTAACCAAAGAAACACATAATTAGACCTCTGGCAAAACAAGAGAGAGCGCAAAAGAATTCTCGCTAAAATCAATAGATTAATTCCCTCTGAAAAGAGAGTGCCTCACAATGCATGTTTTAAAAGTACTGTTTAGCATGGTCGGTGCAATTACATGTTCTCATCAACGTACAGACTGTCCCTTTAAGCTTCGGTGCTACGTTGCTTTAAAAAGATGAGGTTGCTGAACTTTATTTTGTAAACTAGCCTGAACAGAAAACATCTTCCTCTCTTTTAACTTCATATTTAAAGTTCATTAAACCATTATTTGTTTAAGTGAGACATTTAAAATTTCAAAGTAAAATCTCGTTTTAAATATATCTCAAGGAGAATATATAATGATTATTTAATTCAACAGTTCTTGTACTTCAACATACACAACCTACTGAGAATACTATGCTGAACAAAACAGAAATATATCCCATCAGAGTAAATTGAACAGCTCTAAAATAAACAATGAAAAACAAAATTTCAAAAAAACAGAGAAGCTATTAAAAACGACATTAGTTTAATAGGTTTGTAAGTGTGCTCAGAGACAAATAGTGTAGAATAGACACAGTAAAATGTTTTTGTTTGTTGACACAATGCGCTGTTCCTGCACAATGTAGACGTGTAAGCCATAAATTATTTAGAATACATGTTATTTTTGTAAGTTAACTCAATCCTGACACCGTTAAACTCGATCACAAGTTTGCGAATATCTAAAATTCGAAGTACAATACATTAAGGTCAGTTTCTCTGTTACAAAAAAGCTAATGCTTCTTACCTTAGCAAAAGCTTATTTTTGTTAAAATTATATCATAAATATGCATGTTGCTATAGCCCACCTAAAACTTGTCTACGTCAATTGAAGTGACAAAACTGACATTCATTACGATAAATAACATTAGTTTCTTTAAGAATCTAACCAATATAAAACACAAATCTGTTCTAAAACAGAAATTGTCTGTGATGTCAAAAATGTATGAGTAGAAATATTTTACGCAATATTAGGAAATGTGAACGCAAAATACGATTAAGCACATTAAAACTGACGCGGTAAGTCACGCCTTACCTTCTCGTTGCTTGGGAGAGTTTGTGTCCGTGTGAAAGTATCTCCTCCATTAATGCTGATGAGTTCTGCGTCTACAGGCGGAAACGGTGAGGGGAAAACCACTACGTCACTCTTCAGCGTGTCTGAGCTAAAACACACGTCGTACTGTTGAGTTGACTTAGAGTACGACCAGCTCCCGTCAGGGTGTGTAGTGACCACTGGAGGGCTGCATCTGCTGAAAGGGTCCTCTGACCTGTAGCATTTAGCTGCTATTAAAGTGATTAGGCTCAGCAGAAAGATGCCTGACACTGAGACAATAGCGATGAGCAGATACAGATTCAGATCAGAGAAACCCTCCTCCTTCATGGGCACTTGTCTTAGCGAAGGCTGAATGCTGTCCACATTTTCAACCACTACAACATCCACACTCACTGTAGCCGAGAGGGAAGGTTCTCCATGGTCACTCACTGTTAGAACAAGGGGGTGAGTTTTTAAATCATTGTCACTCATTCGTCTTTTAGTCCTTATTTCTCCAGAGCTGCTTCCGACGCGAAAAAGATTATTCCCCTTAGGTTCAGTGATGTGATAAGACAGCAATGCGTTATAACCAGAATCAGCATCTACAGCTCTGATTTTACCAACAAAGTATCCTGCTTCAGCAGAGTAGGGGATGTTCTCAGTGTTTACTGTTCCAGCTTCAGAATAAGGAGCTAAAATAACAGGCCTGTTGTCATTCTCATCCAGAATAAAGACATTTACAGTCACATTGCTGCTGAGTGCAGGGATCCCAGCGTCTGTAGCCTGAACTTTAAACTGTATCTGTTTTGTTTCCTCATAATTGAAAGACTGCAAGCTATACAGCTCACCTGTGAGATAATTTATGTTCATTAAAGTGGACACTTGGGTTCTACTGCTCTCTCCATCAATTAAAGAATACGAAACATGAGCATTTTCACCGATATCTGAGTCGTGGGCTGCTATGGTCGCCAGCAACCCTCCAACTGGACTGTTCTCTTTGACACTGATATGTATCACAGGTGCTTGAAATACAGGTGAGTTATCATTTACGTCAGAAATATGAACAGTTATTACTGCAGTGCTGGAAAGAGAAGGAGAGCCTTCATCACTGGCTATTACTGTGATATTATATTGGGAGACCAATTCTCTATCCAGTGGTTCGTTTACTATAAGAGAATAGGAGTTTTTATAGGATAACTGTAGTCTGAATGGACTCGTTCCTACTATCTTACAATCTACTTTTCCATTTTTACCATCATCTTTATCTGTAACTGTAATTAAAGCCACATCAGCACCAGGTTTAATGTCCTCACTAATCGAGCTCCTTAGCAGAGTGACTAAAATCTCAGGAGCATTGTCATTTACATCCTCAACTTCAATTAACACTTTACAGAGAGTAAGTCTTGGCGAGCTGCTTTTGTCTTGAGCTTGTATTCTAAGCTCTATAGCAGGATTCTCTTCGTAATCAATGTTGCCTTTAACGCTAATTTCTCCATTTACTTCATTTATGGAAAATAAACGTGAAGCTGAGTTTCCATCTTGCTCTACAAGTGAGTACATAATTTCTCCATTTGTACCTTCATCTGAATCCGTGGCTGCAACAGTTATGATTTTCGTTCCAAATGGCAAGTTCTCCTTTACCTTTATCTTATAAAGAGGTTTGCTAAACACTGGATTATTATCATTTATATCCAACACGTTAACAATTATATCCATTGTTGCAGATTTAGCAGGTTTTCCTCCATCAACAGCCGTCAATTTAAGTTTAACTATAGACTGTTTCTCTCGGTCTAGAGGCTTTTGCAGCACTAACTCTGCAGAAACACTCTGCTCTCCATAGCTTTGAACGTCAAGAGAGAAAGGCTCGTTAGGACTGAGCTTGTAGCTTTTCAGTGAGTTCATACCGACATCTAAGTCACGTGCTAAAGGCAGAGAAAAACGATCCCCGGGTACAACGTTTTCAATTATGTTTTTCACCAATGTCTCCAGTGGAAAAAACGGAGAGTTATCGTTGATATCTGCTACGTTCACCTCAACACGATACAGCTTAATAGGATTCTGTGCCATTACCTCGATGTTAAGAGAGCATTTCTGCTTACTCTCACACAGCTCCTCCCTGTCCAGCCTGTCGTTCACAAACAGCACTCCCGTTTTCAGATTCACATCGAAGTAGCGCTTATTAGATCCAGCCACGACCTGTAACATGCGCGACTGCAGCTCCTGGACGTCGACATTAAGATCCTTCGCCAAATTCCCAACAACAGTGCCCTTCTTTACCTCCTCTGAGATGGAGTAGGAAATCTGACCGCGAGAGAAATCCCAACAAAACAAAAGCAGCAGCGTTCTCAAACAGAAACCTATTCCACTGGTTGTGAAGCCCATCGTTTCTGTCTGTTTTTCCCAACCACAAACTAAATTCCAATTTAGGATGCCCTTGTCATATTTGAAAATTCCTTTTCAGACTATAGCGATCTATGGTGTGTTCTGAGTTTTGCGTTGGGCACCACCCCTGACTGATTACGCAGTAGAGAAGGTGGAGAGTACGGATAATGATACGCAAACCTGCAAAATCACGGTCAACAGTGACATCGTGTGGCTGAAAACTTAAAGAAACAACAACTCTATTTAAACTACCCTTCAGTTTAATCATCCTACGAGTTAAACAACCTAAATCGCAAGATACTATCGGCGACAGCGATGCAAACAAAATTTAGTAACGTTTGCTCCCCACATATTATACTTCTTTGTACTCACATATACTTTTTATCAACATGGTTCTTTATGGAACAAAAAAGTCGGTATTAAATGGCATTAATCAAATAATTATTAATAGCACCTTTATTTTTAAGCACGTGATTTTAGAAATCTGTTTAAGGGAGGCAGATTACTCTGCTGTTTGTAGCCAGTAAATAAAAAAAAAAATCAAAGTGCTTTGATGTCTTGTCTTTCAATCACTTAGTATTTTAAATACATGTATGACCTGATTTAATAAATATAATTGCTTGTTTTTTGTATGAAAAATAACAACAGGTAATTTAATTCGTTAAACCATTAACATTTAAGCAAAGTGTCTTATTTTAAGTAAGAGCGGTATTATATATCTTTCCTTAATTGTTCATCTTTAAAATATATTTGGTTTTACTTGTCTACATTTTTGTCTGTTGCTATTGTTGTTTCTGTTGTCATTTACTATACATCTATGCCAAGCAGCCTTGCATTACTATGAAACTTTTATTGAAGCTGTATAAAATAGTACGGAAAAGTAATTATAAAGGTGGTTCCTATTCACTAATTTATTTAATAAACTTTATTATAAATTAGACCTCGGCGGATTGCAGAAACTGTATTACATCCGCGTGTTTGTATCAGTTCGCTAACAAGAGTTTTAGATCCTGCAAAAAGCCAAGGAATAGTAACTACAGTAGCACGTCCTAAATACGCAAGTTTACCGAGTTTTACTTTTTATTTATTTTCTATTTTTATGCCTTCTATTTAATTGTTATTTATTTTATCACAAAAATATTAATAATTCAAAGTTCACAATATCAAGGTCAGTCTTTCGTAGTTTTTCAATTCTCTCTTGCAAACCCTGCTACAACAGCTATACAATGAGTTTGAAATTGTTTACTCTGAGGGGGATTTTTTTTTTTTTTTTTTGGAAAGGCTAAAAAAAAATAAAACTGGTCAACGCCCATGGTAATATAATTAAATGGAACATAAAAATGACAATACTGGCAATTATTCGGAAAACTTACGTTAGTTTCTTCAAATACTAAATCTCTAAATACATCTAATTTAAATACATCAATCGTATGCGATGTCGAAAGTGCATGTGAACAATGATTTAGTGATTTGTTAAGCATTTTTTTTTGTGCAAGTAAATACGATCAAGCAACTTAGAAGGTAAGTCACGTCTTACCTTCTCAGTGCTGGGGAGAGTTTGTGTCCGTGTGAAAGTATCTGCTCCATTAATGCTGATGAGCTCTGCGTCAACAGGCGGAAACGGCGAGGGGAAAACCACTACGTCACTCTTCAGCGTGTCTGAGCTAAAACACACGTCGTACTGTTGAGTTGACTTAGAGTAAGACCAGCTCCCGTCAGGGTGTGTAGTGACCACTGGAGGGCTGCATCTGCTGAAAGGGTCATCTGACCTGTAGCATTTAGCTGCAATTAAAGTGATGAGGCTCAGCAGGAAGATCACTGACACTGACACAATAGCGATGAGCAGATAAAGATTCAGATCAGAGAAACCTTCCTCTTTCATTGGCACTTGTCTTAGGGAAGGCTGCACGCTGTCAATACTTTCCAAAACTACAACATCCACACTCACTGTTGCTGAGAGGGAAGGTTCTCCATGGTCACACACTGTTAGAACAAGAGGGTGAGTTTTTAAGTCATTGTCACTCATTCGTCTTTTAGTCCTTATTTCTCCAGAGCTGCTTCCGACGCGAAAAAGATTATTCCCCTTAGGTTCAGTGATGTGATAAGACAGCAGTGCGTTATAACCAGAATCAGCATCTACAGCTCTGATTTTAGCTACAAAGTATCCTGCTTCAGCAGAGTAGGGGATGTTCTCAGTGTTTACTGTTCCAGCTTCAGAATAAGGAGCTAAAATAACAGGCCTGTTGTCATTCTCATCCAGAATAAAGACATTTACAGTCACGTTGCCGCTGAGTGCAGGGATCCCAGCGTCTGTAGCCTGAACTTTAAACTGTATCTGTTTTGTTTCCTCATAATTGAAAGACTGCAAGCTATACAGCTCACCTGTGAGGGAATTTATGTTCATTAAAGTGGACACTTGTGTTCTACTGCTCTCTCCATTAATTAAAGAATACGAAACATGAGCATTTTCACCGATATCTGAGTCGTGGGCTGTTAAGGTCGCCAGCAACCCTCCAACTGGACTGTTCTCTTTGACACTGATATTTATCACAGGTGCTTGAAATACAGGTGAGTTGTCATTTACGTCAGAAATATGAACAGCTATTACTGCAGTGCTGGAAAGAGAAGGAGAGCCTTCATCACTGGCTATTACTGTGATATTATATTGGGATACCTGTTCTCTGTCCAGTGGTTCGTTTACTACAAGAGAATATGAGTTTTTGTAGGATGACTGCAGTCTGAATGGGCTCGTTCCTACTATCTTACAATCTACTTTTCCATTTTTGCCATCATCTTTATCTGAAACTGTAATCAAAACCACGTCAGCGCCAGGTTTAATGTCCTCACTAATCGAGTTCCTTAGCAAAGTGACTGAAATCTCAGGAGCATTGTCATTTACATCCTCAACTTCAATTAACACTTTACAGTTAGTATGTCTTGGTGAGATGCTTTTGTCTTGAGCTTGTATTCTAAGCTCTATAGCAGGATTCTCTTCATAATCAACATTGCCTTTAACAGTAATTTCTCCATTTACTTCATTTACGGAAAATAAACGTGAAGCTGAGTTTTCCTCTTGCTCTAGAAGTGAGTAGATAATTTCTCCATTCATACCTTCATCCGAATCTGTGCCTGAAACTGTTAAGACTTTCGTCCCAAACGAGACGTTCTCCTTTATCTTAACTTTATAAAGAGGTTTGCTAAACACTGGATAATTGTCATTAATATCCAACACGTTAACTATTATTTCCATTGTCCCAGATTTAGCAGGTTTCCCTCCGTCAATCGCCGTCAATGTAAGCTTAATTACAGACTGTTTCTCTCGATCTAGAGGCTTTTGCAGTACTAATTCTGATGAAACACTATGCCCTCCGTATTGAACATCCAGAGAGAAATGTTCGTTAGGACTGAGCGTGTAGGTTTTCACTGAGTTCATACCGATATCCAAGTCACGTGCTGCAGGCAGAGAAAAACGATCTCCGGGTACAACATTTTCTGTTATGTTCTTCACTAACTTCTGAAGTAGGAATACCGGAGAGTTATCGTTGATGTCTCCTACGTTTATCTCAACACGATATAGCTTTATCGGATTCTGTGCCATTATTTCAATGCTGAGAGAACATTTCTGCTTACTCTCACACAGCTCCTCCCTGTCGAGCCTATTGTTCACAAACAGCGCTCCCGTTTTCAGATTCACGTCAAAATAGCGCTTATTAGATCCAGCCACCATCTCAAACACGCGCGATTGCAGCTCCTGAACTTCGATGTTAAAATCCTTTGCCAAATTCCCAACAACAGTGCCCTTCTTTACCTCCTCCAAGATGGAATACGAAATCTGACCGCGAGACCAATCCCAGCAAAACAAAAGCAGCAGCGTTCTCATCCAGAAACGTATTCCTGTAAAACCCATCGCTTCTGTCTGTTTATTCCAACCACAGAATAAATTGCTATTTAGGAGGCACTTGCCATATTTGAAAATTCCTCTGCAGATTACAGCGATGGTGTGTTCAGTTTTTTTAGGCACCACCCCTGACTGATTACACAGTAGAAAAGGTGGAGAGTGTTGATAACGAGACGCAACCCTGCAAAATCATGGTCAATAGTGACATCTTGTGGCTGAACACAAAGAAAGCAACAACGATTCATCACTTCAATCAACAAATAAGGAGAACAGCGCAAATCGGAAGGACCAATCTGAAACGCTGTTGCAAACAACATTTGGTACCTCTTGCTTACCACATATTTTACTTCTTATTATTTTGCAATTTACTATATACTTTAAATTAAGTATTTGTCCGTTTTAATAAATGTAATTGCTGGTTTGATTTTCTTATTTAAAAAATAGTAACAGTTAATGTTTACAAAAAAAAAAAAAAACAGTTCAAGCATCTAAGGCCCTACTGGCACTCTTGTCCCTGTCCATGGTGCTGAAACCAGTGTTTACAAAATCTGAAAAACAGTCTAAAGGTTAAACGGGGGTAGGGGGTGGTGGAGAAAGAGAGAGAGAGATTCATATTTTGAGATCAAATTAAATCTACTTTTGACTAAACTAGGTACCAACAATTCACTGAATGTTACACATTAAGTATTACTTTTCTGTTTACAATTACGTTTTTTGCCACCCTCTCTGACTGCAACACACAAACTGCTTTGTCATGCACACGAAAGAAGACACTATCAAGTGAACCATACAAGTGATCCATACAAGTAACTGAACGATACAAGAACTGGCATCGTCACAAAAATACTGCAAAAACATGTTTAACTTCAAGCAGAACTCTTTAATATTTCTTTATTTAAACGCGTAGTGTTCCTGTTTGGGAAGAGGGCAAAAGTTTATAATAAATGGGATCAGTGTGCTTCTGCTACCATTCCTGCAAAGCCACATATATTAATTCTAAAACAGGGTGTTTAGTTTGTTTGCTGGTTACCTGAGCACCCATGGTGCTGTTTTTCATGCTAATACGACAGATTTTGAGAACGTGGTGATATCAAAACAGCAGACCTCACCAAAAACGTATGGACTGTCACTTTTAGCTCCGAAGCTACAATTATGAGATTATTGAACTCCTTCTCGTACACTTGCCTCAAAATCTTCTTGCTAAATTAGTATTTGTTGTTCATTAAACAATTGACATTTATCGTAAAGAGAATACAAAATGAGTATTAGATTTAGCAGTTCTTGTACTTCACCATAGATTATTAGATAACTTACTGAGACTGCCATGATAAATGAAATAGAAATTGATCTAAGCTGAGAAAATAAATGCAATAAATGCATAAAATTCGCCTTTGGATGTGCAAAAGATAAATAAATCAGTTTATAACCAGCCAGAATCATAGCACGATTTCTTCTTTATTATTTAATCTTTAAAATACATTTTGATTTTACTTCCTTAAATGTTTCTTATTGTAGTTGTTGTCGTTCTTGTTGTTAACTTTTCATCTATTCCAAACCACATTAGTCTAAAGTTAACTAAACTTTATCCGAATCTGAATAAAATAGTACAGAGTCGTAATTAAACAATGCGTGCGTAGGAATTAATGAATAGAGGGCTAATCTTTGAATATGGAGGAAATAGAAAAGGAAAAAAAATCTAGAAAATATTTGCAGAAACCGCCTTACATTAGAGTGTTTATATCAGTTCACCAACAACAGTTACAGATCTAAAGCCAATAGAAATGATACATGCGCTAGCAGTTCCTAAATACGTGACTCAATAGATGAGTTTTAGTTTTTACTCATATATTTTATTTAATTTCTATTTCATGGTAATTTATTTTAAAAAATAATTTAAGGTCTAATTCGTTTCTTTTCGTTTCTCTTTCAAATTCTGCGTACCACAGCTAAATATTCAACGTTCTGAAACTGTTTATTCTGACGGAAACTTTCTTCTGTCTTCCTCTTTTTGTCATATCAGTAGACTGTACAGTTCAACCGGTGGACCACGAAATTTTTTTTTTTTTTTTTCAAAGCTGAACAAGATTTAGGGGTTTCTACAGCCCCCTTTAACCTTTTATGTATACACCAATGGTAATATACACAAAAAATAACTTTTACATACAAAAACTGTTATTCATTATGATGACCAAAATATCCATTAAATCCCTATAGATGATATCAACTTTCTTCAAACATCAATCGTCTATAAAAGATTTTGTTTCATAGGACCAAGCAACTTATACTTTAGAAGGTAAGTCACGCCCTTACCTTCTCACTGCTTGGGAGAGTTTGTGTCCGTGTGAAAGTATCTCCTCCATTAATGCTGATGAGCTCCGCGTCTACAGGCGGAAAGGGCGAGGGGAAAACCACTACGTCACTCTTCAGCGTGTCTGAGCTAAAACACACGTCGTACTGTTGAGTTGACTTAGAGTAAGACCAGCTCCCGTCAGGGTGTGTGGTGACCACTGGAGGGCTGCACCTGCTAAAAGGGTCCTCTGACCTGTAACATTTAGCTGCTATTAAAGCGATGAGGCTCAGCAGAAAGATCACTGACACTGAGACAATTGCGATTAGCAGATACAGATTCAGATCAGAGAAACCCTCTTCCTTTATCGGCACTTGTCGTAGGGAAGGCTGCATGCTGTCCATACTTTCCACCACTACAACATCCACACTCACTGTTGCTGAGAGAGAAGGTTCTCCATGGTCACAAACAGTTAGAACAAGAGGGTGAGTTTTTAAGTCATTGTCACTCATTCGCCTTTTAGTCCTTATTTCTCCAGAGCTGCTTCCGACGCGGAACAGATTATTCCCCTTAGGTTCAGTGATGTGATAAGACAGCAGTGCATTATAACCAGAATCAGCATCTACAGCTCTGATTTTAGCTACAAAGTATCCTGCTTCAGCAGAGTAAGGGATGTTCTCAGTGTTTACTGACCCAGCTTCAGAATAAGGAGCTAAAATAACAGGACTGTTGTCGTTCTCATCAAGTATAAAGACATTTACAGTCACGTTGCTGCTGAGTGCAGGTATTCCAGAGTCTGTGGCCTGAACTTTAAACGGAATCTGTTTCGTTTCTTCGTAATTGAAAGACTGTAGGCTGTACAGCTCACCTGTCAGAGAGTTAATGTTAATTAAAGAGGACACTGGAGTTCTACTGCTGTCTCCATCAATTAAGGTGTAAGATACCTGAGCATTTTCACCGATATCTGAGTCGTGTGCTGTTACGGACGCCAGCAACCCTCCTACTGGACTGTTCTCTTTGACGCTGATATTTATCACAGGTACAGGGAATAATGGTGAGTTGTCATTAATGTCAGATACATGAACAGCTACAACCCCAGTGCTGGAAAGAGAAAGAGAGCCTTCATCACTGGCTATTACTGTGATATTATATAAGGAGGTCTGTTCTCTATCCAGTGGTTCGTTTACCACAAGGGAATAAGAGTTTTTATAGGAAGACTGTAGTCTGAACGGACACTTCCCTACTATCTTACAATACACTTTTCCATTTTTACCATCATCTTTATCTGAAACTGTAATTAAAGCCACGTCAGCTCCAGGTTTAATATCCTCACTGACTGAGCTCATTAGCAGAGTGACTGAAATCTCAGGGGCATTGTCATTTACATCAATCACCTCCAGCAAAACTTTACACCTAGACCTTCTTGGTGGCGTTCCTTTATCCTGAGCTTGTATTCTCAACTCAATTGCTGGACTTTCTTCATAATCGATATTACCCGTAACTGTGATGTCTCCAGTATTATTGTTTATTGAGAACAAAAGTACATCAGAATCCCTCTCATCGTTTATAATAGAGTAAAACACATCACTGTTTACGCCTTCGTCTAAATCTATAGCAGAAACAGTAAGTATTTTACTGCCAATAGCTGCATTCTCTTGCACTTTAGCTTTGTACAAAGGTTGGGTGAATACTGGGTTGTTGTCGTTTACGTCCAAAACGTTTACAACAATCTGCAATGTCCCGGATCTAGGAGGGCTCCCACCATCTAGAGCAGTCACTTCCAGCTTAATCACCGACTCTCGCTCTCGATCAAGAGATTTTTGAAGCACAAGCTCAGGAGTAGCGCTTTGATGTCCAGCGTTATGCACGTCCAGTGTAAAATATTCGTTTGTTTTAATTCTGTAGTTTTTCACTGCATTGCTACCGACGTCCGGGTCACGTGCAGTGGTTACAGGAAACCTGTCCCCAATGAGTACATTTTCAACAATATCCAAAACCATTGACTGATGGGGAAACACAGGAGAATTGTCGTTAATATCCATTAGATTAATCTCAATGCGATATAGTTTGTGAGGTTTGTAAACCATGGCTTCAATATTCATAACGCATTTCTGCTTGTTTTCGCACAGCTCCTCTCGGTCTAACCTCTCTTTAACCAGCAACAATCCAGTCTTTGAATTTACCTCGAAATATTTGGTGTTAGATCCAGATACGAACTGAAACCTGCGTGACTCCAGCTCCTGCACGTTCAGATTCAGATCCTTCGCTAAGTTTCCAACGACGGTGCCCTTCTTTCCCTCCTCTGATAAAGAGTACAAAATCTGACCGCGAGACGAGGCCATTACACAAAGCAGTAGCGCCGCCTTTAACCATGCCGAAGCACCAGAGGTCTGTAGTGTCATCTCTTCTGTACGATTATAACATTTGCAATGTAACTGAAAAAGAGCGGGTCTGTTCTGATATCGTGCAGGTCCACATTTACTGTAGAAATGTTAGAAAACCCGACGGTTTGAGGAGTGTCCGGAGCGCGAGTGTAGCTTGTTATGTACAGGGCGGATTATTAATAATGAGACAAGGGCTTTAAAGTCACGGTCGACAGCGACATCTTGTGTGCACACACAATTATTACAATCAATGGCCCAGATAAAAAAAATGTGAAATACTATCTAAAAAATATAACTAATAATTCAGAACATCAACACATATAGATGTATTTCATTTGTCTTTTCTTTCGTTTTAACCTACTTCTTAATAGTCTTTTGTATATTTCTATTTCCTTTAATTATTTCAGTTTTTTATACATTCTTTGTTAGTTTATTTTTCCCATACCTTTTTTTCATCGTTTCTATATGTATCTTACTACAGGCAAAACCTCTAACTTGCTGGGTTAATGATGTTAAACATGAGGGGAAAAAATCAGATACAGTGCAGAAACCGTTTAGCTTATCAAGGTAAATGTACTCCCAAAACTACACCATAGCACCTAAGGTCAAATGAAATGTGTTATGGTGGAAGGGGGAAGGTGAAGAAGTGGACATTTTCATAATATAACTATTTTTAAACAGGAAAACTAAACAAAATCCCATTATCTACAGATAGGGAATAAGGGCTCTGCAACTTTAAACCTGAAGATATAAGCCTTGAAGGGGACCATCATAGTGCAAACTATGCAATTATTTTCAGTTCAGGTCACTGTCCAAAAACTGTGCTGAAATGCGTCCAGTTATGGATGGAGTTTAGCAAACATGTAACGCTTTTTTTACACAATGATTTGGATTACTTTACTACACTCTTAAAAATAAAGTTTCCCTGATCAATGCCATGGAAATCCATTTTTATATCAACAAAGTGATTGTTCTGTGCCACTATTTATAGAATCCTTTGCAGCAGATTTATTTTTTTAATTGTAGTTATTAATGCTCTTAACTAGCAACTATTACTATTACTAAAACTAAACTGAACTTGCTGGCAAACATTAACAGTACTATTCAATTCATATAAAATACGTTTTGTGAGCATACAGAGGATTTGTACATAGAAAATTTGTCATTTAGATCAACATCTACTAATAGCTTGTTCGACCATTAAAAACAAAGCCATTCATTCCCTAGTATAAACCACAGTATGCTTGCATATACATTTCTCAATGCAACAGTATTCAGTCAGTTAAAGTGTTAGAAATATATAATGGTGTCATGGTAGCAAGGTGAACGCATATGTGTTAAAAATTGAAACACAATGATTAATTCATCCCAAAACAATGCTTAATGCATATGTTTCCGTACCTTTTCAGTGCTGGGGAGAGTTTGTGTCCGTGTGAAAGTGTCTCCTTCATTAATGCTGATGAGCTCTGAGTCTACAGGCGAAAACGGTGAGGGGAAAACCACTACATCACTCTTCAGCGTGTCTGAGCTAAAACACACGTCGTACTGCTGAGTTGACTTAGAGTAAGACCAGCTTCCATCAGGGTGTGTAGTGACCACTGGAGGGCTGCATCTGCTAAAAGCACCCTCAGACTTGTAGCATTTAGCTGCTATTAAAACGATTAGGCACAGCAGAAAGATCACTGACACTGAGACAATAGCGATGAGCAGATACAGATTCAGATCAGAGAAACCCTCTTCCTTCGTCGGAACTTGTCTTAGTGATGGCTGCATGCTGTCCACATGTTCAACCACTACAACATCCACACTCACTGTTGCTGAGAGGGAAGGGTCTCCATGGTCACTCACTGTTATAACAAGAGGGTGAGCTTTTAAGTCATTGTCACTCATTCGTCTTTTAGTCCTTATTTCTCCAGAGCTGCTTCCAATGCGGAACAGATTATTCCCCTTGGGTTCAGTGATGTGAAAAGACAGCAGTGCATTATAACCAGAATCAGCATCTACAGCTCTTATTTTAGCCACAAAGTAGCCCGCTTCAGCAGAGTAGGGAATGTTTTCAGTACTTACTGACCCAGCTTCAGAGTAAGGAGGTAAAATATCAGGCCTGTTGTCATTCTCATCCAGGATAAAGACATTCACAGTCGCATTACTGCTGAGTGGAGGTGTTCCAGAGTCGGTAGCCTGTACTTGGAACTGAAGTCTTTTTGTAGTCTCGTAGTTGAATGATTGCATACTATATATTTCACCATTCCTTGTGTTAATGTTTATCATTGTTGATATTGGTCCAACATCACTGGAAGTGTCCAACAATGAGTATGAAACTTCTGCATTTTCACCAAGGTCTAAATCATCAGCTGAAACTTTAATCAGCTGACCACCAACTTGGCTGTTTTCCTTCAGATAAGCAGTTATAATATTAGCTGAGAAATGTGGCGCATTGTCATTAACATCAGAGATATGAACATTTATCACACTGCTGCTAGAAAGAGGTGGAACTCCTTCATCAGTAGCTATGAGTGGAATATTATACTGAGAAAGGATTTCTCTATCTAATGGTCCATTTACCACAAGGGAGTAATGGTTTTTGTATGACAGCTCCAGTTTAAAAGGGAATGAGCCCTTGATTAAAACATGCACAATTCCATTTTTACCTCCATCCCTATCCGAGACAGCGACTAAAGCCACAGCAGTAGCAGGTTTTGTGTCTTCTTTAACACTGTCCATCAGGGGAGTCATTACTATATCTGGTGCATTGTCATTTTCATCTAAAACTTCTAATAAAACTTTGCAGTGTGTGCTCTGAGGAGGACTGCCTTTGTCTTTTGCCTGAACTCGGAGTTCAATTGCTTGGTTTTCTTCATAATCAATTCGCCCATTTACTACAATATCACCAGATTCTGCATTTATAGTAAATAAATCTTTGTATATGGACTTCCCATGTCCTAAAAACGAGTATACAATGTCACTGTTAATGCCCTGATCTAAATCAGAAGCAGACACAGATAATATTTTGGTCCCTAATGAAACATTCTCCTTCACTTTCGCCTTGTAAAGAGGCATGCTAAAAACTGGACTGTTATCATTGACATCCATCACGTCTATAACAATATTCAAAGTCCCTGATTTAGGAGGTTTTCCTCCATCAACCGCTGTAAGTGTCAAGCTTATAAGTGAATGTTTCTCTCTATCCAAAGCCTTTTGTAGCACTAACTCTGCATAAACACTTTGTTTATCACTCTGTACGTCTACAGAGAAGTGTTCATTGTTCGTCAGCTTGTAGTCTTTTAGCCCATTACTGCCTATATCATTATCCTCAGCGACTGGGAGTGGAAATCTTTCTCCAATGCTAGCATGCTCAGATATACTGAGCTTGAACGTGTCAACTGGAAAATGTGGTGAGTTATCATTCACATCCAAAACTCGTATCTCTATCCTGTAAAGATTATGAGGGTTCTGAGCAAGAGCCTCGATATTCAAAATGCATTTGTCATTTGAAGAACAAATTTCCTCACGGTCAATTCGCTCGCTTACAAACAGAGCCCCAGTCTTCCGGTTCACCTCAAAATACCTCTTATTGGATCCAGACACGATTTGAAATTGTCGCGCATCCAAGTCTTCAGTAGGAATGTTCAGATCTTTAGCGATATTCCCAACAACTGTTCCCTTACTCCCCTCTTCTGAAACGGAATACGTAATTTGTCCGGAGGATGACGCGCATACTGATAGAAGCACCACGATCCAAAAGCTGCAACATCCGAACACACCCATAGTAGGTAGCTGATTAGAAGTAGTAAATACTTTTAATAATATTTCCCTCCAGCAATAAAAATCAACAACGCAAAAATAATTCCAAACCTCGTTCCTCGCCCGTAGGTGCCTTTTATATAAAACCAGCAAGGGTGGTACTAAAGAAATACAGACGCATCCTCAATCTCGCGGTCTACAGCGACACCACGTGCTACAAAGTAGAAATGACTGTCTCTTCTCATTCACGTTAATAAAAATGCACAAAATGAACACTAAAATAAGCCGTCATAAAGCATTTGAAATTATTTGAGAGGAACAATCGTCTGTCGTTCAAGGTGAAAGACAAAATTTGCAATTAATATTTCAAATGCATAACTTATGCCAGGAGCGAGAAATGAATATATTTTTTAAAAATATCCTAGGGTTCGAACTAGCTATGGATACTTAGTAAATTAAACATCGAAGCACTGTTGTAAGTCGCTTTCGATAAGGACATCTGCTAAATGCCTTAAATGTAAATTTAAATTAAAGAGATCTGAATATGCATATACACTGAAATCATTTTATATTTATCTTATCTTGACATTTTTCTGGTCAGTATTACAGTGTAAATTTCTGCAATTGCAAATTAATCTATTCCAAACTGTAGATATTAATAGTTATTTAATCTGTTTATTGTGTTAAATATTATTATAGGCTAAACAGAACAAAATTCCAAAACAATTCATGTATGGAAAGTCCTTTTCACCCAAAATGCAAAGCCGTAAATCTCCCTACATTCACCTTCGGACATACACTATACGTTTTTCACTGGTAATAGAATCACATCTACAGATTTATGAATACATCTTACTTCTTCTTAGTTATACTACATAGGACCTAATTCTCTTTTATTTGCATAAATAGCCTACGACTAAAACGACATTTTTAACATGTAGAAACCTGGTTTCTGGTATCTCCACTGTAATTCTATGTACTAAAATGTCTAGGTCCGCTTGTCCGATTCTGACTATGACAAATGCTAATTACAAATGTGTAATAGTCATAGTTGCTTGAACATGTGGAACTGATATTAATACTACTAAAAAGTCCACATATAATGTCTGAAATTAAAACATATGCTTATATTACAGAAAAGTAAAGACACTAAAACGGCTATTTACAGTCTATGCCTGATCCACACATCAAAAAAAGATAAAAGTTAAGACGAATACGAAAGTGCAACCAACATCTTACAGCATTACGTATAGCAAATTAGCATAGCATAACATAACCAGTAAACCATGTAACCTAGTGAATGTCCACGTAGAATTCACTATTGTTTATTCTGAAATAATAGTATGAGTTTCATAACTTGAATAAGCTTTGTGGCTTGTACAATTACTGGCTGATTGTATGGCTTTACCTAGGCCAGTAGAACAGCCCACTCGAAGCCCAGAACAGGTTAATGTAGCCTTGGATGTAGGTAAAGCACGTAAAAATAATGCCCTGATAAAAAATCCAGATCAATACCAGCTGGTCATCCAGAAAAAAACATACCCTATGCTGGTAAAAAGCTAGACAACGAGCCAACCAACCAGCAACGCGTATGTTTGTTTGTTTTCTGGATGACAAACTGGTGTTAATCTGAATTTAATAGCAGGGAAAACAGATCTAACCCTACACACGATAGCAGACCCTTACCTTCTCACTGCTGGGGAGAGTTTGTGTCCGCGTAAAAGTATCTCCTCCATTAATGCTGATGAGCTCTGCGTCTACAGGCGGAAACGGCGAGGGGAAAACCACTACGTCACTCTTCAGCGTGTCTGAGCTAAAACACACGTCGTACTGTTGAGTTGACTTTGAGTAAGACCAGCTCCCGTCAGGGTGTGTAGTGACCACTGGAGGACTGCACCTGCTGAAATGGTCCTCTGACCTGTAGCATTTAGCTGCTATTAAAGCGATGAGGCTCAACAGAAAGATCACTGACACTGAGACAATAGCGATGAGCAGATACAGATTCAGGTCAGAGAAATCCTCCTCTTTCATCTGCACTTCTCTTAGTGAAGGCTGCATGCTGTCCACACTTTCAACCACTACAACATCCACACTCACTGTTGCTGAGAGGGAAGGTTCTCCATGGTCACTCACTGTTAGAACAAGAGGGTGAGTTTTTAAGTCATTGTCACTCATTCGTCTTTTAGTCCTTATTTCTCCAGAGCTGCTTCCAATGCGGAACAGATTATTCCCTTTGGGTTCAGTGATGTGATAAGACAACAGTGCATTATAACCAGAATCAGCATCTACAGCTCTGATTTTACCAACAAAGTAGCCCGCTTCAGCAGAGTAAGGGATGTTCTCAGTATTTATTGAGCCAGCTTCAGAATAAGGAGGTAAAATAACAGGTCTGTTATCATTCTCATCCACTATAAAGACATTCACAGTCACGTTGCTGCTGAGAGGTGGAGCTCCAGAGTCTGTAGCCTGAACTTTAAACTGAAATGATTTGACCTCCTCATAATTGAACGACTGTTTGCTGTAAATATCTCCACTCACAGGGTTAATGTCCACCACTGACATCCAAGAACTGTCCATATTGTTCATGTTCATCAAGGAGTACACAATCTGAGCATTTTCTTTGACATCTGGGTCTTGTGCTGTCACCGTGGCTATGATGTTTCCAGCTGGACTGTTTTCTTTTACATAAAATACCGTTACGATGTCTGGAAAACGAGGTGCATTGTCATTGACATCAGCAATATCAACAGCAAGGACTATGCTGCTGGAGAGAGGCGGCGTCCCTTTATCTGTAGCCAATATTGTGACTGAATATTGAGGCATATCCTCTCTGTCTAGGGGACCATTTACCACTAGTGAGTAATAGTTTTTGTAAGATGCTTGAAGTGCAAATGGACCTTTTCCTTTTACTTTAGCACTGACCTCTCCGTTTTTGCCTACATCATTATCTGCGATCGTAATGAGTCCAACTGCAGTACCAGTTGTAGCGTCTTCTCTCACCGTGCTAGTGAGAGATGTGACAGAAATAACTGGGGGGTTATCATTTACATCCAGCACTTCGATCAAAACTTTGCAGTGAGATGCACGAGGAGAATAACCCTTATCCTGGGCCTGCGCGTGCAACTCAAAAGCAGCAGTGTCTTCTCTGTCCAATTCCCCTCTCACCGTGATTTCACCAGTGATTGAGTTTATAGCAAAAATATCTGCCCACTTCTCTTTACCGTGGCTAATCAAAGAGTAAACGATCTCACCATTCAGTCCAGCGTCTAAGTCAGTAGCATTAAGCCTAATGACTGGAGCCCCGGGTGCCGTGTTTTCAGGGACGCTGACTTTGTACAACTCCTTGCCGAAGGCAGGTGTGTTATCGTTTGCATCAATGACATTGATTGATAAATCAAGAGTGCCAGACCTATGAGGCCTTCCTCCATC
Source organism: Astyanax mexicanus (assembly GCF_023375975.1). Classification (NCBI taxonomy): domain Eukaryota; kingdom Metazoa; phylum Chordata; class Actinopteri; order Characiformes; family Acestrorhamphidae; genus Astyanax; species Astyanax mexicanus. The sequence continues at coordinate 8,869,850 of NC_064427.1, read as the reverse complement.
TAGAGCAGTGAGTATGAGCTTCACCGTCGCTTGCTTTTCTCGATCAAGTGCTTTCTGTAGAACCAACTGTGGCGACATATTCTGCTCTCCACCGCTCTGAACGTTGAGCGAGAAATATTCATTAGCGCTAAGCTTGTAGCTCTTCACCGAGTTAACGCCTACATCTGCATCGCTCGCTCGAGGTAATGGATATCTATCTCCAGCAAATGCAAGCTCGGAAATGTTTAAATTATATGAGCTATAAGGAAACGACGGAGAGTTGTCGTTTACATCTAGCACGTTGACAGTGATGCTGAAAAGTCTTAATGGGTTCTGCGCAATAGCTTCAAGATGCAAAGAACACGCTTGACTCTCGGAGCAAAGCTCCTCCCGATCGATTCTCTCGTTCACAAACATCTCGCCAGTCTTCATGTTTACCTCAAAATACTTCTTATTTGATCCAGAGACGATCTGAAACATGCGCCCTTCAAGATCACCAGCATTAAAGTTAAGATCCTTTGCCATGTTTCCAACAACGGTCCCTTTATTGACTTCCTCGGTCACAGAATACACCGTCTGAGCATAGGATAAATCCAAAAAAGGGAGAAGGACAACCAGAAGAAAAATATATGGTGGAACACAAAGTATATCCATGGTTTGTTAATACAAAAATAACAAAAATAGAAACAATGTATACTGCATTGAAAATAAACGTATGTCTTAAAACCCGTATCCTATCAACATTTGTCAAATGCTCGGTAGACGAAGCCTCTCTATCTAGTCACCTCCTTTTCCTTCTTATTGTTACACGTAAAAAAGGTGGAGTCCAGAAAATAAAATACTGACAATCCAAATCGTGGTCAACAGCGACCTCTTGTGTCCATATTCAGATATTAGTTTAGTGTTAAATCTTCAGTACGCTGCAAAAAGGTATTTGTTAAATGTGGTCGTGTACTTTTTCTATTTTGTTAAAAAAAAAAAAACTATTATGCAGATTCAATGTTACTGCTTATTACAAATAAACTGAAAGACATTTTTAGTATATTGGTAAGAAACAGAAAGCACAAATGGCCTCAAGCTAAATGTTTTTTTAGTAACCAAGAAAAAAATCGCCATGTGAGAATGACAAACCTTTCTGCCCACAATGCTACAAGAGAGAGAGATATAAATATATTTAAGAGATGTTAAACTGCGTGTACAATGAACTGATTTCACAGACTGTCTAAACTATACATACTTTTTCATTCCGAATTTATTTAGCAATATTAATTTGAATAATTTTCTTATCAGAATTAAAGTATAAATCTCAGGCATTGTCACCTAAACAACTAAACATTTTAGATATTGTTGTAGCTGTATTTTATCTGAAAGTTTATTAGGTAAAATTGACAGACAGTAGATAAAGTCATAGACAAAACAGAAAAATATTCCGAGTAAAATAATTTATTGATAGTTGCTCTCATCCCAAATGCCACCGATAGTAAAAGCCATAAATCAATCAATATCTTCAAGGTGTTAATTATACTGGCAAAAACTCAAATGTAAAACTACTATATTGACTTTCTCACTAAGAAATACCAACTTTCAGTCATGAACTACGTTTTTTTTACTAGTAATACAATCGCTTCTACAGATTTGCACAGCCAGTGTTGCCATCCAAATTGGCACAACCATATGTCCTTCATGTATTTTTACTTCATATTTTACTATTGAGTTACATGACACCTAACGATATATTTAAATTAGATGTTTTATTACTGAAACGGTCTATTAAATGTTTACGGATATTTAACAGGTACAAATTGTAATCCCTGGAATCTCGATTGTAATTCTAAGTAATAAAACGTACAGATCCACATATGACTAAAATAATTTCGATAATACAAATGCTAATTAGACACGTTTACTAGCCAGACATTAGACAAAATGACAGCCCACCTAATCCACATGTTTCGCATTAAAGAACATTAGAACATGGGTGAAGCACATTAAGCACTAAAATAATTAAAACGTGCTACAATAAAAGACATTGATATTTTAATTCAATAGAAGCATATGACTAGTCAAATGGTTGTATTTCATTATAAATACTAATAAAAATCCACATCTTATATCTGAAATTAGAATATATGTTTTTATTACAAAAAAGAACAATGTCTAAAACGGCTCTCTATCACATGAGCTTGATGTAAGGCTTGAGTATTTTGGTAGCTGTCCCTGGTGCTGGAAATGGCTTCTGGAAAGAACAAATAGAAACTCTACGTATTGCGATTCATATAGTGCTCATTTCGTGTTAAACAAGGGAATCAGAGGACCAAACGTTCAAAAACAAAAGTAGTAAAAGTGAATACAAAAGGGCAAACAATTAATTTCTAGTCTGAGTACTCATTCAGAGATGGTTGAAATTACGTGTATAATGTGTTGGCATTTGTTTATTTTACGGCTTTACCTAGACAAGTAGAACAGCCCCTAGCCAACATGTCGCTCACGAACAAGTTAACGTGTCGTTGGACGTAGGTGAAGCACGTGAAACACCGAACAGATCAAAACTTTCACATTATGGCACGCCCTTACCTTCTCACTGCTGGGGAGAGTTTGTGTCCTTGTAAAAGTATCTCCTCCATTAATGCTGATGAGCTCTGCGTCTACAGGTGGAAACGGCGAGGGGAAAACCACTACGTCACTTTTCAGCGTGTCTGAGGTAAAACACACGTCGTACTGCTGAGTTGACTTAGAGTAAGACCAGCTCCCGTCAGGGTGTGTAGTGACCACTGGAGGGCTGCATCTGCTGAAAGGGTCATCTGACCTGTAGCATTTAGCTGCTATTAAAGCGATGAGGCACAGCAAAAAGATCACTGACACTGAGACAATAGCGATGAGCAGGTACAGATTCAGGTCAGAGAAACCCTCCTCTTTCATCTGCACTTCTCTTAGTGAAGGCCGCACACTGTCCATACTTTCAGCCACTACAACATCCACACTCACTGTTGCTGAGAGGGAAGGTTCTCCATGGTCACTCACTGTTAGAACAAGAGGGTGAGTTTTCAAGTCATTGTCACTCATTCGTCTTTTAGTCCTAATTTCTCCAGAGCTGCTTCCGATGCGGAACAGATTATTCCCTTTGGGTTCAGTGATGTGATAAGACAACAGTGCATTATAACCAGAATCAGCATCTACAGCTCTGATTTTACCAACAAAGTAACCAGCTTCAGCAGAGTAGGGAATGTGTTCAGTGTTTACTGATCCAGCTTCAGAATAAGGAGGTAAAATAACAGGTCTGTTGTCATTCTCATCCAGAATAAAAACATTCACAGTCTGATTGCTGCTGAGAGGTGGAGCTCCAGAGTCTGTAGCCTGAACTTGGAACTGAAATGATTTGATCTCCTCATAATTGAATGATTGTTTGCTAAAGATGTCTCCACTTTCTGGGTTTATGTGCAAAAATTGTCTGTTCATGGTTTCTTTGCCATGTAATGCATATGATATGTGAGCATTTTCATTGACATCCTTGTCTTGTGCTCTAACGTTTGCTATCACAACCCCAGCTGGACTGTTTTCATTCACATAAATGTTTATTAAGGACTCTGGAAAATGTGGTGCATTGTCATTTACATCAGCAATGTAAACAGTCAGGACACTGGTGCAGGAGAGTGAAGGAATACCCTCATCTACAGCTTTTACTGTAATGTTATACACTGCCACTTTTTCCCTGTCCAATGGTCCATTAACAACTAATGAGTAATAGTTACTGTAAGATGACTCTATTTTGAAAGGGACATCACCTAAGATACTGCAATGCACTAATCCATTTTTACCACCATCCTTGTCCGAAACTGTAAGTAAGGCCACAGCTGTGCCTTCTTTACAGTCCTCCTTCACAGTATTAGTGAGTGACGTCACCTCAATTTCTGGAGGATTGTCATTTACGTCAATAACTTCAATTAAAACTTTGCATTGCGAACTTTTTGGAGGCTGACCTTTATCCTTAGCCTCAACTCTCAGCTCAAGAGCAGAGTTTTCCTCATAGTCAATGTCACCTTTTACTGTTATGACTCCACTTTCAGGGTGAACTGAAAACAGAGCTGAGCCTTTAGCAGTTCCTTGTCTAATAATAGCATATGTAATTTCACTATTAAGCCCCTCATCTAAATCTGTTGCTGAGAGTGATAGCACTTTTGTACCAAATGCTGCATTCTCCTTCACTTTTACCTTGTAAAGCGATTGGCTGAAAACAGGAGAATTGTCGTTAACATCCAGAATAAGGATAGCTATTTCTGTCGTCCCAGATAATGGAGGTTTACCTCCATCAATAGCAGTCAATATGAGATGAATCACGGACTGTGTTTCACGATCCAAAGCTTTTTGCAGCACCAGTTCAACTGATCCACTATCTTCTCCGTTCTGAACATTCAGAGAAAAGTACTCGTTTGGACTTAATTTGTAATTTTTCACTGCATTGCTACCAGTGTCTGGATCTTCAGCCAAGGGCAAGGTGAATTTCTCTCCAACTGCAGAAAGCTCAGTTATGTTCAGGATCTGTTTGCTAACTGGAAACAACGGGGCGTTGTCGTTTATGTCCATTATATGCACCTCAATACGAAACAGCTTCAGTGGATTCTGAGCCATGGCCTCTATATGCATAGAACATTTCTTAATAGTGGAGCAAAGCGCTTCACGATCAATTCTATCAGTCACAAACAGAGCACCTGTCTTCAAATTGACATCAAAACTCTTCCTGCTTGATACAATCCGAAACATTCGGGCTTCCAGTTCCTGTACATTGATGTTAAGATCCTTAGCCACGTTTCCAACGACGGTCCCTGCCTTCACTTCCTCCGAAACAGAATACACAATCTGACCGGAGGACAAATTCCATAAAAGAAGAGGCAGAAATAGCACAATCACGACAAAATCCATCTCCAGCTTCCAGCTCGAAAAATCAAAGGAAAAAAGCAAACACACCGTCTTCGATAAGCCACAACCAATGCAGATATCTCTCTCGCGACACAAGACTCAAAGAGATTCAGTGGAACAGCATAATCAAACACCAGCCAGAGTCCGCGGTCTACAGCGACCCCAAGTGGATTCTCGTAGCAAAGCATTGTGTTTTTTTTTATTTCCAACTGTGGCTGGGTTTATGTTCATATTGCAAATAAACTATCAAACCATAAGATTTAATTAAATACGATCGGGAAAAAGCAAACTATAAACAACAATTGAATTGTTCTAAGACCAATAACGTGTCCTTGCTACAGGTGTATCAATAACATGATATACTGACCACCTCCCAAAAATCATCTTCAAATGTTTCATATAATTTAATAGAACGATTATCAAATACAAATGATTTTAAATGGTGTATTGAAGATAAGTATAAAATAGAAGCAACCAGGAATTGCATGACTTTAATTCAGAACTCGTCAGTCCTGGGTAAAATAATGCCAACCTCCCCTTCAAAAATAAAATAATAATAATAATAATAATAAAATAAAATAAAAAGATTTTACAAAGTTTCACAGACAATATTAAACTTTCATAGTCTCGGTTACCTGATCAAACATGCGTAGATATTTTATGTTATACATTTCTAGACACTAATATTTTTTATCACCCGGTTTTAATCACTGGCTGTGATAATGTATGAGCTACACATGTGATGAATACTTAAATCACCACTTTAACTAACTTGAAACCCTGCCTACTTAAACTATTTAAAATCGTTTTACTATAACAACATAAGGATCAAGTTATTTATTCAAAGACAATTTGCTGTCACGCAGTGATTTGTTGCGTAATTATTAAAACATTTTCAATTGGGTGAAAATTAAATTAAAGATAATTTTAAATAGAAGCGTAAGACAAAGAAGGATGGAAAGACTGAGTATTAACTGTTGCAGTCTTCAACTGGGTACAACATTTATTCCAACAGTACAAACTTCACTTTTCCCAATTCACCCCAAGTAGCAAATGTCAACAGAAAAAGACTTTACCTTCTCACTGCTAGGGAGAGTTTGTGTCCGTGTGAAAGTATCTCCTCCATTAATGCTGATGAGCTCTGCGTCTACAGGCGGAAACGGCGAAGGGAAAACCACTACATCACTCTTCAGCGTGTCTGAGCTAAAACACACGTCGTACTGCTGAGTTGACTTTGAGTACGACCAGCTCCCGTCAGGGTGTGTAGTGACCACTGGAGGGCTGCAAGTGCTGAAAGGGTCATCTGACCTGTAGCATTTAGCTGCTATTAAAGTGATGAGGCTCAGCAGAAAGATCACTGACACTGAGACAATAGCGATGAGCAGATATAGGTTCAGATCAGAGAAACCCTCCTCTTTCATCGGTACTTCTCTTAGTGTAGGCTGCATGCTATCCATACTTTCCACCACTACAACATCCACACTCACTGTAGCTGAGAGGGAAGGTTCTCCATGGTCACACACTGTTATAACAAGGGGGTGAGTTTTTAAGTCATTGTCACTCATTCGTCTTTTAGTCCGTAACTCTCCAGAGCTGCTTCCGATGCGGAACAGATTATTCCCCTTAGGTTCGGTGATGTAATAGGACAGTAGTGCGTTATAACCAGAATCAGCATCTACAGCTTTGACTTTACCTACAAAGTAACCCGCTTCAGCAGAGTACGGGATGTTCTCAGTGTTTACTGACCCAGCTTCAGAATAAGGAGGTAAAATAACAGGCTTGTTGTCATTCTCATCCAGTATAAAAACATTCAAAGTCATATTACTGCTGAGTGGAGGGGTGCCAGAGTCTGTAGCCTGAACTTGAAACTGAAAATGCTTTATTTCCTCGTAGTTGAAAGATTGCATGCTGTACATTTCTCCAGTGACAGAGTTAATGCTAACCGATGCTGATATAGATATGCCAGAGCTGTGAAATAATGAGTATGTTATGCGAGAATTTTCACCATCATCAATATCATGAGCAGAGACCACGGCTATTAACCCGCCTGCTGGACTGTTCTCATTTATATAAACATTAACTGACGCTTCTGGGAAGAGGGGTGGGTTATCATTCACATCAGAAACACGGACAGTCAGGACAGTAGTGCCGGATAAAGGGGGTGTACCTTCGTCTGTGGCAGTTATTGACACATTATAAAGCTCATTTTTTTCTCTGTCCAACGTACCACTCAACACAAGTGAATAATACTTTTCTTGGGTGGATTCCAGCACGAATGGGGAGTTCTTGGACATAGAACAGTGCACTTTTCCGTTTTTACCTCCATCTTTATCTTGCACGGTGATCAAGGCAATGACCGTGTCCTTCCTTGCATCCTCGCGCACGCTGTCCAAAAGGGAGGATAGTTTAATTTCTGGTGCATTATCGTTAACATCCACCACCTCTACTAGGACTTTACAGTGAGATGCCAGTGGAGTAGATCCACCATCTCGAGCTTCAACACGAATTTCGTATGCACTGGTGCTCTCATAATCGAGCTCACCAATGACTGAAATTTCTCCAGTGCCCGGATCAATAGTAAATTTGTCAGAGATGCCTTTTTGGCCTTGTTTGAATGAATATAAGAGCTCACTGTTTATTCCTTCGTCCAAATCGGTGGCATTCAGCTTTAAAACTGAAGTGCCAAGGGCAACATCTTCTGAAACCAAGACTTTATACAGAGATTTGGAGAAAACAGGCGCGTTATCATTAGCATCTAAAACTACTACGTGTATTTCAGTCGTCCCGGATCGTGGTGGTCTACCCCCGTCTACAGCAGTCAGCACGAGCCGGAATGTAGCCTGCCTCTCTCTGTCCAGGCTCTTCAATAGCACTAGTTCAGCAGATGGCCCCTGATCGGCATCTGTATGCACCTCCAAGTTGAAAAAGGTATTCTGAGACAGTTTATATGAACTTATCGAGTTGATTCCAATATCTGGATCATCCGCCCCCAGCAAAGGGAATTTAGATCCTACCAAAGCAGACTCCGCTACACGAATAAGTTGTGATTTTCCTGGAAAAACAGGGGAGTGGTCGTTTGTGTCCAGTATCTTTATTTCAACGCGATGCATCTGTAAAGGATCGTTAACAATAGCCTCCAAAGTCTCTGTGCAGGCCAAACTGTTCGGACAAAGCTGTTCTCTATCTATTACATCCAACACAAAAAGGACACCGGTCTTTAAATCCACATCGAAATGTTTCTTCTGCGACCCGGGCACGATGCGAAGCTTGCGTGCCTCCAGTTCCGCCACATTAAGGCTCAAGTCCTTGGCTAAATTTCCAACTACTGTGCCTGGGCTCACCTCCTCGAATACAGAGTAAACAGCATGGCCCGACATGACGACCTGGTAACAAAGCCCGATCCAGCACAGAGACACGATCCAAATGCGCCCCGTCATCTTAAATGCATCTATTGTTGTTTTCTAGTCCTCATAGGTCGATTCTGTGCAAATAAAACCATCTGCTGACCGACACTTTTATCTATAAACTAGACCAAAATTAAATAAAGATAGGAGTGTTACGGATCCACGTTAATGCTCATCCGCCAGTCACAACACTCTGCCCGTTATGGGACTGAATGTGCATTAGTGGGAGGTCGCTATTTTCCATGCCTTTGCAGGTAGACATCGCCATCATGTGGACAAATCATGCAACCATATTGAGTTTTCAGAGGTTAAAATGGTATTCAAGCTATTCTTGTTAATTTAGTTAAAACTAACAAAGGCCTTCATAGACAAGAACTTACCAGTATGTGGTTAAATCAACTGAGGTTGCACATAGAGCATTATAATGTTTTAACAACTACAACAACAATAATAATATTTTTTTAAAGCAAAGAATAGTTTGTATAAAAACGTAAATTAACGTAGTTATTGTGGCATTTTTTACTTTATTCACAATGTGTTTAGAGAAGCAAAATTTTGAAGCAAAATGAAATAAACATCTCTATCATAAAAGCATACATTTGTGCAATAACACAAAATATGAAATGTCCTAATTATGACATCATTTCACGAAGGTTAATATTCGCTAAAAGTGACAGTTGTAAAAATATGGACAATACACATACACCTACAAATGAGTAAATAAATTGTTTACGTTTTATCGTAAAAAAACATGCTAAATCATTTTGTCTAGTGGAAAAAAACCTTCTAAAAACATTTTTAAGTCTTACATAGGATGTTCCTTTTATTAAGAGTGAAGATACATAGAGAGACAGGCTGAAAGTACGATAGATAAATTGATCGCACGATAGATAGTCCAAAAGATAGATAGATTGATTTGTTTTGTTGTTCTCAGCATCTGTCGCTATTCACTTAGTGGTGCTGAAACGCTAAGTTATTCATAAAAATAGATTCATAAACGAGAGCCAGCAACAGTTTATGTTGATGTCAAAAGAACAAATTGACCAACTGCTCCTTACCTTCTCACTGCTGGGGAGAGTTTGTGTCCGTGTGAAAGTATCTCCTCCATTAATGCTGATGAGCTCTGCGTCTACAGGCGGAAACGGCGAGGGAAACACCACTACATCACTCTTCAGCGTGTCTGAGCTAAAACACACGTCGTACTGTTGAGTTGACTTAGAGTAAGACCAGCTCCCGTCAGGGTGTGTAGTGACCACTGGAGGGCTGCATCTGCTGAAAGGGTCATCTGACCTGTAGCATTTAGCTGCTATTAAAGCAATGAGGCACAACATAAAGATCACTGACACTGAGACAACAGCGATGAGCAGATACAGATTCAGATCAGAGAAGTTATCCTCCTTCATCGGCACTTGACTTAGGGAAGGCCGCACGCTCTCCACACGTTCAACCACTACAACATCTACACTCACTGTTGCTGAGAGGGACGGTTCTCCATGGTCACACACTGTTATAATAAGAGGGTGAGTTTTTAAGTCATTGTCACTCATTCGTCTTTTAGTCCTTATTTCTCCAGAGCTGGTTCCGACGCGAAACAGATTACTCCCCTTAGGTTCCGTGACGTGATAAGACAGCAGTGCATTATAACCAGAATCAGCATCTACAGCTCTGATTTTAGCCACAAAGTAACCCGCTTCAGCAGAATATGGAATGTTCTCAGTGTTTACTGACACAGCTTCAGAATAAGGAGGTAAAATAACAGGATTGTTGTCATTCTCATCCAGTATAAAAACATTCAAAGTCACGTTGCTGCTGAGTGGAGGTGTTCCAGAGTCTGTAGCCTGAACTTGAAACTGAAAATGCTTAATTTCCTCGTAGTTGAAAGACTGCATGCTGTACATTTCTCCAGTGACAGAGTTAATGCTAATCGATGCTGATAAAGATATCCCAGAGCTGTGAAATAATGAGTATGTTATGCGAGAATTTTCACCACCATCAATATCATGAGCAGAGACCACGGCTATTAACCCGCCTGCTGGGCTGTTCTCCTTTACATAAACATTGACAGACGCTTCTGGGAAGCGAGGTGGATTATCATTAACATCTGAAACACGGACAGTTACAACAGTAGTGCTGGATAGAGGGGGTGTACCTTCATCTATGGCAGTTATTGAAACATTATAAATCTGTTTTTCTTCTCTATCTAGCGCACCACTCAACACAAGTGAGTAATACTTTCCTTGGGTGGACTCAAGCACGAATGGAGAGTTCTTGGACATGAAACAGTGCACTTTTCCATTTTTACCTCCATCTTTGTCTTGCACGGTGATCAAGGCAATGACTGTGCCCTTCCTGGAATCCTCAGGCACACTGTCCAAAAGGGAGGATAGTTTAATTTCTGGTGCATTATCGTTAACATCCACCACCTCTACTAGGACTTTACAGTGAGATGCCAGTGGAGTAGATCCACCATCTCGAGCTTCAACACGAATTTCGTACGCACCGGTGCTCTCATAGTCGAGCTCACCAATCAATGAAATTTCTCCCGTGTTAAAATCAATGGAAAACGTATCCGAAATTCCTTTTTGACCTTGCTTAAAAGAATATTTTACCTCACCATGCACGTCTTCGTCGAGATCGGTTGCATTTACTTTTAAAACAGAAGTGCCAATGGCAGTATTTTCTGGAACCGAAACTTTATACACAGATTTGGAGAAAGCAGGTGCGTTATCATTAGCATCTAACACTACTACGTGTATTTCAGTCGTCCCGGATCGTGGTGGTCTACCCCCGTCTACAGCAGTCAACACGAGCCGGAGTGTAGCCTGCCTCTCTCGGTCTAGGCTTTTCAACAGCACCAGTTCAGCAGATGGCCCCTGATCGGCATCTGTATGCACCTCCAAGTTGAAAAAGGCATTCTGAGACAGTTTATATGAACTTATCGAGTTGATTCCAATATCTGGATCATCCGCTCCCAGCAAAGGGAATTTAGATCCTACCAAAGCAGACTCCGCTACACGAATAGTTTGTGATTTTCCTGGAAAAACAGGGGAGTGGTCGTTTGTGTCCAATACCTTTATTTCAACGCTATGCATCTGTAAAGGATCGTTAACAATAGCCTCCAAAGTCTCTGTGCAGGCCAAACTGTTCGGACAAAGCTGTTCTCTATCTATTACATCCAACACAAAAAGGACACCGGTCTTTAAATCCACATCGAAATGTTTCTTCTGCGACCCGGGCACGATGCGAAGCTTGCGTGCCTCCAAATCGGCCACATTAAGGCTCAAGTCCTTGGCTAAATTTCCAACTACTGTGCCAGGGCTCACCTCCTCGAATACAGAGTAAGCAGCGTGGCCCGACATGACGACCTGGCAACAAAGCCCAATCCAGCACAGAGACACGATCCAAAAGCGTCCCGTCATCTTAAATGCGTTAATGGTTGTATTCCTACCTTCTAATGTTGATTACGTCTAACGAAAAATATCTGCTGACCCACACATTCATCTATAAACCAAACAAAAATATATATAACGAGACGAATACATGTAATCCACGTTAGCGCTCATCAGTACTGCACAACACTCTGCCAGTTAAGGGAATGGCTGCTTATTGGTGGGAGGTGGCCAGTCTGCATGGTTTTGCGGCTAGACCGTGCCATCCTGTGGCCAAATCAGGCACAACATATTAAGCTTTCACAGTTTAAATTGGTCCTCTACCTCTTCTAGATACTTCATTTAAGACTAAGCAATGTTTAAGTCAGTAACAAATTGGCACTGTAGCATCTCTACTTATTAATAGATTGGCTCTTAACTAATGGTCTATGTGTCCTTCATTCTTCATTTCACACAAGCACACAATAAGAACTAAAATACTAAGAACGGCAAAACACGAATTCACAGCATAAAAACCAGCCACACAATCCACAAACATCCAGTTTCAAAAATACCCACACAAGGGTAAAGACTAAATCATTTTAAATTTCTGAATTTAACCTATTCAAATATAAACATTATTGATAATAATTAAAATACCTACATGCTCTGTGCTTAAACATTAGCCCAACACTTGAACATAAACAATTTGTCTGACAATATTTCTCCAAATGATAATGGTTCTGAAAAACAACAGATTACATAAACCCTGTTTAATCATGTTTGCTTTAAGAATGCTAATAAATAATCGGTATGGTAAGGTCAGCTTTTGGTAGACAACCAAATTGTTCACTTCTTCTCGAGAAAATACAGACAAAATCATCTTACCTTCTCACTGCTTGGGAGAGTTTGTGTCCGTGTGAAAGTATCTCCTCCATTAATGCTGATGAGCTCTGCGTCTACAGGTGGAAACGGCGAGGGGAAAACCACTACGTCACTCTTCAGCGTGTCTGAGCTAAAACACACGTCGTACTGCTGAGTAGATTTAGAGTAAGACCAGCTCCCGTCAGGGTGTGTAGTGACCACTGGAGGGCTGCATCTGCTGAAAGGGTCATTTGAACTGTAGCATTTAGCTGCTATTAAAGCGATGAGGCTCAGCAGAAAGATCACTGACACCGAGACAATAGCGATGAGCAGATACAAGTTCAGATCAGAGAAACCCTCCTCCTTCATGGGCACTTGACTTAGGGAAGGCCGCACGCTGTCCACATTTTCAACCACTACAACATCCACACTCACTGTAGCTGAGAGAGACGGTTCTCCATGGTCACACACTGTTATAACAAGGGGGTGAGTTTTTAAATCATTGTCACTCAATCGTCTTTTAGTCCTTATTTCTCCAGAGCTGCTTCCGACGCGGAAAAGATTATTCCCCTTGGGTTCAGTGATGTGATAAGACAGCAGTGCATTATAACCAGAATCAGCATCTACAGCTCTGATTTTACCCACAAAGTATCCTGCTTCAGCAGAATAGGGGATGTTCTCAGTACTTACTGACCCAGCTTCAGAATAAGGAGGTAAAGTAACAGGCCTGTTGTCATTTTCATCCAAGATGAATACATTAACAGTCACGTTGCTGCTGAGTGGAGGTGTTCCAGAGTCGGTAGCCTGAACTTGGAACTGAAAGTGTTTTATTTCTTCATAATTGAAAGACTGCATACTGTAAATTTCTCCTCTCATAGAGTTAATACTGACAGCGGATGATAAATATGATTTAGCAAATAATGAGTAGGTGACTTGGGAATTTTCACCAATGTCAATGTCTTGTGCAGAGACCAGAGCTATTAACCCGCCTGCTGGACTGTTCTCTTTTACATAAACATTAACAAACTGTTCTAAGAAGCGAGGTGGATTATCATTCACATCAGAAACACGAACAGTCACGACAGTAGTGCTGGAGAGAGGAGGTATACCTTCATCTGTGGCTGTTATTGATACATTATAAAGCTCGTTTTGTTCTCTGTCAAGCTCTTGCCCCAATACAAGCGAATAATATTTCCCTTGTGTGGATTCCAAAATAAATGGAGAGTTGTTTGATATAGAACAGTGCACTATTCCATTTTTACCTTCGTCTTTGTCTTGAACTGTAATAAATGCAATAACTGAGCCCTTTTTGGCGCCTTCGCTGACGTTATCCAGTAGCGATGTGAGTTTAATATCTGGCGCATTGTCGTTGACGTCCAAGACCTCTACTAGCACTTTACAATGAGATGCTAGTGGACTGTGGCCTTTGTCTCGAGCCTCCACGCGCAGTTCATACGCACTGACGTCTTCATAATCTAAAGGTCCAGCTATGGCTATTTCTCCAGAGCTACTGTTTATAATGAACCTGTCTGAAACCCCCTTTTGCCCTTCTTTAAACGTGTAAATAATTTCCCCATTAACTCCCTCGTCTGGATCGGTAGCATTGAGCTTTAATATAACCATACCAACGGCTGCGTTTTCTGGGACCCGAGCTTTGTACACTTGTTTGGCGAACGTAGGGGCATTGTCGTTAGCATCTAACACGCTAACGACAATGCTAGCCGTACCTGATCGGGCTGGCCTTCCACCATCGACAGCAGTGAGAATGAGTTGTATTTCAGCCTGCTTTTCTCTATCCAAAGCTTTTTGTAACACAAGTTCAGGGGAAGGTCCACTCTCAGCCTCAGTGTTTACTTCCAAGCTAAAAAACTGATTATTTGAGAGTTTATAAGAAGCTACCGAGTTGCTTCCTACGTCTGGATCCTCAGCACTCAGTAGAGGAAATTTAGCTCCTGGCATTGTTTGCTCAGATATCTTTATATGCTGATATTTTCCCCGAAAAGTAGGCGTGTTATCATTAACATCCAGTATCTTTACGTCTATACTGTACACATTCAAAGGGTTATTAACTATTGCTTCTAAGCTTTCAGTGCATACGTTGCTGTTTGGGCAAACCTCCTCTCTGTCGATGGCTTTTTGCACGAACAGTGCTCCTGTTTTCATGTTCACGTCAAAATGCTTTTTGGACGAAGTCGAAACGATTCTTAGCGCTCGAGACTCCAGCTCGTCCAATTTTAAGTTCAAATCCTTGGCTAAAGGTCCAACAAACGTCCCTGGGCTCACCTCCTCGGATACAGAGTACACGATCTGACGGGACACAACATGCCGGAGACAATAGAAGAGCACATATAGATAAATAATCCATAAATCAGCAAAGGAAGCCATAGTCCACGACGTTGTAGAATTAATCACAAGGTGGTGTCGTTAAGCAGTTGATTAATTTTCTTCAAAATTCATGAATTACTGTTCTTTAGCCGAGATCCTTTTACAGAAAGGCGACAGTGCCGACACAGCCTAACTGAGCTGTGGTTGGACGTGTGGTCGCTTGTAATAGGAGTGGTTCGAACCATAATACCTTTTTATGACTTCTTGGTAGACAGTGCCATCGTTTGGTCATAGCAAAAACTTAAACAAAACATTTAAATAATAATAATAATAATAATAATAATAATAATAATAATAATAATAATAAACGTAAGAAGATACCTTTAAACATTTTTTTTCCTTTCATTGATTTTTAGTTGAGCTGGAAAGAGACTGGCTTGCTGCTTTCACTTTGGACATCAGCACCATGGACAGCTCCAAAATGCTGCAGGTAGTTGTTTAAATGTGCCAAATTCAGCACCCCCTCTCGGCGTGCATGTATCGTATTCTTGGCTTTAACTTTACTTAGAACATAGAAATACCCAATATACTGTTTTAAGCTACCCTGACTCGTAAAAATATTAAAGAATAATCATGTCACCTGCAGCCTCTCCCATGAGAGGGTGCTTTTCCTGGTGGGGTGCTAAATTTGGCACCATAGCAGTGTCTTCATTTAATTTTATTTAGAAATACATGCCAAAATGGTTGTCTCAGTCATGGTTATGTCATGTTTGGGTCAACAAAAAGAGAGAAACTGGAGGGGTGCTTTTTCTGGCGGGGGTGCTGAATTCGACACAACACCGGCAAATACATTTTTTAAGGTAATTATTATTATTATTATTATTATTATTATTATTATTATTATTATTATTGGTAGTAGTAGTAGTAGCATAAGGGGTAACTTAATACAAATAAGTATTTAAAGATTTTTTTTTTTAAAGATAACTATTTAAAGATTTAAAGAAAATTATTTGCCAGTGTTTTCAAATAGTTTTTGCTATGACCAAAGTATTTTTTTATTTCTTATTTCATTTTTTGACATATTCCTGCTTACCTGATGGAATCCTATCACAAAAAAAGCATTCTATTTACTTTACAATATAAGTTATTTTTTCATAAAAACGGAAATGTTTCAGTAGCAGCATCATCTGAACATGCTTAACAGTCCCACCTAGTGGCAGATATGCACAATACATTTACTTTACATACGTGTGTGTGTGAGAGAGAGAGAGAGAGAGAGAGAGAGAGAGAGAGAGAGAGAGAGAGAGAGTGAGAGAGAGAGAGAAAGGAAAGAATGATGAGGAGATGAGGAGAAATGCACAACACACACACGTCTAACACACGTCCAACACACACACACACAAATATATATATATATATATATATATATATATATATATATATATATATATATATATATATATATATACACGTGTGTGTGTGTGTGTGTGTGTGTTAGTTAGACAGGAGAGGGTTTAGGTGGCTAAAGTTGAAACATGCTGATGCAGTAAAAAGAAAACAGCATTCCAGGAAAACTGAGCTGATCTGAGCTGATGACTGACTTATTTCCAAATGCCTGAATTGTCACATGAAATATATGAGTGTGTGTACATGTGTGAGTATGTATGTTCACAATGATGGGTGTATAAATTAATATGGACAGATTTTTTTTAGCTTAAAAGGTGTGCTGCTGTAAATCAGAAAAGATTGAAGGGTTACCATGGTGACTGTTGCCATGGTGGCAATAGTGGTGCTGGCTCAGGACCACAGAATGCAGTGAGGGAGCGCCTCATATTACATAGAGCCATAAACATTCTCCCTCAAATCCAAATTTAAGTAATCAGTACTGCAGAAATTGTGTCATGCAGGACATGTAAGGCTTCATAAATCTAATAACTATTACAAAGAATAAAGCAGACAGAAAGTCCTTTAGAAATCATTTATTGATGTTGCCATATTTACAGCATTTTAAAAAATGATACCACAACTCCAATGATTAAAAAATCATATACTGGTTTTAGAGACAATACTGCAATTAGTGAATTACTGTCAAATAAAAACATGAACTAGCAGAGCACATTCAAATTATTTCGTTTTTAAATGTCAGTTTTCTAATACTCCTGATTAATAAAAATATTGTTGGATTCCTAAAAAAAACAAGAACATTGTTTTGAACTGTTTGTAATACTGGAATAAATTGTTGCTTGATTTGAAGATTGAGTTTAAATAAATGTACTTATGCTTTTATAAATAGAAGGGATGCCATGGAAGAACCAGTTTTGGTACACTAAAAACATTTTACTTAATTTATTTAGCCATTTCAAAATGTATTGAATCTCCACATCATTAAACTAATGAACTTAAACTAATGAAGAACCATGCTTCAAGAACTAAAACCTTTATGAACATTAGGAAATTTATAGTGCCATCTCTATTTAAGCATTATAATCACTCTTCACCCAAAAGTGTAATTTTAAGGATCAATGTCTGTATTGTTCTAATGAAGCTAAAGTGAGTTTCTTCTTGATTTCATCTATGTCTGTATTTAAGCTATTGGTCTGTCCAGATGGTTAATAATACACTCAGTCTAGCTCGCAGTCACACTCTCACAGCTAGGCACCATTTCTGTGCTGTCAAATGAAGCACAGAACAAAAAGGCACACTGTTTTGCTCTACATATTTCTCTTTTTGCAGTTTTATCATTACACCACACGGGCGGTTTGATAAAGGGCCCATATTATGGAAAACCAAACTAGGAGTTTTACATAGTATACAAACATCGTTCCAACATGTACCATCCACTCCAGACTCCAGAAGGTCCAAAAACAGTAAGTGTGAAAAAAGAACAGTACAGAGCAGCCAATCAAAGTCTTAAAGGCACAGTAACAAAAGCAGCCTGTTAAAAAAAATGTGTAAAACATAAAGTCCAACATTTAAATAATTTTAAATTAATAACTTCATACAAATGGGACAAAAAAATAAACATAGGAAAATTATAAGATATGGGCCCAAAGGAATGCATTTCCAGAGGATAATGGGTGGGGCTATATCCTGGTTAAAAGCTTGTACTTTTCTTGTTCATCTAGATGCAGCTCACATACAATAAGAGAGGCCAGTGACCTACATTCCTGCTGCACTCCACCTGCTCTCTCTCTCTCTCTCTCTCTCTCTCTCTGTCTGTCTTCAGTCTCCTCCTCATATTAACCATCATTCCCCATCTTCCCTGTCTGTCTTATCATTTTACAGAATGCACTGAAATAAAGAGCTGCATTGGATATACTAGTTTCTATATTAATTCATTTTATACTATCAACACAGTTATTGCCAAAAGTAAAAAAAAAAAGAGTGACTAAACATTTTCTCTTAATTTTGAGATACATTAAAACTATTATCCCATTTAAAACATGAATGAATTACATTTAACACTGTTTTGTAAGGTTAATACAATTAATTGTATTAAAACCAATGTTTGTATGAAAATAGGAGGATTTTTAGATACTTCCACTAATTTGCAGCAACCTATATGATCATAAGACCTCAAACCTCAAACTTTCAGTCATGTTGTGCATGGTTAAGCAGAAATAGGGAGATAACTAGACAAGAGAAATTGAAACAAGCATAAGGAATATATCTGGTAAAGAGAAGTGAATCTTATGATCACGCATGATGCTGTAAATTAAAGGAACTGTCTAAAAATCCTCATGTTGTCCAACAAACATTGGTTTGAATACAGTTGAATGTATTAATCTTACAAAACAGTGTTAAATAAAATTAATTGTTTAAAATGGGGTTATTAGTTTTAATTTCCCTCACATTATTCAGAAATTGTGTACATTCAATGCATATTTTTTCATATGGTGTTTTAAATATAACGTTATATGTCTCAGTAAACAATTTTTGTCAAATCAAAAGCTAATTTGGTGTGATATTTAGATGGTGTAACAATTCCACATCCCACGACATCCACCTAGCCAACACTGCAGCACTAATACAATGTAGAACTTAATGCACTTGACACATCACAAATGAAGCAGCAATATATATATAGATAAATCTCCCTTTTGTTTAGGTATGTTACTCAAATAAACAATCAGTCACAAAATAAAAAAAACAGTCATAATTGAAAAATCATGATAAAATTAATTAATAGGGTAATGTGCGCCTTCTAAAAGAAAAGAAAAAAGTAAGTCATACCAGAAATGTCTGTCATTACTGTCATATACAAACCTTCTGTTTCCAAAATGTTAATGTATATACATGTATTTTAGCTTATTTTGGAGCATTCCATTCCATAAGAAAAAATATGATTTTATGAGTTTTAATATTTTAAAAACCTAGCTTTGCTGTAAATGCTTTAGGTTTATTGCAGTATTGCAGTAGCAATACACTTTAAATAATGTAGCAAAATAATGAGTTTGCTAAACCTGCCAAACTGAGACTTTTCAGAAAGGAATTTAACCTAAATATCCTGAACTTAGGGGGATGTACTATTTTTTGGAGGAAATAACAAAAAAGTCTCATTAAACCATTAAACAATGTGGAAAACAAACATTTTGGCTATTAATTATTGTTTACCAGCAATTAATTGCTTTTTTAATCCTTTGTAGCTACTTACATATTTGTGCATGGCTGGTTCAGCTATTCCAGCTTGCTGGTGAAACTGATAGTTGGGTAGGTTTGGTGAAGTTAACGTTCACTGAAAGGAGCTAGGATTAAACTTTGAATAAAGATTTTTATAGTACAGTAAGTATGGTTCAGTCCTTAGACTGAAACACATAAGCAGCACATTCTTGACAGGGCATACACCATGCAATAAAAATATCAAAGCATTAAATTCACTTGGTTCAAACGTAGACATAATTTTTACATTAAGAAAATACATTACATTGACATGAATTAAATTATTGTGTTTTGAACAACGTAAATTCACTATATTACCTTTTATGAAAGCAGGTAGTTCATTTTATAACATGGCAGAGCAGTAGTGTTAGCCATTAGCTGACCTGAGAAATGCTCCTGTATGTGCTACAACTGTACTGTCCCACTTATCTCGCTGGTATGTGAATGAAAGAGTAGTTAACATTCAGCTGATTTCTGCTGTTACATGCCATACCCAAGGTGATGCACCACATTCAGTAAATTCAATGTGAGAGAAACACTGTTGCTGTACAATAATCTATAGTCAGACCATTTACCACTGAAATTGGAAAACTTTGTTACACTATTCAGTGTGTTTTACAGTGTAGGAATATTGCATTACAGATAGATAAAATAAGTGGAATAAAGTCTTATAGTAATTACATACAGTGGCTTCCAAAAAACTGAGGGTCCCTATTTTACCCCATTTAGTTTCTATTTTACAACATTTCCTAATTTAACAAATGTTTTGTATTAATAATTAAACTGCAGCATGAATACTTAAGTGACCAGAATAAATTTTAAAATTAAAAATTTGAAGATAAATTTAAGAATGTCTTAGTATTTAGTGGTGTGTCCCCTTCATTAACTTTTATGCCAACATAAACTTGGGCTGGGTAAACACAACAAATGTGTGTAAAAGTTTTTAATTGGTTTAACTCTGAGTGTCATCTGAACACTTTTCTTTTTTAATGGAAAACAACTCAAAACATATCTGACCTTTCAGAACAAAGGCATTATCCACCATAGATCATCTCACAATATGCTTAACTTGAATATTTACTTTCAAAGTATAACAAAAAGCATAATCTTCAAAATTCCATCTTAATTTTCTTAATTGTACACCTTTCCTCAGAATAGAAATGAATCTTGCCTTAAGAACAATAGGTTCTCATTTTACTTCCCATGACCTCTGAATATTTTGTTTTATAATTTAAATACAATGCCAATATTATTAGTGTAGTCTCAGATGTTAAGAACTATATATATATTGTTTTTTGTTTGGTTGTTTTTTTTTTATTCATTTTCATGATACATTGCAGCTTTAGAGATATGAGACTTCAAGACAAAAAAAATAAAAAATAATAATATTAATAACCAATTTTTCACTTCCTATGCCTGGCTTAGGTAACTGTGCTGCTGTGATTATAAATTGTATGAAACTATGATACAGTATTTCATCATTTATATGCATTGTGTTCCCAGTGATCACTGAAGGCATGCAGAAATACATCACATAAAATTTCAAAACAGCCAGAATTAGTTTTTTTCATCATGTGATTATTTATGTATGTACTGTCAAATAAAGTTGGTGAAACTCCATTGTCAACTGAAGGGGGTTTTATACCTTTCCACCATCTATATCAGTTTTTTTTATATATAAATCTTCTTTGCCATACAAACTTCTTCTTAGTGTGGTTACAAGTTGTTAATGAGTTTGGGTGGCTCTTTCAGTTAAAGCACTCATCCCAATTCCATCAGAACTGTCTTCTTATTGGTTTGGCCTAACCAATTCAGTACAGTCGTTCCATTAGAAGAATCTTCAGTGTGGAAGAGCTGAGATCAAGGCAGATCACTACTAGATTCCTGTAAAAAATATATATATATTTGTCAATAGCAAAGAAACAATAATTCCATCACAGGCTTTAAATCCATGCAGTTGGAAGCAGGTCACTAAATTCATTCAAACTACTACAAATCAATTTCTTTTACAAATCAATGTTCACTTAAATGCTATCTTTCCTTGGGCACTGCCAGCACAGGTAAATACAGTACACTTGTCTGTGAAGTATGTGAAGTATGCAGTAAATGTGTGATTGTTAAATAAACCGTTTTTGCATTAAATCAACACTGTGAGTATTGCTTGTGTAGCACCAAAGGTGCTGAATGCATGCAAACAGTGTTTATTTAACACCAGCAAATTTACTGTACACTAATGTCTATAGATATACTTGCTAGAAATCATATATTGGTGATAATGAATAGGGGACTTTCAAATTGTAAACATTTGTCTGCAAATAAATAATTTAATAAATAAAAAATCAAATTGGTGACTGATAACTAAACACAAAAATGCAGCAAACTTTTCCAAGTTGAAGTTCAGGGTCAAATTGAAGATACAGAACATGCAGAACAATACTAAGGCATGGTGGGCAGTGTTTTTCTCTTACAAGGTTTAAATATGCATAATATTCAATCAACAAAACACAAAGATATTGGGTCAAGGAGAGTGGGAATAGGTGCATGTATAAGAAGAACAGTGTGTATATAGTACTTATGTGTTTCTGTGTGTAAGTGCTGTATTATCTTGTGCTTTTGTGTGTGTAGGTCTCTCTTCACTCTCTGAGAATGACGTATCTGAATGGTTCTTCTTTATAAGAGCAGTAGAGAGAGAGCTGCACCAACTCTAAGTGGAATATAAACAGGCTACTAAACACTACTACACCAAACCACAGCCTTTAATAACCAGCATACCTCCAAAAGTAGACTGGACTTCAATTTCATTTTGAATACTTCAGAATGCATAGGAGAAACAAGCATTTCAGTTACAGGCATTTGATACGATCTGATTAATTAATCACTCAACAAATGGGAAAAGCAATCAGGGTTCTCAATCTCACTCAGTCTCACTTTTCGAGACTGGAGGTTTTGAGACCACGAGACATGAGAGCAAAGTATTCCAGAGCATTAGAACTAGAAGGTAAGTAACCTACGATTGTATGCTTTACAAACTAACTCATAGTTTGAGTGGTAAAACAGTTGTGTATTATTTGCATGTGAAAACACATTATCTTGCTTTATCTCCCTCTCTTTGTAAGCCAATCTCCCCTAAAATACATTAAAGATAACCTCAACATTTCAATTCTGACATATCTTTACTTCCTGGCTCCAATTATTAGAGAGGAGGGGTAGGTTTCCTACAACACCTAGAAGCCCCCTGAACTCTAGTCCAAAGTTATTTAAGTTATCTCCATACTTTCAGTCTCCTTTTAAATAACCACAAACTGATGGCATATTCTGAACTAGCAAAATATATATTAATTTGGTTCCTTTATCATGAAGTCTACACAAGGTTCACTGCAGTAAATTTTTAAGTTGTACGATTTTGATCACTGTTAAGAAAAGTAGACTTACCCTGAAAAGAAAAATGTTTTGAATGATTGCATGATTTAAATAGTTGCACATGAATAAAGCATGCATTTCACACAATTGCTGTTTTATATTTTCCCGTTTTTGGCAAGAACAGTGTTGATGAGCACGAGTTTGATGAGCAAGTATTAATGAACATGAGTTGTCATGCTTTACCTGTAAAGTGGAAGACCTTGATTCACTGGTCCCAGTCAGAATAGAGCTTCTGGGTATACTGGACACAAAAAAACCATTGCCATTGGGTAGCGGCTGTCGAACCACCACCTTCCCCTTTCTGGTCTCAGCCAAGAACAAACTGTACCAGTAAGCATCACTAGAGATGAGTGTGGAGTCAGCAATGGTGGAGTTCCTCTGGCTGACGATGCTGTTCCGGCCCTGAGGAGCTGCTTTGGTGGCCCCTTTCTGGCACTTTAGGACAATAATGACCAAGATAGTGATGAGCAGCAGAAACGACACTGAACCTAAGCCGATAAGCAGGTATAGGTTTAGATCTGTGAACAGGTCATACTCTATGGGCACCTCAGTCGTTTCAGTGAACTGCGTGATCTCATGCTCTGTGGTGGAGACTTTGATAGTGACAGTGGCAGAATGAGGAGGTTCACCGTTGTCTTTTGCAATAACGATGAGCCGCTGCTGCTTAGGATCCCTGTAGGTAAACATTCTGGCAGTGCGTATTTCACCATTGTAGCTGTCCAAAGTGAAGAGAGTTGCATCAGTGACCTGTAGGAACTGGTATGTGATGCGGGAGTTCTGTGCTGAGTCTGCATCCAATGCGATTACTTTGGCTACCAGAAAGCCCCTGTCAGAGGCTCTTGGAACAACTTCTTCAATAACAGAGCCTTTAGCACGCCAAGGTGACACAATCCGTGGAGCATTGTCGTTCTGGTCAAAAATTAAAACATGCACTGTTATATTGCTACTAAGTGGTGGCACACCAGAGTCTCTTGCTTCAACATGAAAGACGAACTCCTTCTCACGTTCATAATCAAACGTACGCAAAGCATAAAGGTCACCACTCTCTGGGTTAATGGAGAACAGCACTGACACCGATGTGTTAGCAATCTCTTTCTCCACAATGAAATAAACCAGATATTGATTTTCATTTAGGTCAGGGTCATGAGCAGTGAGAGAGCATAGTAACACTCCAGGTTCATTGTTTTCCACTAGGTGGATGGTGTGAGAAGACTGAGGGAAAACTGGTGCATTATCATTCACATCCAAGACCTCCAGGGTAATAGTTTCGTTATCAGTCAGAGGTGGAACACCTTTATCAGTAACCTGGAGTGTAATCACATATCTGGACACTTTCTCTCTATCTAAAGGCTCTTTGACCATCAGTTCAAAATAGTCCTCTGATGACTTGTTCAACATAAAGGGCAACAAGGGCGCATTCTGTATGGATAAGATGACTTCACCATTATATCCAGAGTCTCTGTCACTCACGCTGATAACAGCTATCACTGTGCCAACTTCTGCATCTTCTCTGATGAAATTTTTGAAAGATTTAATTGTAATATCTGGGTAGTTGTCATTAATATCATTCACTGACACTGATATTTTGCACTGGCCGGAGAGAGGGATTGCTGCCTTGTCTCTGGCCTCCACGTAAATATCAAAATTTTTGATGTCCTCAAAATCAATCAAGTCTCTTACCCTGATCTCTCCAGTGTGGGGATCCAGTGAGAACTTATCCTGGGTTTTCTCTGAAGTGTACAAAGTGTAAGAGTACTCCACCTCTGCGTTTGTGCCTTCATCTAGGTCAGTGACATTGAGCTGCAAAACTAACGTCCCAACCGATGCATTTTCCATTATCTCCACTCGATACACTTCCTGATCAAACTGGGGTACATTGTCGTTGGTGTCTAAGACCTGAACTATGATGCTGGCCGTACCTGAGCGTGCAGGGGTGCCTCCATCCACAGCTGTGAGGATAAGATTGTGCACAGCCAGCTTCTCTCTATCTAGTGTGTCTTTCAGCACCAAGTCTACGTACTTAGTGCCGTCACTGCCAGACTGTATGTCTATAGTAAACGCATCGCTGTCGCTCAGGTAATACGTTTCGATGGAGTTCACTCCAACATCAGCGTCCACCGCATTGGTGAGCGAAAACCTCTCCCCAGGCGTCGTCGCTTCTGACATATCGAGTGTTATACGCTCCCTCCTGAACTGTGGGGCGTTATCATTTATGTCCATGATCTCCAGCTCAATGTTAAAGATGCGTATTGGGTTTTCAATTATAACGTCCATTTTCAGAAAGCAAGACGACGACGTTTTGGCCGGACATAAGTACTCCCTGTCGATTTTTTCGGCTATGAACAGCTCGCCCGTCTCTTTGTTCACGTCTAGGTATTTCTTGCTGTGGATGTAGTCAAGCTTTACCTTGCGCTCCGCGAGAGACTGCGCCTCCATCCCCAAATCAGCGGCCAAATTCGCCACCACGGATCCCTCCGCGATCTCCTCCGGGATGGAGTAACGTGACACGCCTGAAGCGAAGCTCCACAGCGCGGAGAGAGATACGAATCCAAGCTGCCACATCCTTGGCAGCGCGAAGGCACGAGAATCCGTGAGCGAGGAGGATGAAATGAGACTAGATGAAAGCGAAGGCTCAACAACGAAGAATGCGCTTCAGAAACAGCGGCCCAGGCATTTTAGATTTGAATTGTTATTAATAGCAGAGGTGTGAGGGACTTTACATGTGCTACTGAGCAGCCGAAGCTGTCATGGCTCTCTCTCTCTCTCTCTCTCTCTCTCTCTCTCTCTCTCTCTCTCTCTCTCTCTCTCTCTTTCTCTGTCTCACACACACACACACACACACACACACACACACATACACACCCCAAGTCAGTGGTGAACAACAGTCTGTTAGTGCTGAGCAAAGAACAGCGCCCTCTGTGGCATTCTCATCCCCATCACAAAAAGAAAATCCTGATCTTAAAATAGAGAGCCAATCTCAACCACCGCCCATTTTAGCTTACCTCTACAACAGTGATTTTCCACTGAGCAGCGACACCGTGCGAATTGTACATCATTTTACACCATTTTTATACAAATATTTAACAGATATCTTAAAATAAATATATAATAGAGTTGCCAAACAAACTTGAGTTAAGTATTTCCATATACGAACAATGTTCATGTTCATGTCAAGTAAAGGCCTCGATGTGATGGAAAAAGTGGACACCAGATTTAAGAACTTTCAATCTAACTCCAATCTAACTATGTAAAACAACAGGAAGCAAACGTTACATAAAAAAAAAACAATGTCGTTTTTATTCAAACTTTGGCATCTTTGTATGTAACTACGTTTACAGTGTTACTTCTTATTAAAAGTAATATTTTAAATAATTGAAAGAGCTTTTACGTACAAAAGTTAACACCAATTTAAATTCTTCCTAAAACTGTACATCTAAGCGTAGACCTATTTGGAACAATTAGTA
Source organism: Astyanax mexicanus (assembly GCF_023375975.1). NCBI lineage: Eukaryota > Metazoa > Chordata > Actinopteri > Characiformes > Acestrorhamphidae > Astyanax > Astyanax mexicanus. Next base: position 8,843,453 of record NC_064427.1, on the reverse strand, counting down.
TTTAGAACGTTCGCTTACAGAAAAAAGTTCTATGTTCTTATTGAAGCCACATAAGACAAAGTTAAAAACTTTGTAAACACTTATTACGAATGCCTAATTGTTCTTTAATAATTAAATGTTTTTTTTCTGATATCCAATGTCCAAGCCAATAACTATTTATGAACCTACGAAAGTTTAATAAGTTATACATGAGAACTATTTAAGAGTGTAAATATATATATCCTTCAAAGAACTGGGTTAAAAATCACCACAAAAAAAATCTCAAACCACTTTAACATACATTTTCTATATTTGTTTAGAAGCCATAAATCATAAAACAATTTAGAAATTCAGAACGAAAAACAATATAAATTACTTTTGTTTTCTAAAAAAAACTTTATAGGGTTTTAGCTGAGTTTAATTACAAAGCTATTTTATAAAATACATTTAGCTTTTTAAAATTTAGCTAGCTTACTTTGTTCATTTGTTTTTATTGTTTTGTTGTCGCTCAACGTCAACTTGCATCCTGTGATGGTTTCAGCACTGCGGACAGCGGCAGAATTACCAGAAACAATATGCAAGACTAAATAGATACTTAATAAAACTCTTTATTTAGGAAACGAATAATCAGGATTCCTCTAATCATCAAGAGTCCAATAAATTATACAAATCAAACAAAACAACATAAAATCAGTTTTCCTGAAACTCATTTGAAAAGGTCGTTGGTTATAATGGTATCCTCGTGCTGGTCGTGGTTTGCCGTTAGTTTCTTCTTCTTTCCAAACGTAGAAAATGAGTTGTAGATATCTAAATCTCCGTGGCTGGCAGGTCTAAATGAGCTCGGCGTCCCAGGGATGTAAACGTTATGCTGATAGTCAAACCGAGGGGTCCAGCAGCGATCTGTAAGACCACCAACCTCAGATGATGTCTTGTAATCTGCTAAAATAATAACAAAATAGGTTATTACTGCAGTAAAATCTCTGTTTCAGAAAAACATGAGAAAGTATATTAAATCAGTAAACCATAACTGTGATAAATGATAAATGCTACTTTAACTTACCCCACATATGGCTGCCCCAGGTCCAGTATTGTGTTGCTCCAGGGCAGGCGCACATATCCGAGTGGTCCAGAATGACTCTGCGCTGTAGGGTCTTCACTACTGTTGCAGAACTGAGCAGGGGAAAAAAGAATATATATCACCTCAGTGTGTGTGTGTGTGTGTGTGTGTGTGTGTGTGTGTGTGTGTGTGTGTGTGTGTGTGTGTGTGTGTGCGTGTGTGCGTGTTTACCTTTTGTGGGCAAAATTCTGTTGGTTTTTTAACAGCGTCCAGTCTTTATTAGCTTGTTTAAACTGCAAAATCGAGAACAAACATTTTTAGGATTCATTTAATGAAATAATGATTCTATAAGTCATTAGCTTTTTTTTTATTTGTACAAAATTTATGTTTACTTCAGAAAGACATGACAAGGTAAAACCACAATAATTTAAAATAGATATTATCAATTAAAAATTATTTGTCCTTAAACTTTAATATAGCGCACAAATTATAAAATAGATTTTTTTTATTAAAAGATCATCCATAACTTTAAAACAGAATGTTAACAGCATTGTTTTTTTTTTGCCCTATAGTGCCCCTCAAGCCCAAAAGTGCTCTCTTTAATCAGAGAAAATGTGATGTGTTGCTGTATAGACTACTTGATGAGGTGCTATATTAGTGTCCTCCCAATCAGATCTGCATTTGATGGTAGAAGAAAAAATACATTGCTGTCAGTAACGACATAAAGTTTAATAAACTAATTGTATCTAATCCACCCAGGAGGTGCCGTTTAATTTTTACTCTTTAAACAGCCTGAATCTGACACTACTGAAGTTGATGGGTTCGAAACAGAAAAACTGGCAAACTCAAGAAGCTAAGACACGGCAAGAGGCGAATTGTGATAACTAGATAACTGGGTCACAGCAAGGCATGAAAACAAGTAAATCTGCCACATTTTCATGGTCACTCATAGCCCATTAATGTGATCCATGCAGACCTCACTTAAAAACAGGACAGCTTCAGAGATATTATCGAATCCATGCCTGGGCAATTTCAATAATGCTGTATATTTATTTCTGTGCTCTAACCTTGGACAGCAAATATCAGATTTCAATTCCAAACATTTTTCGAACCTTGCTTGCTCGTCAGAATTATTCATTTAGTGGATGATGCTCTTGAAACTGGTTAAGGCTGAGGATTAAGATTAGTGAGCCAAATGGCCCAAATTAAATGTCATTAGCTGCATGACATTTTGCCACTGAATGCAACCATGGATTAGTTAGAAAAGGATGAGTTAATTAGTAGCAGGCTAGCGAAAAATCTGTAATCAAATAGCAATAACAAGTATTTTACAAATAAGTTTAGTACATTACACCTTCCACGCTATATGTATTACAATTGAAAAACGTGGAAATATTTTTTTTAATTCAGTACATTTACTTAAAAAAAAGTTTAAATAACTTTAAAGTTATTTAAACTGTAATATGAAACCTATGAAGTTGATGTAACTGAACCGTAGAGCATAGCGTAATGACTGTAAAAAAAGTGAAAGGTTGAAAGGTTGATCACGTTTACGTACCTCTCTTAGGGAAGCATTAGTGTAGTTTGCATTAAGCCTTTGGATCTCTGGACTCCAGGTCGACGTGTTGTTTTCTACTGTCCTGCTATTATTAATGTGGAGAGCTGACCCTGTCGGGCTGTAGGGCTTCAGAAACATAAAGTCACTTTTAGATGACTCTGGAGTCAAGCACATTTTGTAGCAGTAGTTTTGACCCAGTTGGGCACCGCTGTTTACATCCATAGTATCTGCAGCTCCATTGGGAACTGGAGATATGCGCACATTTAAATTAGATTTCATGTCCTCGGTAGTGGAGGCCTTGGGGCTGAAGCCACAACAGGAGTTGTCATATTTGGAAAGCCTGCGCCTGTATCCCTTAATTGCAGCCAGGACGATGATAGCCACCAGAAACGTGAAGGAAACTGCACCTAAGGACACTATTAGATAGAGCGCATGGTCCCCGGGGCGCTTCGGGAGGTCACTGAATTCAGGCTCGCTGTCAACAACAGACAGAATGATGGATGCTGTGGCCGAGAGCGACGGCTCACCGCTGTCCTTGACCAAAATGAGCAGTCTGTGCGTGGTAGGGTCTCCGTCCCTTAGGCTGCGGATCATCCTGACCTCCCCCGTGAAGAGGGCGATGCTGACCAGGGTGGGGTCTGTGGCTTGGAGCATTTGATACAAAAGCTTTGCATTCTGACCCTCATCCACATCCGTGGCTGTGACTTTAGCCACAAGGTGTCCTGCATCCGCTGATGTGGGAATGATTTCGTTGGCTGCCGTGCCATTTTCCGGTAGAGGGGATACTATCACTGGGGCATTGTCGTTCTGGTCAAGTACAAAGACATTCAATGTCATGTTGCTGACCTGTGGAGGAAGTCCAGCATCCTTGGCTTGGATCACTAGCTGAAAACTCTTAAGCTGTTCTCGGTCGAAAGAACGCAATGCATAGATGTTGCCGTTGTCTGAGTTGATGGACACATATGTGGACGCTGGCGCCCCTTTAATGTCAGTTTCCAGAACTGAATAGGAAAGGTACGAGTTTTGTCCTGCATCTGCATCCTGGGCTGAGATGGTGAATACTGAAAAACCTGGAGGGTTGTTCTCCGTCAAGTAAACATTGTAAGAGGGTTGCTTAAAAACAGGTGCATTGTCGTTCACATCGGCCACCTGGACCACAATGGTCTTCCTGGTAAAGAGTGGTGGAGAGCCCATATCTCTGGCAGTGAGGGTAATGTTGTATTCCGGAACTTTCTCTCTGTCCAAAAAGTCCGAGGTAACTAAAGTGTAATAGTTCTTAAAAGAGGAATGCAATTGAAATGGTACATGATGGGGAATCTCGCAGTCTACATGCCCGTTTTCTCCTGAATCCTGGTCCATCACGCTGATGACTGCGATTACTGTACCAGGCAGTGCATCCTCCTGGACTGGAGCGGACGTGGAGGTAAGTATGACTTCAGGGCGATTGTCATTGACGTCCACAACAGTTACCAGCACCTTACAGTGGACAGCTATTGCATTGGGCCCTTTGTCTTTTGCTTGGACGTAGATCTCGTGCATAGTAGCCTTTTCATAGTCCACGAGCCCTCTCACTCTAACTTCTCCAGTCCTTGGGTCCACAGAAAAAAGCTCGCGCACCTTGGCGGGTGCGTGCCCACTGAAGGAGTACATGACCTCGCCGTTTAGGCCCTCATCAGGATCCGTGGCGTTGAGTCGGATGACCACGGTACCCCTGTGTGCGTTCTCCATCACCTTCGCGCGGTACGTCTCGCGCTCGAACGCGGGCGCGTTGTCATTGGCATCCACCACCGTCACGTTGAGGTGCGCGCTTCCAGAGCGCTCTGGAGAGCCCCCGTCCACGGCAGTGATCACCATGTGGTGCGCACCCTGCTGCTCCCTGTCTAACGGCCTTTGTAGCACGAGCTCAGCAAACTTGCTTGCGCGCACGTCTAGTGCGAAGTGCGCGTTCACGCTGAGCAGGTACGAGCGCAGGGCGTTCTCGCCCACGTCCGCGTCCTGAGCGCTTTCGAGTGGAAAGCGCGAGCCGGGCGTCGCCGACTCGGAGATGTCCAGGCTAAAACCGGCGCGCGGAAAGCTCGGTGCGTTGTCGTTTACATCCAGCACTTCCAACTCCACGCGGTGTAGCTCGAGTGGGTTTTCTAAGACGGCTTGCAGGTGAAGGAAGCACAAGGGGCTCTGTTCACAAAGTTGTTCGCGATCGACGCGTTCGTTCACGAATAGCACCCCGTTTTCCATGTTTACCTCCAAGTAGCGCCTCCTGGTGCCCGAGACAAGCCGAAACTTGCGCTCGGAAAGCTCGCTGGGACGGAGCCCGAGGTCCTCAGCCAGGTTTCCCACGAAGGCGCCGTGCTCCATCTCCTCGGGAACGCTGTAACGGAGCTGAGCTAGCGAACCGCCCAGCATAGAGAGCATCAGAGCAGTGTATGGAACCTGAAACACCCGCAGCTCCATGGAAAATCGGGGAGAAACCAAGTTACAGTTCTAGAAAAAAACTTCTGAGATTTTTTTTCGCTGGAAAACTTGAGTGCAAACGTTTGTGAGGACGCACAACAGGAGCATTGTTATGAATATGGATGGAGTGAAAGGAGAGATCAACTCACCGGATTTGAAGGTTAGGGAGTGAGAGTGAGAGAGAGAGGATGAAGGAGGAAGGAGGGGGGTAGCTGTATTTATCAGTTATGCGTGTGTGTGTGTGCGCGCGCGCGTGTATGTGGAAAAAAAATACAGGGAGTGAAAACCTTTAAAATGCCCATAAATAAAAATAATAATAAAATAAGTAGTAATTTAAGCTGATGTACGTTTTTTATGAAAACTACACTGACACAAATTATGTATTTAACGAATAAATATATTCCGATCACTGTTTACTGTAAAATCCTTAGGGTTTTTATCTTTAGGGGAAGCCTTTCATAATAACATGTCTTCAAAAAAAACTCTTTATTGATTTATTTTTGGTTAAAATATTATTAAAACCGGCTTTAAGAACATTTAAGGATTTTTTTTAATTGCCACATATGATATATATATATATTCAGAATGCAGTCATTTAAATTAACAGAATAACCGATTAAGTATCTAGAAAAAAATAATATTTTTTAAATAATTGTTCAAAAATCTTAAAATGAGAAGTATATGATCTATCATGATGACGTATGCCTATATACAACATCTTATTTGAAACGCTATCCCCTATAAATTGCATGTTACAGAAGAAGTGGGAAAAGTCATTGTAAGTCATTGTAAAAAAAACATTTCTACTGGTTAATTCATTAAGAACTTTTGACAATGCAAAAGTTCCATTGTGTTTAAAAGCGAAAAAAGAAAGGACCACGACATAATATTCCAGTGCAGTAAATTACAGTACAGTACAGAATATGGCAAAGCATTGCAGTTTTAAATCAACATTTTTACTGTAAATCGGTGTTGAAATATATCACCCACAGTGTTAATTAAATGTTATTGTGGATCATTTACTTTCTTACTTCTGACTATGGGTACCAAAATAAAAACAAACAAATAAAAGAGATAGATAGGCATACAGCCAGAGAGCCATATATATTTAAACCTAAATGTAGGTTAGGAATGTCATAGCTGGACCATGGGTCACTTCACTCCTTCCTCCGGCTTTCTCTTTGCGTAAAAGCGCGCCAATCTGCCCCCCCCCCCCCCAATCTGCCCTCTGCCCACCGCAGATGGCGCTCTTTTAATTAATGCTCCGGATTAAGGAGAGATCATTAGCGCACAGTGGGATTAAAGTGGCTTTGTGGAAAATAATCCCAGTCAAACACGGGCTCCTCATAACATTTAGCCCTGTTCCATTACCTTAAGTGCATTCTTAGTGCTATCAAGCCACATTTGAGTTGAGTCGCAAAGGACAAAACTGGAACCTGCTGATGGAAACAAACACATTAATTCACATTAATGGATCAAAAAGCAAAACACAATCAGCCACGTAACGATCAGAGAAGCATCTATCCTCCTCTTCCCGAGGCTTTAGACATGCTTTACAGCTAGCATGGAATTTAGGAGAATTATAATCATCATTACAGATTTATAATAATAAAAAAAAACATACATACCGAGCCAGTCCAGATTTCCCTGGGGCCCTAAGCAACATTTGGAGCGCCCCTCCTATACATAGACTCAGTGAACCAAACTGGCTATGTGTTACAAACGTAATCATATTACTAGTAAGTTATACAATATTATTAATTGTATCAGCTGCTTTAGGTCCATTTACACTGCCCCGCCCAACAACATTTTCTTTAATATTGATTCAAACATAGCTGAATATTTATATTATAAAAAATCAAATAAGCAGCTGTGCAACACTAATTCTATGACACCTGAAGCGGTTAAGGTGGAATAGAAGAAAAATAAGTCAAGGTTGCTGTTTATTTTCCAGCTTGCAGCGTTGTGTCACCTTAAATGGCAACTGTTTTGTCAGCCACTTGTTACGAAAATGCCCAATAAGCAAACCAGAGTTAGTGTGACTGTGTGACTATAGCAGCAGCATTTAAGGTGGAACTAAAGAACTCAACATAGCACTTTGAAAGTATGGAATAGTCAGAGCATACTGGTTCTTTTTTTAAAGTGGCTAAAACTATTTATACATTTATAAAACCTAAAATATTATATTATGTTCAATTTGTAATGAATACATTAATATGTGTGTCGTTTATCTTATTTAGCTAATAATATTTAATAATATTTAGCTAATATAGCTAGTATATTGGGGATGGTGTGGGCTTTGGTTCATACCCTGTATGTAAAGGTTTTTTGTCAAATTGGATGTTTTCCAACATTACTCAACTATTCTGAGTTAGGTGCATATTTGTGGCCAAAAAACATTCAAAATTGAGATATTTAAGTTGAATCAACTTATAAAAACTGAGTTTAATCTGTTGCCATTAACCAATGTTTTAAGAGGCTTTTGCGCAATCTATTTGCATACTGTGTGTGTTCTTGGTCAATAAGATCCAGGCTACAAGTTCAAGTTAATAAACTTGTAGCTCATATAATATGATTAACTATCTGGCCTCTATGATGTAGGCTGTAAGAGCAAGCATAATGTACACTGTTGTATTTGATAAGTACAAAAAATATTAAAATAATCGAAGTACAAACCTGTTTTATTCACTTGCCCATAATAGTGAAGTTATTGCACAAAGCAATTGATATAACAAAAAAATACCATAAATGAAATAAACGTACAAACTTACATCTATATATTTGTAATTTTGTCTGTCTGTATCTCTATCCCCGTTTTTCATTCTAAAAGTTGTTTGTTTTTGGTAGCCTGACTAATTAACTCATCCTTTCCCAACTAATCCATGGTTGCTTTCAGTGGCAAAATGCCCTGCAGATAATGACATCAAATGTGGGTCATTTGGCCCACTGCTCTTAATCTCCAGGCTTAAACAAGTTATAAGGTCCTCATCCACTAGATGGAAACACCTAAACAGTAAACAATCAGGCTTATTGACTAATACAAACATTCTACTTCTCACCAACTATTTCTCTCTACAGTTTTTCTCAGTAGCTTTTGGTGCATTTGTTAATATTAATATTCGTCAATATTTTCAAGTTTATATAACAAAAAAAAATCTGCACCACGCAACAACCATCTTCATTCGAAATCCTTATTGCTTGCCCCAAAATTATTTATGTCAGTGAGCATGTCAGACAAATCTGTCACTGATGACAGCAAAACATATTCCTCATATTCCAAATAGCTAATATCCTGCTCAAAAATACATTTTGTACACTAAATAACTTTTTCGTTATAACGTTCACCAACTGTGTCAAAAAACAACAAACTTGGATAAACATTAAATACTTCTTTTACAGCTCAACACATGTTCTCTATTAAAGAGGAAAATATTGTCAATCACAGCACAAGCCCTTTAAAAATGTTAACAGTTGATGGCATTACAGAAACACAATTTCTCTTTTACTCTCTACCAGAAAACCACCAACATCATACCATTTTATTGTTTATATTTAGAGTTAATTTGATTTTTACTGTAACCCCTCTATTTTATTTTACTTGAGTGCCAAATCTGTGCCTATTTGGCAACATACATCTACACATGACTGAGTGATGTTTACTGTATAAAATGTAGAGTACACAAAAAAATACTGCAGTCTTGCAATAAAAAAAATATTGTGGTAGGGATATGAATTTCATGCCAAATGACTATAAACTTAAATTATAAGCTTAACATGAGACCATGACACATGCCTTAAAATTATCCAGTTATTAACATATTTGGAATAACAGATAAAATAATTCATATTAAAACCCCATACAGAAACAAAGACATATTAAATGAATAAAAGCATTTTTTATTTAATGCATTCTAGTAAATGGTGCTCCTTTAAGACAGATCAGCAGCTTGAAGAAAAAAAAATACAAAACATAAAAGAATTGAGTCAAACGTTCAACCTAGTACATTAACCCTTGTGTGGCGTTTGGGTCTGTGGGACCCGTTTTCATTTTTCATCAAATGATACTAAAAAAATATTTTTTCTAACTCAAACTCATTGGCATTGGCTCATTTTTTGTGAAAAACATATATCAAAACACATTTTCGATAAACACACACTGTACACCTCCCCCCCCCCCCCCCCCCCCCCACACCCACACACACCCACACACATTTATATATATTACATACAGTATGTTTGGCCAAGGACTAATAAACATTGCTTCATTTGTACATTTGAAACTAAACAAATTTTCTACTCATATCTTGAGTTAAATTCATTTTCTTTTGCATTTTATTAAAAAGCTAATAAAAAAAGAGTAGCACTTTTTGAAAGAAATGTAACATAAGAAAGGTAAAGGGCAAATATTAACCATGTAAGCTGGTTATATTGCTTGCAATTTAGGTGAAGCAAGCATGTGTAAAGCGTTTTAAAAGTGCTTAATTTGGCTGAAAGTAACAAAATAAACGAGTAACAAAAATATGAACACCACACAAGGGTTAACTTTGATAGCAGCACACACTCACTGTGGCATTGTTTCGATAAGCTTCTACAATGTCACAAGATTTATTGCAATCCAGTGTTGCATTAATTTTTCACCAAGATCTTGCAGCAGCATTGATGATGATAGAGTCTGACCTGTGCACAAAGTCTTCTCCAGCACATCCCAAAGATTCTCAATGAGGTCAAAGTCTGGACTCTGTGGTGAACTCTCTCAATCCATTTGTGAAAATGATGATCTCATATTAACCATGTAAGCTGTTTATATTGCTTGCAATTTAGGTGAAGCAAGCATGTGTAAAGCATTTTAATGTAAAATTGCTTAATTTTGCTGAATTAAATACAAGCGACAAAGTAAACAAAAATATGAACACCACACAAGGGTTAAGAAAATATTTTCTGACATCAGTTTTACAAGTGTTTGCCTGATCATTAACACAACATGGATGGGAAGTGTCCTTGGGGGTGAATAATAAGTTGGTTCTGGTTAGTTAAATCCTTGTTTATCTATAAGTATATAAATAGGTTAAATTAAGGTGAAATGGTTAAAAAGTTAAAAAGAGAAAAAATAAAATTGAACAGTCTATTTAGCCTCCTTTGCCATGCACTTTAGATAGAAACACTTCACATGTCTTGTCCAGCCCTGGCAGTCTTCAGCAGAAATGTCTTTGCAGCCAGCATCCGTTGCATCCCAGAGGAACATTTGGTCATGTGACTGATGATACTTCACCTTCCACTTCCAGAGTGAAAAAAACTGTGTGGAGGAGAAGGAACATAATTCTGGGATGGTTTGCCCCACATAGAAAATATTTTATTTACTGTAGTGTTTTTGTTCTACGTTGCACAATTTGTTGCACATTGGCACTTTGTGTTGTCTATAATGCATCAATTTAATTTTGTTTCACTGTGATCTTGTACTCAGATGAAATGGCATTAAAATTCCCTTGACTTGACTTGATTTGATAAATACTCTGGATTTATATAAATATAAGTTTATAACATACATGAAATACCCATACAAATATGTATATGTACATATTTGATAAATGATGTATGTTCATATGGTATTATACAAGACATACTATATGTATTTTATTATTTTACTATAGTTTTAAAAATATATATATAATCTACAGCAGTTTGTGTAGTTCTAGTGCCTCAATGCATTGCAGTCTCTCTCTGAGGCTTTCTGTTGCAGTTATTGTTGTATTTACTGTTCTACTGTAATATTGAGTTATAACTCTTAGTAACTGTTAATTAAGTTTGATGTGTGTGTGATGAGGTTGGTCGTTAAAAACCTCATTTCATAGTTTACTGTGCAGTAATATGCTACTGCCAGTAGTCTCCCTTCTGCTACTGTATTTGAACTTTACTGGCAACATTTGGTTTTATCCACGTAGTGCTTTTAAGTGCTGTAAGGGTGAAATAAGCCAATAAAAGATAAATTTCATTGAAAACCACTGTTTCTCTTCATAAAATCTTATTTATGTATGCTAATATGTATGTATAAATGGCATGCTTAAAACGCCTTTTGAAGAGGAACATTTAAAGTATTTAAATGTTTAAACAAATTAATCTTGGTCTCATTAGACCATAAAACATGGTTCCAGTAATCCATGTCCTTTGTTGGAAACTGTTTGCTGGCTTTCTTGTGTACAGACTTCAGAAGAGGCATTCTTTTGGGGTGACAGCTACGCAGACCAATTTGATGTAGTGTGTGGCGTATGGTCTGAGCACTGACAGGCTGACCCCTGCCTCTTCAATCTCTGCAACAATGCTGACAGCACTCCTGCGCCTATCTCTCAAAGACAGCACAGCATTTTGATGTGATGCTGAGCACATACACTCAGCTTCTTTGGACGACCAACACAAGGTCTGTTCTGATTGGATCCTGCTCTTTTAAAATGGTGAAAGATCTTGGCCACTGTGCTGCAGCTCAGTGTTCAGAGAGTTCTTTGCCATGAGGTGCCATGTTGGAACTTTCAGTTACCAGTATGAGAGAGTGTGAGAGCTGTACTACAAAATTGAGCACACCTGCTCCCCATGCACAACCCATTGGAGGGGATTTTAAAGGGAAAATGACAAGCAGCGGTAAATTTAGACATTCGGGGGCATAGTCTCTTAGGATCTTTCCTACTATATATGATAGTATATATTATTTAGCACACTGTTGAAAGAATGCTGTGTTTTTTTTTTATGATGTATCACGTGAATAGATTATCTGAAAGTTGGACACATCTTTTTAAGAAAATTCACTTCTGATCAAAACAAAAAAAAAACACTGTAGCAACTGAGAAAAACTGTAATACTTTTATTTAGCTCACTGAGTTGGGGTCTTTCAAAGCTGCACCTTCTTGAATAGCCACAGGGGGTCAGCAGAGACTTGTGCCCCTCACTGTAATCACAGCAGTATCCCTCAAGGTCCCACAACAGCCAATCAAAAGAGGTGGTCTTCTACCTTTTTTATTATCTCCCTCCCTCTCTTTCTCTCTCTCTCTCTCTCTCTCTCTCTCTCTCTCTCAGAGATGGGGCAGGGTGCCACAGACAAAGAATGTGAAGAATTCCAGAAGAATGTGGGCACTGCCTCGCCTCACACACATGTATAACACACACTTGCATACGCTACAGTGTGAGAGAGAGGGAGACACTGGCAGGATGAAAGAGAGAGAGGAAAGAGGGAGAAAAAATAGAGAGCTATGGGACCCCCAAACACCATTTACACATATGATATAGGCAAAAGTGCTTTATTCAAACAGGACAATGCTTGTCCACATACATACTGCTGAAAATGTATTGCCAGACAGATCCCTTATTGGAAATGTATTATTTATGTATTGTATAAAAGACATGCAATCAACACTCAACACTGCATGGGATGGATTATCACAGGACACCATGAGGAACCTCTACAACTCCAGGCTGAGACATCTGGCATATTGCATTACACATGAGTTTACACTAATTTACTAATTCTCTATATTTTAGCTCAGTACGTTTTAACCAGTACAAGTTTACAGGTCTAAATAATTTATTCAGGCGAGATAAACACACCTAATGCAACCTATGCAATATAGTGCGGATGGACAGAGAGAGAAGAAAAATACAGTATTAAGGAAGACAAAAACAGAAGATATGACACAGGTATGTTCCACAAACACCTGCTCTTCAGCTGTGTCAACTCAACCATTCCCACAGAAATGAGACGGCTATTTGTGGAGAGACAGAACAGACTGCATGTGCCTGCAGTGGCTCTAGTCTTCCAGCAGACAAGAAGAAATTGAGACAAGACTCACGTCCCAGAGATGTGGTTTAATATACCCCCCCCCCCCCCCCCCAAAAAAAAAAACAGTTACAATAAATCATGTCAGCATCTCTGTTAATGCTGAACCAAACTTCAAAGTCGGTGTTAAAATTGTTACACAATTTTTTTCATAAACGTTTTTTTCGCCAATATGTTGGCATAACACTGGTGGACAAAAAACAATTGTCACGAGTTCTTCTAAAACTATTGTTATGAGTAATATAACCCATTTTAGGTACTCTATAGAACCCATTTTAAGTAAAAAAAAATAGTAAAGAATCACCAGGAGTCATTTAGGAGAGCTGTTTTCCTGCCTACTCCTGCCTATTCTATCTATCCCATTTTTTCCACTATTTGGAAAGCCAGTTACCCAACCCACTCATTAGGTGTCACTAGTATCACTAGTAATGTTCTTAACACTTAGAGCGCAAGGTCTGGTACATGCCTCCTCTGAAACATGTAAAGTCAGCCACCGCTTATTATGGGGTATAAAAAAGGCCTCTACTACAACAAATTTGCCATTGTTAAACCAACCCTAATAGTATTAAATGAGCACAGCAAGTGTTAAATTAAACTCTAATAGTGTTGATTTTGCATTGGCCAGTTTATAGTATGCTGTTAAGCATGGGGGTGGATGTATCATTTAAATTGAACAAATAATGAACTTTAGCTGTCTTTGTGTTTGTTCAGTTGTATTGTATTGTGTATTGTACATCAAGTAGTGACCCTGACAAAAACAATTGTCCTAAAACACGCAAAAACTAACATGCATATGCATGCACAGACACACACACACACACACACACACACACACTTAAGCACTTATGAGACAATTTCCTCTCATGGAAGATAGTTCAGATGATGCACCACAAAGATGAATCCTTTGGAAGAGTAAATGGATTCAGTCACCGCCTCTTTTACAATTGCCACTGATGTAGCTTTGCTGGGTAGCCAGCACTCAGCAAACTGCAGCCTTTATTTAAGAGAAACATTAATTACCAAATGCTAAAATAAATAAGTAAGTTTTTAGTCTAGATTGACTGTATATGAGTTGGTGGAGGTTTTAGACTATTTAGAGATAGAGCACAGATGCAAGCCAAGAGCAATGTTTTGACCTTTATTGTTAAGGAATTTTGAGATATTAAGTATGACAGGTGTAACCTATGTTTCAGAAATCACTAAAATACCTTTTTCCTTGAATATGAAGCAGAGGGTAATGGGAGTCACCACAACAGTGTGTGTGTGTGTGTGTGTGTGAGAGAGAGAGAGAGAGAGAGAGAGAGAGAGAGAGAGAAAGAGAGAGAAAGGAATAGGGAGGTGAACATCAGCCTACTTTTAACAATTACCAGATGTATAATTTTTGGGTAAGATTACTTTTATCACTGTTTTTTAACAGTTTATTATTGACAAAAGTTTGACCTTAAACTATTTTCCCACAAATTTCTGCCCCATGAGGAAACAAAAACAGAATGTTTTTCATTCTTACACACCGGTTATCCTCTAATCCAGGTGGCTATGTTGTACTGACTGATTGTCTAGAGACCGGTTACCAGGACACATAGCACATTCACTTTTGATTATTTAAATAGGCTGTGTCACATATGCCGGGACACCATGGTTACTTTCCGTTTCCGTGTTCTGTTTTTTTTCTCTGTCTCTCCCTTTCCTCCCTTGTTTTCCCATGTTTAATGGAAACCTTTACAGAAAATAACTCTCAGAACTGGCTTGTTCTTTGCATTCCATGCAAAACTGAAAAGAATGAGACTCAAATGCTGTTCAACATTCATTCCTCAGTTAGTTATTCTTTTGGCTTCTTTTCCTGTTTCAAAAAGCAACCGATTTTTACATATATATTTTTGTAAAACTTATACACTTTTGTATAACTCAAACTCACTACACTAATAGTCTCATGCTGGCCTCACAGTTAATATGATTGATTTCCTGCTGTTAAACATACTTTTTTGATATTGTTAAAAAGGGAATAAGCACTATGCGAAAGTTCAAGATTACTTAAACCAAGGTCTCATATCTTGCTTAGTTTTTGATAGGACTGATTATTAGGAAAGTCCAACTGTTTGGAATTGGATCAGAACAGAAAAACTGTGAATTAGCCTATAGAAACAAGGCTTATTCTTTTTTGGCCACAGCAAGGTATGTTATGGGGTATAAAAATACCTCTACTACAGCAAATTTGCCATTGTTAAATCAACACTATTAGTATTAAATTAACACAGCAAGTGTTAAATTAAACTCTAATAGTTTTGATTTTGCAATGGCCAGTTTATAGTATACTGTTAAGCATGGGGGTGGATGTATCATTTAAATTTAACAAATAATGAACTTTGGCTGTCTTTGTGTTTGTTTAGTTGTGTTGTATTGTGTATTTTACATCCAATCAGGGTCCTCTTTAATACGTGGAGTTATGTGTCATAACTAAGTTTTGGGAGTGATCCACGCCCTCACTCCTCCCACTTCCATCCCTATTTAAACCGTCACTTCCTCTCTACCTACTCATTAAACAAACCTCGCACCCACCTCCTCCCCATCTTCCTCCTTCTTTAATTTTATTCTCTTCTCATGTTTCTCTTCATGAGAGGGGGGGCTTCGGCTTCACGCTTTACAGCGAAGCTGCCCCAAACTCCATCCCAAATACTCTGAGTTCACCCCCCCTCTTTTCTTCTTCTCTGCCCAGTCAAGGGCGTGGGTCAATACTAGCAAATTTTGTCTTAAACATGCAAAAACTAACATGCATATCCACACACAGAGACACACACACACACACATTTATGCACTTATGAGACAATTTCCTCTCATGGAAGATAGTTCAGATGATGCACCACAAAGATGAAACCTCTGGAAGAGCAAATGGATTCTCTGGCAAGCCAAACTCTGGCAGTGGCGTCGTTCAACCACTGAGACCCTCAACCCATGAAGTGCCTCCCTGCCACATGAGTATGCATGTGAGAATGTGTGCAGCCTGCAGATGCAGAACACTTGTGGTTTGAAGACACACGATCTTCACTGTGAAATTTAAAGTAAAAGAAGCAGAGAATGTCCATTTATGTACATTTGAATTTGCAGGTTGCGGTATCATGCACTCGCCAGCACAGAGAGAGGACTACAGTGGTTTGAACCCAGCCAGTGCAGACAGGAGAGGGAGGAGGAAGAAAGGGATGAGGGGAAAGCAGAGTGCCGGCGGGGCGGTTGGGGTGGCGGGGTTGATGACAGCTTATAATGTTAAACGTTTAAAATGCTGGGTGAGGAAGTGGCCAAACACAGTATCCTATGTTGTAGAAAAAGGAAGAAGGAAGGCTTCGGGAGATTAGGAGTGGTGACTAAGACGTTGTTAAATGATAGTTTACAGAAGGATTTAGTGCTGAGAGGTAGGGATGAAACCACAGAGCATCTCACGATATGATATTATGACAATATATTGCCCATGATAATGATCTGAAAAAGATAAGGACATCATGATACTCTGATTCTGCGATGCTCAACATTTTGCAAGACAATTCTCTTACTTTATGACATCTGTGTTACTAAAGAGGATAAAATACTCCTAAATAAGCAAATACCAGAAATTTAAATGTATTTGATAACCAATATTCTTCATTGCAGATTTACCATCTTCATTTGATTTGAACCACCAGGTGGAGTATACTGAGTCAAACTAGGGGGGGTGGGGGGGGGGGTTTAGAGCATCGATGTTTCAATAAAATGTTGATATTTGACAGCACATATTAATAAGGTATCAAAAATAAAAACTATACGATATATTATTTCTATATTTTTTTATTTCTGTATACTGAAACGCAAAGTAGTCAACATTCATACATTTCATACATGTGAATAAATAAGGTCAGATTAAATCTTAAAAATTTCATTGTTGTATTGTTACACAGTGTTTGTATGGCATTAAAACAACTATGCTGCGGACAAAAAAAGGCAGGTTATATTTATTTTAGCCTGTAATTGCAGGTAGGTTTCTACATTAAACATTTACCTGCAGTGACCTGAACTCTTTCCTCTACTTTTTTCTTTCCTTCTTCCCCACTGGACTCCTTCACCCCATTATCCAGCTGCTCACTTCCTTTTTCCATCCCTCTCCCTTATTTGGCCCTTCTTTTCACCCTCCCATGCCTTTTACACCTTTGTCTCCCTCCACCAAGTTTAGCTTTCAGCTGCCTCCTCCTCCTCCTCCTTCTTCCAGCACTCGGCCTAATCTATTCCAGAAGACTGGCTACCATGGAAAACACATAACAAGTGCACATACTTTGCAACGGGCCAAGAGCAAAATAACACAGAGAGGGGGAAAAAGTGGGAGTGGGGGAACAGACAGAGAGGAGGAGAGGGCAGGGGGGTGGGAGAGGAGAGAAAGTGTTTATTCAAAGTCAAAGTTGCCTCCTTTGTTGTGGTAGGGACCTGTCTTATATTAGAAGCCTGAGCTCCCTTCAAAGTCTGGAAAGAGGGGAAGATGAGCCAAGAGGAAGAGAGCGAGCGAGACAGAGGGAGACAAACAGAAGGGGGAGACACTCCTATTTTGTCTGAAACTGTTCGACTTGGACGTGTCCTGGTGAGAAATGGCTTGGAGAAAAATGAGCTCGGAATACTTGAGACACGAAAGGCGAGACTGACTCCATTGAGAGAATAGGTAAACTATGCACCGAACAGGCTCTCTCTCTCTTACACACACTCACACACACACACACTCACACACACATGCTCCATTCAGTGCTCACAGTAGGCCTCTGCTCAAGCAGCTGAATTACAGATACACTCAGAGCATAGCTGTATCTAAAATAAAACATGAGTGGTGGTGAAAGCATCTCAGGAGACTCAGGAGCCTCTATGATCTTTCTCTCACTTTTTCTTTCTCTGTAAGATCTTATTTCAACATTTCTGCATTTCATCTCCAAAAAGAAAAACACATTTGGGTGGAGAACCTCAAAAAAGAGAGAGAGAGAGAGAGAGAGAGAGAGAGAGAGAGAGGCAGTCTTAAAACATGGAACAGGGAACAGGGTGCGGGAGAACAGAATGAGGGATCATTTTTGGGATGAAAGGTTACCACAATACAGCAGACATGTCAGGTGTGTAGAGACACGACAACGCCCAGGACAGGGATGAGTCTGTATGTCTGTCTGTCTGATTTTAATCTCGTATGAATCAGCAATATGCATACACAGTTTTCATTCATAGTCAGTAAACAACTGCAAAGAAAAGTAACCCAGCATGAATCTGACATATATACGTAGCATATACAGTATGATTGTAATAATTGTGGCATGTTTTATTTTCTAAAGAATGGAATTTAGAGTTTAATGTTTTACAGTATTAGGCATCCACTGAAATTAATGGAACCTAATGGGAATCTACTGTGATTGTGTGTTTTTTTTTTTTTTTTTTTTTTTTTTTACAGTGATTTTAATTCAGTATGAATCTGCACAGGGTGCAGGTTTTACTGTTTGACAAAAATAATTATGCAATAAATGTAATGCAGTATTATTGTGTAATCTAATTTTTACAGCAGATAAGGACTAAATGATCAGGGATTTTTATGAATGATTTTTATGATCAGTATGAATCTGCAGTTTGTGTATTTTTTATTTTAGGTTCTGATAATAAAGAGTGATTTTTATCCAGTATGAAAAGATCCATTATTCAAAACAAATTAATAAGTATATTTTTTCACTGTCTAACGATAATGAACATGGGATGAGTTTAATGCAGTATGAATCTACATTGTAGGTTTTAAAATCTAACTGTAATAACAGTTGATAAATTTCAGTCCAGTATGAAGCTGCAGTTTGTGTAAATTAAAACTCTTACTGTAATAATTAAGGAGTGATTTGTATCCAGCATGAATAGATTATTATTTATATACTTATGATTACATATGCTGTTTTTTACAGTCTAACAGTAATGAACATGGGATGAGTTTAATACAATATGAATCTGTAGTGTAGTTTTTCATAGTCTAACTGCATTGACTGTGGAATGAGTTTAATCCAGTATGAATCTGTGTTTTTTTACAGTCTAAGTGTAATAACTATTGAGAAATTTCAGTCCAGTTTGAATTTGCAGTATGTGTTATTATAAAGCTTTTTTTATTAGTATGAAATGATCATTATTTAAAACCTTCAAAAAAAAATGTATGCTTGCTTTTACAGTCTAACAGTAATAAAGATGAGATGAGTTTAAACCAGTATGAATCTGTAGTGTAGTTTTACAGTCTAACTGTAATAACAGTGGATATATTTTAATATAGTGTGAATCTGCAACGCATGTAATTCTAAATATGTAATAGTAATATTTGTGAAGTACCTTCAATAATAATCCAGTATGAATCTGTAGTAAAACAGTATGAACTTGCAGTGTAGTTTTTACAGTCTAAATGTAACAGCTTTGGAGAAATTTCAGTCCAGTATGACTGAATGATGATAATAATAATAATAATAATAATAATAATAATAATAATAATAATAATTGTGGAGGATGATTTTAATCCAGTATGAATCTGCAATGTGTAGCTTTAAATCTCTGGCCATAATAATTGTGAAAGGAGTGTAATCCAGTACGAATCGTCAGCACGTACTTTTTACAGTAATAATTGTTTAATGAATGTTGTTCTGTGCTTGGCGGCACTCAG
Organism: Astyanax mexicanus; assembly: GCF_023375975.1. NCBI lineage: Eukaryota > Metazoa > Chordata > Actinopteri > Characiformes > Acestrorhamphidae > Astyanax > Astyanax mexicanus. The sequence continues at coordinate 8,823,922 of NC_064427.1, read as the reverse complement.
TAATAGCAGTCATGTCTAAATCCAGCACAACAACAATGGAATCACAAAGCCTGCCAAGAGACACAAGCTAGCCGGGCTATGTTTGGGAATCTGGAGCAATTGCACAGATACTTTTGTCTCAACCACTAAATTTCCAACAAATTACAAATTACATTACATTTACCTTATAAATATCTTTGCCTTAGTAAAAATAACGGACGTTTAATCTCACTTAATCCAGGTACAACAGCTAAAGAAAATCTTCCGCAGACTTTTTCTACTTCACTCTCACAACTCCCTCCAGCCGTTAAGTCCAATACGTCTTTTCACGACACCTTGTCTACGGACCACTACATTTGATTACCGCAGGAATGTTATGACCTGCTAAGTGCACAGACATCTCTCTCCAGGTTCACTGAAATACCATGCAGATTAGAGAATGACAACCAAAAGTTGTCTCTGGATCCTATAGGAGCCTGGAGCTATAGCTACAGTAGATATGGACGATGAATGTGTGCATATTATGACCATTGACCTGTGAGCAAACTCAGGAAATGTGACATGGTCCATTGAAGCAGTTCAGTACTGCCAAGAAATCTCAAACTCACCATCCATTCACTCACACGGCACTCTCTCCAGCACTCCACAGCTCTTTTGCTAGATGGGGTACAGGGGTGCTGGAGCAAAGGGGCGGGGATTACACATATTACTAACACTTGCTGGCTGACCGGGTGTCTGCGGTTCTGTTGTGGTCAGAGAAAGCGGGGGTGGGAAGGACTGACAGTGTTACTGAAATCCCAAAGCAATGTTCATTTTGGAATTGCTCTTTGCTTACATACCTCCCTCACACTCTCTTTCCTATTTTGTTAATTTCTAATAGAGGTTCATCTTACTTGCTTCATTTCTACTAAAACGTTCTTCTCATATATATATATATATATATATATATATATATATATATATATATATATATATATATATATATAATACAAAGCAACAGCAACTGACAAGGATTATTATGCTTCATCTTCAGTACCTGTTATATTTTATCTCCAGGACAACATGTGAAACCTTATATTATTTGGGTATTTGACTATGGTTTTGCTTTTTTTTTTTGTTATTTGACCATTTTTATGACTTTTTTAACAGTGCAAAAATATAAAAAAAAGAAAATTAAAATAAAAAATAAAAGTGTTAGTATGGACAAAAAAACTATATATAGCTTATAAATATATAAATATATGATTAGCTGTATGTTTAATTATAGATAATAATTGTACTAATATGAACCAGCAAATCAGAATCAAATGTCAGCATTTTAATTATTGGCCATGTTAGTTTTTGTTAAAGTTGTTTCATTTCACCCATGAAATTTACATTTAAGTTCACATATAAACACATTTAAACATGCAGGTGTGAAATTTAAGGTGGAATAACTAGAACTGTAATAAAACAAGTTGGAGCACTTGAATTTCACGCCTTTACTATTTAAGACAGGACAGAAGATCAAATAAGCAGCTGGCAAACACTAACTATGTAACTGCTACAGCACTTAAGGTGGAATAAAAGAAAAGGAAGTTAGTGTGGGTAGCTTAATTCTCCAGCTTGCAGCTTTGTGTCACCTTAAATGGTGCAGTGGTTTACTCCAGGCTTAAACCACTGTAACTGCTTCACTGTTTAAGGTGGAATAAAAACCTCAACTAAGCAAGTGTTGGTGTGAATGTGTAGAGGTAGTGGCAGGATTTAAGGTGGAACTAGTGTGAATGTGGTACCATTTAAGGTGAAACAAGTGTACATTGTGGGAATATAACTGCAGCATTTAGGGTGGAACAGTTTATTTATTTATTTTTTCCTGCTTCAGAGTTTGGCATATGCAAGTATATTTATGGCGTTGTGAAGCTTTTAAGGTGGTATATGTGCTGCATCCTTGTAAATATCTTCCCTAAACTATTATTTATTAACAATCCAACCTCAAAAAGAATGATCACAAATTTTCCTGACTTCTGCTTCATTAGTTCACTCTCATTGAGTCTTAACCCTTTCAGACCTGAATTATGTACTAATGATGTAAAAAATATCAATAATAATAATAAATAGAATAATTTCTATCTGTAATGCACACAAAGGAAGATTCTAATGTTCTAATATAAAATCTATATAAACCTTAAATCCAATTAACTAAAATAAGTTAAAACTTTTTTTTTTTACATCTACTACTATTAATTACTAAAATAAACATGATAAAATGTGTGATTAAAAATTACATACAATTAGTAGTAAAAAAATAGCTCTTTTCATTTGCCTCTTTGGCTCTAGTGCTAGGTTTTTTTTCCAGTGCAGTGGGCAGGGCTAAGCTATTGTTTTATTAGCTTATAAACTTTTTCATTGGCTCGATAATAGTCTATCCCTGATTAACAATTCCTCAAAAATTGTTATGTGCAACAAAACATAAAAAAATAGGAAAATATATCATGTCAATTGTAATGGACACAGGGTCTGAAAGGGTTAATTATCAATTAAGAGTCGTATTTCGTTTGATATTGGATACAACTCTCACTAACTTGACTCAAGGGAGAGACAGGGGGCTTCATTAATTTAAGGGGCCCTAAGAAGAGCATGTGTAGGGAACTTATAGGGTGGTCCAGTTCTGCGCACTTGTCATACCTTTAAATCATCTTTGTCATGTTGGGCAGCCAGCTTCATAATGCTGGTCTCAGCATGGTCATGATGGTCATGCTGACCAAACACTTGGTCAATCTGCAAAGTTGAACTGGTTATGCTGGTAAAATCCTCTTTTACTCTGCTTTGTCATGCCTGTCTTGTCTTGTTGGACATCCCCCACAGTATAATGTTGGTCATGCTTGTCATGATGATCTACCACTTTGGTCATGCTGGTAAACAAGCTTAATCATACTGGTTGACCAGCTTGGTCATGCTACTTGTGCTACGAAACATGCCTCATGATCTGGAGTTTGGTTTGGTTTGGGTTGTTAAATAACAAGCATCCACCTGCAGATCACATGGTAGCCATAGAACGTCAGTTACATTCCACATCAATGAAACTGAAAGGGTAAAACTTTAAGAAACATGGTGCTTACTATTACCATAAGTAAAACAAGCAGTACCACCAGCAAGAGCATCATTAAGGCAGTTTTAGCCTTAACTGTCAACTCTTTTATCAGAAATGTTTACGAAAACAGTAATGGTCTTGTGTATTTAGAACATCTCAGTATAGTTGCAGCTGTAGTAAAAATTTAACAAGGGCATCATTAAGGCAGTTTTAGGGTGGGTTTAGCCTCTTCTAAATGTTCCTAAGGCCCCTAAATCTAAGCACACATATCTACCGATGCTCCTGACCACTAGTGAAACAGTGGCTATAACTCTGAATCCTGCGCAGTGTCTTCGGGATGAGGGGAAGCAGAGGTGATGCAGAGCAGTTGGCCTGGCCGGTCATGAGCAAGCATGCCGGTAATTCCAACAAGACCACATAGTATCTGTATTAAATCACTGGAACCACCTCCGGATGCTGCCTCCAAATTCCAGGAGGGAGCCACTGCCTCAGCAGTGGTGTCATGTCTTGGTTGATTGGATCAGGTATGGTTAAGAAGCTTGTTCATGAGGAAAGTTAAGGTATGGGCTGGTTATGCAAAGCACAGGGTGTCCATGCTTCATGTTGACTGTTGTGGACACCTACACATGGTCAGTGGCTAAAAACGGGCACCTACTGCCCAACATGGAGTTTCATGTTTGATGCCCCAATTTGATATTATATTTGACATATGGCATTACCTCCTCAAGCATGGTAGAAGGGTGTCAAGGTCATGGATCCGGCTGTATTTAGACCCCATTGACATCTGTACATGAGGAGGTGTGGTTAAAACTGAGGAAATGAAATGGATGGAATATATCTGAGTCTATATATCACATATCACATTTTCTCTACTGAGAAGGACTCTTGTGGATCACTGTATAGTGGGGGTTGGCTCCCTATTCTATCTTGCTAGTAGGGAAGATATTTTCTCTTATTTTTTCTCACTGTAGAGAGCACTTTTCTGATGCCTTTTTCTTAATCATGCAGGCACTGGTCCTTCTCTGAGTCTGCCTGTTAACAGGTTGATGCCACAGAACTGGCAAGTTCAATGTAAACAGTGTCTGTAATTTGGTCTCAACTGAGGGTCTAGAACCCATTTGGGATGATATGAATTACATATATTTTTGGTCAAATTATCCAAAACAAGGGTGGATAAAGTTCTAAGCCTGTTGTAGGCATATGAGCTTGAGTGCCTTTTGACCTTTTTCTGGCTTGATGACTGTGAGAGTACTAATTGGTGCATGCTCATGGTCATGGTCTGGGTAGCTAGCTCACTGTTTTCAGCTGGATGAGTAGCTTTTTAACTACCTTAACCATCAAAGACCAGTTTAGACCACCTGTAACCAGCTAGTTTTTTGGAGTATTTATTCTCATCAGTTACAAAGAACTCAACAACTCAAATGAATTAAGTCTGTTATACATAAAAATGGAATTTTCTAAACATTTAGTCTGTTGCCATTGGCACCTTCTTTTCCATTGGCTTCTCGCACAATCTATTTGCATAATAAGTGTGTGTCCTCTATTTTCTGATACCCAACATCAGTGTGTAGGGATTCCCCCTGAGCTACCTTATAGATAAACTTGTAGATCATATATTATGATTTACTGCCTGGCCTCTGTGTTGTAGGCTGTAAGAACCAACATCCTTTTCAGAGCTGCTGTGTTGGCTGTGCTCTCAATATTGTTTGCTCTACTAATGTAAGCTTGTTTTGTCTACTGCATCCTGTTAAGAGTCTATGTTAATTCAACTTAACTTTGATGTCATTGTTTATTTATTTATTTATTTTGTGGTACCCCTTTAATTTAGGAGAATTTCTGGCTATAAAACAACTACAATATGCATATGTTGAGTACAAAGAATGTAATGTAATAATTGGAATGAACTTAAACAAGTAAGATAGACCGGTTGGGCAATAGTTACTTTAACTTAACTTAAGTTACCTTAACTTTAAGTTAAGTTTCAGCTACACTACATTTTAAGTGTAAAGTACGTGTGGTTTGTCTGTTAAACTTAAAGATGAACCTTTGTTCAACTCCATACAGTATTATAAATGAAAAAATAGAGTGTTGAATTACCTCAAATGATTTGAGTAGACTTAACTTATTAGGGTTTTCAGAGAACTGTCTTGCAATATACGGAGTATCACAGAATCACAGTATTGCGATTTTATTGTTATCATGGGCAAGTTGATAATCATGAAAAAAACATATATAAATAAGATGCACTGTGATTTAGACTGTGATTTAGGTTACTTCATCAATTTCCATATTTAAATTGCCAAGCTCTCTGTATCCTTGCAGTGTACCCTTTGTCTCTCTCTCTCTCTCTCTCTCTCTCTCTCTCTCTCTCTCTCTCTCTCTCTCCCGCCCCTTGGCGACAACTGAAGCCGCGCTCGCTCGCACCGTCCCAGCCCCGCGCGCTCCTCCTCCTTCTCCTCGTTCCACTCCGGCGCGCGGCGCTTCCCCCCCATTCAGCAAACGCGCTGTCCTGTGGCGAGCGAGGGGAGCTTTACCGAAACAAAAGAAGGCAGGAAAGAAAGAAAGGGGGAGAACGGCAACAGGGCTGACCTACATCGCAGGAAAAGTTGGAAGAGTAGCGCTTTTTATTTATTGTAGTTTCTTTTTATTATTTGTACTTTTGCGCGCTCTTCTCTGCGCTTTGATGCGCATCTGTCCCGGTGGTCGTTTGGCGCAGTGCTCTGAAATCAGAGGATCAGAGGATAACAGCAAACACGCCTACAGGCAGACATCAATGTCAAATCGCACCGCGCGGGATTCACCTGTGCTCTGCTGGTGGTCGTATGGTCGCGTTAACGTCGTCAGGTGGGCTCCGTCTCTGAGACGCGCGCTCAGATGCTCGCCTGGGTTCACGTGGATCGTTGGCCCGTGTTTGTGAACCGATCTCGAGCCGGAGCGGGCGCTGCACTCCAGCCATGCAGTCCATCCTCCCTTCAGTGCTGCTCATGTAAGTGCAACTACATCCTACTGTCTGCTGCTGAAGAAAGTTCACCTTTCACGCGCTCAAAAAGAACCAGGGTGTGCAGGGCAGTGGACCACCTGTCCACCTGCTCCACACCTGGGTTAAAGCTTAAGGCCAGCAGGTGCAGTGGTGGGTCGGTGTGTGTGGGTGTATGTATTATATTTGAGTCATTCTACAGAATTTTTGGGGTCCTTGTTAACCTTGTTAACAAAAAAAAAAACAGTTTTAAACTCCCTTAAAAACCCTTTCAACTGCACTGTTAGCAAGTATACGATTAATTTACTTGCATAATTGGTCTTTTATTTTGACAGAAAATTAATAATAAAACTAAACTCTTATGCCTAAATTGTGAGTTATATTTTTTTATTTTATTTGCTTTGCACATAAACTCTACTTCACATTGTATGGTCAGGTGAACAAAACATATTTGTATTTTGTTCTTTTTTTAATTTCATGCTTAAAGTCCTTAAAGTAGTTTGGTTTTAAAGCCTACAACATTAAAGCCAGGTAGTTAATGAGAATATATAATCTACTGGTGTATTCAAGGTAGCCTTGTTGGGGAATAAGTACACAATGACATTGAGTGTAAAACTAAGAGAACACACCCAGTATGCAAATAGCTGGTGCCAGGAGAAAAGAGAAAGAAACTGCCACTGTGCAGTATATGTGGCTGCAAATGTTTACCTAACATGAAGTAGTAATTTTACATGAAACAGACTCATGACATTTATTTGATTTACACCTTTGTATTGTGTACAGGGGGGTATACTCATTAAGATTATATAGTGTTATCAACCCTTGGTTAACGCTTTATCACTTTCATCCCCACAAAAAGGCCAACCGAAAGGGCAATTTGTCTCTTATTTGCTTCTCTACAGGGCACTTTAGTGATGCTTTTTTTAACCATTGGGGGTACCAGGGAGGGGGCAGTTGACACCCCTTGGCCCCCTTCCTTTGATTCGACTTGCAATTTCGAACACCAGTGAATTTAAATGTTATAGGCTAATAATTGCATTACTACATCTGCTGTATGCTGTATACTGCTGTATACACAAAATGTTACCAAAATTCTCGCACATTATTGATATTGTCTTTACCTCCTGTTTTCTGTCTAATTTTTATTTATTTTTTTGTTGGGGAGGGGGGGGGGGGGTGTTTATTGCTCTGTTACACTGGCAGACTCAAGGTGTAGGTGGGGTGCAGGAGTACTATCTAGAGTGGCAAAAAAAGAGTCAAAATTTGCTGGCTTTCTTCTGAAAACAAGTTAACAAGTTTACATATTTTGTGTAAATATAATGTGTCCTCTCTAGTAGGGAATATGCAGAGGGATGTGATGCCTAATAGGTTTCTGGTACAGGTGAGAAAACATGATGAAGTGTCTGTTTAGATGCTCCTCTAATGAAGAAGTTCCCCAACCATTGGATTAAACATGACGTGGATCCATATAGGTGCCTTCACAATGGAATAAGTATTGATGCGAAGTAAAAATAACCCAATTTCTATTCATGAACTTGCCTCTATTACATCCATTCAGTTTCACAACACCCCCTCTAGAATGTGTTGCAGTTGGTGCCCCTGCACTACCACCAACATCTATAACACCAATTGCACAGAATATCTATTTTCAATAAAATATTTAAGTTCAGTAAATTCAAAAACATATTTTCCATATATAGTATGTCTTGTTTTTTCTCTGAACTCTATTATCTGTGATATAACACTGTGTAAACTATGCAAACAGTTCTTATAAAAACATGTGGCCTGCACTGAGTGATGTCACTTCCTCTAATAGGAAACATGGGAATCTCAGCATTTTTTTATGTTATATTAAGTGAATCTCTGAATAATTCCAAAGCTTAAGTTTATTAAGTGTTCATTTATAACAATGTGAACTGTAATATATAAAAGCCTCTTTTTGTAAAATAGTACTATTTTGAAAAAAAGAAAATGTCTAAAAAAGGTACTGTTGCTCTTAATGACTTTACAAAGATAAAGTGATATCACTTGACAAGTAATGATACTATTTTCATTGTTAATTAGTTGTTTTTATGATTCTTTACAATATCAATCTCGTATGAATCAAATGAACAAATTGACATATGTTCAGGGACTTGATCACATGAAGAATGTCCAAAGGAAATAATGTCTGATGTGGATTTTTTTTGGAGGATTTATTTTGTTTTAAAGTAAAAAAAAAAAAAAGTATTCTCCAGATAAAGATTACAACATAGAAATAGCACCCAGTTCATAAAACGCATCGCTCTTGTAGCTAATCGTGGCTGCTTGTTTTCCACAGTGCACCCCAATCGGTCATCGGAATTGCATTCATTTCACTCCCACGTTTATCTCATGGCTTACACATTTAGGAATGCTGAGGCCTGATAACAAATCATTTGAACAATCGCTTTCTCTCTTCCTGTTCTATTCTAGATGTGTCCAGGCTGTGCTGCTGTTGTGTAGTCTCCTGCAGGTAAAGCTGGATCTTATATTACTAGTCACTCAAATCAATGCTGCATTACAGGACTAATATATGGCTATTTCCTTGCACTTCATTTTTCCATGACCATGTCCTCCTAAATAACCATGTTTTTTACCACTGTACCTTTTTAAAACTTGACCATGTAATTGAATTACATTCTGATTGGCTGCACTGTATTTGTGCAGCAATCTGTATCGACACACTGCTTATAACCTCAATTTGAGTAGGGAGTGATAAAAGCAGTAGAAACACAAGTGAATTCAGACACTTCATCATCATAACATCATTACATTATTTTTTAAGATATATTAAAAGATACAAATTTAAAAAAGGGCTGTTTTGGGCTGTTTTGTAGTGGAAGCTATCCACTCCCAGTGCCATGTGTGAGGCCATGTGATTGGTTTAAAATTGGTTCACTGTGACCTATCCCATTCCTTCCACTCTCTACTATGCTACAGGACTGGAGCAAAGTTTACTACTCTCTGTGCAAGTGATTTTTCCCAATAAATATAATAAAAAGCAGCAAATGGACAAACATTTTAAGAAACTACATGCAAAATTGTGGAATGGAACTGTGCAATCCATCCACGGTATAGAAATGGTTCTTATATGTGAAAGCAAACCAGCAATAATGAGCTCCTCCCTCAAACAATCTCAAAATCTGTTTTGGGTGTGAACTCATTTATGTGGAACAAGTATGAAAATATAGTGTACAAATGCCCCTACACTGGTAACAGTAGTGGTACTCTTTTTTTTAAGTTTCTATATCTTCTTAAAGAAGTTGTTAAATTAAACCCAACCTGATTGTGCAATCTCTACTAATCAACAGACAAATGTTAGGCTAATACAATCCACTAGAGGGCTCAGTGTCTTTCAGTGGTACAGTGTGATTTTATAGTTCGCATTCATAAATGACAAGCCTATAAATTAGAAATATGCTATAAAGCATATAATTGATAGATTTTGATTAAGGTAATTAAAAATTGTTTTTTTTATTCATTTATTCATAATTTAAAACTGGGATTAAAAAAAAATCAATTGCTTTTGTTAAAGGGTTAAAGAACCATGTACAGCAGGTTTGGATTTTTTTTAGAGTATAAATCCATGAATTACGATTTACCTGTAGGTGCTAGCAGTGGACAGTGTTGATTTTGGGGAACATGTGGAGAACCAGACAGGCGTGAGGGATAGTCTGAGCAGAAGGCATCACCGTGTGTACCAGCTGTACAGCAGGACCAGCGGCAAGCATGTGCAGGTGCTTGGCAGGAAGATCCAGGCCAGAGGAGAGGATGGGGATAAATTCGGTAAGAATGATTTCATTACATTACATTCAGACATTGATTACTCTTATACAGCATTGTGCAAAAATTTTAGGCACCTGTGGGAATTTTAGTAAAGAAAAAGCTTCTTATCTGTGAAGTAAGAGTTTATTAGCTCAGTAAAACTCCAGCATTACAATAACCACAAACTCTAAAAAAACTAAAACATCCTTAAAACGCCTCCTAATCTCTCCTTAATAGTTTAATAGAGTTATTTCTAGTTCTCCTCATATCAACACCTGGTTTGGTAAATTGGTAAATGTGGTAAATCAGGTGAGCTGCTGACAGAACTGAACATATACACATGCTGGCAGAGGAGCATCCAGGAGAAATCTGGAATCTCTACACTTTGTTCTTCAGCTTGGCTCACAGGATATAACATACTTAGTTAAAAATAAGAAATTCCTAGTTACGTTTTACTGTATGTATGTTTATTCTCATCTGTTCAAATCAAATATGTGGTGCATTATTCAGGTAAAAACAGTCATATTACTGAGATAACTGGATTAGTGTAATTTGTCTTGGTGCCTATAAAACTTTTGCACAGTACTGCATATTCTGGATCATATTTGACACAATTCCCTGCTGAAAAAAAAAATTATTAACCTCTTGGCCAGCATAGTGCAATTGAATTAGATTTTTGACATCATGGTCACTTTGGTTGACCAGCATGGCTGAGCCTAATGCTGGTTATCTAAAATCAAACCCTATGCAAGTGAAAATCTTGTGAAAAGTGAAAAGTTGGTTAATCAGCTTAACCAGCTTGACCATCTTGAGCTTTTTTTTTTAGCAGGGTGGACACTTTAGTTTATATTTAATCATTTGTGCTTACCAGTTTATTGTGTATTTTAAATCATAATAATTTAAAAACTGTTACAACTAGTGCATCTGGTACAATTATTGCCACCTAGGGGTGGGCGTTTTAGCTTAGTTGTCCATGAACCAAAACAAGATTTTAAATACATTTTCTTGTGTAGCAGAGATGTGTAGGTGATTTGTGTAACAATATATTAATAATGCAATACAATTATTACTGAGCCTCAGGATGTGTTGGTCTGCAGAATCAGGATGTTTGAAAATAATGGTTAAAAAAAAAAAGGGTTCAATGAGGTGACGACATGGAAGAACCACGTCCGGTTCCGTAAAGAACCTTTCAGTGGATATTCTTCAAGGACTATTGATAAGGGGTGTATTGTATCTGAAAGTACCCTTCATTGATTAGTTGATGGATGGTGCCTTTGCTCTGCTACAGAAGGGCAAAGACTGACAAAGGGAACAGGGAGATGGACACATGAGTGTGTTTAGGGTGGTGGTGGTGGTTGAGGGGGGTTGGGAGGTGGGGTTGTTGATATTGATCTTGTATGACCTCCACGTCATTCAAGGACTGTACAAATGATCCGATGGCAATCAAGCTCTGTCTGTCCGGGGAGGCTCAACTATTTCCTGCAATACAAATTAAATACCAGAGAAAAGTTTGCAGGGGATTAGAGCGTTATCAGTCGGCCCCATCAGGCCACTGAGGAGAAAGCAGAGAGAAAGAGAGCAGTGTATGCAGTATTGGCCAGTGAGGACTGAAGTTGTCAAAGGTTGCAGCACCCAGTGAAGGACATTTTCTGTTTTCTTTCTTTCCTTTCCTTTTTTTTTCGTTTTTCGATTAGCCGAGATGACGAATGCCTATTGAAATGAATAGTTGCAGATTGGGAGTTGCCTGTGTCTTGGCCTGGAAAACCAAAAATTCTCTGGCAATATTTTCTCTGGCAGAGATTATGAAAAGGCAAATCGAGCACGTCCTCGGCCCGTCTATATTCCTGTCTGTCTGTGTTGTCTCTTCACAAGCCCAGCTTGTTGTGGAGGCAGACACCTTTGGGAGTCAGGTGAGAATTCGAGGCAAAGAGACCGACTTCTACCTGTGCATGAACCGCAAGGGCAAGCTGGTGGGAAGGGTGAGTTCCTTTTCATATTGTCACAATTGTATACACATTAATGACATTTTGCATGTTATTCTCGTCCCTTACACATAAGTATACATTGATCAGTCATAACATTAAACTTGCTGACAAGAGAAGTGATTGAAAATGCAATAGCACTTAGCAATAGCACCTGCAGTGGTCAGGTTCTACAAAAAATGTGCTCCATGGAAGGACAACCACTAAATTTGCGACAGGGTCGTAACCACCCAAACCACCCTTTTACAGAACATTTTAATGGACTTTTATTAAAGATCTGTTGTATTTGATATCTTCTAAGGTCCTGTAGCACTGTTAAAAATATACGTTCCTTAAGGAACTTTCTGGGGGTTCTTCAAGTCAATTTGAAACTGTGGAGTAATGAACTTTAGTACTTTAAGGAACCTGGAACTGGAAAATGTTTCAAAACTTAAATTTTCTAAAAGGTTTCTCAAAGCACTCTTTGGTGTTCTTTAGTTCTATAGCCTTAACCCCTAAAAAGTACATCAAGGATCTTTTTAAGGATCCAATCTGTTTAATAGTGAGAGTCAATGCCTAGATAGGTTAGCTCTTTTGGTGGCGCAAGGAGTACCATACACAATGTAAGAAAGGTGGTTTTAATGTTATAGCTGATCAATGTATAATACACATCCCATGATCCCATGACTATACTTAAAAAAGGTTCTAATGAAGAGTCTGTAATGGGTATTAGTGATACATATTTTAATTTATATTTAAAATTCATTACAGTGAATAGGTGTCTCAGTTTTGAAATTTTGCATGTTAAATATATTAAAAGACATTCAGCAGAATCTCCTTTACATAATTATACATACATCAGTCATAACCTTAAAATCACTGAAAAGTGAAGAGGAAAACACTGAAGGTTTTTTTTGCAATGGCATTTGCTGCAGTGGTTAGTACCTACAAAGAAGAAGAGCAATCTGCTGCTGCTGTATTGGTACCAGATACTACAGGGTACCACCACAGGTCCTGTAGAGTCAGTGCCTTGTCAAGTCAGAGCTGTTTTAGTGGTGCAAGTGACCACTAAAGAACCTACACAATATTAAGATGCTGATTTTGATGTTATGACTGATCGGTGTATACAGATATACAAGAAGTTCCCAAGATATTTTTGAGATGCTCTGAAGAAGAGGCTTGAGGGTGTATTGGTGATATGTTTAATCTATTTAAAATGTGATATTATTTTTAAACCATTACACTCAGTTTATAAATTTGTTAACATTTCTAACTTAGGACAGCTCAGCCCGAACCAGACTCAAACAAAATAATGAGGTCACACCAACTGGCTACTGGTTTTCCTCCACCATCAACCACATTGGCATATTTGTGCAACTCCATTACACACAATTATCCGACTTTTTGCTTGCTCAGCATCATGAACACATTTAGCCCCCCAATGCTGATGCATGTCTTTGAGTGCTGAGCCACCGTCGAGACACGAATAGAAACCACACCAGATGTTGTGAACATTTGTTCTTGGTCTGCAGAAAGCCAGTGGCAGGAACTCAGAGTGCGTCTTCATAGAGATGATGTTGGAGAACAACTATACAGCCTGGATGTCGGCGCGCTACACAGGCTGGTACGTGGGCTTTACCAAAAAGGGCCGACCACGGCGAGGGCCGCAGACCCTCCCCAACCAGCAGGACGTCCACTTCATGAAGCGATTCCCTCCAGGAGAGCAGCCCAGCCTGCAGCACTGCAGCTTCACCACTGTCAGCAAAAGAGGCAGGCGGACGCAAGAGAGTGATGGACTTCCTGACATCCACTCCTAGGGAATGGTGGAGATTCTTATCCTTGGGTTGCCTCATGGTTGTGAAAGCTTGCAGCTGAATCACAAAGACTGCAGATGAGGGCAGACCTGCATCTGCATGACCATGGAAAGAAACGTCTGGTTGTGCCAGTTGGTGGGAGAACTTGCAGAAAGAAAAAGAACTTGCCTAGCTATAGTTGTCTGACGGTTCAGTTATGGTTCGTATGCACTGATTCACTAGGCTAACCAGCAAATCTAGGCACTGTCAGTACACTCAGCTAAAAGGACAAATGGATGGTGCCAAGGATCACACAGTGCCAAGAGTTCTGGACTAATTGACTGCATACATCATGAGTTCAACAGCAGATGCTCCAAAGAATGCTAACAAAGACCCAACAAGGGCCATCTTGGCATGACACAGCCCTCACAGGGTGCAATACAGGCAGGTACCCACCTCTAAAGTAGAGGTTAGTCAAGGGGGGAGCCCGACCAGACACTGTGTAATCAATCTAATGTAACCAAAGACGACTGACTGGGCACGTGTCCAGGCACTAAACTAAACTCTGAGAACTCATGACTTGTGACAAGGGCACCCAGCACTTCAAGCCAAAGACTTCAAACCCCTCCAGTGTCCTTGGCTCCAGTGAGTCTGGTCAAAAAAAAGAAGCAACCTATGGACTGACCTTGGATAAGAGGTCAACGACCCAATGACCATTCCACAGCTGTGGAGGACTGATATGTATTTTATTTAACAACTACAGCTCTAGCTGAATAGCATCTTTGACTCAAACCATCATTTATGTTCTGCTTGATACACTAATCGATAGGACAACTGTAAAGGCATATTACTTCAAAAAAGACCAGATGAATGTAGCTAAATATAGATGAATGTTGATTTTTGGTGCTTTCACCTCACCCCCAGTTAAAAAAAGAAGGAAAAAAAAGAAAGGATTTACAACAGCAAGAACCATTTAGTATGTCGCAGATAGAAGAGGGGGAAAATGCGGCATCCTTGGTCTCTGGGTCACTTGTTCCCAACCCTAGTCCTGGAGGATGCTGTTGTATTCACTCTTCTCCCAACACTCCTGACTTGACCGAGGTGGGTTGGAGCAGGAAACTACTCAAGTATGCAGAACAAGGGTTGGAAACAAATGATTAACATGACAGGTGAAGTTTGCATGGCAGTGATCAGAGATGTAATAGAGGTGTGATACCACTGTTTCTACTTTCATATTCATACTGATTCAATTTTGTCTTCTTTAAAAATGACTGCATTTTTAAAATGAGCCTTTTGTTGAAGCAATTCAATATTTGCACATAAAAAGCATAGGCCAGCCACTATGCCCCAGCTACTCAAACCTGTCAAGTAACAGTTTAATTTCTACAATTTTAAAGTTATGTACACACTCACAAAGAAAGTGTTTATGGAGTATTGCCATAGAAAAACAACGTTTTGGGTCTCTAAAGAACCACTCAATGAATGCATGTGCTTTTAGCACAGTCTTGCTACTACTGGCAGGCTCAAATTCAAACACTGTCAAAGAAATCATTGTAAAAAAAATAGGTGTCAAATTGCAATGCTGTTCCATAGCAAGATAACGGTTACCAGGTATAATAAATTGTTACAAATTCAGACTGATATGGGCAACTCTTGTTACATTTAATGAGCTACACATGCAGAAGTAATGTTTGACACATGTACAATGCAGGTGTACTGTACTAAAGTCCAGGTAGCAAAAAAAAAGCATGAATTGTTTGCTCTTTTTGTCATTAATGGACAAAAATATCACAAATACCACATGCAAGTTTTATTGACCCAGCTCCAGTTTGAAAACAGGCCCAATTCTGTCCCAAATGCTTGGCTCACATCTAGGCCAAGTGCTGCATGTACCAACACCACACATCCCAAGTTGCAAAAGTTGATTTCAGGGAGGTTACCTCCAACCCCCCCCCCCCTCCCCCCCCACCCCCGGCCAAAAAACAGAAAAAAAAAAACCACACACACCAAAGGATAACGAAACTTCACTTTTGCACATGTTGCCCATTTCCACATGGATGGCACAAAGTCCCAGTCGAAGCTTCCATACATCAGTTAAATGTGGGCAAACTCTTCATGCTATTAGGGACGTATGTAATACTAAAAATGTCAATTTTGATTTTGTGGTTTCACAGCTAGAGCCCATAGTTTAGAAAATTGTTAAATTTTTATTTACTTTATTAAAAACTACCCAATTTGACCTTAAATTTCAATCTCACTAATTTACCCAAATTAAAATAAACAATGATTGGTCACTTTTTAGGTTCTTTCTGATGAAATCTGAAAAATATATGAAATATAAAAACTGTATAAACGGCAATGCACCCTGACAGGCCCTGACATGCTACTATTTCAAGCTGTGAACTGGGCTAAAGTTAAAGCTGAAAGTGAAAAATGGCCTATTTTGATACCGAAGGTATTTGAAAAAAAAAAAAATATATATATATATATATATTTATTTTGTTGAAATGCTGCATGAGAGCATTTTATTTTGTTCACATTCCATCATCTTTCTGTCATCCAGACATTCCTCAGATTCCCTCAAACAAATCTGCTCTATCTCCACCTGCTGGATTTGGACAGTATGAAGAATGAGGCCTAAATACCCATCAAATTCATCTGCATGATAGCGTGTCTTCTTGACATTTCTACAGTTTAATGTCCTCACATACTTTTCTATGGTTAAAGAAAACAGGCTGTGCAGAAAACAACCTTTTTTTACACAACCAAAGTATTTATATATATATAACAGGCCTGTGAAGCAGTTTCCCAGATGGAGATTAAGCCTAGTCTTGGACTTCAATGGAAAAAGAAAATATAGTCTACGACTAGGCTTAATCCCTGTCTGGGAAACCCACACTAAATGTGTAATCTGGGGTTTTATTTCCTAATCAACAGCAGTGGTGATAGTAACTGTAGTAGCAGTAGTGAGAAACTGTAGTCGAGCTGTTAACTGAAATATGTGAAAACGATCAGGGAGGAGAGATTACAGGTGTACAGTGTAGCTTTCCAGTCACATATTAGATTAGTCTTAAATTAAATTACAAATGTCAATGGGGATTCGCGAATTGAAAAGGCTTTTTATTCTAGGACTACATTTAATCTGGGCCTGGAAAAGCGTCCCCAACTGTGTGTGAAAGGGGAAGCCGGGGAGATGTGTGTGGTTGAGAGCGCAAGGCTCCAGTTTTCCTCTGCATTCCTGATCAGCCTTATTGAGCAGCGTTGGTCTTTCTGCCTGCAGACGCACTTTGATCCTCCCTTTGAAACTCTCAGCTTCACACATACACACAGTCTATACCCATGGCTGGGTTCTGGGCTCCAGAAAGTTCACTAATTCAGACTGTTCTCCACAAGAAGCCAAAAATTCAGTCAGATCATGTTTTTACAAGCAGTTCCCGGAATCTACAAGAGATGACCATTCATAGAGCAAACGGTTACTTCTACCATGTAGTTGATCATACATTTCCAAAGGGTTTACCAAAATAAATGGTCTAAAACCAGTGATTTACTGGTGCTGTCACAGACTCCCAATAAAAAAACCCATCAAAATAAAAATTTACAAGGAAATTCGTGTACAAGGTTCTTTTTACAAGTCAAACACCTTTTCTGCACAGGATGCTAGTCAATGAAAAGCCTATAAGGTGGAAAGCTATTAGCACCCAAAGTCCTTATTTTTATTTTGTGTATTTCATCTGAATGATCAGATTGTCGCACCCTTTATACTGCCAAGACACCAACTGGTCTTGTAATTATGCATCTTTTAGTTGGTGTGGTATGCTCACTACATCAGTGATAGACTGATCAGGGATAGAGGTCATGAACTGCAAAATCTTTAACCAGGAGGAATACACAAGTCTTTCTGCTCTCCAGAATCACGTTTTTGTCACAAAAACCATGTGAGACCTGATGCATTGCCATGCGTGAGACATATCAAAAATACACAGAAGACAAAGAACAAAATAGAGATGAAAAGTAACTTCACCCTTGGCATTATGCTCTCCCTGTGTTTGCACTTGCATTGCTTATACAATCTCCAAAAACATTAGGGACTCAAACATTGGAACAAATATTTTGTAGTGTGAATCTAGCATTAATCACAGATAGAGTGCACAACATCAAGATCAAATTGTCACTGTCCAATGAAAAACAAGTACATACATTTTTACATAATTTGAACTAGAATCCTTGTCATTTTTTTTTTTTTACATTGACTTGACGTAACTTTAATTGTAAGGTAAAAAGGTTTTATCTCACTACTGTAAAGTTGCTGTTTAGGAGACGTGTTTTTCATTGAATAGCAACAATATGCATGAATGTAATATACTTCATGCATATCCTCACTAGAAAATCTAGTCACTGGAAAAGGGGAAAAAATGTCTGTGAAAATCTGTGAAAGGCCTACGATTGTTTGGATTCACGTAATTTCTTTTGATCTATTCTTTAATTATTGTTGACACAATACAAAGAACAGTTACCAGATTTCTTTTTATATCAAATAGCAAATAAATGAATAAAAACAATGCATTTCTAAAAAATAAATTGCATTTCTAAAATCTGTTTAATTAAAGTACACAAGTATTGTAAAATGTATTACTTCTATTTTTGTACAGAGGTTGAAGAGCTGGGAATGATGTCACACCTAAGTTCATGGTGTTCCAGCTTATACTAGTGTATAATATATACTATTATATTATATTATACTAGTGTATAATATAATATATACTACTACTGCTGTTGCGAAGAGGATATCCAATTTTTGTGGCCTTCCAGTTGAAATTTCCTACTTAAAATGTCAACATCTGAGATCACAATATTTTTCTTTACATTTTTTTTTTAACAATAACATGCACAGAATGTAATACTTATATTTTTGTGAGACATGCCTTGTAATGTTTTAAAATGAATCTATTGTGGTAATAATCATCTCCCCACTCTGCTGATTACCCTTACCAATAGTAGTTTTGACTTGACATATGTATTTTTGCTCTCAATGCACACTTCATATGGGTAAATATGTACTGTGAAGTTTACACTGGAGCTGAAAAATCCACCTAAAATCAAGCACTCTCATGCTGAGAAACTTACCTGGAGTCAGTCAGCTACTTTCTATCTGATCATTCTTGCTACCAATGTCAGTACAAAAAGGACTAACAGCAGGGAGTCACACTGAATAGGGTCTAACTGCAGTACAGGAGACTGCAGTTTCAGGACAAACTTCCAATACATTTTTTCTTGCCTCATACCTCTGGTTCTAATTGCTTTGGTGCTAAATTAAGGAATAAAAGTTCCACTGCTTGTTGGTTACATTAGCTTTAGTGGTAAGTTGGTAAGTTATAAGCTTCTACTAATTGTTAGTTACATTAGCCTCATAGCTCCACTGTTAGTTACATTAGTTTTACTACTAATTGGACAGATATAAGCTTCCACTATTGTTAGTTACGTTAGCTTTTGTGCTAATTGGTGGGATATAGGATTCCACAACTTGTTATATTGCATTTAGTGCTAATTGGGGAAATATAAACTTCCACTGCTTGTTGGTTACATTAGCTTTAGTGCTAATTTAAGGGAAATAAGCTCCCACTACTTATTAGTTGCATTGTCCTTAGTGCTAATTGGAGGAATATTAGCTTCCACTATTGTTAGTTACATTAGCTTTAGTGCTAATTTAAATGATATAAGCTCCCACTACATTAGCTTCAATGCTAATTGCAGGAATATAAACTTCCACTGCTTGTTGGTTACATTAGCTTTAGTGCTAATTGGAGGAATATAAACTTCCACTGCTTGTTGGTTACATTAGCTTTAGTGCTAATTGGAGGAATATAAACTTCCACTGCTTGTTGGTTACATTAGCTTTAGTGCTAATTGGAGGAATATAACATCCCACTACTTGTTGGTTACATTAGCTTTAGTGCTAATTGGTAAGTTATAAGCTTCTACTAATTGTTAGTTACATTAGCCTCATAGCTCCACTGCTAATTGGTGGAATATTAGCTTCCACTACCTGTTAGTTACATTAGTTTTATTGCTAATTGGAGGGATATAAGCTCCCACTATTGTTAGTTACGTTAGCTTTTGTGCTAATTGGTGGGATATAATATTCCACTACTTGTTACATTACATTTAGTGCTAATTTAAGGGATATGAGCTCCCACTACTTGTTAGTTGCATTGTCCTTAGTGCTAATTGGAAGAATATAAGCTTCCACTATTGTTAGTTACATTAGCTTTAGTGCTAATTTGAGTGATAGAAGCTGCACCTATATGTTAGTTACATTAGCTTAAGTGCTAATTTAAAGGATAGAAGTTCCCACAGCTTGTTGGTTACATTAGCTTTAGTGCTAATTTGTAAGTTATAAGCTTCTACTAATTGTTAGTTACATTAGCCTCATAGCTTTTGTGTAATTAGTGGGATATAAGCTTACACTCCCTGTTAGTTGCATAGTTGCATTTCTAATTTAAGGGATATAAGTTCCCACTACTTGTTACTTTAGCTTTAGCGCTAATTTAAGGGATATAAGCTTCCACTGCATTCCTTCATTGATTTTGATTAGCCAGGCTAACACCCAGGCAGGTCAGCATAAACGGGTTAATATGTCTTATTAAAACTGTATGCAGTCCACTTTCTACTGTTCTTTAGGACTATATCAGCGTTTCATAATCATCTCACTGATTATTTTTTAAATAAAAAATTGGTTTAATTGTAGTATCTTTCTTTAGGGCTACACTGTTTTCACAGCTACAATATGCAATATACAGCTCTGGGAAAAAACAGCCCACTTCAGTTTCTGATTCAGTTTGAGTAAAATAAACATTGTTGTTTTATTCTATAAACTACAAACAACATTTCTCTCAAATTCCAAACAAAATATTGTCATTTAGAGCATTTATTTGCAGCAAATGAGAAATGGCTGAAATAAAAAAAGATGCAGAGCTTTAAGATCTTAAATAATGTAAAGAAAACAAGCTCATATTCATGTTTCAAGAGACCAAAAATCAACATTTGGTGGAAAAACCCTGTTTTTTAATTATAGTTTTAATGCATCTTGGCATGCTGTCCTCCACCAGCCTTACACACTGATTTTGGATAATTTTATGCCACTCCTGAAGCAAAAATTCAAGCAGTTCAGCTTGGTTTGATGGCTTTAGATCATCCATCTTCCTCTTGATTATATTCCAGAGGTTTTCAATTTGGTAAAATCAAATGAACTCATCCTTGTTAAGTGTTCTCTTATTCTTTTCCAGAGCTGTAAAGTAAACTCTTGGATCAATGCGAGAAAAATCTAATACAAGTCAAGCTTGCTGTGCTAAGTTACATTTTTAGACGTCTGAACTTTTAAAAACTTGCTCACAGAAAGTATTTAGAGAAGATTTTAGGTCTGTTCTTAAAATTAAATAGAATTAAAACAGTGGACAAATGTGTGCAGGAGTTTGTACAAGCAATAAACCCCAAAGACAATATATTTGGTCAGACCCATCCACAGGTATCCAAATATTTTTAAAAACAGTAAAGTCTGCAGTGATATGCACCAGTTTCATTGAGTATAGCAAGTTACATTTACTATAAGATTTCCTCATTTTGTGTTAGTTGGTTAGTCCAGTTGTATTGCTTCAAATTCTCCAAAGATTATAAGTTTCTTTCTATTACTTTCACTGTACAGCTCACACCAACATGACCTAAACATGTTGCTTTGGTGATGTTACGCATAGTAAACACACGTAACTGTCATTGACCAATTTGTGTTAACTAGTTACACATTAGCTTCATAGGCCCAATGATAACTAGTGGTGAATAAGCTTCCAATAATTTTAAGTGAGCTACACAATTACAAAACCCAAAACAAAACTTGTACTTGAACATTTCAGTTATCATTACAGTACTCATACCTTTGCCCATGTAGCATGACTGCTATCAATATATGTAATGGTTCTTCCCTAAAAGTCACTTAACTATTAAATTATTTGTTGACAGCATAGAGAGTAAAACCTTTGGAGACACAGTGTTTTGCAATAATAATGCTGTCAAATTACTATGCATTCCTTGGCATTTCCCATTAATCAAGATTTGTGGCAACTGACCATTTATGAAACCAGCTGGAACACTGCAACGTAGTAGTGTGCAGGATTTACAACCTTAACTGTAACAGATGTTGGGGGAAAATCTGTATGCCTCCATGCTCAACCATATCAATCTTGTATCCAAAGAATAGGCAGCCCAACAGAGTTCTAGAGCCTTCCTTAAATTGTATGGTTTTCCCTATATTTTACATAATTACATCTATACAGTATCAGTGCAAAGGTTGGACACCTCATCCTATGTTTTTTTTTTTTTTATTTACACTGTAGATTAATATTTAGAGACAAACATTTAAATTAAACAGTTAATTATGTAGTTAAAAAAAGGGGGGGGGGGTGTGATTTAGGATTAGATGGAGCACAGAGTAAAGAAAAAGCAGCAAATATTGTTCAGCACCTCCAGGAACTCCATTAAGACGCTGAGAAAACTATTATAGGTGACGTTATCTCATGCAGGAGAAAACCAAGGAGAAACCACAAACAGTGTGCAGATATGTCCTCAAAGCTAAATGTAGAAATTAAATTATAATAATATAAAGTATAAAACATATTCTGTATGCGTTCCTTTACTTTAATGCCTTTAATATTAAATTAACAATGTAGATTAAATTAAATCATAAAAAGAAAGAAAACACAGATGAGAAGAGGTGTGTCCAATTTTTTGACTGGTACTGTAGATCATTAAATTCATACGACATTTTTATAAACACGCGTAGTAGGAAAACACACAGGCGAACACACACGCACCTGGTTGTGCCAGCTTGATAACACTCCTTCACAGTCAAGTACTTTATTCTTATTAATAATAATGTTTTTTTTTCTTTAAAAAATCTTTTCAATATACAACACCATTTTAGACAAGACATTTGTTTACAACTAAATTCAGATCAGTTATGGGTCATTCGGAACCTAGACAAGCGGACAGCAAAAGGGACTAAGACGGAGAAGGAGGAGGAGAGAGAGAGATAAAGCTAGAGCTAGCAGGGAAATGGAGGGACAGCGCGACATATCAGGGAGGAGAAATTGAAAGGGAGAGAAATACAATTATTAGTACAATATCACAAAGAAAGCGAAATGAAGTTGATTTCCCAAATAAAAAAGGAAAACAATAAAAAAAAAAGTAAGAAAGACAAAAGAAGGGTTTGGGGGATTGACCGGCTCTACTGTCCCATCATTCATTCATGCAAATACAGTCCTCACGGAAGATTCACTTCCTCCGTTTTCCTTTTTTCTTCTTTTCACCAAAAAAATTAAGAGAAAAAAAAAATTAAGATACATAGTCCTTGGGCCCAGGGGGCAGGGCTAGGGCAGCCATCACTCAAGATATGGGGCGGAGCTCTTCCTCAAATGGCATCCCTCTCTCCATCTAATCCTCCACAGAAAGGGAAAGAGAGGAGCAGGGCCAAGTGTGTGTTTGGGGGGGGGCCCTCAGAATGAGGCAAAAATAACAATAATAATAAAAAGGGAGAAACAGAGAAGAATGGAGGAGGGAAGGAGAGAGAGAGAGAAAGAAGGGTGAGTGGTGGAGAGGGGTGGCGTTCCTCGACCTCTGATCCTGGCACACTACCACAGAGACTCGGTCTTCAGGACAGTCCCCGCACACACTCTCACACTCCGCACACCTCCAGTGCTGCCCTGTTAACAAAACACACACATACACACACACTTACTTCCTGTATTACATTCTACACCTGAATATTCACCTGCATTACCTTTAGGATATCAGAACAGAATATTCATTTCAGACTACTGAATAGATAGTGTGATCATTTTTATCTAAAATAAAAAACACTACAAAGAGTAAGCAATTTATTTAGACTTTATTTCTGCTTTAATAAGCCAAACTGTAAGAACACCGTTTGAAGGGAAAATTCATACAATATGGACACATACAGTATATGTTTGCTGAATAAATGCTGTTCGGATGCAGAGAGACCCTTGTGTTTACAGTACAATGAGAAAGTGGTCATGGCATGCTAAACAGCTCCAAATTAGTTAATTAGTTTATCTGATAATAAGCGGTCAGGTTGCATCGTAATCCAATCACCCAATACACTGTTTAATATCAGGTGTGAACAGGGTCTTAGTTTGTACAAAATATGGTGTGGTTGGTGTGGTGGTTCTTGTGGCACAGTGGATAACATCACTCCTTGCCAGTGAGCTACAACATCATGTGGGAGACAGCAGTTCAATTCCAGGTCTGGGTAACTATGCTGCGCAACACCAATAGGAGTCCTTGGGC